>NW_026535784.1:54255000-54870000 GCF_028551555.1 Melozone crissalis | reverse complement strand
TTCTGCTCAAACCTGGGAGATGATGGAATTGCCAAATTAAATTTGGGCTGAGTTTCATATTCCTGTCATTCATTTAGTTTGATCTCCAGTTTTTCTGGGTATCAAGGAGGGTGATGGCACACAGTTATCTGGCATGACTCAAGCGGATCTTGGCTGGCACGAGAGGGGCAGTGTTCTCATCAAGGGGTTTCCTAATGTTGCATTTCTGTTTCTGTCAGCTGTTTAAGAAATATAAAATGGGTGAAAAGGTGGGGACAGGAACTGTAAGAACTTCTGGCTGCCACCATCTGTATTATAAATGTAGAAGAGATGCATAGAGATAAATCATGGAATCCTTTAGGCTAGAAGAGCTCTTAAGATCACCTAGTCCAACCATTCCTTCATCACTGTCAAGGCCACCACCGTGTCCCCAAGTGCCATATCCACATGGCTTTTCTGCCAGGATGAGTGGTTCTAGGCAGAGCAGGGAGACAGGAGAACCTTAAATAAGCACTGCCCTTTCTGGTTCCCCTCTTCTCTCCCACATCTCTGCCCCCACCTTCTTTATTCCATGACTCATGGAGAAGGGAGGAGAGAAAGAAGTTGCGTGGTCAGGCAAACTGTTGCCCCTGTCACTGGCAGGGAAAACACCCTGAGCTGGGGAATCTCAGAGCCCTAAGAAACACTGCCAGCATCAGACATGTAACTTGTAATAACAGACTGTCAGTTTAAGTGGGAAGTTCAGCCATTTGCATTCTAGATGGGCAGACTGAGGCAGGCAGAAGATGAAAGGCTGGTGTTCACTTGTTAGGGGTTTATCACTTCAGATCAATATGAGCTGCAGGTTTTTGTTACTAGAAACTCAGTGATGTGACTAACAGCACTGTCTCCTGCAAACTGGTGTTTGAGGAGAAAAAGCTCTGGACTCAAGTAAATCCTTCCTCGAAAAGCATCCAAAACCTCCCATGCAGCAATATTTGTGTCATCATTGAGACCAGCTTTTAGAAACAGAATATTAAATTCTTCTTCTGATTAATCTGACCTTTACAGAGACAACTATTTACTTAAGTAGAAGCACTATTTACTAAACATTAGTCTCACCAGTCTGGTTTTGGACTTCCCAATTAAAACATGCATGTTGCATGTAACCAATTTCACCAGCGCATTCTCTTCCTGGTGGTATTGCCAGGATACCCCAGTGTGGGGAGTTACTGTTACACTCATGTCCCTGTGCTCAATTAAATCATCAATCCAACCAATTTGAGTTCTGACGTACCATGCCTTGTAAATCACTGGCTCATAAACCTTAACAATACCAACATGTACTCCGTATGAAATTGCACTAAATTAGTGGTTTAGCACGAGAGTAATTAAAAAATGAGTTATGCATGCATTCTGTGATCTTTGCAGGGAATATAAGATCTGTCTCCATGCACCAGATCCAACAGGAAAAACCCCACTCTTCAAGCTCACAGATGCACCAGAGGTACTGCACGGTAACAATGTGGCAGGTCTCTAACACCAAGAAAAAACAGGAAAGAGATTTATGGCAAGGGGGTTTACCCAAGAAGGAACTCTTTTATATGACATCAAAGCCATTTCTTTAGTTGTTGAATTTCTTACTAAATCTAAGTTACAGGACAGGGTGGAAATTGTCACAGGGCAGGGGATCTCAGGGAGTGAGTGCTCACACCAAACCCCAGGTCACTCACCTGGCAATGCCAAAACAAGGCACCAGGAGGGGCCTGCAGGAGCAGCTCTCCCCATTGTCCCTCTCCAAGCCGTAAGGCTCTGTGGGCAGTGCTGGGGGCAAGGGGGAAGGAGAGATCACTTTGGGACAGTGTCCACCCTGGGCCTGGAGCTTGGCCCTTGACTGCGGCGAGCCAGGTGTGACGAGCACTTTGGGGTGTCTGTGTGTGTGTGAGCAGACACATGGTGCCGTCCCAGCGGAATTCTGGGCTCCAGCAGGGGCAGGAGAACATGGCGTGGGCTCCTTTGGAGCCCTTCCAATGTTCATCAGTTGTTCAGGAAGGGCAGGTGAAGCAGGCTGGATCTGGGATGGAATGTGACTGCACTGAGACTCTAGGCTGAGCTGCTCTGCCTGGTCTCGGCTGCTTGTCCTTGCATGTTTCCTTTAGCATGCTGAGTAGTTGTATCTATGGGGAAAATTTTCATGGGTGGCATTGCTGATGTGTTCAGCATCTGGCTCAGGACTAACAACTGCTTTTCCCAAAGGAGCACTTGGCAGTGCTGTCCTGCCTGGACAGTTGCTGCTCCATGTGATACCCAATGTCCTAAAAGCTTGGCTTCTCCTGGCCTTGGAGGACTGAGATCCCCACTGCCCACTGCTGAGACTCGTGTGCTCCTACCTCGGCTGCAGCGTCCCATGAGGAGCACACGCCCCTTTGGGATTTGGCAATGATCCTGCTCTCTGTGTGTGATCAGTGCCTGCAGAGCCACGAGGAAGGACAGGGCTTCAGAATAATGTCCCTCCCAAGACACGTATTGAACACTGTTGTGTCGTTTCTGTTGCCCCATCGTCACAGCACTACCAGAGCACCTTCCATCCCCCACGGGCACATCCCTGTGAGCATAGCCTGTCCCCAGGAAGCAGTCTGCTCCCAACAGCTCCCAAGGACAGCCTGCCCAGGCTGCTGCTGCAGGGTGGGTCAGCAGGCAAGAACCTGCTTTATCTGATTCTGTTTCTTCTCACATACACCCTGGGGCCCAGCCTGCTCTTGGCCTCCCTCTAAGGATCCAAGTTGAGGGCAGTGGGTTCTTCCCTGTAGCCCTTACACAAACAGGACTGTGTACACCTCTTCCTCTTTGGTAATGCAAGGAAACAGGCCATTTCCTGCTTTCCACACCTCTTCAGAGTCATTACCTCCCCATCTGCTGCTCACTGGGATAAGGCATGGGACCTGCACGCTTGTGTGCAATGGTGACAGTAAAAGGGAATTCTGAGGGAGTAAAGCTGGGAGGGATTCAAACTGGGCACTGAGGTGCCAGTCCATGGCAGCACCTGCCTCAGAGTCCTGTTCCCTCGCTGAATTGATGCTGGCACTTCCCCTGGGCAGTGGGAGCAGAACCAGAGTGCCTGTGCAGGGCCAAACCCCACTGTCTGGCAGGGCCCTCAATGACCTTCCTGTTCCAGAGATGGCAGAAGCAGCATTACCTACAGCTTGTGTCACCTGGCCCATGTGGGCACTAAAATCCCTCTGGCATTAAATCTGACCGCTCCTTCCTGGCTCCGCTGCCTGGGATGTATTTCAGTTACAACACTCAATCACCCCATAAATAGCCACTGACAAGTGTACAGCTGAAGGGACCTTTTTTGGGGTTTTTTTTAGATCACTCTTTACTGTGGAGAAGGGCTGTTAACCTACCCCATCCTGTGCAGCTCTGAACAGCCCTCAGGGATTGGGTGCTGGCATCATCTCCCTCCCCTTTGCTCTTTGCCCCCCACAATGTGGTCATCCCTTGTCCCAGCCCTCTGGGAAGCTCAGGGTGTTGTGGGCATTTGAAACTGGTTTCCCATCCTGCTGACACCAAGCCCAGGGCTGTGCTGCCGGGCTCTGAGCACTCAGACCTCCTCTGTGCCCAGGTGTGCTGCCACAGGCAAATCCATTGCCAGTTGTTCCTGTCACCTGCGGCAGAGTCCGCACGCTGCCATTGTGCAGGTGGCACCTGCAGAGGTCCCGCTGGGCACCCCTGAGCCCTGGCGTGGGAGCAGGACTTTAACCCCTGGAGAGCTGCCTCCCAGCATGACCTGCTGCTGGACAGACTGTTTGTCACACAGTTCATCAGCAGTAACTCCTTAGAAGGACTGCTCCTGAACCACTGTTACTGCTGCAGGCACCAGGATCTGCTCCTGGAGCTCCCTTGAGGCAGCTTTTTCCCAGAATTCCTAAACTGCTGGCTGAAACACCTGTGACAGAGCTGAGGTAAGCTCTGAAAACACCACAGGGTGGGCTCAAAGGCCTCCTAAAGTAACACAACATCATGAAAAGAAATAAACTACAACTGAATGGTGCTATTTGGGCCCTAGCAAGAATTTGGTTTTTTACTTCAACAAATTTTACCAGCAGCTTCAGTGGAAAGAGATGTTCATTTGTGTATTTTCCTCAGATTTATGTAATGTAGCCTCTGTAGCATGTGTGCATGAACCTCATGACCTTTCCCAGCCATCCCACAGTCCTGGATGTCAACTTCCAAAGGTCACAAGGTCTGGGGTCCAGGAACTGATTTCCCAAGGAAACCCAAGAAAAGGCTGCACAGTTACAGGTACCTCACAGCCACCTTCCACCCCTTGGACCTGCTTTAGCTGCAGGAAAAAAAGGGCAGGAAGATAGGACTAAGTTGTTTTAAAAAGTAGTTCCTATGTTTTCGCACCTGATAAATGCTGTATTTCGGAGCACAGACCAACAAACCAAACCTGCCAAGGAGAGGTTCCAAAGAGGTAGTTTAAAGATGCTAGGTTGGAAGATTTTATTTTTCAGTGCTTGTGATTTAGACGTGTGCTTGGAGTACACACTGAGGAGGGCAGGGCATGTTAATGTGTGAAATGCTGCTGTTGGCACGTGGGGTGGCTCATACCCGCTTGGTACTCACTGCATGGATGGCACTGCACACAGCTGCTGCTGCCCTGGGAGCCAAGGGTGTCTTCAGTGTGCTGGCAGCTGGGAGGAAATGCCATTAGAGCAGCTTTCTACCCATGAGCAGCAGTTACTTGGGAACTGGGCATATGGGCAGGTCAGCACAGTTGCTGTGTCTTGGCAGAGCATGTCACCAGGGGTGCATCCCTGCGGGATCCGGGTGCAGGGGCTCTGCAGCTCCCTGTGTCTGTGGCACCCAGCGAGAGCCACTTGCACTTGGCCTGTGTGCCGGTGCCCTGCACGCTGTCGTGTGCAAGGCGGAATGGAGACGGCACAGGGCTCTGGGCAGCCAGGGAGTGGGCAGGAGTGGGCGCTAGGCTGGCGTCAGCACTGACCGTCCTGCCCTGATGGGTTTGGGTAGTGAGAAAAGGGAGGGATTTCTTTCCTTTGCCAAGTTTTCCGTGACTGCTGTATTCAGCTGTTGTCCAAATAAACTCCTGCCTTGACCGAGAGTGGTTGTGACAAGCTGCCTCTCCTGTGAGCCGGCCTTCCAGGCCTGGGAGGAGGGAGTGCCGAGCTGCTGAGCCGGCCCTTGGGCCTTGGGGGAGGATAAAACTGGCTGTGTTTGTAGCATCTGCTTCAAAAGGAGGTTGTGGCAAATATTTTATTCAGCAGAGCTGGAGGTCTCCTGTCTCTAGAGGGCAGGAGTTTGTTGTTTTCCTCATGCGAGGCAAGCATTGCTTATGCACAAGGAAAGGATGTGGAAATGGCCTGCAGAGTCCCTGTTTTTCCAGCACAGATCCTTTGGAGCGAGGGCCCTGGGTCACTCTTCCTGACTTTTGGCAGTGAGCCTCCCTCACTCCCAGCACTGCTGCCTCCCTGGAAGTACCCCCCTGACCTGGCAGGGTGTGACCCTTTCCTGAAGGGCACGTTCTCAGTTCCATTGCAGGCGCCTGCCAATGGAGGGCTCTTCTCCTTCAGCTCTCCTTAGTCCTTGGAAGGCAGCGCGAGGCCGTGTCACTGCCCGAGGGAAGGTGCTCTGTGTCCTGGCGCCGGCCCAGCACACACCTTGCCCAGCACCGACACTCAGCCGCTCGCGCACGTGCTGCCAAAACCAGGACACAGCTCCTGCCACCTCCACAGTGACGTGCAACTCTGTCCCTGGGACAGCTCCCTCTTCTTCCATGGGACACTGGGGGGTCAGACTGTGATTCATGCTTCCAGGTGAAGCTCCGAGAGCCACACGTGCAGCACTGCAGCGTGTGGGGAAGAACAGGGGAGAGGCTTTCTCTGAGACGTGTCTCAGCTCTTTGAGCTCTTCCCAAATCTTCTGGGACGAATCCCTGCTGTGAATGGGGACCCCATTTATGTTATAGGGTGTCTCTAGACAGACTGACACCAGGCCGGATCTCTAGTGCCAGTTTCCTCATGTCAGCATCCTAAACAACTTCCTGAGTTTGGTATGTCTTCTTTAGGAAGAAAAGAAAGATAATCTGCTACTATAGAGGCATCACACTTCAAGTCTCATAGAATCAAGAACTGGCCTGGTGAAACCATAAATTGGCAAATCCTAGTGCTTCGGGGCCTTTTTTTATCTATGAGGACAAAGAATACCATAAACATGGAGTTCCTAGGGATGGCACCTCTAAAGCACAAGTTAAATATTCCCATTACTCTTCCTTCCTCCTCTCTGTGCAACCACTGTGAGAAGAAAGCAATTTATCCTTCTCTGAAATCAGGTGTAGGAACAGATAAACCAGAACTATCAGAAGACCTGTTCTCCTTAAACTCCACTTCTGCTCTATCATGACCTCAGCTCAGTCCTCTCCTAAAATCCCTTTCCTTTAGGAATATTTCCCAGTGTCCTTTTCCTGATCAGCTCTCTAACCTGGGCCTTTCTGAAGAGAGACTCTCCTCTTCAGATGGCCCAGAGATTTAAGACTCAGATGCTCTATGGCTTTAGGTGTGTAAGTCATCCAGGCACATGTTGTGAGCCCATAACAGAGCAGTGGTGGCACAGCATTCGGATCCTGGCCCACAGATTATACAGCATCTGACTGGCATGTGCCAATTGCTTGTAATGATAGAAAGCAGCCCAGTTCTGTGGTATTTAGGACACTATGGGAATCATTTTAAGCTAGTTATACAAATGCTATAACCAAAAAATCCACTTCAGAAACTCTGTGGGAAGATGCCAATCTGTTTGAAGCAGTAGGCAGGGTTTAAGTGGGGGCTCCTAGGAAGAAGACTAGCAAGGCTGTGGCAGGAGGGGCAGCTCCCCGAGGTTGTGCCCACTTGGCTGGGGCTGGCTCTGGCCTTGCAGATGGGAAGGGAGAGCCCAGCAAGACCCTCGTTCTGCACACACACAGTGCACGTGGCAGCCCTCTAGATGCCACTGTCACCCAGCTGTCCCAGCCCTACAGTGGTGACAATTCCATGCTGCTGACAACAGCACTGGGCCAGGAAGGACACAGTGCCAGGCTGTTCCCCACCCCTCAGCCACATCAGCTTCCCTGACACCATACAGTAAATTCTTCTTCCTGCACACAAACCCCCAGCACATTTTTAGGCTTTGGTTGGAATGCCAAAGGGATTAGTAATTCACACTTTTCAGGTATTTGGGCATCCCACTCCCCAGCAGCATTCTCTGATTTTATACTGCCGAGGCATTTGCTACAACTCCCCCGTAGGTGCCAGTGTCACTAAGTTAGCAGCTCTGTTAATTTTTAGGCTCTGCTTCTCCTGTGCACCTCGCTGAAAATGAGGAATAGTTTCTTTAAAGGCAGCTGCATAAGGGTCATGGCACTGGGATATGGAGGACCCTGGACTGGGCAGCGACAGGCTTCAGTCTGTCAGGGGCTCCTTCCTAGCCCCCCAGGCTGGCCTGTCACACACCGTGCCAGGTGTGTGACAGGGTGGGTGCACTGGGATGTCCTCTCTTCCTGCCTTGGGAAGGGGCCTGAGAGTAGAGGCTGTATTTCCTGAGATGTTTTTTCCTCATTAGAAGTCACTGCTACAGATGTGCCTATGGAGATGTCCCTGTTCTTTAGCAGTCAGGAGAGGTGTCCTGTGGAAACACCATCAGGCTGAGTTTACTCCTTTCCCTATGCATTCTTCCTAAATGTCCATTACCATTGACTACGGGAAAAAGGGATTTGATGGGATGTTTGTGTGCTCCAAGTGCTGAGCAGGGACAGGGTATCTATGGAATTTACTCCATTGCTGCCAGACCCTGTTCAGATCCCCTGACTCCCAACCCCTCAGTGCCGTGTTTCAAACATGGGAATCAGACCAGACTGGTGAGTTTGTTCTGGTTTTCAGTTCCCACCTTTCCCTTTTTCCCTTTTTCCCTTTGCTCAGTTTAATTTGTGTAATGAGTGAGGGCTTTGGAGGGGCTTTGTTACACATAAACCCAGAGACGGTGGCATTAAGTGCATTTGCTAAATTAATAAAGAAATCGCGTTTGCTGTAGGGTTCTGTTGTTGATTTGGGAACAGTGAGCTCTTGCAAATCTCAGCTTTCACCTTGCCAATCCCTGTATCCCTCTAAGTGCACTGCAGCTCCTTGGAACCTGTGGGGGGTTGGTGCTGGCATCCCTTCACTAGATCACATTTATGCATTAGTGCCATCTGTGCCTGCTGCACCTTCTGTGAGCCAGCCCGGCCAAGTGACTGGCAGTTATCTGGGACTGCACACAAAAGGAGAGGGGAGAGAAAGGGGGAAGGAAGAAGAGTCAGTAGGGATGGCACCTGAAGTTTCCTGTGTGCTGGTGGGTCTGGGGAGCACAGACCTGCACTGGGGTCTCTCCCTGCCGCTGCTGAGTCCTTTCTCTCTAAGTAACAGAGAATACCTGTTTTGTGGCATTCAAGCCAGTTCTCCCTGTCCTTGTGTTCTGGAGGAGAGACAAAGTGCCGGGACATGGGGAAAGAAGCTGCTGCAGTCTGGGGACATTTTGGGGACAATGCTGGGCTTTGCACTGTGCAGTGTTTCCCTCAGGGCAGGGCTGGACCCGGGTGGTGCCGTGGTTCTGTGAGCAGGGGAGGAGCAGGAGGGAATGCAGGGGTGGCCGTGCTGGTTTGTCCATTTGCCTTCTGTTCAGGGTCTCTGTTGGTAAAAACACCTTGTTTGTGAAATGGCCTCTGAGGAGTTCTCCCGTCAATAATGAGACAGGGGGGCGTTTGCTGCTGTTCCTGTGCAGGGAGCTGAACTGCTCCCAGCACCCAGGTCCATGTGGATGGAGTCTGGGCACTTAGAGGTCATGAACTCGCAGCTGAAAGTCTAGATTGATCTGTCCTACACAGGCAGGTACAAAGTACAAGAGCAGACAGAAATACAGATGCAAGAGTTCTTACACTGAACATAACTGTGTGCTAAGAATTTAGAAGTGAATTATCTGGCATAGAAATTAATTAAATCATTGCAGTGTCAGTCTGTCCAGATAAATAAGGTACCTTACCCAGCCTAACTTTCATCAGGGAAGGAGCACATGACCTCCTGGCAGGGGTAGTGAGCAGCCTCCTGAGCTGAGCACCTTTCCTAACAAGGCTGAGGAGTCATACCTTCCTCTCAAAGCAGGACTCACCTCTGTGTGTGCCTGGACACTCCCCAGAGTGAGGGACCTCTCCTCCTCATAACTGAGTTTATAAGTATTTACATATAATAAGTACATCTTCCTGATTTTTTTTTCTGAATGACCACTTTCACACTGTGGAGTCTTTTCCACTTAGAATATGATACTTGGAATTCAAGATTTGCTTTTTCATTCTTTCCATATGTTCTGTGTTAAACATATGCTATACTTTATATTTAAAAACTAGCAGCAGCAGACTGAAAAAAAAATGCCCACACCACACCACAAAAATATGTTTGCTTCATTATCCAAAGCTTCTGGGTTTCTGTAGTTTTTTACCAGGCAGGGGGAAGCACCCTGGAGGCCAGTCTCAGAATGGGAGATAACTCAGAGGAGCTGTGGAGAGAGAGGAACATCTGGTCCTCACTAAAGCGTGGGTAAAGCTGGCCAGAGCTTAGAGCTGTACACAGCTGGGCTGAGGTGGTGATGGAGTTGTCAGCTTTGGAATTAAGGAAGGAAGCTCCTCCAGGTCATTGAGGAATCGGCCTTGAGTACTTGGGTAGTACTTGAGCCGGCCTCTCCTGAGAAGCTGCACTGATGCCAAAGGAAAAGCAGCAGCATGTGCTGGGTGTTTAGGTCCCTGCCCAGTGCCCTTCCCCTCCTGCCTGGGCTGACCCAGATTTGCTCCTGGGCATGGAAGTGCAGATGGCTTGGCTTGGGGGGGCACACACCTGGGCACAGCACAGGGCCAGGCCAGGATGGGCATCCATCCAGCAGCGCTTAACACCAAGGAATGCACTCCCCACTGTTTGAGATCTGCCTGGCCTGGAAGGCTGGCTGGGTCTGGGGGATGGCACTGCCAGGGACAGTGTGCCCGGGGGCATTCCTAGAGCCTGGGGCAAGGCTGGAGGCTGCTCCCAGAGGCCAGCCTGAGCCCTGGCTGTGAGGAAGGGCACAGTGAGATCTCCCCAAAGGAGCTGCATACCCTCCAGAGGGTGTGTGCGCACAGCACAGCCCCCATCAGTGTCACTGGGAGCCTTGCTCTGAGCTGCCTCCTGCCTGAGGAGACACTTAGGAATGCCACCAGGAGGAGGACACTGGAGTTCTAAAGGATTTGACAAAAATTCAAATTATCCCACCCTGAGAGTTTCAATCTACCTGAGGGTTCAGATTGGTTTGACTGGACAAAGGAAAGGAACGGCTCCCACAAAAATCCCTGTGTGAGAGCTGGGAAATGGCTGGGAACAGTTAACTGGAGGTAAAGTGTAGGAATGCCGTGATAAATGGTGAATTTGGGAAAGGTGGCGGGGTTTGTCACAGCTATTACAGAGCCGAATGAAGCGTGGTTGCCATAGCAACGACGTGCTTGTTGTACACAGAACGGAGCCCTGGGCTGCCCAGTGCCCTGCTCCCCCCGGGTTTGGGGCTTTTCCAGTACTCTTGGACTCACAGTCTGGGAGACAGGAGGCAATGCCCCAGTGTCCTCCTGCTAGGTATAGATATTTTAAACTTTATGAAATCACTGATAATTTAGACCTTGTCTCTGGAATTACCTGGTAAATTACCACAGCAGCATTCAGAACTAAAAAGCAATGAGGTGTGCACAATTACCTTCCGAAGCTGCAGCCACACATGGACTGAAGCCTGAATTTAATTGCAACACGGGTAGATCGGTGCTTTTTCTACATCCTTTCACTGATGAGCATGTCAGCTCTTTGGAGTTGAAAGCACAACAGAACCAAATGACAATCAGAAACTTCTATATAAAAATTCTCTGGCAAAAATGAAACACAGGTTCAACTATTGTAATTCATTGCATATTTCAAATTATACTTTCAAACAGGTGCAGATGAATGAGTAAAAATAGCTTTGTGAACTGTCCTCAAATGGTTTACATGCATTTAACTGCAGTTAATGAAGGGCTGATTGAAGCTAAATGATTTCTAAAATTTTTAAATGACCCACACATGTTGTAAGGGGTCTTGTACCAGCTATAATAAAATTCAATCCAGCTGGTCTGTCCTAGGCCCTTGCAAGGCCTTACTGACATAAACGGCACTTTTAATCCCACTTTGCTTGTGTAAAACCCCCTGGTTCAAATTGTACCTTCACTTAAACCAGAGGAGGTTTCACAGTCTGTGAATTACATCTGCCAAACAAGTACATAATTCAAGCCCTTATTTTCCTGGACTGATCCCGGGGCTCAGGTCACACAGGAAAGTGCACAAAATCCAGCAGTGTCATGTAACACTCCATTAGAACGTGTGAAATATAAAGATACTGGGAAATACAGTTAGGAAATGCACTTATAAAATCTAGCCAAACAATTAGGATAAAAAATTCAAAATTCAACAAACTAAAATCCAACAAACCAAAAATCCCAGCAGGAGCAGCTGGAACGTGGTCAGTCTCTGCACTGATTCCAGTCGGATTCCATAGCAAAGTCTTTCTAAAGTAAAGGCTGTTCCAGCAGTGCTGCAGCCCCGCTACCACAGCATTATAAATTAATGCCAGAGATGCCAAAAGGCCCCTTAAGTAGAAAATGTCAACATGCAAATGTTGAGCAGGAAATTTAAGGAGCACTGGGAGCCTCCAGTTTCCCCTGGGACAGTTCCCGCCCCATGAAGCCCTGGGAAAGCCTGAGCCCCCGGCCCGGCCCTGCCACAGCAGCTTTGCTGGTGGAAGCACATTCCCCTGCAGACCAGGGGAACTTGTGGAATGGCCACTTCCCTGCCACAGGCCCTGTGGGGCAGTGTGTGGAAAAAAATCTTCCACCCTGTGGAGGAGCACACAAACTCAGCCAGGGCTTCCACACAAAGAACCAGCTTGCGCCTGTGCAAAGCTGCCGCCTTTGGAGAGGCTGGCTGGGGAGGAAGGAATGGGAAACACAGAAAGAGGAGCACAGGAAAATCCCTTGCTGCTAAAAGTGAGGGACTTACACTTAATTGATGGCAGCATTTGTTAAGTTAGGAGAGCTTAGTACAAACCTCTAATGTGCTCAGGGCATAACCTGTGTGATCTGTGTACGGTTTGCTGTAGGTGGAACATGAGCAGGACAGACAAGTGATGCTTCTCTGTGAAGTGTTCCAAGGCCTGTGCACGTGGCACTTGGGGACCTGGGTCAGTGGTGGCCTTGGCAGTGCTGGGCAGGTGGGCAGACTTGATGATCTGAGAGGGTTTTCAATGTGACTACACCAAAAACTCAGCACTCTAATGGGTCATTTCCTGGTGTCTTATTGAAGTGAGGACTGTAGAAGTTAGGTGTGAAATGACACCTGGAAACACTCAGGGAAAGCATTTCTGTGGAAGACTCAGCTTTCCTGTACCACAGCACTGGCTGTGCTGTGTTACCTGTCCAGCCCTGTGGTACCTCTTTGGGAGGACATTCTCACCATGCCTTCATTAATACAACTAAGAACAGAAAAAAGTGTTGCTGCTCTTTATCTTTTTCTTTCTCCTTCCCCCAGACAAGTGATTTGGCTGTTCCTAATTAAAATGAAGAAAAAAGTGGCATAAGCTTAATTAAGATTTTAATTCAGTTAGAGCCTATAGGAATAAATCACTGCAGACTTGATAGTGACAATCAGAAAATACAGTTCCTCCTCTGTCACAGAGATGGTATAAATGATGGGAAATCCTGAGACAGGGATGCAAGAGCTTACAAGTGCAGGTGTGTCTGTAACCCAGGTAATAACCCTGTGGTTGCACATACGCTGGATCAAAGAGCACGGAAACTGGCTTTCCCAAATATGGGTAATATTCCCAACTCTGGTGCTGGATTTTTTGGTGGGATTTTGGGACACGGACCCGTTCTTTGGAAGCGTGGGTGAGAAACTGCAAAACATGTGAAACACTGTGTTTTTCCTAAGCAAAATGATGCTTTCCTTAGGATTAAGTAGTGGTGGTGAGCACAAGAACAAAACACAAACACCTCTCAGCTGATGGCCTGACTGTGGCAGGTGGGGTGAAAATGGACAGAAATGAGGCCCAGGTAGCCTCTCCTCCTAAATCTGCACAGAAATCCTGGTTTTACTGTGCTCACAGAATAAACCTAAGGACGATACCCTGACACAGAGTTCCTTTGAGCAGCCCTTCAGACTGTACAAATTATGTGCATTTTAAAACTAAAAACTGTGGTAATTTTAGCAGTTCTATGATTTTTTTAATGTAGGACTGTATCTTTGCTCCTTGGCTAGTAGATTCTCTTCAACAACTGTTATTCTCAGATTTTTAGTATAAGTTTTCAATTCCAAATCAGGAATTCCTTCAAATTCCTTCCAAGAAATTACCAAGATGTTATGAAGGAGAAGGCACTGCTGGTTTTACAAGACTTAAGAATAGAGAAAATGCATCATAGAATGTTGAACAGGCACAGGACGCATGCACTGCATTTTTCTTGACTGGGAACTGGGTTCCTCCCTCAGCTGCTAAGGATTCAAGTCCCTGTCTGAGCGCGGTGAACACCTCTGCCCCTCCCAGGAGCCCTTCCAGAGGTGCCGTCCCAGCGCCCCCCAGGGCAGGGACGGGCCGGCCGGCTCCCAGGGCCTCGGGGCTGTTGTAGCAAAGTGTGCAGTTGGGTTTTCACCGTAATTAGGTGCCTAATTGTGCGCCTGGGCTGGGCTGCTGTATTTGCATGTGGACTTAATGATGATGTATCGAGGAGCTCTCTGGCCACACTTCGCTCTGCAGCCTGGCAGAGGCAGCCACAGGGTGAGAGGTGAGCCCGAGTTCTGGCTTCTCCCCAGCTTTTATTTTAAACTGAACACCTGTTTCTCTTGGGGTTTTTAAACCACTGGAGCAAAGGGAGAAGTCCAACTCCCAGTGTCACAGAGAGACAAGCACACTGCTGCACCAACAGCTGGGAAAAAGAGAAATTCCAGGGAAAAGCCAGGGCCAGGTTAGTAAATTACATTTCCATGCCAGGCGTCCAAACAGTGCTGATGTTGAACTTGTTCAGTGGTGTGCTGTCAGGCAGTAACCTGTACCAGCCAAGGTCAAAAGGGATCTTCTTTCAAGAGAGATAAATTCTTAGTGTCCTCTCTCTGATCATCCAGCTGCCTTTTAACTCAGAACTGCCTGAACTCCAGCACTGGAGTTATCAGGGCCAGCTCAGCTGCACAGCCATACAGTTGGACGCTTAATAGACACAGCACTGTGAAAATGTCTGTTATTTCCCTTCAGTGAAACACTTTTAACTACAGCATCCGATCACTCTTTATGGCGTATGATGTCAAAAACACTTACTGCACAAGCAGAGATCTGTGTTTCTTTTGCCACAGACAATAAATCTTTAGTGTCTTCTCTTGCCACGCATCACTCCACTTGCTCTCAGGAGGCACCATACGCCTCTCTTTCCCTCTGCCTCTTCTAGCAAGGTCACTTTCCAGTGATGAAACAACTTTTCCAGAAGGTATAGTGTTCAATAATTAATACCTACTGATAATAGCTTCCCAAAGCAGTGCTTTAAAGCTCTAATGCTCATCACAGACTTGCAGTGGGAAGAACCCTTAAAATAGATCTGAGTAGCACATCTGAAAATATCAGCCTCAGGAAGCTGGGGTGCGTGTGACTGAACTTGCACCATGGAAACAGACAGACCTATAGCCCTGGTGCCAAAGGAAGCCCAGCCCTTCCTCTCACACCAGGCTGTACTGTAGGTGTGAGCAGGTCAGGTCACCCCTGTGCAGTGCTCCGGTGTCACCTCCCGAGCAGGCACATCTCCTGCTGCTCCCACAGGTTCTGTGGGAACAAGGTCCCCAGCAGGAGGATGCTCAGGAAGGTGCCCAACTGCAGATGCTGAGGGCTCTGTGGGTGCTCAGGCCATGTCAGACAGGCTGGGGACAGACCCTAATCCCAGAGTGGCAGCGAGCTCAGAGCACCATTTCCCACCGCTGTGGTGGAGTTCCCTTCTCCCAGCCATCTCATTAGCACCAAACGGGCCTTCCCAGGCCATCTCCAGTGACGGCAGCCTTTGGCATGCATGGCAAACGCTGTCCCTGAGCATGCACTGGACAAACCAGGGGATCAGTAGTGTCAGTGTTTCTCCTGACTGACAGGGGGTGCCACGTGGCTCAGCCTGAACTGCTCAGTAGCTGCAGCAGTTATTCATAAAACTGTTCTTCAGAGCCATCTCAAGAACAAAGCTCCATGCCACAACTTTCTACCTAAGCAGTGCAGTCCTTGATAGATGCAGGGGCTTTGTGTAGCTCATTCTAGACTGGTGTAAGATCTGGCTTGGCTTGGCTTGTGTCTGTGTCCGAGGTGAAACCTCTGCGCCCTAAGCTCCGCAATGAATGTATTCATGGGAGAAAACCTGCTTTATGTTGCTCCACTTTGGCCCCAAATACCCTTGTCACTGTTTTAACAGTGTGACTCTCCCATTTTCACCCCCTAGAAATGCACTGTGAACCCCTTTACATCAGCGACCCTCTGCTCCCAGCCAGTACTCAAGGCTCACCAGGGGCATCTCTCCTTCCCCTTCTGGCCATGGGCTTGCTTCATTACTTAGGGCTCACATCAGCTCTGCACATGTGCCTCAGCTCCCCTTGTCCCTCGGGAGAGCCGTGCTGCTCTGCCCAGAGGACGCAGTGCATTGAGGGATATACGGCCAGGGCCCAGTGGGAAGGCACGTCCTCCCTGCTGCGGGGGGACACAGCACTGCGTTACTCCTGACTTCTCTGAGCCAAAACCTAGTATTACTCTCCTCTCTCTCAGCAGAGCATTTATGGGTTTATAAATCAGGACAGACTGACATCAAACATGCCCTGAGAGTGCCTCGGAGCATTCACAGAGTGCCAGCTGGGCATGTGGCTGGCTTGGGAGGAAAGGGCCTTAATTACAACCAGCATAGGAAGAATTTAAGGAAGGAGGAAGAGTTCTTTCAGAGAATTCTCACAGATCTAATGCACAGATTCCTAAGTTCAGTGGAAAAATTATATCTGTTATTCCCCTAATCCTTCAAACACCTTTCCTTTTTATTGTAAATGTTGGTATCAGAGGAAAAAAACCTTACTGGGCCGCCGTAATCATGGAGCCGATTGGCCCCGATGCCCTATAACCACCTGCTGGGGCACAGTCATGTCACCAGAGGGGACTGATGGCTGCTCCACTGTGGGAGCAGGTGGGCTGGGAGGGGCATTCCCAGCATTCCTATCACTGCCCTGGCCACTTCACTGGGAGCCTTTGTCTAGAGATGTTGTTTTAGTAAAGGCATGGCAGCAAATGGCCTGTGACTGTTGTGGCTGGGCTGTGGGAGATACTCCAGGTTCAAGACAGGCACCCACAGCTCCCCAAGGGGGCAAACAGAGATGGGAACAGGGCAGCCAAGCAGTCCTGAGAGGCAGGGAAGCAGCCCTTGGAAGAGGGCTGCTCAGACATTCTCTCTGTCTCCTGGGCAAGCAGGGGGGCACTATTCAGAGTTTCTGGGCAATTCCCAAATTCAGGGGTGCTCAGCTGGGCTGGGAACATCCTTCCCAGAATGGACTGATATTCTCAGAGCCCTTGGGCACTGCTCTGAATGTTCAACTCTAAATAACCATTTTCTTTTGGATCATAATATGCTTATTCTGCTGATCATTTTATGGCCTTTCCAGATTTCAGTAAGTTCTATATTTTACTATAATGCAACATAAAGTATCATCCATCTACCTAGGTACAGAAGGATACAAAACATGCTACAAGCTCCTTTGTGCTTTGCACCCTCACTTCCTCTCTGCTCAGACAGGCACAGTTTGCATCCAGAAAGGGAACTTCTATTTCACACTAGTAAAGAATTTCTGTTCTTCCACTGGAAGAAGGTGATAATGAACTCCAAGAAAATCTGCCCCTTTTTCATTGGATCAAACTGTTTTACACTGCTGCGTGTGGCCTGCTGGACTAACAAATAAAGACAGGGCAAGGCTGTGGGAGAAAACTGCAAACAGAAATGTGTCTGAGGAACAACCATTACCTGGGAAGGGGCAGTACTGAGCCCCAGAGCACCCACGAAGCTGCAGCAGGGAAGCGCTGTCCTAGGGAGGCTGTGACCCCATCCCCAAGGTTGTGTTCACAGCCAGATGTGTCACCTGTCCTGAGGCTGCAGGCCAGGGACACTGCTCCCCTTCCTTGGTCACCTGTCCAGCACAGCTTGGAGCCTGGCAGGAACTGAGCCCACCTGAACTGCAGTGGTTATCTCATGTAGCATTTGCCCATCAGTTCCTGGAAGTTACAGAATTCTTTCTGGAGTGACTGAGAGGGAACAGACCTGTGTGCACCACAAGCCCTCTGTGACAGGGAGCAGCATTGGTAACCATTGCTGTGCATTGCATTGCCTTCCTTGGAGCCTGTGCTTAAATTGCAGGAGGCTGTGGCACAGCCAGCCCACAGCCAGTGGTCAGGAAATGTTCTGGCTGGGGAACACCTGCCCAGTTTAAAATGCAAACAACTGAAGTGTTATGGGGGTTTTGTTAACGCTTTATGGATCTGTAGGTCAGAATGAACTTAAACATGCAAAAACTGATTTCAGAACAAAAGTAATTTTGAATTATGGGAATGCACTAATAAGATCGGAGGCAATAACTGTAATTTTGGATCACTTTTCCTCTCCCTCTCCCCACTGTCTGCCTGTCCCATGCAGCAGTCACATCCAGCAGCATGTGCACTGTAGTTCTTCCCAACTTTTGAAGAGCTGTAGGGGAAAACAGCTCCCTCCCCCTGCCTTCTTTTGGATAATGTTGTGCACAAAAGGATTACCGTGTGCAACTGCTTACAGGCTTTAGAGCCCTGGGTTGGCAGGGCCTGGGTGGGCACATCTGAGCACTCCAGTAGCTGCAGTTTTACCACAGGTTTGTAACAACTCACCCTGAGAGACTGAACGAGCTCAGGCTGCCACAGCTATGGTCAGTGATAGCACACCTGCCAGGTGAGACAGAAACTCACTTTATAGGAACAGCTTTTCCAAGGTGTTTTCACATGCCTTTGCTGTTGGTTAGAGGAGTGAAGTTAGAGGCCAGTGAAGTGACAGGGAAACCAGCCTAGTTCTATTCACCTCATTCTGCCACCACCTCCCATCTCTGGCTCTGGTCACTATTTTGAGCAACACCTGACTCTGTTCTATCAAGTATTTGTGCTGATCTCCACCAAAATGGCAGTGGAACCACAGCCTGCACTTTTTAAAATGTACCATGTCACTGTGGAAGAACACTGGGACCTCTTAAATCTGCCAAACCAAGAATGCCATTTGAATGCTAATCTAGATAAATGGCACATAAAATTGATCTGGATTAATACACATATCAATATAAACAGAGGTATGGGAGTTCAGAGTGTGGGAATGTAACCTTTGAGCGAGGTGTTTTTTCATTTCCATCCCCTTTTGCTGAAGACTGTGTGAATGCAAACGCTTCCTCGGCGCTGCGTGCGCGTTACCCGTGCGAGCAGCTCCCATACAGCGATGTATGTATGTGTAAATTGTGTGAATGTAAATATAGATAGGCCATATGTCCCCAAAGTCCCAAAAGAGCATCTGATGTTGATATGTAGACAGTGTGTTAAGGACCTTCCTAATTAATAAGCCAGATTAAAAACCTCTTGGCAATCAATTAAGATTAATGACAGAAGTCATTCTGTCTCCCCCTCCGCCCGCGTCTCGGGCTGTGAAAACCCTGGGTCGGGAAACTTTAATCCTGTTATCTGCTGCCTCCTTCATCTGCAAAGCCTGGAGATTAGCTCAGCGGCCATTCCCGAATCCCGGCCAGCCGCTCGGACAGCTGCCCTGCGCCGCCAGCTCACAGGGGAGGAATAATCTGGCCAGGGGAACAGGCCTGCTGCATCACTCTGCTGCAGCTCACTCCACGGGAAAGGTGTCATCAGGATGAGGAAAAGAAATGTGCTTGTTGCTTGGGAATCCTGTGCAGTGAAACACTCTGTGATTACCAGCCCCTGCCCTGCCCAGAGAAGGGTTTTCTTTGGCTTGGTTTGGGGGGTTGCACTGCTCGTGTGCTGACAGGGAAGCTGTGGGACACCTATGGCACATCCGTGCTTCCCCCAGCACCGGCGTTCCTTCCTCCATGGCTGCCATCCCGTGCCACATGGCCTTGGAACTGACAGGCAGGTTGGCTTCTTCCTGCTCTCTCATTCCTACCACTGCTCACAGAGGGATGAGTCCCCAAGGCTCATTCAAGAGAGCAGCAGACTCATCTGCACCAAGGGAGGCAGTGCCAAGAACTGCTGCCTACGTAGTTGGGAAAATATCCCTGTTTCTCCTGACACCAGCACAACATCCTCTCTTCAGCAAGATGGTCCCTCCCGCTCCCACTGACTGACAGCAAATCCGACTGCCAGGAGAGCCACTCTGGTCGGGATGGGCACCTGCCAGGCAGCCAGACAGACCCTCCTGAAAGCAGCTCAGGCTACAAGGAGAGGACATGATTCCAGTGACCAGGAGCTTCCTTTTGGAGGGAGCACTGCTAGCCACATCTTGCACGTGCAGAATGTATTACTTTTGTATTATGCGGAGATGCTCAAAAGTAACAGTTTAAACAGATGTTTGTGGTAACTCTGCAGCCATTATTAGAAAAGACCTTTAAAGCAGGAAAAAACTAACAGGCTTAAAAACAAGTACCAGTGTCTTCCTGTTTAAAAGGCTGGTTTTTATATGGAAGTACAACCTGGAAGCATTCTATAGTTCTCATCTCTTCTGATTCTCCTAGAATGAAGTACAGTCTTTCTCTTCCTTTACTACTGACTCCTATTTCCATCCTGATAGGGCAAAATCTTCATTACAAGTGCCATGGATTTAAAGATGTTTGTGTGCATAAATGCACACAGGATCAGAGTCTCAGCCACCATCACATTGCAGCAAGCTCAGACAAAGAATCCAAACCACTGATGATCACCTTGTGGTGCTAAACTGTGACTTGGAAAACAAACACAAGGATTTGGAGGAAAAGCTAGGCCCCTGAGGCTGGTGCTGTGCCCCTGTGCCAGGCTGTGTTCCTGGGCAGCCCCAGATTCCTGGCAAAAGAAGTTCAGTACAGATCCTTGGACACTGAACTGGTTTATCAGAGTAGCCCAGACTGCTGTGGCTCAGTCTTCTTGGCCCCTTTAATAAAAAAAAGGACGAAGTCTAGCTAGGAGCACAGACACAGGGTAATGCATCATTTATAAATTACCTTGTTAGCGCAGAAAACACCACATGGTTCTGCAGCCGAAATCTCCTGCTGCGGACTTGCTCTGTTTGATGGGAGCCCTTCAAAAGCGCTCGTGGCTTAATGGAGGCTGTTTGTGGGGCCCTCGATCCATACCTGCTGTCCTCATCCCTCACTGGGAGCCCGGCGCAGCTGCCGCGGCGTGCAGCTGTCTCTGAAGTGACTGCGTGTCCTCGGCCCCCAGCACAGCCAGCCCGCGTTGGATCTCTGGATTTGTGCCTGAGGCGAGCCGGGGAGCAGCTGTGTCTAAGCCGTGCTACCTTTAGTGCTGCAGCCCCCGGGCCCCACGTGCCCCGGCCTGCCCTGCGCTCCCGCGGCCGCCGCACAGCTGTGCCCGCAGCCTGCTCGGTGTGCCCACACCTGGGCGCGGCTCCCGCGGCTCCGGCCTCCCCCGCAGCCTCCTGCTACGGCCCTCCCGGCACCGCCCGCCGCACGGCACAGCCAGGACAGCGCGGGGATGCACCAACTGCTCGCTCTGCTTTGATACCTCATGCCCAAATTTCAACTGCCTCATCAAGCACTCCAATTCAGCAGTGAGATCTTTTACAAATGGAACTGACAAGCTCCTAAACAGTAACAGAAAGGTGATGAACAACTCCACGGCTCTCTGTGTGTGTCTGTGTGTCTGTGTCTGTGTCTGTGTGTCTGTCTGTGTCTCGCTGTGCATACTCATGCACTGACACACACCAGGGGCTCACCATGGGATCTCCACCCAGTGTGTTAGGAACAAGGAAAAAGATACCATTTTTTCCCCAAGACAGCAAACACTGCGCAGACAGAAATGGCACTCTGCAGTGACACAGGTCACATCTGACCCACCATTCCTTTTCCCTTGAGCTGCCGCTCTCTTTTTCACAAGCTGAGATGCTGGCCAGTGTTGCTCCTGTCAGTCCCAGGGAAGGAGGGTATCTGACTGCACAATGGCTCAGCAAAGCCTGCCCCCAGGGCAATCCTTAGAGTAACTCCTTCCCTTTAGGGGCAGAAATCCCCAAAACAGGCCCTGGTTGACACTTTTTTAGCATTTTAAGGCACCACTTCTACGTTCCTGTTTACATTGCATTTACCTGTTAAACTGTATTGTGCCATGTATTTTGTGTGTAGATTGCCGTTGTTATTGCTGCTCCATGTCACATGCATCATTCATGCAAACAGTGACTAACCTGTCACGTAACAATGCTAACAGCTGTATCCAGCTGTGCTCTCCACCTGCAGCACAGCACTTGGCCATTCTGCTGTTTCCAACACTTGCCTTACCTTAGTCTCACCTCTTCATCCTTTTGAACAGCACCAAACTTCATCCCGGGAAAATAATCAAAATTCCCGTTCCCTCCCATTCTACCACATGTAACTCCCTCCCCTTCAGCCCTGTCATCCTTTTATGTGGCCTTCATGTCGCATGGTGCACAGACAGTGCCCTGGAGTATGTGAGACTGTGACCTGCTGCCATCCTGTTGAAAGTAAAGCATTTGCTCCCATGGGTCTTCCCAAGTGCCACAGACAGGAAGCTGAGTGGATGCAGGAGATAAATGCTGACAATCAAAGTGATATTTTCCTAAGGAGCAGCAATCAAAAATATTTGATCTGGTTTCACTATCAGAGGTGCAAACAGCAGCTCTGTGTCCTCAGCAGCATTTGGGAGAGAGGCCCCTTTTTCAGGGGCCAGAGATGTTCCAGGAGAAAGGATTATCTGAGAAAACATATTTCCTCACCTTCTTCTTCTGTGAAAGGTGTCATTGGTGTGCAAGTGCAAAGCTCTAGGAAGCAACTTGCATGGACATTATTGCCAGCCTCTGCTGTTACGAACAGCTGGGTCTGAGAGCGATATATGTGCCTGTGACAAGAGTTTACCGTGCACGAGGCTGTGTTCCTGTTCTCCACCTGAGCACACACCACATCCAGCACCCCTCCCTGTGCCAGTGCTGCGCATCCAGGCTAGTGCCACGCCCCTTCCACCACCTGGATCGCCTGGTGTGTCACCCTTCCCGCCGTGCCACTCTGGTGTCGCTCTGCTCCCCCCGGGCCGTGTCCCGGCCCCTGGCCGGCCATGCACCGCACACCCACCTGGTCTCCTTGCTGAGGCCGCATCAGCGAGACTCTGTCGTACTGGCGCCGCAGCAGCGCCCACAGCGCATCCAGCCGGCCCTGCGGGGACACGGGGGCTCAGTCAGGGGCAGCAGCACCCCCACCCGCACGGGGGCTGCCCGGGGCAGCACCGTTTCCCTGGAGCCTGGGGAGCAGAGCTAAGGCTGGCCTGTGTCCCCTGCAACCACTGTGGTGCTGCTCCTGCCCACCCGGAGCGCCTGGGGAGCAGAGCCGGTTAGGAGCATCCCACACTGCACAGATGGCTCCAGACCTTGCCTGTGTGTCTGGACATCACGGCTTTAGGGCTTTCTGGGGGTCAGAAAGGAGTGGCAGGCACTTGGGAAGACAGCAGTGTCCAGTGTCCCAGCTACACCTGGGTGTTTGCTGCTCTTAACACCTAAAGGCAAGGTATTTACAGACCTACCCTCTGCCTGTAGGCAGTGCTTGTGCTCTCGTGGCAGGTGAGTCAGAGCACCATCCATATGAGCCAGATAGAACAATTTGCTTTTTATCAGAATTCTTGCATTACATTGTTTTATGTAATTTTTTGCTTTTCTTGGTTTGTCATGACAATGTGTGTTTAAAACTTAGTGTAGCAGCTACAAACTGTGCAGTTTTGGGTTTAATTAGCTCTACTAAGCCAACAAAGCCCCCATAGATTTTAATGCTCTCACTGTACAATATGTCCCTTTTTAAGGGGAGGCAAACAGAATGTGGCAGTAATGATCAAGTAGTGCATTTAGGGCTACAAACTGCTCCTGCCATTCCTGCTGAGTAGGTGTTCCCTTCGAGAATAGCACATTACACTTGAATGGGAACACTTGGAAAGTAAGGCACAGCTCAGCCTGCATAAGGCAGAAAGAACCCAGCCCTTAGTAACAATCGTGCCAAAGACTGAACAGATACCTTGATTGGCGTGTACCACTTCTGCTGTATGGCTGGTGAGGTAGGCTTTCGTTTAGGTGGTTTAGGGTGATAAGGTTCTTCTGGTTCTTCTGGGAGTTTCACCACAGCATTCTTTGCTTTTTCCAACCTGGCCCCTTCTTCTGTGGAGCCTTTGTCGCCCCAGCGCACCTGAGGAAAGGCAGAGTTCAGGTGTGAGTGCACCTCAGGGCAGAGAAACTGCTGCAAATAACACAGGGTAAATCTGGAAGAGGTGCTGGATAAACAAGAGAGGAGGTACTGAGGAGAACACTACCTCTTCAGTCTTAGGTAAATGTCTGTAAATAAGTCTCAGAACTGAAAAATCCTATCTTGCTTCACATGGGTGACAGGGGATCTGTGAAATCTCTAAGTAATGATACAAAAATATAATTTCTACTTCTTATTTATCCTAAAATTTCAGACCTTAACCTGCACCCATGAAGGGTAAGATTTCTGAACCAGGTCTCCTAGCCCAGAGAGTTTTCAAGAACCCCAATGTAGATTTAATGTGATGCCTAGGGAGGTTTAAGCAGAAGCTCCCTGAACTTGCCCAGGTTTCCATGTTGTCCTGCAGGAAGATACATGCTGGAGAAGTACAGGTGAAGCTGTCTACCCTGCCTAAGTGCATGCAGAACATGCAACAATGTGTATGATAATGTTAACTGTGTGTGTTACACTGCTCCAAGTGTATAAAATATAGAGAGAGTTGAAAGAGAAGGAAAGCAGGGTTATCACTGCCAGGGAGACACATATTCCCACTTCCATTCAGGCTGTACTCACTGTGCTCTGGAGATTAAATACATGGAAAAACCTCCCTGCTAAGAGGGATAATTCACCTTGCTGCAGGAATCCTGTTTCACCTTTAACTGAAGCACCATGCAGCAATCTGAGCAGCAGTGTTTGCTGTACTGTGCACAGAAACAAGCCTGGACAAGGCTGTTCCCTTCTCATCCGAAAAGGAACAGCTGAAAGTTTGAGAGTCCTTAGTGAAAGTGGCCTGGACCATTTCAGCAAGACTTGCCATAATCATGCCATTTGCTGAGATGTGACCTGCCAGGAGGCCCCTGTACACCTGTGTCTTCACTGTGATCAGTGGTACTTTTACAGGGCTTGTCATGTGGCTGCTAACATGTATTTTAAACACTGTTAAAACCATTAGCTGGTGGATCTCTCACTGAAAAAATTACCTTCTCCTTCAGACAAAAGCCAATTCACCCAGAAGAAACCACAAGTGGTGGAGTCTGACCACCCAATTTTGACATAAAAATGAATTAACTGTAACAGGTGGGGTCTGGCAATGACATCACAAAACTTTAAAGCAATGCCGAAAGACAGAGCTAGGAGAGCACTGCCCAAGCTATCTGGGATTGTCACAGAGGAGTGGAGCTAGTGGAGAAGGCAGGAGTGGATGGGTACCTGCTCCAGCACAGAAGTGGGAATTGCAAAGGTGATGGTTCAGTCCTTTCCCTTCTCCAGAAAGGGAAGCAGCCAGATGAATCATGCTGCTGAAGGAATGGCAGAAGCCAGAGAAGCAATAAAAACCAGACGACTCCACTGCCACATGGACTGCAAACATGGAAGAAATGACAAACTGAACCAGCAAGTTTGTCACTGGCCATGGCACAGAAACCACCTTTACCTGCCAGATAAGAAACAACCTCCCTTGGAGTGTTTTGTCTCACTTCTTCCCCAGCTCCCCAAAGGAGCAGCGTGCTCTTCTGAGCCAGGGAGAGCTGTGAGGCCTGTCCTGCTTTCCCTACAGCCAGAGCCCATCTTCCCAGCCTGTCCCAGACACAGCAGGGCAGAGGTGAAGCTCCCCACTCAAACCCAGAGGCACTGACCATCAGTGCCCAGCCACACCTGACACTGTTCTGGGGTCTCAGGGACAGACAGAGCCACACAGCCCCACAAAAGGGGGGCTTTTTTCTAGGGCCCATGATTATGCTGGCAGGAATTTCAGTTGGTTAACTTCTTTAGCCCTTAGTCCTGCACAAAATTCCTACCACAGATGAAAAGGTTTTCTAACCTAATCATCAGTTTCTACCCTCATTTGCATTTTTGCCATGGGCTGAACATGTCTTTCTTTGTGGTCCCGATGTCACTTGTGTTCATGAGCTTTCTGCTCCATTGTGCAGGATCCCATTTGGGAGCCCCTCCTGGAGGCTATCATAGTTTCCCTCAAATCCAGGCTTCTTGATGTTGGAAAGCATTTCCTAGTTTGCTTCTGAAAAACACTGCACAAAATGTTTGTTTTTGTGAAATCTGAAGCTCTTCTAAATTAGCAATTCTGAACTGCTGAAGAAAATGCATATAAGTGACACAGCTTCAAACCTGCATGTTCTGCCTCTGCATTTAAAAAGTACTCGAGCAAAGCTGATTAGGCCAATACCTTTAAAGTTTCATCAAGACACCTCAGCATGGCCTAGGTGGGTGTTTCAGACAGAGACAGCTTCCTGGACTACAGTTAGGAACTGCTTTGCACATTCCATATAGGCTGACTTGACTACAAAACCTGCCATAAGGATGTGCCCATAAGGATGCACATTCTTCATTCTGTTTTAATTAACATGATGCTATCGTGTCTCTTCAAAGACAGGCTCTGTTGTCGCTGCGAGTCCCTCTGGGATCAAGCCTCTCCTCAGCGTCACCATTGTCAGCGCATTTGGCTGGCCCACACTTGGGGGACTTATGTTTCACTGTAATTCCTTCCAAAACACGCAGAAAAGGCTCTCACTCTCTCTTTCTCATTAGCGTGATGGAAAGAGCATGTCTTGAGGCAGCTATTTAAAGTCCCAGTCAAATGGAACTACTGAAAGCTGTTCTTTCAGAGGCAAGGTCAGAATTGTTCGATATGGTAACGAATTTTCCAAGGCTTATGCCAGTGGGAAGACAAGCACACATTATGGCCTTGTATTTTCAGTGCGCTGTCAAGTCTTTGTTTCCATACTTGCAGCCTCAGAGAGCTTGTGCTTGAGGGAACTGCCATCTCCAAATCATACCAACCTCCATCCTCTTAATTCCCCCAACTCCTCGTCCACCGTAGTAGGAAGCATCCACCGTGGGCCACTTCTTGGAAGGCAAGGGCTCCTGTTCTTCTTCCTGTAAGTACATTCAAATGGTGTTTACTTTTAAAAGATGCTTCCACACCCACACACTGAATGTCTTTTCTGTGTATTCCACTGGAGTTCCCAGAGTGTATCCTGTTGGTTGTGAAAGGGGTGCAAACACTGAGGACAGCAGAGCCTCCAGTGTGTTACTGCCTGTAAGAGGGAGAGGAATTCCCTTGTTAGGGGGATTCCCCAGTGTCTGGAATGACAGAGCAGGGGGAAAACACTGCCTAAGTCCTACATGAATCTTTAGATCTTGGACAAGGGCTATTCAAGCTTTCTGCTTTCAGTGCAGAATGTGGAAAACAAAGCTGTCTTGGAATAAAGGCCCTAAGTGTTTCTGCAGATCTGGGCTTAATTCAGGCCACACTGAGCTGAGGCCTGTGGAGAGAGCCACACATCCAGATCTGTGAGAGCAGAGATCTGGACTTTAGGAACCCTGTGCTCCAGTGAAGGCACCCCCCAGGGCAGTCCTTTCTCCGGCAGCACTCGGACAAGGAGGCGGACATGCAGCGTGCAGGGAAGCACAGGAGTGGTTCCATGTGGGGGCACCATACCTCTTTTGGGGCTGGCGGAGGTGGAGGGGGATCCTTGATCACCTGAAAGAACCAAACACAGGAAAGAATAAGGTGCTGCACTGCAGCAGCCCAAGGCAACAGACCATGGCAAGAGTGACCTGTTTCCAGCCGAGCCCCCACGAGGGCCAGCGAGCTGGCAGTCTGTGCTGCCCGCTCCCCTGAGCATCCATCAGCGAGGCCTTCTGGAAATGAGCACCATCCATCTGCCAGAGCTGCCATCCCCAGCCTGCAGACACTCTGGGCAGACGTGTCTGCCACCGCGCTTCCTGGACGGATGAGTCTCAGCCGCTGTGAGGAACAGCCAGCGCTGAGACCTCCCAGAGTCCGTCAGCAATCCCGGAGGAAAAGCATCTGAGGGCTGTGTGAGGTCCTGCACAGCCATGGGCCGAGCTGCCACTGCTGCTGTGGCTGCTGCTGGGGAGTCTCTGGCCCAGTGACAAGTGTGAAATGCCTTCTGGCAGCTCAGGCTTCACCTCTGGATGTCCAGGACACTTCCGCAGCCCTCTCATTTCCCAGCTCCCAGCTCCATGACTGTGCAGTGCCTGCACTGCAGTCACACTCCCACACTTCTGACACTGCTCCGGGTGAAGCCCACTCCCGGGAGCATTTCTTACACTTCTATTTAAATCTCCCTACAGTCTCTTCCCATTCCCTTTGTCACATCCACACTATAAAGCTCAGAGAATGCCCAGCACTGACAGTCCCAGCAGGGGAGGGACAGGCAAAGGACCCTCTTCACTGATTCAGCTGAAAACTGAAAGCACAGGCATTCTTCCACAAGAAAAGCAGGCTTGCAAGCTAACCTTGGTAAGTTTTTTGATGACATTGGGCCATGGTTTGGGCTTGGGTATTGCCTGGAAATGACTAAAAAATACACCATGAATATCAAGGAGTCCATTCTTGCTATGCTTTGATATTATACAAACTGTATATTATATATTATATTTGGATAATTTTTGGATATTATATCCAAAACTGTACATGCTGACAAACAATTCAATCTAATACAGGTTTTAAGTAACTTAATTGAAATATGCCTTACTTTATTCACTCTCTGCTGTTTAATATTAGTACTTTTATTAAGCACTGCCTATGAAAAATACCACTGCAGTCAGCATAATACATGAAAGAAACATATTTTTCTGATCAGTAGAGTTTTCCATCTTGATTTATATTTCAGTTATCAGTCCCACCCAGACAGTTACTACTGACTGCCTAAACAGGCTGTGGACTTTCAGCAGTGCATAAAGGAATTCAGTCCAATAGGATAAATAACTTATGGCACCCCTGGAACCAGTTTTCCACAGCCCTCCAGGTTTAAATTATGGAATGGCTCATGTCAAATTCAGAGTGCTTTGGGTGGATTGGAAAGTAACCTATGGATTTCAACTTTGAGACATCCCTTTGCTGTTAGGATGTTGCAAAACCATGCCAGACATTTCTTTTCTTTAAACAGCTCTGAACACTTTTTCTTCCCAGTCATCAGGAGTTTCCAGCGTACTTAACAGAAAGTAATTATTTAATTAGTGAAACACTCCTGAGAGCCACACTGGAATCATTACCCTAACTTTACATGAAACAGCAACACAGAAGGATTGTGGGACAGATGCTGAGAGATACTTGGATGCTGAGTAGGATTTCCCAAAGCCTGGAGATATTTAATTCTTGCTGAAAGCAATTAGGAGACTGGAAACAGTAGAGCAGCATTTTGTCTCAATGAAGGGACACCTTATTTAATTTCTGAACTTATTGCCATTTCACCTGTCCCTAACCATCGTCCCAAAACAGTCTCTGTCTCTGTCAAGCCTGCCAGCTGTACAGGAGAAGGTGCTCCTAGGTGGGTCTGTATGCACCCATATGAAATGGCACTGCCCTTCCCCATCTATGGCTGTGCCACTCTGAAGCCTCACATCTGTCTGAGCACAGCTTTGCCCAGCAAACCTCCCCGCGATGAGGGATGGAATTCCTGCAGGCCCTAAGCCCATTGGGGATGTAGGAATCACAACTCCCACCCTGAACAATCAAGGGAAACCTGACTTGTTTGAGCTTACTGTGGCTTCCTAAGGCAATAGTCAATGACAGCTTTTGCTCATCTCCTCAGTGGAGGATCTAATCCTGTGCCAGCTCCTGAACTTGCTAAAGTTTGAGGGGAAATTCAGTTTAAAGCCAAGCAATCCATTAATTAGCTGTTATTTCTAATGGCTTCAGAAAATGAAACTTGTTTTAAAAGTGACAGTGGTGTGAGAAAATAATCTGCTTTGAGTAGCAGCTCCTCACCCTGCTGACAGCACTGGAATGTCAATGCCTGCATCCTTATGCTTCCACAGGCTCTCACACTCACACACTCGAATCACACGTGCACACACAAGGATTCTTTTCAATCATGTGATATTCCAAGTGAAATCAGTAGAAAGCTGTTTTTGAAAAAGAGAAATCCAAGGCACACGTGCAGCTCTGCATGGAGCAGCACACAGCACTGCAGAGAGGAAGACCTGAGTATTGTAAATTAACTTTCCCCGAGCTAAATTCAGACTGTTTCAATGAGGAAGCCTCTGAATAATGCTGCTGTCTTACTATCCTCATGGAGAGATGGTTTGCTTCCTCAGTTTGTTTGGTTTTGTTATCAGCCTCTCCGGGCAAAGCTCCATCTCATTTAGTGAGTCGCAAAGAATGAAGGTTTGAGTTTGGAGATGAGCTGATTTCTTGAAAAAAAATCATTAAAAAAAAGAAGTTGGTGCTTGAGGCAGCAGTGCCTCTGATCCACTCATTAACACTTCTCTGCCGCTCCATGATGTGGGCATTAGGAGATGTCAGCACAGAGCCTACAGCCAGCTTGTTGCAATCACATGTTCCACAGCGAGGGACAAGTGACAGAACTGTCACAGTGAAACCCTTGTAAGTGGGGGACAAGGAAGGAAAAGGAAGAGGAGTCCCCCTCCCCACCCTCTGAGTGTCCATGGGACTTACACCACGGAAGGCTGTGAGACCGAGCCCCAGGCAGGATGGAGCTGGGCCCGTGGGCAGGGGGAAACCCACCCGCCTGGCTACAGACACTTGTTCTGCCCACAACACCCTCTACCTCTCTGGATCTGACTCCTGTGCTCCTGCTCCTTGTTCCAGGAAACCAGGGAAGCAGAGCCAGAGGAAGGGAAGAGTAAGTCCTACCTGGCCCTAATGCTGCCTCTCTTCTCAGGGATGCTACTGAGCCAGAAGTGGCCCTTCCAGGTGATGGATGTCCAAGCCTCATGGGCAGGAGAGAAAGGCAAGAACTGAGGGACAGCAAAACCAGAAGGAAGGATGAATGCTCTGCAACAGCGTGTGAGCTTGGAACTCAGCAATGCTGTAGCAAAGAGGCCTAAGGTTACCTTTTCTTTAGAAGTAATAAAATAGTACCCAAAGGAGGTAGGAGGAAACACAGAGGGCACAAACATTTGAAGAACTATGGTTTTATAAGGCTGAAAATTGGTAATATACAACTATTCACTGGACTGCTTCAAGTAGGAATTTTAACTTTTGAAGCTGGTTTATGAATCAAGGTTAGGTTTTCTTATAATAAGAAAACCAGGACTTGCTTTTTACTGATTTACAATGTTCCTTTTCCACAGGAAGGCTCATCATATGAAACACAGTGGAGGTAAGGTGATTAAAAGGAAGCGCCCTGGATTTCTGCTGGGCTTGTGCTGTGGAGAATGAGAACAAGGGAGGCTGTTTGTTCTCACCTTAGGAAGCCCAGACTGTGAGGGTGCAGAGGGAGGCTGAGATTCCCTGCCCTTGGACAGCCAGGAGCCCGATGGACCTCCCCAGGTTCCAAGGGCTGCAGCACAGTCAGGTGAGAAGGCCACTTCCTCTCTGCCCCACATTCCACAAGCCCCAGACAGGAACAGGAACCCAGACCAGGGAAGCAATCTCCATTTCCCAAGTCCCCCATGCTGTCCTTGAGCTGGATGAATAATAAACTTTCCTGCTCCCCCAGAAAGGAATGGCAGGAGGCAAGTGACCAACACCGCTGCTGCTGGGGTGGGGATAGAGAGCGCACTCAGATAAAGAGATGGATGTGTGCAGGGATTATGAAAAAAAATAGAGATTTCAACCTGAGAGCCCATAATGGACTACAAATACCAATTTTCCTGAGAGCAGTTTTAAAGTGGTCCTTGATTTGAGGGTAACATCTGCACACCATTAAGGCCATCCCATTCCCAGTAAGAGCACCATGCTGGAGCTGGTTCCTGTGTGTGTAACTCAGACAGGCAGGGCTGTGCCCAGAGGAGCCCCAGTGCTGGAGCTGCTGTCCCCAGTCGTTTCCTGCCTGTCACACGCCACCCCAGAGCTGCCTCCCCATCACTTCACCCATTTCCTGCAGGATCTGTGTTTCCCACCCATGGCTCAGGGTGCAGGGGCTGTTCCCAGGGTCTGTACTCACCACTTTGCAGCAGAGGGGCCAGAACCACCAGAGCAGGCCGAGCGCCACCAGCAGCAGGAGCACGAGGACGGCAATGAGCGCTCCCACACCACTGGACTGCAGAGACAGCAGGGACAGCGTCAGTGCTGCCCCACTCGCTCGCCCCACAAGCCAGCCCAGGGCCTTCCTTCTGATGTAAAACTCGTACAGCTGACAGCCCTGAGATCACAGTGAGGCCCAGCCTGAGGAAACAGAGTCCCTTGCCTGCTAGGGAATGAGCCACCAGCCACCGACAGGGGAAGTCTCATCCTAAGCCTGTGGATAACACAGAGGTGCCCTTCTCCATGAGGACCCAGGTCTCACACATGGACTGGGGAGCACGCAGGGAGGTTTTAGGGCATCTCTACAAATAGAACACCTGTGAGGCTTTGATGCAGATTGCCCACACTCCTGCACAGACTGTGGCACATTGACTCCCTGCAGCCATCCTGTGGGAACCTGCAACTGAAGGAGGGAGTGTTCCTGCTTCCAGCAACGCCTGAACTACAGAACTGAGCAGCCCACCTCCCACACCTCCAACCCACTTCCTGGGGGTGTCTTTATTCCTACACTTTAGGCTTTTAAAACACTGACAGAAACACAACAGCATCTCTAGGAAAATAAAAGTTATTCAGACTTCAGCTGGGGGAAAAAAGAAGAGACCCAGAGGACCACTGAGACTGGAATACTGCATGAGCAGTCCTGACCCAGACCTGCTCCACTGCACATGGGGGTGGAACAGAGCCATATCCCAGGTGCAGTGAGGCGCACAGGTACAGTGGTGCCTGGGTGCCTAATGCTGTGTGATTTTGTTTGTTTTCACTGCAGTAACGTGTGTTTGTTGGGAGGCTGTAACTTATAACTCATCTCCCATTCAGCCGTCAGCTGCTCAGCTCCCAGAATTAGTGAGCAGTTCTAGCAGTGACCCATTTCTTGAGTTGCCCATCTGCTACTATGGAAACAGCAGTTCTTGTGTGGAGCCGCCTTTGCTGCAGCACAGGCCAAGAGCAGAAACCAGAAAGAGACAAAAAAGGCTGCTGAGAAGCTCTTCCTGCTGCTGTGCACATCTGTAGCTCTCTGCTTCCTGCCAGGACAGGCTGTGAGCACAGAACAGCAAAGCTGCCATGCAGCTCGGTGGGAAGGCCATGCCCAGCACCTCGCTCTGAGCTGCTTTGTGTCAGGGCTTTTCTGTTCCTCTCTGTGCACTCCTGGCAGCTCCTACAGGGGCACCATGTGCTGCCTGGTCTGCAAGGGCTGAGGTGCAGCAGGCTGCAGCTGGGCTGCAGCAGCTCCTGTGCTGCACGGCCCTCAGCCACCCTGCCTGGGCATACGGCTGGCATGCTGCTGACTGACAAAGGCCCTGGAACACAGAACTGTGATTTGGGCTCTGGGTGTTCCTTCGGCTCCCAGCTCAGTCAGGCTTCCCTCCTCAAACTGCAGGGCTGCACTGGAGCTCTGATCTCTACAGCTGCACAAATGGTGAGGTTTTAAATGAATTGAATAAAAATGTCTTTTTTCTCTCTTTTCAGTTACTGATCTATGAGCAAAGAAATCCTTTTGGGAGCCATGTGTGGTGATGGGCAAAAGAGATTCTCTCTGTGCTCCACGCCCAATGGAAAAGCTGCTCTCCAGTCTCATGTGAGGTAAGACACATTTAAAGGCCCACGTGCACAACACATGCTCAACACCGTGGGCTCATATCTCCCTCCATAAATTCCAGCTGTCCTGCGTAATACAAAAGGAATTAAAGGACAGCAAAAATGTGAGAGTAGAAAATATATGCGTTAAGTTAGAACAGTCACTGGCTGCACAAGTGTGTGGTCTCTTCCAAAAGCAGTTTTTATCTCTTCTATAACCTGTGATCAGATTGAGCAGGATGTTCACACTGCCTGACTCCCAGGTGTAAGTGGGACACTCTGGCCTCTGCTTGGACAGCTGTCTCCCCGGATGAACAAGAGCTGAGAGCCTACACTCCTCACTCGGGCCCCAGAGTTGCAGAGCATTAGCCCCTCTGCAGTCTGTAACCTCTCTCCACACACAGGCTCAAGGGCCAAATTTGTACCCCCTGCTCCCTCCAGCCCTACTGAGGGAAGAGCCATGCCAGAATGGGACCCAGCTGACTGTCACGCCTGGCCCTCAGGACAGGTCTCTGAGGGCAGGAAAGCCTCCCAGTACTTAGAAAAACACAGCTTTGCACAGCAAAGTGGAAGCAGATGTTCTGTGCTCTGAGGCCTTGCAATGGCAAAGTCCAAAGAGAAACAGGGTGTGGGGATTTTAGAAGGAGTGATAGAAGTCATTCACTTACACACTCAGAAGCAGTGATGGTTAACGAGCTGGACATGAAAGACTGGCCTTCATTCAAACTCACCAAAACCTCCAGGGTTCTGCCAAGAGACAAAGAAGAAACATGAGCAGCCATAGAAGAGCCAAGAAAGGCTCATACCTGCTGTGCAGGCCCTTGTACCTACAGCCTCTGCTCCACAGGGAGTGTCCTCAGAGGGAAAATGGAAGCCTGTGCTTATTCCTATTGGGGAATAAGTTTGGTCTCCTTGACAAAGAGCTGTCCAAGTAGAGAATACACCTTCCCCATTCCACAGAGCAGAAAGTACTCCCAGAAGTTTTCCATAAAATAAATTGAAGTTCAGCTGTAAAAGTAGCATTGTTTTGTCTGTTCCATAACCATCTCCTTAGTCACACACAGACATTATGGTTAGAGATGTCGGATAATTATAAATGGTCAGGACTTGCTATAAATAGCCCCGAACACTGCATACAAATAGTATGTGGTTTACATTTTACAAATTAACCCTACAAGAAAACAACACATGGTGGATGTTAAACAGAATAAGACTCCTCAGCTTCTCTGGCTTGGATTCCCAGGATTCAGACAGTTTATGTTATGCATAGATGTAATTAAATAAAAATGTAGATATCCATGAACTAAAATGATTAATCATTTACACCGTTCTTACATGTCATGAGTTTTTATTCTGGCACAAACACTGTAGTCAATATGGAGTTCAAAGCTATTTTAGCTAATTTGGCTCATTTCTTCTTCAGTTTTAGCAAAAATGAAGTGAGTTGCTTCCACTAAACTCATTTTTACATGATCTCTGTTCTGAATAATTGATCCAACAGAAAGAATAACTCTAACCTCCTTCTAATTGGAATTCACTGGAACAAGTGAATCAGAACCAATAAAAAAACCAAACCTATTTGATTCCCTTGCAGAGCAATAAATCAAACCACAGTGAAACTCTGGTCAATGATGACTTTTTTAAAGATGTGGTGCTTTTTACTATTTTTAATTCCAATTACTTGTTTTGGCATTGTCATGAGGAATGCTGGGGGAAATTGCAGCATGAGGATTCTGCTCAGGTTTGGCCAAACACTCCTGGAACTGCAGGGCAGGAGGGTTTCCTGCCTCCCCTGGGGGAGACGAGGACCCCCAGGCTGAGCTGCTCACACACTCCTGCAGCTGTCCCACCATCCCTGTGTGCCCTGGCAGCTCTCTGAGTCCTGCCTGAGTTTAGTGTGGCTTGCGTGTTTTATCCAGGTGTGTTTCGTGTCCCTGTTTTGCTCCATCTGCTAGCAAAGACCATCTACCAAAACAGCCTTATTCCTCACTAGTGGAATTCCTCAGAGAATTGTTTTGGTAGATGGTCTTTGCTAGCAGATGGAGCAAAACAGGGACACGAAACATACCTGGATAAAACACGTAAGCCACATTAAAGCAAAGGATCATTCCCTGGCATCCTGGGGACCTTGGCATGTTCTTGAGCTCACTGGGTTGTATGAAACATTCTGTAAAACAGCAAAGATTTCCCAGCAGGATGGAGTATATTGTAGCCCTTGCTGTGTGCAGCACAGTACCAGTTCCCGCCTGTACTAGGTACCAGCCCGGATTGCATTTCCCAGCCAGCCCACACCCGCAGCTCTGCAGCCCCACTCCCGCTGTCAGCCCGCTGACAGATCCCAGGGAGCAGGCTCACTGAGCAATCAGCTCCAGCACGGGCACAGCTCCACCCTGATACACCGCTGCAGGGATGAGCCACTGGAGATGTCACTGGAGCTGATCATATACGCTCTGTTCTGGAAGCCACAGAGTGAACTCACACAGATAATTACCTCATCTTCAAAAGGATGAACCTGTCAACACACTAAAGCACTCCTTCCCTGAGACTGTCATGACTGTTGGGGATACTCAGTACGTCCTTTCATTTCTTGAGCAGCCACCTGTTTGCTGGGCTGTGGGTACTTGTGATTCATACAAACACTGCCCCCTAAACAGGGAGTCCCAGAAAGAGGTGTCCTGTTTCTGCTGCTCCTTCACACATGGCTCGGAGACAGACACATACACAAACACATCCCAGTGTTTACCAGCAACCAGCCACGTGTGTGAGGCTTTCAGCTCGGCATTCTGCCGAAACTGAAAATATTCTGAGATGAAAATGACAAGCAGCAGCCATCCCATTTCTCGGGCCCCTGCTTTTCCCACTGGTGACTGTCACTGCTGTGTGAGGGCTGAGTCCCTCCGTGGAGCTCAGAACAGCCCAGTCAAGAGAACATTCCTGTCCCTGCAGCCAGGGACACAGCCCTGGTTCACCAGAGAAGGGTGAGGCTGTACTAGTTTTGTCCCAGCACAGATCTCAGCTGAGGGCTGAGCTCTGGAAAGCTGCCAGAGAGTGAGATATGTCCTCAGGGCCCCTCAAATGAACCCCCTCTAGAGTCGGGCAGTGTTGTTGCCGCAGCCCCCTGGGGCCGTCTCGCAGGCCAGGCTCCAGGGAAAGGCAGCAGCGCCCTGCTCACGCCTCCTCACAAGCCCAGCAGTGCCCACAGACAGTGGCTTTGAGGCAGGGTGCTCATTCCCATCCTCTGCTCCCTCCTGACACCGCACCTGAGCGAGGTGGAAGCAGAGAGCTGGCAAAGGAGCAGGAGTAGTGACGGTGGTGTGCAGCACAAACTCTACTGCTCTGCCTCTACCCCAGCCCTAACGTGTGCACCTTCCCAGCAGTCTGTACTTCCAACCTGCCTCACTGCACTAGGAAAAACTGCCTTCCATTTACAGTTCACGGCCCTTCCTCCACGTGGAAGGGATTTTCTTATCCTTTGTCTGTGCAATATCACTTTCTGGATGGGAACCAATCCTGGAAAACTTAAGTCTGAAAAGAGCTTTTTAAAAATGTTCTGATTTCTGACCAAAGGTAACCACAAGACTCTTGCAACTTGAAGCTGCCTCGGTCCTGGCCCACTGCCCATCCTAATACACAAATTACCCAAAAATGTAACTTGAGGAGACTGAACAGTTGCAATTCCTTCCCTCATGCCCACTGCTGGTTTATTGTGACAGCAGAGGGATGTGGCCCAGCGCCATATGTCCCTGCAACTCTGGTCTAAAGCCTCCCATTCCCTGTGAAATACAGCTGACATTTCCATCCACGGTAACCTATTTGCAAAGTATTCATTTGCTCCTTACTTTATGGGAAGCTACTAAAAGACTGACATTTTATGACCCATTAAAAAAGATGAAAAAATTAAATACAATTGTGAAAGACATTTGCTGTAAGTAATAAATAATTTACCTCCAATTTTCACGCACTGAAAATTAAACTGGCAACTGCTCAAAAAGTTACTAAAATTATGGTGACACAGGTACTTCAGAAACAAATGCCTGCACTAAAATAGCAAAAATGCTGTACATAGGAGGAAGGCAAAAAATAGGTCTGTGTATTTAAAGGGCGCTTTCCCTTCCAACTCTGCCTTCATGAAATAATGGATAGCTTTATAATACAGGCTCCATTTGACCAACCTCACTCTGATATCTTTGGGGACTGATTGCTGGGGTGCAATTAACATTTACTCCTCCATTCTCCCTGACCCAGTCATTCCCTGGGCTCTGCTAACAAACACTCCTGGACCACAATGATGACTCTGCATCCAGGGACTCATCCCAGCCCCAGGAATAGGCAACACACAGAGGAAAGGATTTCCACCCCAGGGTTCTGGGTGTGGCGCTCTTTGCAGACAGCAACTCCAGCTGCACAAGGACAGGGACAGCTCTCCTGGAGCAGGGTTCCAGCCCTGCCTGTCCTGTTTGGTGCAGTGCCACTCTGCCACAGGCCAGCTGTGCCCAGGGAGCACTGGAATCATTCATTCAGTGGGAACTATGCTGGGGGCAGAACATGGCCTGCAGTTAGGAGAAGTGGGCGGAGGTGTTTTCCTCCCATCAGACACACAGGCACAAAAAGGAGCACTGAGTATTTTCCTGAGGATAGCGAGACCCACTCATCCTGGAATTCATTATGGTGTTTGGGGATTCTGGTAAAGAATGAGTAGAAACTCATCCCCCTGCCCTTCTTGGTGTAGCTTAGCACTGATATAAATTCAGATGATGGTTCTTTAGGACTCCCTCTTGTTAGCTCAGAACGCTCTAGCTTTTCCAGCCACATGTCCACATGTCCGGGCTTGACTTTCCACGGAACAAGACACAAACTTTCACTGCTGGGAACTCCTAGGGAATGTGAGAGAACTGGAAAGCAGCAAGGAACTAGATCTGATCTTGTGGAATCATGGGAACCTGCAGTAGCAGGGTATGAAACGTCATTATTCTGTTAAAGTAGACCATTAATTCAGCTCGGGATCCTATGGCCACTGCTGGATGTGCACCACTTAGTTCTGCTCACGCAGTCCTCGCTAATGCTCTGGGAACACTGCGTGCCCTAGGAGGGACATGAAGGACTGCGCCAGAAATTACTACTGATCTTAACACCACATCCATATGGCTGAGGGGCCTGTTAGCCTGTACAATTCATTGAGGATGTTTCCATCTGTGAATAGGTCCCATTATACCCTAATTGTGTCAGACTAAATGTATTTCTAAAATATTTGCAGAAGTTAATATTTATGACAGATATTAAGCCTACTTCAGCCCTATTTCTCGCTTCCCCCCCACCTGAGTTGATTTCCCTGGCTATTCTGGAGAGGGGAGGTTGTCCCACGTGAGCACCAGACACATGAGAACTATGTCCCATGGGAGCACCAGACACTGGAAACCATACTGTCTCTTATTTTTGTGGGAACAAAATGTTGTGTAGGGAAATAAAAGACAATGCCTACATTAAACACTTCACCTCACTGAGTTTGCCACAGGAAGAATCGGTGCAGGTGGGAGCAGTTCTTGACCCCCTGGCTGCCTGCCCAGGGCTGCAGGGGAAGCCCAGCTGTTTGCAATGAGGGGTAATGCCAATATCCTGCCCAGGTCTGGACTGGCCATGGGCACAGCAGCAATTTGGGGCTATTGCCTTCACCTGAGCACAGGGGCTCTGCAACGCTGAAAACAACAGTGAACAGGTGAAAACAGCCTGACCTGGAGCTGGCATCCTACCAATTGCTGAGCAGCAGGAAGTCAAAAGGGAGAAGCACAGGGACTTCCTTTTTGGCTGGTGATGGGAATGGCTGCAACTCCCACATCAGAGAGCTGCTGGCAAGGCTGGAAGAGGACTGAGCAGCTGAGAGAGCCCAGAATTCATCCTGGGGGTTGGGAACTCCTGCAGCAGCAGCAGGCTGCCTGCTCTCCTCTGTTCAGAGCATCTCAAAGGACAGCTGGCTTCTGAGAGGTAACTGGGCTCTTTGTGCTTTTGCCTTCTCACACTAGTGACCAGTGTTATGTGGAATGGGAAATATTTTAGTCAACAAGCTGCCTCTTAACTTGCCAATCTTATAGAATTCTCCTTTTAATTGGTCCCCTTGTCTGTGAACAATGCTTTTTTCCAAGTGGTATGTAGTCAGCATGTAGGTTTCAGACTGAGGATGAGGCTTGGAAAATTAGTCCTTTAACCCATGCCTGCATGCTGACACCAGCTGCCAAGCTCTCGAGCGGCTCAGCACTCAGCACAAGCACTGCCCCTTACATCAGTGAGTAATTCAGCTCTGTGGCCAAATGACACCCCTGTCTGCATTGCCACAAAGGCTGTGCTAAGGGTAGTGAGTGAACAGCACTACAGAAAGAGCTCAGTGTCACTTGTTAGTTAGACAACAGAAATCCTCAACACAGCCACAGCATATTAATCCTTTCTTGAGTGACCCTGAAAGACATGTGAGACTGAGCTGCAGCTTGCAAACACTCTGCCTTTGCTGACAACAGCTTTTCTAAATTTTTACCTTTCTCAGCAGAAGAAAAGTGACAAAACAAAAATAACAGTAGTAAAGGAAGCCATAGTAAGCAACAGCTTTCCTCACTATGGTTTTCAGCTACTCACTTCCATGTTATCAGAAAACTCACTTAAGTTCCACACACCTTTCTCAGCACTCGTTCAGACAGGCAAAGAGATGTTTTTCACAATTCCATGACCCTGACTAAGTTCTGACCTTGTCTGACCAAACAAGTGATGACATGTGTGTGTACCTGTGTGCACTGGAAATCACGGGGATTTGTGTACTTCAGTATTTGAGGGTGAAACACCTGGGGGGTTCTCAGGGGCATCTTTTGAATGTGAGTTTGGACTTTGTGGTAAGACAGACTGTCTCATGTTACTGCTGTTGTTTGTCCATGTGGTAGAACAGGGTGAGATAAAGGTGAGGTGTAACCTGCAGGTGTGCCTGAGGTACCAAGTAACCTGGCGTTGCAGAGGGGTGTTGGGTGAGCACCCAGCAAGTTCCAGAGTTACATGTGTGTGAGGGCAGTGGGACTGCTGGATGCATCCAGCTGGGAGAGGTGTGGCTGGGCTGTGCTGCCAACACTGGGCCAGTAAGGTGTGACACTGGCTGCTAGGTCAGGTGTAATTACAAGCTCGTGGCCTGCTTGCTTTTGAGGCTTGCCCTGTTAGAGGAGGTACAACTGTGCCATGCTAACATGAGGCACTGGCACTTGGTGTGAGTATGTCACTGTGTCAGCCCCAGCACTGGAGTGCATCCTCTGAGAGCATTAATGGTGCCGGATTGGCTCGCATGCTATTCAGATATTTATTTTGTGTTTGCTTGAAGAATCAGGCCAATGTTTTTGAAAGCACATTTAACTATACCATATGCCTACTTAAATCATCCCTATCAAACAAGTTGTGGGTTGGTGCTCTGGTTCATTCTGTTCTGTTTTCTCTCCCTTCCCAATGTGTTTATGTGTATTTATCCAATTTGCTCTGTTCCTCGTGCCAAATGGCAGGTCTGAGATCCCAGCCAGGCAGGGGCAGCTGTGCTATTGTTGGTGTCTGACAAAACAGAGGTCATGGGCTGGGCCTGCAGCTCTAGCTCTAATGACAGCTTGTGTGGGACATTATGGGGCAGTTACAATGTAATCAGGGTTTCTGTGCCCTCAGAACTAGGAATAAACCTTAACTTACCCCTTGGTAACTTAGAACTTAAGTCTCATTTTTAAGACGTAATTCCTGGCAAATTAGCCTCTTGCAAAATATTCTGCTGCTTGTTTACTTCATTGTCATAACTCCTTCCTCTGTCTGGAAAACACCCAACTTTAAACAGCCCCACCACAAAAAGCCAAGACCTGAAAAATCAGGCAACAGTCTCAGTGGAAGAAAGGGTCTCTTCTGCATGGAACTGATCCTAGCTGTTCTCCTTTCGAAGACTGATGAGAGTTATGAGCTCTGCCAACCTAGGCAGTAACTGCCCATAGAAAGGAGTAGGCTTTTGTCCTCCACGGGAGGACTCTTCCCGCCCTGGAAGGTTGTTCCAAGTCCAGCCCAGCAGTTCCAGGCAGTGACACAGCAAAGCGTGATCATTCCCAGTGTCCGCTGTTCAGTAAGAGATCAGTCTGCAGGGCTAGGGAATTCTAAACTCTGTGCTCCTTGGGTGGCCTGACACTTTATCCCCTTTTCCTGCTGCCTTTCAGCCCAGCAGGCAGGAATCTCTAAGCTATTGGGAAGGGTGTTCCTTGGAGCTGCACACGAGCTCTGAGGCACCAGAGCAGGCTGCAGTGGCTGGGCAGCTGAGGAGAGGAGGCACAAGTCCCTGGAGCCACTCGGGGAAGTACGCAGCTGCGGCGAGGCTGCCTGGCTCTGGCTGCGGCACTACCGTGCTGCTCGGCATGGAAAAGGGAGCGCTGGGGAAACAGCACATCTGTCACCCACACACAGCCACAGCCTCCGCTCAGGGCAGCACCAGATGTGTTTATTTGGAGCATGTACTAACTAGCTACTTAATGGCTTAGAATTATTAGCCACAAGTTAATTAGGCAAACATAGTCACCTTACAAAGCATTGCTTCTTCAACACTGCTTTTACTTCCTGAGTGCCTTTATCAAGCACAGGAAACAGGAGGGGAAAACTACCAATTCCATAAAGGAGCTGCAGCAAGAAATAAATGTGTGAAAGGGGTCCACAGGGTCTTAATGAATGGAGTGTACAGGTAATGCCTTAGCTGAGCGCCTATCCATGCTGCCAGCACAGTGGCACAGGGGAGGAAGCAGTGAGACTTAAGAGGCTGCAGCTGATGGGGAAGAAAAGGGAAGTAACAGTGGAAAAAATTATTCCTTGGTATAGTTAAGTCAAATTTGCAAAGATTGGCTTCCCTGCTGCTGCATGTACTGGGTATGTGCCTGGGGGTGCAAGTGCTTGCTTGGCATCCTGCCTGCACAATGGATTTGGGACCACCACTGTCCCAAGGGAACGGGCTCTGGTTCCTCAAGATGCAAGACACAAAAGCAGTTGGTCAGTTCCTGACTCCCAGGTCACAGGCAGCAGTGCACGGAGTCAGGGCAGAAGAGGATCTATCTTTGGGTACTGGGAACAGTCAGGATCGCTGGTTAGGAGCCTGCCATTCCATACAGCACCTTCCAGTTGCTCTCCAAAGGGACAGCTATCTAGAAACCCAGTGAGGTCATCTGAAGGATGGAGCCCACAATCTGTTCATCTTCTCTGTGTCTGTTTGCTTTCATGTGTCCGTGCTCTTCCCCTTAAATCTGGTGCTATTAATAAAAATGGCACTCAGAAAATGGGAAGCAAGATTCAAGATAGCCCTGTTCCAGTCGTGGAAACATGCTGCACCTAGAAATCCTAGAGCTCCTAGAGCTATGTGAGGCATGTGGGGGGTAACCTCATTTTGCAGATTACCTCCTGCAATGCTGTGTGCTTTGTGCCAAGCGAGCTGCCCCAGACTCCATCAGCTCCTTGCAAAATGCAGGTAACCGAGAATTTGGCAATACAGTCGTCATTTTCCTTCCTACCACCCAGCAAATAACTCCTATTGAATCTTTGCTCTTTAAGTGCCACCAGCTGTTTGTGTTGGACAGGATGTAGGAAGCGATAAATGGAAGCTGAAGACAGCAGGGTTTGAATAGAGGGCAAATAAGGTCATTAATAACAGCAGTGTGGACTGTCCTACCTTGGCATGCTGAGGTACCTGTGAGAAATTTTGCTTACACTCAGGTTTAGGCTGGGATTTTTCTTTTTTGGCTCTGTTATTCCTTTAGCTTCTGAGCCCAAGGAGAAGGGTGTGCATTCTCCTGTCCCAGCAAAACCTGAGTTCAAGTGCAGGATGCACAAAGATGGAAGCTGGCCAGCACTGCAGCTGCATGAAAAAACAGCCTTCTGTAGTTCCCTGAACTATTTTAAGAACAATGACAATTCCTCAGCCTGTTGGTTCAGTTTGAATAATCCACTGCCTACCCTACATCCATCCGTTCTTGCCTGGCTTAGAGGAGAGTCTGCACAAGATTGGATGTTTTCAGTAGGCACCATCAGAACCAAAATGTTATTGTGATATTCCAGTGAGAAATGAGAGCTCAAATAGACTGAGATAAGTAGTAGTCATATAACTATTCAGTAGAAGCATTCCAGTAAAGCCGGGTTTATTTGTGCTAGTTTGAACTGCAGTTATTGTCACCCACTCACCTAATAAAAGCAAATCTGTAAGTGTTCAGACAGTGCAAGAAATGTTAGTTTTCCCACTAGCATTTCCATGCAAGGCACAAGGGGTTTCACCAATGGCTCACCCGAGCAGAAGCCAGCTGGAAGTGAAGCCAAGCCTACAGACAGATTGTTCTGAATGCAAACTCATAGAGCTTAGGGCAGTGAGAGAGCAGAAGTGAAACTAGCAGGGAATGTGGACTTGTAAATATCACAGTTTTTCCTGTACTAGTGTTCAGGGCCAATGATCACGAGCAATCTCTTGAAAGAGACAAGGGCTCTGATTGCCCTCGGAGGCACAATGGCTACAGAAAGATGTACAGTAGGGAGACGTCACAGCCACCTCTGGCTTGGTTAGATTCTCTCAAGCTGTGGCAGGACAAATCCAAATCTCTGCTGAAAAGGGGAACTGATTTTCTCAAAATATTCTGAGCCCTTCAAAACGTGACTTTTAAATGGGCAGTGCAGTAGAACCAGAGTTCTGTTTACTAACCAGCTTGACTGTGTTGTAGCATCTGCCATCACAGTGCAGAGCTGATCTCTCAAAGCAATTCAACCTGGGTTAGCCTCCTCACCTTCCTGCCAGGTGTATGTGTACTTCCATTTCTGCTTTATTTCAAATTTGTAACGTGTTTTATAAGGCATGGGGTGCTTGTGTGAAAATCGTGAATAATTGTCAGCCGTTAGCTGATCAGGAGCCTTGTAAGTGGGCTGGGTTTGTAAGCAGACTATAGAATTTTGCACTTTAGAAGCAGCATGACAAGAAGGGATTTTAAATGGCACAGGCAGCACAGTCATGTTGTCACCCAACCTAAGGATGATACATCCATCTGCTACAGGGTACTGTGGAAAAGCAGACTGAAAAAAATGCTTGGTTTAATCTACAGCTGGCACTTGGGAAGCTCCAGACTCAATGCAGCCAACAGCTGGGAAGGAAGCAGAAACATACCATGGCCCAATTCCAGGAGAGTACGGGCTCACCAACCCAACATCCTGAATACTTTGGCATTTTATCTGTTTCAAACAGCTTAGTATTGCTCTGCATGTGAAAACTGCTAATTCATCAGGCAACAAGAAGTGTCTCCAATTAGGGAAAAATACAATGAAACCTGTTACGTGCGTCTTGACTGTTCACCCAGAAACTAAGCTTGCTGTGTGGCTTTTAAATCTGCAGCTAACTCAGACTGCTTGTGTTCTCTTAAATCCACCCAAAAGAGCACTAGAAAAGAACAGAGCGGTTGTTGCTACATTAGTGACTAATAGTAGCTCCACTACATGAGGAATTACTGGGAGATATCCAGCACTAGTCTAGGCTGTGCCAATGGGAAGTCACGAGTTCAAGTACGTACATATCTTTCATAGCTGTCAGTCTTCTGCACAGTAAACTGCTCAGCTCTGGGGCTGAGCTCCAACTCTTTCAACAGTATGCCAGGGAGCTGTGTTTCACATGGTAACTTGGGAAAAGGTGTTTTCCTGTGAACCTGTAGAACTCCAGCTGCATTGTGCTGAGGTGCATGATCCACATCGCAGTTCCAGGGTGGCAGTTGTCTGCTTCAGTATCACTCCACAGTGTAAGGAAAAATGCAGCATGTGCAACTAACTTCCATGGCTTTACCTATGCAGACATGTGATGCACTTCACAGGCCTTTGGCAGGACTGGCTGTTTATGCACTCTGGAACAAACTGTGTGTGGAAAAGCCTTTACAGCCTCACCTTTTGGGGAGCTTCATACTGGGATTGTATGTCATGCATGCTTCATACTGGGAGTGTATGTAGTTTGCTACTCCTCTTCTGTTGTACAGTAACTGCCCTGAAATACCTGGCCTGGGGAGGAGGGGTTTAAACCTGACTGACTGGCATTGTCCTGATGACAAAATCAGTGCACTTACAACTGTGGTGGTGCTGACTGCTTTTAGCTGAGCCAGAGGCTGCAGAGCTGCAGCACTGTGGGATGCACAGGCCGCTCAGCAGGCACAGGGGACTGACACCCTGCTGCATGTGGCACAAGATGCATGTCACACAGCCATGTGAAAAGCAGCATCAGGAGACAGATCAGTATTGAACTCCTCACCCTCCCTCTGCTCTGCATGTAGCTCTGCTCTGTGCCTGCTCTCCCTGCCAGCCATGACACAGCTCGGGAGGCACACCCTCTGGCCCCAGCCACCCCACTGGGGCCAGGCATTGAACGTTCTTGCTCCACGGCTTTCCAGCTTCCCTCCCCCAGCCTGCTGTCCAACACACAAACCAGATGTGCTTCTGGAGCTTTGCTGTCCGTCTGACAGCACAACTGAGGCGGCTGACCGTTGCTCAAGTCAGAAATGTAGCTGCAGACCAGCCATCTATACAACACGCTTACCTCTTCAGCTCCAGAAGTGCCACAGATCAAGGCCAATGCAGAGCTGCTATGCTTCCCATTGGATTAGCACTAGCCTCATGCCTAGTAAGTCTCTGGGAATAACTACTTGACAAGCAGGGAGGAGGCCAACAGCCAAAGCCTTGGCCCTTCCCACAGGACCCAGATCTGATGTGCAGTTTTCTGATTTCAGATTAGCCTAGGGTCTTCAGAAATGTGCACAATGAAGCCCAAGTGATCATAAGGCCCTGAGGCACCTTTGATTTGGAGAGGAGTAGGGAAGGATTAATTCTCCAAGGGCCAGAAGTAATGTGCAGTCCTGGCCGGTGACACTGAGAATAAGGCCAAAGCTGCAGTTTAGCCCCAGTGCTGGAGCTGTTAACTCACTGGATCAGGATGTGTGGAGCAGGGATACATGTCCTGACACCTAATTTTAATAATAGCTTGTAAGTGTCAGTGGTAATGTCATCTTTTTAACAGTGGGCCTGGAGATGATCTGGACGAGAGCATATTATGCCCTGTTAAAACAGCTAATCTGCATAGAACTTATGACAAGCCAGATCTTTTCAGTATTTCATAAATTGGCTGAATATTCATTTTTAAGGCACTGTCCAAATGGGTTTGGTCACAGATGACTACTCCAAGTCCACTCCAAAGCTGGCATATACACCAGGGAAATAACACAAGAATGGGAGGAAAAATGCAGCAACAAACCACCCCCTGTAAAAGCAACCAAATATTGCTTTCAGCCAAACCCCTCCCAGTTAATGTCAGCTATAATGGTGCCAAATTCCAGCAAAACATGTGCTGGTATTTGGTTCAGTACTTACTGGCCACTTTTGTACAGGATCGGTGCAGGGCAGAGCAAAAAATCAGATTCTACTGTTTTAGGCCTTTCGTCTGAAAAACAAAAATCACACGAGCTTACTATGCTGTGCAGCTTAGGTGAGGAGCTGCCACGTGAACGTGCTGTGAGCTCCCTCCATTCCCATGCTCCTTGCTAGTCTGTCCTGGCTGAAACTGGCAGCAAGGCAGGCCCAAGGTAAGGAACAGGGAGCCCCAGAGCCGGCTGTAAATGCCAGGTGAGTCCACGTTACAGTGCTTATTGGAGCTACTCGAGTCAGCTCATGCTCTTCCAGAGAGAACACTGCCTAGAATCAACACCGTCTTTGTGGTGAGTGAGAACACTATTAGTAGTTTCCTGGTAGCTGGAAGATGAAGGTTTGTTTCTAGTTGGCTCCATTCCCGTGTGTTGCATTGCAGGACTGTGTTATTAGCTGTGACTTGAGTGTTTTTCTCCAGTGTTTCTTCTGCTTTTGAGTCTGTGTGATTGGCAAACCTCTAACACTTACAAAGCACCTATCTGTAGAGCACATGAAGCACTTATTTGTAGAGCCTTGTGTCCAGTACAGCATTTCTGTTCTTCAGATGTGAGGAGGGGAGGATGGAGCTTTTTTGCCTCACATGTTTGGTAAGCTGGGGAAAATCCAGCTCCTGTGTGCAGAGCCATCAGCCTGAACTTCCCCACGGCAGGACTGATGATTTCTGTGCAAGGACTATTTCCTGACTGTGGAGTGAGAGCAGATAACTGATCTGCCAGATCAACTTGGAGATGACTCTGTCCTGCATTTCAGGAACAGGCAGACAGACAAGCAGTTCAGGGGCAGCTGAAGGAGGAGCTGTTGGCATAAATGAGCTTTTCATATGTGCTATAATCTGCACTGACTGCTTGGCCTAGATTTGGGGCTAGTTGTGAGGTGGGGAAGAGGGATTAGCACATTGCCATATGTTTTTGTCTTAATGGTATGTTTCATAGATTATTTTTCTATCCCACAGCTCCATTTGGCAGGTTTCCTTTCTAGCATTTGGTAATGGTTCTTTATAAATGCAGAACGAGGAAGATGCCAAATGCATCCTTTAAAAGCAGGGGAGCTGACACAGTAAGGGTGTGCTCAGAGGCTGGTCCCAGAGAGAGCCCAGGCTCTCAGTGAAGGCAGCTCCAACACCAGCAGATCCTTGCCCGAGTGCCCTCACATACTGAGGGTTCTGCAGAGGGCCAGTCTTATGCAGAGGAGACTGCAATGACATGAGAATGACTGTCCTTCTCTCGAGACCATCTCCTTCCTCCTGCTACTGCGCCAAGTGCCCTCCCTGTCTTCCTGTTCATCCTGGCTCCACTGGACCCCTTTAGGCTTCCTCTGAACCAGGCATTCAGAGTCCAGCACAGAGCTGCAGAGAATAACCTCGTGTACTGTGGGAAGGACCACCTAGAATGTCCCACTTGAAATACTCCTGCTTTCTTCCTGTACTATGCCCCAGCAGCTCGCTGTTGTCCATTGCTGAAGACATGGACCAGGGGGATGTAGCAGGCCCTGGCAAGACCCCATAGAGCAGATTGTGTTTTTGTAATCAATACATCACTGTGCCATTCCCCTACCCTCATGTGCTTCAGCACACCCCTTTCTGAAGCCAAGAAAAAACAAGCAGCCCAGAGCTGTAGTTGGGAATTCTCACATCAGATGGTAGCAAGTGTTTGTGGGCAATGGGAAGCAGAGGTGACAATTGTAATGGAAACTGAAGGGGAATTTATACAAGCGAATTGACTTACACAGGCTGCCTGCATCCAGAACTACTGGGTTGCCCTGTTATTCTGCCAAATTATTGTAGGTATTTAACAGGCAGGAGAAACTGGCAACCCACTCCATTATATACAATATTCTGGGTAAGGAAGAAAGTGCACTGGAAAAACAAATTCGATTGTGAAGGAATTTAAGACAGGCTAATATAGAAATCAGACAGGCAGGGAAAAAATCAGTTGTAGATTTTCCTTCAACTTCTTTTTTGCTTTTTTTCCAGTCTAGCTGGCTTCTATGGAATTCTGTTCAGAGCTAGGCATTTGATGTATGTATCCTAGCCATCCATTTGAGCTTCTGGATATAAAAAGCAAACTCGCATATAAGCTAGAGGGAAGTGCCAGTACAAGGTGTGGTGGTCACCATCTGAAACAGAATTGCTTTGTGCTATGGCTGCAGTCAGCCCTGATACTGGGCAGACAGAGCTCATGAACCATGACAAAATACACCACTGCTCTGACCTGGCCTTTCTCTGTGCTGTTGCAGGAGGAGGACTGACGTGCCCCTGAACCCCACAGCACGCCTGGCACACCATCCAGGACCGGCAGAGACCTTGCAAAAAACAAGGTAAGTGCCTCTGGGAATTGCAATGAGATGTCTTGGCCAGGATTCACTGCAGAAAGGGACCTCAGTCAGTACACTGCAGCCACAGGTTGGTTCATCAGCAAACATCTGCTTGCCCAAACATCAGGAGCCAAACACTTCTCACCATGCTAATGCCCACAGTGAGAGGGTTGCCAACACCGCTCACAGCTGAAGGCACCTGGTAGCAAATTGAAACCACTGAGCAGAGTGTGAAACAGCCTTTCCTCCCTTTACTAATCCTCAGAGTTTTCCTGCTCTCCTCCTCTTGGCTATTTTTCTCTTTGAGTTGTTATGAGCTGAGGTAACTGCAGGACTACAGAGGCAGGAGATGGCAAATGCCTGCACTTACGGATTGTTGTTCCATTCACTTGATAGGTACAGGTCACACTGTCGCTTCTCCCACCGAGGGTTAAGCCGCTTCCTCTGAGAACAACCTGAAACTCCTCTGGAGGGGAAAGCAAACACACAAAATCAGCAAACTGCAGTGCACTGCAGAAAGCTGCACTTAGACCAGGGCAACTTCACTTAGTCTGCAATAAACAAAGCACAACATAGTTAATGCTTCCAACTTAGTGAGATCTCCTTTTTCCTGAACCTTTGTACTGAATTCTCCTTATAAACTGGCAGAGGCACAATTTGTTCCCAAATCTCTATTGAGACAGCCCTCTGAAACTGGAAGCAGATTCAGGCTATCAGCATGATCTGGGGCTCAGCTGCACAGTAAGACACAGTTTCTCGGTGAATGAGAAATGAGAAATAGGGGACTCAGAAAAAGAAGACTCCCCAAACCCAGATCAGGCTCACTTGAGGTACCAGATGAAGAAAACATTTCTCCTTAGTAATATTTCTCTGCAAGTTGCCTAAGGGCCATGCTCTCTGTGAGCTGTGCAGAGGAGGAGTGAAGAGTTTTTTTACCAGGGCTGCTGACTTCATCCAGAGCATCCACATTTTCACAAAAATATCCAAGTAATGTTTAGCAACTACTTTATTTTGATGGATCTCCAACTATGTGTGGATTATGAGGCTTAGAAAGAAGACAAGGCCTTACAATTCTGTGCAGCTCTTCTATTTCATTAATATATTTCTCTTGCTGCCCAAAAATGCAGTCACATGCTTTGTTCTTACACTCCACAGATTTTGGGGCAGATTTGACACAAGTGCAGAGCAGACTCATGGGAGAGGGGCAGGTAAATGCTCTCCAACCTCCACCTGCATTACCCAAGCTATGGAAGGAGGCCCTGGTGGACAGCTCCTCTGAGGAGAACAAGAAGGCAACAGAAATCTCGTGTTTCTTTAACTTGAGGACTTAAGTTAGAAATGCTTTATTCCTTTGCATAAAATAGGGGGAAATCACAGTCCTATAATAATGGAACAGAATTTTAAAATTATAAAATCTTACCTCCTACACAGACACTGGATGGCTCCAAATATAAAATCTCAGTGCAGGATTGTTTCAAAACCTATTGCAAAGGAGGAAATAATCACAAATAGGTTTCATAGCACTACTTCAATGAGCAATTTTAGTTTAAAACAAATGCTTTTCCATAGAACACACATAGAGCTACAGGTTTGGTTTGCTAAGTCTGACTTTGCAGGACACTGCCTGGAGCATGAGCAGCTCTTGCACACCTGCATAGTCAAGTCTAGCAGTGCCTAAGGCTTGGATTAGTTTGTTAAACCCTGGAGTACCTTTGAAATATAACCATGTCCAGATCCCTATCCTGATTTTCCATGCACCCCAATCCTAATGTTTAAGCCAAAAATGAATCACAAGGAGCCTGATCCAAAACCTAATCCAGTGAAAAGCGGTGTTCCAACAATGAAGCCTGGTCCAGCCAAGTGCACGTTATTGCTGGTGCTGGCACCTTGCCCTGCATGGAGAGGCAGAGTGACAGCGGTGTTCCTGACTGCACTGCCTGCCCTTGGACAGGGATCTCACGTCAGCCCTCCCTGCTGTATCTGGTATTTTTAGCAGTCATTCCTAAACATTCTGTGGCATCAGTTCAGCTCCCTGCAATCACGTGCACAGCAGAGTGTGCTGTTACTGTCCCCCTCTCTAGCTCCACTTGCCAGGTGTGTGCCTGCTGCGGAGCTGCCCTGACTTCCTAGGCATGTCCCTCTGTCTTAACTCCTGCCTTCCTCTCAGTAGGACTCCTTACGCTCTATGATGTTTCCCAGTGGTTTCTGTTGCTACATACCCAGGCCCAGCAGAAACAATCATGTGGGCACTGTTCTGACAAGAAGCACGCCAAGCTCCAAGAAAGAGAGGAGCCCCGCTGAACACTTCCCGTGTTGCCTCTCTGCCCACAAACTGTTATGCACAAATTCATCTTTTAGTGCTTTAAAACCCATGTTAAAAATTAAGTGGCATTTTAAAAAATGGAGACGTGTATTCAGATGAGATGCAGCAACAGAGATCGTAGGAAAGAATGTAGCCCAGAGTTCAATGCAAGCCAAGCAGTTCACATTAGCTGAGGATCTTGCTTCCAAAAAAGGGCTTTAGCCTCTTGATTCCTATTGCAGTGTGGAGAGAAGTTATCCGTGGCTTGGCTGGGGGCTGGGGAATATTTTGTATAGCGTTTTATTCCTTTGCTGTAAAAGCGTGTTCAGTTGTTTCCACTGAAGAGTCAGATAAATAGCTCAAGTGAAGCTGAGACTAGATGCCAGCTTTATGTGAAGCACAGACTGAGCAGTTGGCACAGAATTCAGTAATTTTGTTTTTAGAGGGAGAACTTTCCAACCCCTGTCCTGGCCCCATTTGCCCAGTGTTTGAGGAAAGGTCACTGGTATGACCTGGAGGCTGGGGAGAGGGGAAGACATTGTGAGACTTCCTTGCAAATCAGTAGTTCTCTGGCTTCATTACATCCCAGGGTGAATTTTCTAACACTGTGCTTCCAAATGCAATATAAATCAGGAAAAAACCTACCTGGATATATTTAACTACCTTTCGATTTAGGAACAAACTGGGAGGGGCAGACATGACAACTCCAATTGAGCTGAAATATGGTGTAGCTAAAATGATGACAAATCACAAAAAAAGCAAATTTCAATGCAAGGGTCAGGATACACTGACTTCCTGCATGGAATCCATTTTCATGCATGCTCTTGGCTAAAGCAAAAAATACCAGATGTTAATACTGCTCTAGAAATAACTGCTTCAACAATAATTTTTCATAATTTTTATTACTGCTCTCCTTTGCTTAGCTTAAGCAAGCTGTACTGTTTAGAGACCATCTCTTTGCAAGGTTGGTGGCCCCCAAACAAATCTTCTATTGGGGTGAAAAAACCTCTGAGACTACTCAAATTTGGCTTTGTAAATTTGTCAGGTTGTTTGCTATCCTTCAAAAAGCCTCCTGATAGTCCACACTTGGGGAAAAAAAAAGATAATGGTAGAGAAATGTGCCTTGTCCCCAAAAGCCCCTCCCCTCACGGACTGAGTGGATTCAGGTGGAGCCCATCAGAAGCTCATAGATCCGGTTCTTTGCTTAACCTCTGCTGACTCTCTGGGTTCTCCTTAACACTCCCCCTAAGCAACACTGAAACACTGCTCAGAACTGAGCTTCCCCAGAGTTAAACAGAAACCATCACACTCTCTGCAGGGTCCAAGCCCAACAGCTGTCCTGAGCACCAGCCCTGGGTAGGGTTTGGCTGACAAGGATTCTGCCACCACCATGGGAAACTGAGGATATTTTCAATACAGCAATTGCCACATGTGCTTTCATGTGTGGGGGAAATGAACGTATTTGCACATCTTGGGAGAAGGTACAGAAACTTAACACCTTTCATTGTTCCCACTCTTTTCTACCTGTTTCAATCTTTTTTCCCTTTCCACGCAAGCTATTCCTTCCAGCCAGCACAGTGCACTCCAGCACTCCAATAGAAAGGTTTTTTTCCCTTGGGGAGAAATCATATGAAGGTATTTTACTTATTTTCCTTATGATCCATGTGCATTATTTAACACGCCTTCACACCCCTGTCCTTTAGAATTTAAAACTAACTTTAAACTATCCTGATGTGGAAATCTGGGCTGCAAAGTCAGCAAGACCAAAAAAACTCCACAAAAATCTATACAATGCTCCCTCTTTTCCAGTTCAGGATAATCCAAGACACTGCAAATTCATTATTTAGAAACCTACTGCCCACAAGAAAAGTTGAAATAATAACTTAATAAGGCCATCCTTGGATAGGATAGTTAAGCACTCTGCTGACATAAATGCAAATAAGACAAATTGCCTTATTTTAACAGCATACAAGGAGAGATTCTGAGAATTGATGTCATCCACTTTGTCTCCAGAGGTCCTCACCAAATATAGGACTCTGCTCCCAGGCTCACAAAGGCTTTTCTCTCATTCTCTGCCCTCCCCCTCCTCCCAGGGCTGGCTTTACCAGAGAGAACCAATTTCCCACAACCCCAAGTGCAAAATAGAGGAGAAACCTGTCAGCCTTTGTCCTGCTGTCCTGCAGCTTCAGCAGTGGAGAGCTGTGCTAAGACTGGAGGGTGTTCATTGCCTCCTGAGGTGACCTGTGCAGTGTGGGAATGGTGCCAGCTGCAAGCCAAGTCTATCAGGTGAAGTGGCCACAGCTGTGACTCGTTAACAAAGGTGTGGCTGCTGGGACAGGAGAAGGCACCGCAGTTCTGTTCTTGGGCAGGCAGTCTCTTGGACTGTACAAAAATGAGACATGGAATCCATGCCCCAAACATCCTCTTGTCCAACAGCAACACAACAGACTGCTGAGGAAATGATTCTGTAGCTTCTCCATGTTGAGGACTTGTTACATTGCTGCCACACTGCAGCAGCAGCAACCAAGGATCTTATGTTTTAAACCTTGGTGTTTTTTAGGGCCAGTTCTTAGAGCAGCCAGCACCAGAACCAGTGGCACAAATGCAGCTTGTGCTCCGCACTGACTCTGATGGATGCATACAGGGCAGCCTCCCACCACTCCTTCAGTAAAATCCCTTCTTACAGCTCCTGAGTGGTCTCTGTGCAGTTCCTATGGCATCTCTCAGTAAAGCAAGTTGATCATTTCAGAACACTTCTGAGAGCACAAGCTACCAGAAGAGAGGCACCCAAGATACCTGGGGACACTCTCAAGCCAACTCACCCTCGATGCAAGCTCGCTGGCACGCCTTGGGCCCTACCTGCCCAAACAAGCTTTTCTTTGCTGAAAGGGTCGCCTGTCAATCAGCTGTTGGGCTGCCCAGCTCCTCTGGGAACACCATGGCCATCCCAACTGTGGCTGTGGAGCTTTAAACCACTTGTCTCCAGGCTATTTCAGTGGCTTACAAGTAAGCATACATGTCAATCTTCCTAAAACAGTTGTAGGAAGTTCATTTATCAGGTCCACTTACCATTACCAAAAGCTTTACCAGCTTTTCCATGTGACCCCATTTTCACCTAGTGCATTTTTCCCAGACTTTGCTGATTGTTAAGGAATACTTAAAATCCACATCTGTCCTCATGGCTTTCTATGTGCTTCTCACTAGAAGGTTCCTGAAGGCTCACAGAAACTTCAGTGCACCGTTTCTGAAGCAGTAGACTCCCATTTCTGTCATTACTAACACATTTCCTCCCACCACAGCTGTTGGAGAAACTCTGCCTGTTTCTGACCTGCAGGTGTCTGCACTGACCGCTCACCGGGGTGTTGTCAGCCCCCAGCTGCAGCAACACCCCACACCCAAATTCTGACATCAGCACTGAAAGGGCAGATGTCCCTGCAGCACACTGCACAAAGGCAGCCAACTAACAGGCTGACACCAAGCTCTCCACTGCTCACAGTCTTTGTAAACTCCACCTCTGTTTATCAATTCTGCCTTGCCAGAGATCTTTCCCCTACTTTATGCAACATTTCTTCTTGTGGAAAATGTGCTTTCTGGACCTTCCAAGACCTCTTTAGCCTGTCACAGACCAGGCGTGGCTCTGCTTGGACTCTCTTTTCACCCTCACTGCTGTCTCTTACAAGTTCTCAGTGTTTAACAGCAAAGCAGGATGGCTCCTGCAGCTTTTCGAGTATTTAGCCTGCCATTCCCTCAGCACATGCTGTGGAACAGAGCTGTACTAGGCGGCACAGTGTTACACAAACAACTTTCCCTTCCAGAACACTAATGAAGGTTGTGTTCCATGGAATAGTGAGAACAATGCACTACTAACAAGCCATGAACAGCCCAACCATACAGAGACAATTAACAAAATACGCTAAGCGTCAATTTGTCTTGCAACCTTGCTCTGTTTCATTTAGCCCTGTATGCAGTTCAAAAGTTTTTGGCAGCAGGCAGCACCATAAATCATAACTTGCATGGCATCTGTTCCTGCCCAGAACTGTAAACTGCATTCAGGTTTTGGGTAGTCATCATCACAGCTGGATTCTTCACTGAACCACTGTAATGGTTCTGAGTCTTGAAAGTGCTCTATGGCTGTGTAAAGCATTTGCTTCCTGGGACAGAGGTCGGAATAACCAGGAACTGCTAGAAGGAGTCAGCTGCTGATGTGTTCTGGTCAGATCTGGCATGCTAACAATTCTGAATAAATAAGGATTTCTAGGGCCACCAGTGGCCTTTCCTCCCTGTGGATCCATTCAAACTTGCACCTCTGTTTACATCAGTGCTCACCGTAAGCTGACCACAAATCAGGCTGCTGTGATTTTTGGGGAAAGGCAGCCTGATTCTCTGAACCAAGTGTACGTCCCATAACAGAGCAAATGCATCCTACTCGCTGTTTCCAGAACCTGTTTTTAAAGAAGAGAAAATGTTGACCTTTACAAGCTCATCTTTGTTCTACTGCTGTATGGCAAGGCTTGTGCAAAACCCGAGAGCACAACAGGATGGCTTCCACACTTTGTGTGTGCACAGCTAACATCCCTACAGCTTTATCCCCTGGTGGGCACGTGAAGGCATCCTGGAGTGCAGTCCATGGACACACTGCCAGCCAGAGATGGCAGCACAGCCCTGAAAGCACCCTTGCACAGCAGCCTCAGCTACTACTGCCTGCAGCTCTTTCCTGTGGAGATTCCTTTTCTTTGCTCTCTCCCTCCCAAACATGGGGTCTGTAATTTTCTCTAGGGATGCTATAAGCAGAACAGCTGGTGAACAAAACTGTAAGCTCAAGGAAAACAGAGCTAGAAACTAAACACTGTTGATGGTGTGACAGCCCATTAGGATGTGCTTCCTCTTATACTCTGCCAAGCTCCTCCCTCAGGTAACCACAAAACCAGCCTCATCAAGAGCTGCATCTCTCATCAGGATACATATTTCAAGACACAGTGGTAAGCATGTATCTCATGTACTTGTCACTGCAACACATGGATTGTCAGTGTCATAAAGTTATGGCAAGTGGGGGGCAGTAATGGAAGGTGATGTCTGAGAGGGCCCTGATAACATAAAGAGTGTTCAAATCTGTGTTGAGCATTCCATGCCTCAGCTGGATCTGTGCATGCAAGCCAAGCCTCAATGACTGCCAGCTGTGGGCCTTTTCTTGGTGAGGAATTGCCTGCACCGTTGGGCTCCCAGTTTAGCTGCTCAGAAATGCCACTGGGTGTGGAGGCAGCTATTTAAATGGTAGGGAACAGCACGGCTCCTGCCTACACAGGCGGAGCAGGGTGTGCTGATGGGGTCCAGAAGCCCAGATCAGAGCTGGGGAAGGCTGTCCCAGCCTATAGAACACTGCTCCTGAGCCTACAGAACACTGCTCCTGAGCGAGGCCATTCTCTGGTGAGTCAATGCCTTCTGGAGCCCCATCCCAGCTCGGGGCTGTGGAGCTCCTCAGAGCAATGGATGGTGAAGGCAGCTGGGTTAACTGTGTCCAACTGAGCTCACCCAGGTGCTTGGTTCAGTTCCTACAACTATTCTGCTTCGTTCCTTCCAATTGGCTGCAGCAGGACTGGGCTTACCCCATGTTTCCATGTATGTTTGTTTTTCTATGAGTCACTTAGAAGTATTACTGGCAGCTTGCTTCCTTTTCTTTCTTTTTAATTCTAACCTTTTTTTTTCCACTACCACTAAGATAGTAAAAAGGAAAGAGAAGTAAAGCAGGAGATGTATAATTTGTTGCTGGACTCACTGGTTTTGTTCTAGAGAATGAAATGCTGACTGTGCATTGGGCAGGATTTTTTGTACTGAATTCAGTGACTCTTATGGCATGTAAAGTCAACGTGTGTGAAATGAGGGTGATGAAGAATATAAGGCGTATGTAGGCTGGCATTGTTACAGATTTCTCATTCATGAGCTGTTGCTTTTTTTATGGAAATAGGACTTGTGCCCTCCTCCCCCCGCCGCAGTGTGGCAGAATTAGGTTTTTAAAAAGAAAAGATCTAGAGTAGGTTACAAGAGGAAATAAATTTAAGTAGAGCTCTTGATTTCTGTGATTACACTCAAGAAACCTTTATCAGACTTTTTAAGTGAGAAGCACCTTCGCAGCCCACCTTAGGCTCTGGACAGACCAGCCTGTCCATATAGCAATTAATGTTTGAACTCCCTGATACTAACTGTTTCCAAAGTGCAGCCTTTCACTCTTTCTAGCATTGGTTTCACATCACATGCCTCTGCTGTGTTCAAGCAAGCTCTGTCATTTATCTCCCCAGTGCCGATCTGTGCAGAAAGGCACGAGGCAGCAGGACCACCCCACACTAGAGGGAAGGCAATCAATTCAGGGTGACTTGGAATGAAATGCGTGCTTTTCAAGGAAACACCATTTTGGTGCTTCTCTCCCACAAAGTGAGAGCAGGAACTGCAGCAGTTAATATTGCATGGCTCCTTCCTCTCTCTGCTGCCAAACATCTGTGCCTGTGACTACACCTCGCTGCCAAGCCCAGCCTGCTCCCTGACACAGCTTGGCAGTGCCGTGGACAAAGAGTGAGGGGAAGGGGAAGACTGCTACCCTGTCCCCTATCTAAGTGAAAAAAATCCCTGAGACATATGGTCTTGCATAAAATCACCACCCGAGAGAAGCCTGGCGCGGCGTTAGGTTAGTGAGAATATTCTAATTACACCAAGGCTGAGCAGCACCTCATTGGCAGCCACCGAGGAAAGCAAATGGAGATGACAAAACTGCGGGTCATGAGATGAGTATTTTAACAGCATTGGAACCTTTACCCCCAAATTGCTAAAAACAACCCTAAAACCATTACTTATCAAGTAATGTAACTAGGAATCAAGACAAACTGTTACTTTCCATAACAGGGAAAAAAGTTGGTTGGGCTATTTATTTTTTTTTCTTATTAGTGAGAAAAATCTGGCTCAAAGAAACTTCTCACTAAGGAGTGGCTGGATTTCACTTGGACCTGTGGCTGCTTCCTTTGGAGCCAGTTGTGCAGCATCCCTTATGTAAGAGAGCTGCCAGGCGTGCAGGGCTGGCTGACAAGTCCCATCCCAATCACAGGGCACAGGCACGCTCACTCTAACCAGAGTCGTGTCAGTGCTGGTGCTGGCTTATCAAGCTCACTGTGCTCCAGGAGAACATTATATGGTTTGTAATATGTCAGAGAATGTCAAACTGAGGGCTGCACGGCAGTGAAGGGTAGAGCAGAAAGCATTCTATTCCAGGCCATTGATTCCTTTTAACAACTACATGCAGTAATTCCCAAAACTATCTCCTCAGTCTCAGTCACATGGAAAACATAGCGCAGCGTTAGTTCTGAACCTTGCACCCAGTGCAGCTTGAAGATTAGACCGTCCAAGGGGATTAAATAAGATGACTGATTTAATCAGAATAATTCTTTTAATGATAACTTGCTGCATTTCTCCTCCCCCCACCTCCTTAAAGGTCTAATAGTTTGCTTCCTGGATTCCCAGTGCATAAACCGAGCATATTTTCTTCCTACAGGAAATGATCCAATTAAGTTGATGGATAATTGATAATGAACCGTTTAAGCTGATTTTGGCCTTGAAAAATCTTAACGGCGTCCAGTCAGCTGGCTGACCCCCCTTCATCCACGGTGGAGGGACAGCACTTGGGGAAAGGGAGGGAGCAGGCTGAGCACACTGCCCAAGGAAGTGCAGGGAGGCAGCATAGCTCGAGGGGCTGCACAGCAGCAGGGATTACTTGAACATCATGTAGTCCCTGATTGCTGCTCAGTACCCGAGCTGCAGCCTGGACCCTGGGTTTGGGCAGCAGAGCTCGATAAGCAGCCAGGTTAGAGACATGGAACCAGCGTTCTCCAGTGTCTGATCCTGGAGCACCACTGAGGCAGTGGGAAGTTTCCCACCCTCCCTAAACACAAATTCTGTTGCCTTACAGCAGGTACCAGTGGGAGATGCTGTTGGACTCCTGGGAGTTCGGTAATTCACCCTCCCCCAGTGCCAAAGCCAGGTCAGCCTGAGGAAGTGCTGCTGACAGCACAGCTGGAAAAGAAGGCGCCAGATTCATGGAGAGAGGCTGAAGCATATCTTTGGGAAGCCAGTGCAGTAAGTTTTATCAACATAAAGGCTAAAATTGTTCCTCACATGAATGCCTCTTGCCTACCTCAACAAAACTGGCTCCCTCTCACGAGCCTTTGGTTTTGTCCCTGCCTGGGCAGAGCTGAGCGCGCCGCTGCCACGCACGGTTTGTGCAGCAGCTCCCCGCGGGCCCCGCCGTGCTGGCTGTCACCGAGCCGTGTAACTCCAACACTGCCATGCACAGCCAGTGACACAGGAACCATCCAGCTGACATGGACACCCCCAGGATATTCCACAGATACCCTTCTCTGGTGTCCAAAGGGACTGGAATGCCAGAGGGATTTTGCTGACTGCTCTTTGCAACAGGAGCAGGCTTCTCGCCATCACCCACAGAGTTTAACTGGAGAGAATTTATACGTTTATGGCAAACAATTTACTTTTTTATAGCACTCCCTGCTTATCCCCCTTTAGCCAGAGTCTGACACTGGGTGAATCTATTTTTCTTTAAGGACCTTGTGTGCATTTAATCCTTTGTTTGGCCTCACTGGTCCCAGATGCACTCCTTGGGTGGGTCTAAGTCACTCCATGTCAGACTGGGAGCTCAGCTTGTACCCTGCAAACCCTGAGGTCTCCTCTCCCCTGGTCACCCCTTCACCAGGAGGCAGATCCTCGAGTATCCCAATTTGCAATTTTTCCTGGACAAACTGACAAATTTATGCTGAGGCATAGGGCTTTTTCCCAAGAGGCTTAGCCAGCTTGGAGAGAATTTTGCTTCAACTGACAATGCAACTACTCAGTTCACATGACTTGATCTATTTTTTTTTGTCCATTATGTTTAACAGTGAGTTTCCCATGTAAAATTAACAAAAAAAAACCCCTCTGAGCACCTGTAAAATCTGTAAAATGAAAAAGCAGAAGAAGAGATTACCAATTCTATTTCTAATCCTTTCCAGGTAGAATTTTTAAGAAATTTTGGAACACTGTAGATAAAACAACTCTAGACTGACCCTATCTTGACCTACTTCCTCTAAAGTTCTGCATGTATCAGTTCCTGTAGTCTTATCTGGTAAGTTTTTGTGGTGTTTCCTAAGAACAAAATATATTTTAACTTCCTGTATTAAGTGCTGTCAACTTACTTCAGTATAAAAATGTGTTTGTCTACTTAGAGCTGTCATACACGGATAATGTTACTTAAGTGAGTTCCCTTAATGTAACTTTTCAAGGTACCAGCCTTGTCCAATTCTGCCTGCAGAGACAACCAGACAACTTTCACTCACAAATCAGCAGAACTTGAGTTTAATTAAGGGTTTCATTTCCTTATCTAGTACTGATCTGCTGCATGGTGACAGAAGCTGTGCCCTCCCAAAGCCTTCACCCTGTCCTAGCTCGTTGACTAGGCTACACTCTGTGTAACAATCAGCCAAACCCCATCAGTGACTGTTCCTCAAAGTGCAGTAACTTGCCTTCAGCGTTTTGCTTTTAAGCTCTAGAGTTTTGCTCAGATTTATTCACACTGACAATGCTGTTTAGTTATGACCTTGTAAGCTAGGTATGAGCAAAGCTGGCAGAGCAGGGAACTTTGCAAAGCAGCCCCCTCTTCACAGGTCTGCACAGACTTTTAGGAGTGGATGTCAGTAGTGTAGTTGGATGTAGTTAGTAGTGTAGTAGTGGATATTATTCAGCAGAAACAATGGCATGGAGGTGTGTCAACCCTTCTCACTTCCCTAGGATTTTATCAGAACTAATATTGAAACATGACACAAGCTCTCTGGCACCTAAGCTGAGGTTAGTCTAAATGTTCATCTCAACTGTCCTGAATGTTAATCCCTGGTCATGACTAAACAGACACTGTGTAAATGTCCAGAGAAAATAAATTGGAGTAGTTGCTTATGCTGAAAGCATAAGAAGGAGGTATGACAGTCTGCGCTAGAACTCGTAACTTTTTTTTTTAAACACTAAAAAACATAGAATAAGTGCTCAGCTCTCCTGGGATAGAGGGCAAAAGTAACAGGATAGCAGCCAAATAGTCTCATACCTGGAGAGAACAATGTAGTTGAGGCTCCTGCATTCCCTCCTCAGCAATTCTGGGCTGTAGTTTTGCTCAGGGGTTTTAATTGCTGGGTTGCTACCACTTCTGAAGACAATGTTTTTTCTGAACAGAAATTGTTCAGCAACATTCACAGAGGGTTTCACAACTGCACCTTTGACTCTGTACTTTGAGCAATACTGCTGCATGTTTGTGACCTATCTCCTTTTCATCTGGTTCACAATTAGCTTTCCCCTTTAGATCAGTGTCTCTGAGTCTTTATTCTCTAGCTAACTTGAAAACTGAAATGAATTTATAACAGTGACTAAAAAGGAAAACTCTGACTATTTCATGTTCAATTAGATCTACTTATCAGTGCTATAATGTTATGAGAATGAATTGCCACAATCACTCCACACCCCTGCAAAGAAAAGCATTAAATATAACATACTAAATATCATATTAATACTGCCACTACACATGCACTACAAAAAAAGCCCACACACACACACAAGATCCAAACCAACCAGAAACCCTACTATGGATGCTTCCACCCGTGCTGTGTAGGAAAAGCCGAGTGTTGACGTGTGTGGTGGCCAGGCTGTAAATAAAGCCTGAGCCAACTCAGGAGCTCGGTCTGCAGAAGCAGACCGTGCATGTAAGCTGTTCAACAGTGTGCATCAGTTTGCTTTTCCTGTCACTGCTGTTACACCTTGAAACAGTGTGCTGCCATTCTGTATGTTTGGTCCTGTTCTATAGCTGAGATATGCCCAAATCTGGGATTTTTACAGCCAGGCTTTTTGTAAGTATCAGAAGCAGCTGGACTGAGGCTTGTGCAAACACCATCAGGCATATCTTATCAGAAAAGCCTTCCTCCCTGCTGACACAGAAGTGAAGGTGCTTTAAAGTTCTGGGAGGTTTGGATGCAGCAGGCTGGCACTGCTGCTAGCCAGAGACTGCCCAAAACCACCTTGGGTAATGGGCCACTATACAGCTTATGTTAACCTGGCATGTGTGTGGGATTTTCAATACTAAAGGGAATACCACATGGGCTGCCCTGTCTTTTCAGGAGAACAACTGTCAATGCATCCAAAGATGGATTAATTTTCTTTAGAAAGTTCAAGGAAGATTCTGGAACTACATTTAAGTAACAAGGAAAATAAGTTGCTGCATTACAGCATTCACAAAAACCACACTGCTCAAAGGAAGCGATAAATTCGTGACTGTGTAGTATCCTGTATGTGAGTAGTTTCCTCTTGTTATTTAAAAAAAGAAAAGGAAAGGGAAATGAATGACAGTGGGCTCTCTCAGAAAAAGGATTTCATTATTGCTTTTGACTTCTGCCAGTAAGCCTGTTTGCACTGCCTGTTTGTGCTGCCTACATGCAGCAGCAGCACTGTTAACCCTGCATAAAAGATACAGCCTTCAGTCTAAAATGAGACAAATAAATTTTGTGTTCACAACCACAGGTGTCTTAACACACAGCTGAAACAGTGTCAAGCCACTGATCACAACCAAAATGTTTCTCTTTGATCCCTTCCTGCAAACCATGGTAATCAGCTCAATGGCCTCATCTCACCGACAGGAGTTTCTCATGCCATGCTGAAAACTGGAACTGAGTCTTACCACTTATTGGGATAACAAGGAGTTAAACTCATGGATTTAAAATGTTTCTGTCTGTAAGTATAGGTTAATTCCTAAATTGCACTTATTCCCCAGATTTTAAGCAGTTGTTTGTTCTCAAGTCTCCCAGAGTAACAGTCTCCATTTTTTCCAGACTAAACCCAAAGCAGTCATTTATCAGAGCATCCCCCAAACTTCGCACATGAACTCCCCTCTCCTTGTGAAGAGTCCTCAAATTCCACACGAGGTGTGAGCATGAATAACTGCAGGAGGCGCAAGCAGTGCTCATTTACAGAACTGCCTCTCTAAGGTAATGAGGAAGGAACTTCATCTACTGCATTTGCTGCTTTAGGAACCAGTTCTGCCTGGGAGTGGGACTGGAGAGTACGCTCTAATCTTGAGAAAAGGTAAAACTTATTGCCTGGTACTCACAGAATTGATTATCCCCTTAAGTGCTTGGAATCCTCCAGTGACAGGGAAGACTTGCTCTTTCACGTCAGCAATTCTTTCCAGCTTTGGAGAGAAAATGCATGCAAACACATGAATCATCTGGCAAACTAAATTCCTCACAGTGCTTTACACCCTTAAAATTTAAATGGATGTCTAAAAGCAACCCTCATCAATTCTGAGAAGAGAAGGAAACTTTAGAGCTCTCTCACAGCTAAGAGTTTTCTGAACTGTAGGACTTAGCACAGCTGACTGCAGCTAACAAAATGCTGGCTAGTCATTGTGGCAAGCATCACACTGAAGAAGCTTTTCAGGGCCTGCATCTTGGCAGTGATTTTGTACCTTTGTCCAGAATTACATCCCTTGTTTGCTCTGCTTATTATTTCACTAAAAACCCTTTCACTGCATCTTCTGCAGAAAGGAGCCTTTCGTGTACCTCTCCTTGAAGCCACTTTGACCGAACAGGAGTAGCTACAGTGTTCACTGGGACTCAGCAACTCTGGAACAGCTTTCCAGTGAAGGACATGAATCCCACCTTCTTTTCCTTATCCCAACTGTTACATATACACTGCTTGAATCTTGTCTACAGCTCCTCTGTTCACGTGATCAGTACCCTGACCTGGTTGCCATTCCAGTGAGAGGGGCTTGCCTGCACCCTCTCGTTGGCAGCTCCCAGCTAACAAGGGTATTTCCAACGGGTCCCCTTGGCAGTGAGCACGACACCCACACATTCTATTTACGTCTACGTACACATCCGAGTGTGTTTCCTCAGCCAGAGAAGACATTACGCTTCCTAATGTAAGTAAAATTAAATTTCTGTACTACTTGAAATTAACTCTGTAAAACTCTGGGTTGAGGTACTGCCTAGGACTCTATAATAGTTAGGGTCTTATTCTTACCTGTTCCTGTTCAAAATCCAGGACACCAACACAGTAAACTCTCGCTCCCAGCTCTCTGGATTTCCTTGCCTGTAGCATCATAGAACAGAGCAATAAGCATTTTTTTATTCAACAAGGCAGCACCCAAACTCTGCAGAGCATGACATTTCTAGCTCATGCTCACCTCCTTCTCTGCATACAGGGGAATCTGTCCATCCAGCTTGCCATCAGTCAGCGCAATGATGATACTAGAGAACCTTGAGGCTCCTTGCTTTGCAATTTGCGCGTTGGCCTGAAAACAATAAAATTAATTATCCACCTTAAAATTACATCCAAACTTTTAACCATGATGCATCTTCTAAGCATCTAATGCTCTCTCATGACAATCCTCTGCCTCCCTTGAACTCACTAACAGCAGGGAAACCCCTCATTTGTGCTTTCCAGCCACCATTGAGCCCATCTCCAAAGCACTGGGGTCACTGACCCATCAACCCTTGCCAACACACATTTCTTCTAGGACAGATCTCTTCAAATCCACTGCCAGGATTTCCTTTGCTACCCCCAGATTTCAAACACAGTCAGTAGGTTCCAAGATATTAAAAAAAAATTTTTTTTAATAGCACCAAAATTCCCTTGGCCCAGCTTTTCATTGCACAGATCCTGGTTACAAACAAGGTTCTACAGTCACAGGGGAACTGACTTGTCTGTAACAGTCAAAGCTTAGATGCTCACCTTCAGGGCCAGGGCTTTCATCAAAACTGCATTATTTGAACAAAGAAGAATATAAGTGTCTGGGAACTCTAATTAAGACAGCCCAAAATGAGGAGCATTTGTCTCTGGGTTGCTGCTGCATGTGGCTGTTTACAGTGTCACTGGGATGCCGGCTGAGTACTGAGATCCCCCCCACAGACCCCTGCTCCCTGAGAAGGAGTGAGTCAGGGAAATTCCACACGGCAGATTGCTGTGATGGCTAGTCATCCTCTGCATGGAGTTTGCAGAGTGTCTGGGCAACCCTGGGACCACTCAGGCAACCAGACAGATTTGAGCATAACAGACTGATAAAACATAAATCTATTTATGTTACAGGTTGTTACCCAAAGAGCGAGAACAGAGGATGTGTTGATTGCAAGAAGATGAGTAAAACCTACCTGTTTTAGTCCTTCATGTATGTATGTCTCACCTGCTGGTGTCACCTCCTCCAGATCCTTTAGACCTTTCTTGATTTTCTCTCTGCGAACGAAAAAAAGGTAAGAGACTGCTTGTGTGACCTGAAGTGTGAAAAGGATGTCATTTATCAATTGAAAAAAGGTATTTGTCTTCAAGGAGAATTGAAATGAAAAGCTGTAAATTAGAGCCTTTAGCTAGGATCCCACGTGGAGGCAGACTGTGTTCATGACAGAAGTGGTGCTGTGGGAACAGGCATTTCAGACCTATCTAACACAATATGCTTCAATGAGTCAAAAAGCTGGAATCAAGGAAAATGTCCAGGCGGAGCAGATATTGCAAAGAGGTGGCAAAGCCTCGGCATTACATAGCCCAGTGGAAATTCTGTTGCATTAGGTCTATTTTGCTACTTTAAACCAACTTTGCTTCTAATCACACTGCAGTCAAAGAAGAAATCCCCTAAAACAGTGGTTCTATTTCAGCAGAAATCTTCCAGACTGATATGTACAAATTTATCACATAGAACTGAACTTCAATAATTAAAGCCTTTGCCCTGAAGAAAATATCAATAGGCAAACAGCATTTGCAAGATACTTTTTGTTCCCATGGAAGAAGAGCAAGATTGAGGACAGATTTAAATTTTGACTGTTACAACCTTTTCATGTGGCCGTTCATAAGACATCCCACACAGGTTCACAGCTCACTTAGATTTAACGGGAGAATGCATCTGCACCATAATTTTTCATGAGCAGTACAGCAGATCCACCTGCAAGATGCTCACTAACTATGGGGCTGAAAGGGGAGAAGTTGACAGACTGCACCACAGGAATTATTTCCAGTGAAATCAGCTCAACTGGCAGGAACAAAGGCAGAGAGACTACTGAAACAATCAAATCCAGAGGGTCTTCATTCTTCTGCAAACACAGTTTCAGCCAAGTCCATTAAAAGTCATGCTAGGGAAGGATGAGCAAAAACTAAGAAGGGGCAAAATTTGGGCCAGAATATATAGAACACTGTGACAAATCTAGGTGAGAAAGAGGAACCCAGCAGGGGTGAGGAGATGGAGGGAAAATACATTGAGGGATGCGTGAAAGCTTTCCTTAGGCCAGACCAAATGAGAAAGAATGCATATGCCACACTGCCTGAATGCCACCCACTCGTCATTTGTTCCACGGATGGGCTTCCTCTATGTTTAGCAGCTCTGTTCCAAAGTACAATCCATAGCTGGAATAAGCTCCCCGTCACAGGATCCACTGATACGATCACAGAGGGAAGGGAGTAGAAGAGATATGTGGCATTGAATGTATGGAAGGGAACAAGTTATGTAAGATAATACAATCTGTTTGATCCAAATATTTTACATTCAGCATCTATAGAAACAACTTGCAAGTGATTATGTACGAACGCAGATTATAAACCACAGAGTTGGTGCTTGCCAGAAATGAGTGGCAGCACATCACAGGCGTTAGTGCTGTGCTGCCAAGAAACAAGCAGCAACTCAAGTCCCAGTTTTCTGAAACAGATTTCATTTTGCAAAAATAGCTTTCGTACAATCAGTTCGGTTTTATTTATCTGCAATGTCTTGTGACCCGGTCGCGCAGCAATCTCTGATGCTGCCAGGTCTCTGCCTACAAGGGGTTCCAGGAAAATCTTTGGCAGCATGAGCTCTTTTAGCTGTGTTTAATCAGGCACCATCTCTTGCCCTCAGGGCACAGCTGCACTAGACAGACCCAGCCAGATGTCAGCTAGCTCCCGGCTTTCTCCAAGCTGGTCAAGTGCGAGCGGGTCCTGGTCTGCATGTCCGAATGCCAGTGTGGATGCAGGATTTGGGGCCCCAGAACCAACAGGAGAGGTAGGCTCCATCACTCTAAACCCCACCCATGGCTGGTTTGAAGGCCAGGCACGGGGGCTCATGCCTGCCTGCACTGTCCTGATAATGAATGGGACTCAGCAGTCACCCAGCCACAGCAGCCAGGACCCCCGTTCCTGCTCCTCAGTGCTCTCACCACTTCCCTTTCTCTAGTTTCTGTAAGGCTGCTTGGTGGCCACGGAAGTCCCCAGGGAACTTCTGGTTGCATAACTCATCTGTACCATGGCAGCAGAGCCCTCAGCCTGGGTGCCTGGACATCCCACGGCACAGCTCAGGAACACTAACAAAGGCTAAGGGCCACTGGCTTTGTGGTGCAAGTCAGAAAAGGAATGGAGGTGGAAGAGGCAAAACAGAGCCAGCAACTTGCAGCCTGTCTGTGTTTGGGCTGAATAAGTACAAATTTAATATCTTTTTACCCACTCAGCATATGCGCTGCAGCCCATTTCTGTGTTTAAGCACAGGCACAACTAATTTTTAATAGCTACCCCGTCTGTTCTCTCTCTAAGCTGTGTAACTGCCTCAGACAGTTCCTCCAGCAGCAGCCAGGCACCACAGCTGCTAATATCCACGCAGATTCCAGAATGGGTGTTCTTAGCTCCTCTGAGTGGAGGACAGCACTCTGTATGTCTCTTCCATGTTGCATTCCACCTATTGAAGTGCTGGAATCTTGAATTATCTCAATGTGATGAGCATATGAGTGCTGACAGGAGATGGTGGCTCTTACTGAGCATGTGTTTCTGGTGAGAAATGAGGCTGTGTGCTGCAAGGACACAGGCTCATCCCTAACAAAGGAAGGCAAACAAAACAGGTACTTGGGGTTTGCTGCTAAGAAGGATGTGCAGTAAACAGGAAAACACACACACGTGTCAGTGAAACCGAGAGGGGAAGTGTTCTTTGACAAAAAGAGGGAGGCTCCATCTCTGATGAGGCAAGCTGTTGTAGTGGTGCAAGAAAACCCTGCATGAGCCTCCCCAGATGTATCATTTGAAAGAGGCTTATGCCTTCTAGGCCTCTTAAATATTACAAAGGGCCGATTCACTTAAAATAATTAGTCTGCTTCAAACCTGAGGCCTCCTGCACGGGCTCCAGATGAAAACCACGTCAGTGGCCAGCTCTGCTGTACTTGATACACACACAGCAGAACACTCTCTGCAGATGAGTCTGTTCTGGCAAGTTGCCTTGGACCCACGCGCAGGGGCAGCTCACGTGACCGAGGCCCCAAATGCGTCCATGTCTTACACATCCCTGTGAAACCAGGAGCAATCAGCTGGACTAGGGACAAGGGATAGTTGGTCATGTAACCAGGTACTCAAGTGTCCTACTTTTTCACCTTCACTAACACCATCTCTGTTTATCTCCAGCAGGAGTTTCACCCAGGCAGAGGCAGCAGGGCTCGTCCTGGCTGCTGGCACTGGTCAGGGCTGCCAAAGCCGGCTCACAGAAACCTGGACTGCTGCTGGCCAGGACAGCTGGCCAAAAGAGAACAAAGGCAACATCGTGCCAGCTGTACGGTATTCCTGAAGGTATCCACCGTCCCAAACCATGTGCTTCCCAGCAGCCAGCCCTGAAGGTGAATGCATCAATCTTTGTTTACCACTTCCTGCACAGTTTCCAGCTCAACTTCACAAATGTGTGTGTTTCAAATGGGCTTTAGCCAGTGTGAGAAGGCTGTTCCACCTGGGTGCTGCTGTTATTCTATGGATTTATTGTAGCATTGTGTGTACTGTGATTAACAATGAGTTCTCTTTACAGAGTTAGTCACAGCACTGCCCACACTCACAAAATATTAGGGAATTTGGGGGCTTTGGTGCTATGCTGTGGCTTTCTTTGTATCCACAGCTTTATTGTGCAGTAAACCCAGCAAGAATATTGTGCAAACAATCAGAAGCCTAAGGCTTTCCAAACAAAAAATTCTGCCCTACTTTGATCTAACTGCTGGGAAGAAATTGTGGTTTCCTGACATTTGGGAATTAGCAAGAAAGCCAGGGCAAAAACACGCCTGCAAGTTCAAAGTGCACGTATCAAACCAAGGCCATAATATTCCATAATAACCCTCACAAACACCCATCCCCAGAACTGTAGTGTGCTTAGTTAGCATCTTCATCTTCTGTTGGGAACAATGGGGGCCAGACAGTCTCAGCATTTTTTCTCTGACTTCTTTAATATCTAAAAGGACAGCTGCTCCAACTGTATCTGTCTGTCCTTACCTGTGTACATATGGTCACAGTCACCAGTGTCCTCCTCCCTTCTCCCTATCATTCCCCCTGAACAAGAATGGTGGCACTTTGTCTCCCCTGACACACACACAAGAGCTTCGGCCAACCCTGAACGAGAGCCAAGCCCCTCAAGGGAGCCCGCTGGATCTGCAGAGGTTCTTCCTGTGATTTACACAAGAAAAGCACAATTCTGTCCCTGGCTCCAAGCGTGCCGGCAATGAAAAAGGCGCTTGTGTCCCGGTGGCGGGCTTCCAGCACCCTGCCCAGCATTTCAAGTGGTCTGTGTGCTATCAGTGCTGCCTCTCAGGCCTGATAAGGAACAGGCCACTGACAGCCCAAAGAAATGGAGAGAAAGGACCTCATTGACTTCAGCAGGCCTCAGAACAGGCTCAAGTGTCCTCTCCTGACCCCTCTCCAGCCATCTGGAAAAATGACTTATAAGCTTCTCTCTGCCCACAGAGAGCAGATCCAATATCCCAGTCCGGATGGGGGGAAGTGGCTGTTTTCATGTCAGGCCACTCTATAAATGCTAAAACAGGAGGGGCTCAGAACTGAGTTTTTAGACATCTCAGATGTCAGCTACATTTCTGCCTGTTGCCGGCAGCAGGTCTTTTCAGGTGGTCTCATACTGTTGTTATGTATTGTTTAAAACAAACCCACAGCAGAGCTAACTAACTACACCACACCAGCTACAGCTCCCTACTAACAGGAGCAGAAAGGATGGACCACCTTACTTCCACCCTGCCACACGTTTGTGGAGTGATTCCTAAATGGCTTATCCACAGCTTCAAAACCCAGAAGAGTGTGCACGGCGGCAGCTTCTGGACAAAAGGGAGAGAGCAGAGGTCATGTTGGTTTTGAGAAAGCTGAGAGGACACCAAAGGACTCTGACAGCAGTGCCACTGTCCTCTGCTGAGAGCACTCGTTCCACACAACCATCTCCCAGTTTCTGTAAGTTCGGTAATTACTTTTACAATATTTTCTTCTCTGCCTGTTTCTCCTCCTTCTGTTTCCCCCCACCCATCCTTAAGATGCAAATCCTCACTTGCTTTAGAAATCAGAGTGAGCAGCCTTGAATTCCATCCCCTGAAAGTTCAGGCACACCTGTACATCACCACAGTGTCAGGAAGATCTCACATCCTTCAAGTGGCACCAACCCCACTGTCTAAAACAAGCCCTGAAGTTGAGATTAGGAAATACAAAACAAAAAACCTACCTTATGGGAGAATATGAGAAACATTTTTTTTACCATTTTATGCTTCTCCTAGACATGAAAAAAATCCTGATAACCATTCTATGGAGGCTGCGTTACAAAAGCAAATGGAAGAATCATTCTCACGCTGTGCCAAGTGAGATGCAGAATCACACAGAAATGAAAACATTAGTGCTAATTTTTCTGCAAAGCAGTGGCAGAGGTAACATCAAGGATTTGTTTCCCATCATTCCTCTCCTTCCTTTTTTATGAGGCTATCCAGGGATATGGCCACAAAATTAAATCAGCTCTGCAGGGTGACTCCATGACTGGCCAGCACTTAGGGGTATCGGTCGTTGTTGTGTTCCTGTGACTGCTGCTCTGATTCAGTAAGGGCAGAGGCAGGAGGGGAGAATTAAGAAAGCAGAGCACTGACCTGTCTCCAGTTAGCGGCATAATGACATGCGCCTGGGTGGAAAACACGATAAACGACAGCCTCATCTTGGGGCTGTGGAAAGGGAAAGAAGGCAAAAACACATTTCAGAGAAACACACAGATGCACAGCCTTTCATTCACTTGTTCAGGTCCCATCCACGTGAACTTTACCCTCCAGCCTCCTAGGAATGCACTTTTGAACTACAAACCCAAAATGAGAGGAGTTGAAGCATTTTTGCCCATTACTCTCTCCCACATGACGAGTCTCTGCTGATGTGCCCACCCCACACACACCCTTTGGAATCGCCAGGGCCACTGCTATAACACCACGGCAGGACACCACTCAGTTCCCTCCTGCTCCCCTGGGTACTGACCAGACACACATCCCATCTTTGAAACTGACCCTGCCAATTTACCCTTTTCTTTCAGGATGACACAATGCCAATTTCCAACTTCGCTTTTTATGTTTATCAAATCCTCCCAGTGCCTACTGACTGCTTTAGCCCTGAGAAAGCATGCAGGGCCTTCCAGAGTGAGATTGGGCTTGTTCCTACGACCAGAGAGCTGTGAGACTTGAAAACTTCTTCCCTAAAAGCATCCAGGGAAATGTCATGGTAAAAAGCAATGCTGTACAAACTGCTTTTATGGAGGAATTCAATCTCTTTTTTTTTTCCATTTATTTTTAAGAAGGTCACCTGTCTCTGCACAAGGTTGCAGGGAATCATATCTAATTAGCAGTGGAAAGCACTTAGGAATTGCCAGATGCTCTGGAGGTCCAAGACAGGAATTTTCCCAAGGTGAGCTGTAACATCTCTCCTGCATGATTTTACGTTTTATTCATCACAATTTTAATATCTTCACTAACTTGGTAATTTACTGTACATGAGAATCACCATTAATTAATCAGGTTACAGTTAGTAAGGACTTAACACTTGAAAAGCTGAATGACCATATATTTTCAGTCCACTGATGTCACTGATGCAGCTTAAAACTATTGACATCAAGGGAATGTAAGTACTTTTTTTTCTTTTTTCTTTTTTTTTTTTTTGGTGTAATTCCAGACAAAACAACTTTTAAAAGTTTCTGTCGCCCCCTGGACAGAAGTTTTACATAAGTTTACAGAAGATTTGCTTTTGACAAGATGACAATAAGCTATATTTACTTATAAAAGCCTAACTGGATGATCCTTTTCGTAGCAAGCCAAGATTACAACTGCACTCTGCACTGGGTTTTCCTCAGCAAAACCTACCACACCACCTCTCCCTTTGTGTGTGGTGAGGGATTCGTTCAGTTTATTCTGGGTTTTGTGGTAAGGTTTTTTAAAGCAAAGCACTGCAATCCTCAGCTGTTTGTACAGAGCAGTCAGCCAGGATTTGCAGCAGCTATTTCAAGAGGAGCTGGGCTTGCCCGACAACACTGCTGACAGTAACAAAGTTGATTATATGTAAGTACAACAAAGGCGCTGTTACATGGCATGGGCGTCCTCTGCGTTTGAGCTTTAACATTGCTCCCTTCCTTTTGACCTGCACTATATATTAACACATATGTTTACATGTGTTCAAGACTGTCTCTTTATACAGATCTCCAAACACAGAATTTGAGCAGTACTCCATCAGAAACTAGGCACACAGTATATTGAAAATCAAGTTTAACAAAAACTTCAAATCACATCTGAGAGTCACTTAAGAAAGTGAGTATTTAAGGGCACATATTGTCACCTTTTTGCTCAGTTCCAAGCACAAGAAAATAAAGTAAAAGTTTTCAATATTTTCCAGCAGTCTGGGTCTTACAAGCCAAACTTTTAATGTGTTTGAGGAACACATCCCCTGAGCTTGCAAAAACACGGGGACTAGCGGTATGGGGGTGTTTAACACAGCCCAGAATTACTCCAGCACCACCTCGGCTGTCACAAGCAGCACCACGCACCTCACAAATCTTTCTGTCAGCTGATTTACAAAATCAAATATCTCTCGCCAGTTCGTCGCCACGCTCCCGGACCTACAAGGGAAAACCAGAGCACATCAGCGGCCTGATCCGGGCTGACATTTCGGGAGAAACTGACCATATTCGCGGTGCCAGACGTCTCGCTGCTAAGTTCGTCGCCCGGGCCCCGCTCCCCCCTCGCCCTGAGGGCGCCCACGGCCGCCGAACTTCCCCACAAAAGCCCGGCCTCCGCGGCGGGGCAGATGCTGCCGCCGCTCGCTTCCCCAACGCCTCCGGCTGCAAACGCACCTCCGCTGGGGGAACTTCCAGGGGGCCCCTCTGCACAGCCCCTCAGAGAGGTCCCGGCAGGATTCCCGAACTTCCCTCACGACGCCGTTCCCGCCGAGTCCCTCACGATGCTCTTCCCGCCGTTTTACCTCACGGCGCCCCCCCCCCACTTCGCGCGCGGCCCCTCACAGCCGCCTCCCCCCCCCCCCCCCCCCCCGCGCGCGCGGCCCCTCAGCCCCACGCAGCGCCCGAACAAAAGCGGCGGCGCCGCCGCCCCGATGGCGGCGATTCCTCTATCCCCGCCCGCGTCTCGCCTCGCCGCTTACTTGTCCAAGACGAAGTACATATCGAAGGCTCCGTGGCACGACGGCTCGCCCGCAGCCGGCGCGGCGCCGGCGGGCAGAGGCGGCAGCAGCAGCGGCAGCAGCAGCAAGGGCACGGCCCCGGCCATGGAGGCTGCGGGGAGCGCAGGCGGGCGCTGCCGTCCTGCCGCTCGCCGGAGTGGCCGCCCCTCGCCGCCGCCACCGCGGCTCGCCCGGCCCGGCCCGGCCCGGCCCTCCCTCCCCACAGCAGCGGCGGCGGCGGGCGGCTGGGGCGGGGGACAGGGCGGGCGGGCTCGCACCGCCCCCGCTCGCCCGGCCCCTGCGTCCCCCTTGCGTCCCGTCAGCCGCGTCACTCCGGTCCGCGGTGCTGCCGGCGTTGCACGTGTGCCAGGGAGTGAGCCCCAAATAAATTTAATGTCCGGGGGGTTGGGGATTACACCAACGCCTCAGAGTTGGGATTTTGAAACAAACAAAAAAAGCCCCGTCCTAACAGTGATCATGTGTCTCCCACAGGCTGCGGACGTGAATAAGACTGCAAAAAGGATCTTGCTTTTCGCTCCGCAGGAGGAGATGGGGAAGTCGGAGTCATCCTGCTGGAGAGTTTTCCTCTCATCTCACTTCAGCCCCATTCCTGCTGTCTCTGGACGGTTCACTGTAGCCACAGCACTCTGACCTGACACATCCGTGTCACGGTGCCTTCTCCACGCCAATCCCAACACCAAGCCAAACCTCCCTATGATGCAAGTTGGAAACTTCACCAAAGCCCGCGGACCAGCAGTGGATAATGTCAGCCAGAGATCTGGCTCACGGAATTCTTAGTGCCTTTGAGCTAGCAAGGCCAAAGGGTAAGCAAGCAGTGTTTTACAGTCTCCGTGGATACACAAAACATGGGAGATTAAGGGCAGAGCAGCCTGGGCTTTGCCAGAGACCCAGCCAAAAGAAAGGCTGAGCAGAGGCTTGTGAGACAACAGAGGAAGCTTGGTGAGCTTCCCAAAACCAGCTGCACTCCAGCTTTCCAAGATGCATGAGTCCACCCCAAGCCCCAGGAGCACTCGCCTTGCCTGGGAGTACGTGTCATGTTATCCAGATGTTGGAAATCTTGCTTCAAGCGCATGTGATCCCGTGTGTTTGGAACAAGCCTCCGCTGCCAGTTCACTCTTTACTTGTTTCCAAGTGTGTGAATTCCTCTTTTAGCCTGTGGTTTCTGCTGAAGAAGCAGATAAATCATGGCTATTTTGCTGGAATGGCTGGATGAGAGGGAGATAGGCATGTAGGACTTACAGGGCAATGGCTCATGGCTGTTTGGCTTCATTCACACAAAGGCTGCAGCCTCCTTTCCCAGTTCCCAGAACTTGTTTGCTGATGCCTAGCTCTCTCCCAACCCTCTTCCAGTGCCACAGTGCTGCACAGCCCTATCAGGACAGGCATTCCTCCCTGTGTGCACACAAGCCCTCGGGAAAGCAGCCTCCTGAGCTGATATCTTCATGATATCCCAGGAGCCAGATGGGGCATCAGCAGCTTGCCAATGCCAAAACAAGCCATATTGTAGCAGCAGGAGGGGACCTTGGCTCTTGGCTGCACCAAGGGACCCAGGCCAGCTGCAGACCTCTGCCCCAACCCCATCTGGAACAGGCACAGCTTGTTCTCGCTCCCCATCCTGCTCTTCTGGAATCCAGTTCACTTGCACAAGGACCTCCTTTACACTGGCTCCTTGTGCCTGGAGGCTGGGACAGCAGGGAAACCAGGGGTCCAGGGAGAAACTGCCCTCTGTGATGGAAAACAGAACTATTAAAAAAATACAGCTACAAAGTAACCCAGCCCTAGAAGCAGAAGTTTTGACGTGCATGGTCGATGTGCAAATGAACTCAAGTTCACTGCCAAGATTTACTGCAGAGAAAAGTAGTAAACAGAGCAGCTTACAGCGCCTTTGGGGTTATACAGTTCCCTTCTTCATCTCCAGCACTTGCAGATGATTTCTCCACATGTTGTCCTTTAACTTCCACCCACTCCCACCTTCTTTTTGGCCCAGGCTGGTTGGGAAGACCTCAGGCAAATGGTGCCAGGCGAACTTGTATCTGGGGATGAGCAGCTGGAAGGAAAAGTCACCCTTGCTGTAACCTGGCTGTGAGCCTGGCCCTGCCTGTGGGTCCCCAGGAATGCTGCAGCACCAGGGTGGGGCCTGCAGGGGAAACCCTTCAGCGCTGTGCTGGGATGACCTCGGGACTGGGGTCAAGCAGCGGTTTGGTGGCCGCACAGGCTGCCTTTTGCACAGACTACAGAGGGTCAGGAGGGCTTTGTTGCTTGTTAAATCCAGCTCAGGTCCAGGACACCTCTGCCCAACAGCTGTGAGCCAGCCTGCTTTCTTCAGGATGCTCAGTGATTGCCAACATTTGGAAAAATGAAACTTGAGTTTGTCTGTGAGTGCGGCTGCTGTGCTGATTAATTAAATCCCCTTTCTCACTTAGATCTGGGATTGCCCTTCTGCCACATGATCCAGGGGCAACATGGAATGGGACAGCTCCACAGCCAGCTCTTCCAGACACCCTGAGCTGTGCAAACCCAAGAACAGGGGATAATGATGATGGTGGCGATCCTTGAGCCACGGCAGCTCACAGGAAAATATTTTTCTTCTTCTCTCACAGGATACGAACCACACATGGAAGTCTCATGATTTGTAAAAGGAAAGAGAAACCAGAGGGGCTCCAGCAGTTACACAAGATGCAGGAGCTGTTTGAGAGCTGCCTCCTGAAGGATTAGCTACAAATCCTTGTTCCCTTCACAGCTGTAGCCTTGTGTCTGTGTGCATCCTGTAAAGCAGTGTAGAAATGAATAAATAAAAAGGACAGCATTAAGTAACACAGGAACTCTCGTGTCCATGTGGTACTGCCTGCATCATCCAGATGGAAAGTATCTGTCTAGACAAATCTGGGAATTATGCAAGCTCGGAATTCCTGAATAGCTCTTCCTTTCCAACATCATGAAGCATTTGCAGTGCCCACCGAAAATACAGAAATACAGGGGAGAAAGAAACCCTTCAATCCCAGCAGCCAGGAAACCTAAACACTGGCAGTATGTTGGATGAGAGAGGGTCTAAGTGCAGGAATATGGAGCAGTGTCCCTGTTATGTTCAGGCTGACTCATCCCCGAGGAGCCAGGATGGTCCCTGGTGCTCACTCCTGTCTCAGCAGAAGCGGAGCAGGTTCCCTTGAGCTTCTTGTGGTTCTCTGCTGCCTGATGCCCTGGACAAGGCACAGAGCTGCTTGTTTCCACTTTTCCAGAGCTGTTTGTTTCCACGGTGCTCAGGCAAGCAGAAGGAATGAATACAAAGAGGGAAAGATGGGCTGTCCTGGTGCAAACCACAACAGCATAAAAATAAATCACTCTGCCTGGGAGAGCCAAAAAAAAAGCAGGACAGAAAACATGGAAATCCCACTCTGGCCCGGGAGCTGCTGCTGGCTCTGAGCAACACCCAGGGATCACTGGGGCTGGGAGCTCAGCACAACTCTAGAGTTGCAGTGACCCTTTTTGGTGTTCTTGGGAAACAACGGCCCGGCCAGAGGAGACAGAAGAATGGAGCAGCCAGGAACTCTGCCTGCAGAGCAGTGTAACCCAGGGCAGGGATGACACAATTCTCAATATTGTATGGAGAAAAGTCATTTTTTAAAAAGCACAGGTCATGATCCAGCAGTCATCCGGTTTGTGGCAGTTTTATCACTGACTCCAGGGAGGCAGGTTCAGACCTTCCAAGGTGCATCCAAACAGAAACGTCCCTTGTGGTCAGTTTGGGGTCACACTGGAGGAAAAGGGGCTGATGTTTGTCCATCTGGCCTGGCCCCTTCAGTGCTGCTGAGGAGAGTGAGAGAGAGCATTGTGTCAGTCGTGTCCTCCCAGGCCCAGGAGAGAAAGAGTAAAGAGCAACTGGGAGCCTGAGAGATAAAACAACAGCTTGTACCACTGTTTGGGGGCAATCAGGGCAATATTTCTGCAGGGCCAGGGGGCTGCAGCAGGACATCACATCATGCCTGAGCCACCGTTGGATCAGCAGCCCGGAAAGCAGATGTGCCAATTTCCTGTCCTTGATGATGATGGGCCCTAATTACGCCAGAGCTGTGGCAATGTCCTTTCTTGTGTATGACCCCTAATTTGGTTTCATGAAGTCATCTGTGCCAGGTTCTTCCGGCTGCAAGGCTGGGGCGAGTGACAGTCACGAAGAGCCGTGTGCTCTGTGTGCCCAAACACCTGGCCCGTGCTTTGAACCAACAAAATTCAACTGGGAACAAACAAAATTCGGGCAACTCACTGGGAGCTGGGTTAGTTGCTTGGCTTGACTTACCTCTTGCTGGTTATCATGCCTGCTGTGTGTTGGGGGGAGCATTCCAAGACAGGTGCAGGCACTCAGCAGAGACCAGCACATGAGAGGCTGTTCGCTTGTGGGGGGATGAATTTTGGAACTGGGGGGAAAAACACTCTCCTTTGTTTTTCCACCAGGGAGATTCCCTTGCTGGCATTGCTGCTGATGCTTTTTTCAACTTTTCGCCATTCCTTTCCATGGTTTATGACAGTTTATTTGGGGCTTTTATTCAATTTTTTCCCCCATTTTCTGTCCCACTCATAATTTGAGAAGTTCCCCAATTTTGAAGACTGCCAGCAGAGCATATTTTTTTAGTTTATGTATTTAAACAGAGGCTTCTATAAGTTTGGGAGAGGATTTTTGGATGGCATTGTGGGAGGTTTTTCAACTTTTTTCTTATGTGACACTTTGATGTAGCTTCTTAGGATTTAGAATTTTTATTTTTATTTTTTCTTCCCTTCTTTTCCTCAGGAGCACTTTGTGGAATTAGATTTGTCTTTTCGTGTAGATCCTGCTTTGCATGGGTGGGGTCACTGCTCCTGAGCCCAGCTGCATCCTCCAGGAGGGGTTTGTTGTTCCCTGATTGTGGGACTCTGATTATTGTTTATTGATTATTGTGCTGATTACCAGCAGCTCCCATCTCTGCGATGCCCAAGCCTGGGCATCACCCAGGCTTGCTGCTGCTGCTGGAAGAGGATGGTGCTTGGGTGTTTGGCACAGAGGTGCCATGGAGGTTTGCAGGGCAGTGAGAGGAAGAGGAGGGACTGTTCCCAGGACATCAGGGATGCACAGCAGGGGCTTGGTGGCCACTTGGCACCTGTTTCTTCCTATGGCCCACATGGGGATGGAACCCACAACCCTGGCATTTTAAGCACCAGGCTCTCAAGAACTGAGCTAATTTGGTGTTAGCTCTCTTCGAGGTTTTAAGGCCTGACTAGATTTTTGATCTGGTCTGGTGTTGGCCCTGCTTTGAGTAGGAGGTAAACCCATCTGAGGTACTTTCCAACCTGACTGGGTGATTTTCCTTCTTGCTTACAGCCCCTGTGCTTGGCTGCAACACCGTTCCTCTGTCCTGTGTAATCTCAGGTTAGTGAAGATTTGTACACCAAACTCCACGTCTAGAGGATGTGCTTGGGGAAGCACCACTTAGAGGAGGTAGGATGGGGTTTCCATTGCAGTCAGCTCCTGGTTCTGCTGCTGTCACACCGCAGGGCAGGAAGGGGAGTGTGGGAGTGTTTGCTGGCTGACTCATGGCCCTGCCTGGTTATTCACCAGCCAGATCACGCCTCTGACTTGGCATGCATCAGCCTTGCCCTGTTCATGAGAGCTGCTCTCCTGGCTGCCTGGATGACAAGTGTTTCTGATCACCAGTGTAACTGTGCTGGCCTTAAGACAGGAGTGATGTGGCTGGGATGTGTCTTATCTGACTGATGTTTACATCTGTGTGACTCTGAATTACCTTTTCCTCAATTTCTCCACATGTAAGAAGTTTACCTTATATGCACTCATGTCCTGTTGTCTGCCATACAATGTTTTATCCTTTTCTCTTCTTCCTATGTCTGGGCAGTTAAGATGGGTGGAGGTGGAGCAGTGCTGAATGGATTGCAGGCTTCATTTTCTGCAGTGCCATTGACAGAGCAACAAATGCTACAAGAGCAGGAAGGGTCGTGTCCCTTCCCCCAGGGACAAGCTGGTGAAGCAGCTTGGCAAGGACCTCGCATGTTTTCATGGATCAGCTTAGCAGGGTGCAGAAGATGGTGTGCTTGGCACTGCTTTTGAGGAACAGTAGGTAGAGTTACATGGCAATAGCCACAGAAAGAGAGCTGGGGTACTAAACTGTCATCCCCCACGGGACAGTATTTTCATGGTCCTGTTGAATTCTTGTGCCTGTAAGAAAGCCTTTTAAAGGAAATGTTTTGCTCAGCAAAGCTAACCAAGAAGCAGAATGGTACAATGGTACCATGGCACCATAGCCCAAGACACCTGTAGTGACACATGTTGAGCAGGAAGGGCCTCCAGTCCCTGCTGAGGATATGCAAAGACTGGTTTACTTCCTTGGAAATCTCATTTCCTGAGTCCGAGACAGTGATGAGTTGGTGTGCATTCACCTGGGCAGCTCATCTTGTGGCACAGACAAGCCATGCTGCGTAAGCTTCTCAGTAGCTCCCTGCCAGCCCTGTGCTCTCCCCCTTCCTCTACTCAGGGGCACTTACTTGTTTTGCTTGCTATTCCAGGGTTTTGTGCTCCTCCCCTAGCAAAAACTGTTGGAAGCAGCTGCACTTCAGAGAATGAGCCAGAGTCACCATGAGCTTGGAAAGGTACTTTGGTGCACAGAGACCAAAAGAAATGGGAGATGGTGTCAGCTGCAGTGAGTGAGCAGATGTTCCATGTTATGGAACCAGGCTGGTGCTCTGCAATGAGAGTTATGCCCTTAGAAATCAAGTTTACTTGGGAACTCAGTGTGCCAGCAATGCTTGTCCCCCTCAGGATTTGCAATCTCAGCCTGTGTTCTCAGCACCTTCCCTGTTACCTGGGTGCTGGCTCAGGCTGGAAGCATGGGAAATGGTGGTCAGTTCTCCACAGTTTGGCTGGGAGAGGTGAACAATGTGCTTGCTGTACTCAGCATGTTTTGTCCCATTTGTTTTGGAGCTGCTTTGCAGCTTTGGCACTGAATGCAAGGTTGGCCACAGGCAGGAGTTACAGAGAGAGCACAGCTACTCTGAGCTAGAAACATGGCAACTGTTGATCAGTGCTGTCTGTGCTTATCTGCAGGAAGTAAGGAATAGCCCCCATAAATCCTGTCCCATAAATCTAACCCTCCTGAGCTCAGCACTCATGAGCCACGTCACAGATCTTGGATGAGCAGCAGGGAAAGGTGCAGCTGAGTCACCAGCAGGGAGGGAGTCAACACCTTGCTGCCTCAGGGGAGCTGTTTGCATACACAAAGATCAGCCTGCTTTGTCCTTGTCTTCAGGCTCACCATGCACACTTTCCCAGATGGGCAGGTGACAGTAGTGCAAGGTATGACCCTGGATGTGCACATTAGTATAACGTGTGTGAGTGGGAATGCTGAGGGAGGCTGGTGTTGTCTGAGGAATCAGCAGGAGATATCCAAGTCCCTTAGAGATTGCTAGCCACTGTGGGCACGTGTTAGCAAGGCTGAGTGGCCACAGGCACTGGTTCCTTGCAGCCAGAGTAGAAACCTTGGGAGTTAATATTCCCTTTTCCAGTTTCACTTTTACTGGAGTATAACCCTTTACTGGAACTAGGAGCCAGCATAAAAATAATGGCAATTCTCTCTGTGGCCTTGGCTGGGGTCCTTCCCCCTGTCCTGCCTTGCAGAAATAATGTGCCATCTCTGTTGCCCTGTGGTGACAGTTCCTATCCTCAGATGGAGATTTTAGGGGTGTGCAAGGAGGCCCAACTTTCTGTGCCTCGTTTGTAAAGTTCCTAGGCGTCCTGGAACAAGATGCATAACAAGAATCACAAAACAGAACACTGAAAACACCAAAATAAAACCCAAGCAAAACAGGCTAAAACCCCCTCCAAACCAGTTTTTCAGCTGCTGTGCTGAGGGAATTTTCATTCAGCATCTTGTAGGCAGTGTTTCATGTCTTGCAGAATGAAAGTTAGTGAATGTAACTCATCAAGGCAGAATGCTGTGATATAATTTAGAAGCTCATTAGAGATCATAATCACAGTGACAGATGTTGGTGGGAAGTAAGGAACCATCACAAAGAAAAATAGAGAGCTGTTTGTCATGAGGGTACTAGATCATATGGGGGCAACATTTTCTGGGATGTCTAAGGGATTCGATTATCACTTGGAGGTTTCCATCTAGATTTCTTAGTGTATAAATTGCTTGGAAAATAAGACTGAAGCACTCAAATATTGAAAGGCCTTTTCAAGACTTTGCTTGCAAGAGCCATAAATTGAAATGGTGTCTGCCAACCCATGTTGGAGCAGGGCATGCCCTTCTCTTGGGTGAGCTATGCATACCACAGCCTCTCCGAGTGTCAGATGCTGTGGGATGGGAGCTGGCTGTGAGGTGGGAGAGCTGTGCCTGGGTAAGGAGCAGTGGAAGCAGCTGAATTGTGCAGGCAGCTTGAGCATGGGCTTGTAGCATGTGCTGCAGAGAAAAATGCTTTTAAGGGTGACAAAAAGGTGTTATTTGGCCTGTTACTGGGGTGAGCATGAAATCATCACCAGATCTGGAGATGTGCACTCTTCCTTTGTGCCACCCACTTCCTCTGGGTTGCACCATCAGGGCTGAGACAGACTCTGCAGACCCTGTGCACGAGCAGTGACTCGGATGTGACTGCCAGCGCGAGAGGCTCTGTGGGGACGGAGCGGAAATCCCGAGCTGTCGGAAATCCTGGGTGGCAGGGCCACAGCAGGGGTTGAGACCCCAATCCTAATGCTCCTGTGCAGTTTGGAAGGGCAGAGATGGAAAGGGAGGGCAGCCTTGGGAGGTGGAACTGCACAGCCTCAGTAGTGGAAGTAGGTTAACAGAATCATCATTGGGCTCCACTGGCACGTGGGCTCACAGGGGTGTGAAGTCACCTGATGGAAGCATTGCCCAATAACAGAAATCCCCTAGCAGAAAATGAGCTTTGGTTGCTGCAGCGCTGTTCTTCTGAGGTGTTCCATCTGCTTTACAAGGAGTGTCTGACTGAGCCCAGCAACGCTTCCGTGAGAACAGCATCTCTAGTGACAGCTTCCAGCTGTCTAGCAGATGAGAGCACCCAGGTGTCGTGGCAAACGGGGAGGGAATTACAACCATCCCATTTCACTGAGAGAGGGATGCTCCCGCAAGACAAAAAGGGACCACCTAGTTGGTTTGCTAGACAGCTGAATGTCCTTAAGTAGGCACTAAAAATGAGGGCGTGGAGCATGCTGTAAGCTCATACAAGGAAATATAAGAGAATAAGTCAAAATAATTGGATTAATTTTATCTTTGGAATGTGGGCTAGGCAATTTTAGACAGTTACTGCAAATGATCTTTAAACTTTTGTGTTAAAAAGAGGAGAACCCAGCAGGACCACCTCGGGGCTCAGCCTGGCACAGCCGTCCCGACTCTCGGTGGCCCTGGCAGGGCAGGAGGGGCTGCCATGTGCCACGGGGCACGGAATGCAGGCAGAGCCCTGGGCTGGTGCTGTGGCACAGATGATCTCCATAAACTGTGATGACATTAATCTAATGTATGCGTTTTCCTACGAATGTGAATACCAACAAATACAAATCCCATGCAAATCAGGCACTCGTGCAGTATGTGCAAGCGGCTGAACATCTGAGGACTCAAATATTATATCAGAAGTTGTTCGCAGACATGCCTGTTCCAAAATTTGCTGTTACACTGCCCTTCTGTGTTCCCATGGGAACTCTCAGGTGAGGGAGAAATGTGCTCCCTGCTCCCCTTCAGCTAAAAGAAGTTTGTGAAGTAAAACCTGGCTTCCCTGCTGGATTCCTCCTCCTTCCCCAAGCCTGCAGCTCCTTCAGATGCCTGGCTGCCGGGAAAGACTCCCCCAGCCTCTGTGGTTTCCCCTTGGGGTGGGGGAAAGGTGGATGTTAAGCATTCCTCAGAAAAGGAAGTGGTACCTTCTGCCAACTGGCAAGGAGCAAGTGCTGGCACCAACTGCAGGAGAGAAATTATTCACTCATTCTGCAGGAGCGCGCATTGGGAATCCCTCTTCCAGTCCTTGCCTGGCTCTTCCAGCTGTGCCTGCTGCAGCCCAGGTGCTTGAAGGGACCTGGGGGGGTGTGTCCCCAAGGGGCTGGGAAGCTTCCTCTGATGGTGTCTCTCGGGTGAGAAATCTTTGCATCTCTCAACCAAACGAAGAGGGAAGCTGAGAGTTTTGCCAGAGGCTGCAGGAAGGGAAGGAGGCAGTGAATTTACTGCCCCTCAGCCAGCACCATGGGGAATTCAGGCTGCCAGAGGATAAGGAAAAGGTGGGAACAAGGGTGAACTGTGCAAGAACACCAAGTGTAAAACCCCTTAGTTCAGGTTTTGGGGTTGTTTTGGTTTTTTTTTTTTAGTTGCTGCAGAAAGCAAGCAGTTTCAAAATGGTGCTGGATCTTGTAAAATGAAGTCTGATGGATTCAGCAGGGTTTGCAGAAACACCCCAGGAAGAACAGGGGGAAGGTAACCCAGCAGCTCATGTACAGGCAGTCAGAGGTGATGCCATCCAGGTGAAGGGACTGAGGTGCAGAGCCATGGGCCTCAATGAAAACAAGTAATAGGGGAGGCAGAAGGATGTGTTGTTGTAAATACCCAGTTGCTCAGGTTATTTTTTCCTCATGAAACTATAGTGGCTTGTGCATTCAGGATGGGATTTAGGAGAGGGAGCAAGCCTGTCCCAGGGGGTTATATCCCACATGGAGACTGTTCTCCCTCAAAAGGGGCCAGATTTTTTGGTGGCACAGGGAGATTGCTGATGGGAGCTGTGAATGGCGCTGCCAGGAGAGGGGCCTGCCCTGGCAGTGGCAGTGGGTGCTTGCGTGGCTCCAGAAAGGGGATGCCTCTGGAGCACAGGAGTACAGCTTGGAGAGGTGGTTGGGTTTTACCTGCTCATGGATATGATGAACAACATACCATTAAACGCCTTCCAGCTTTCCCCTCACTATCCCCTCTGTGCACTCAGCTGCTCAGAGGGTTCCAGGGGACTGCTGACTTCTGTGCTGAGAGAAAATAATCTGGTGTCTCTTAGGCAGTGGCAAATTGTGTGGGCTGAGATCACATTTACTCTTAGCCACAGCCTGCAAGTATTCCATGCATAGCCCCCCTTAATGAAAAGCCCCAACCTCTGCCAGCAGGTTAAGAGTTAGGGCCAGCAACCCCTGGCATGTCGATAAATCTTCTTCCTGAGCTCATCAAATCCCCAGCCTGCCTGTTCAAGAGGGATTCACAAGAGGCAATACCAGACTGACCTTTGTGCTGCCATAAATGCAGGCGCACGTGAGCCAGCTCAATCAGCAGGCTCTTTTTTTTTGGCTCCCTTCACTCAGGGTAGTTTGTCTCACCCAGCAGCTGCAGGATCACTGCAGCATCCTGGCAGCATGATGTGAGGCGCTTGCCTTTCTCTGTCCCCTTCTTTGTCAGCTCCTTCAGGTGGCTTTTCCCAGGCCTCCCCTTTTGGACCCTGTGGGACTGTTTTTCCCTCTCCCCATGACTGCCAGTCTTTCAAAATACTTTGTAATTTTGACAATGTTGATTTTTTTTTTGCAGTAAGGGAAAAATGTGGCCTTTTTTGATAGCCAGATTGCATGTTTGTTTGTTCTTTTATTTTTGGCTTCTTAGAGCTTTTTGCCATTTTTCACTTTCCAATTGTCTCTTTTTCTAATCCAGGCACTTATGCTCAAAGCCAACATTTCTTATGGCAATTTTTTATCACCTGCTGGCTAGAACAGAATAGGGAAAAAACGGATTCTGGCTGAAGGACCTACAAAAGTAGGATAACATAAAGGCTTGAAGGATTTGATATTTGAAGGATTTCTTCTGTGATAGAATAGAAAAAAACTGTTTAGAAGTGAAAGACCTGGCTGCAGGCAGAGGTCTGGCTTATGCTTTAGAACAGAGTATCTCTGTAACTTGAGGGGAGGAAAGTGGGATCCCAGTTTATGTCACAGGGGGAAAAAACCTACCAAAAAGGAATTGCTTGGGCACCCAGATGGTTTGCAACTCAGGATAATGCCTTGGGGGCTGGCAGCAGACAGGAGGTAATGAGCAGGTCTGATGTGCAGGGGAAGTCAAGCAGAGGCGGTGGTGGGCACGGGACCCTGTTGAGGGAGGTTGTGCTTGCTGAAATGGGGTGCTGCAGTGCAAGGCTGGCAAGGAAAGGAGCAGCACACCTCGGTCTCTTGGGAAAAAGGCATCTGTGTGTCTTGAATAACACTGTCATGTCTGGAGATGGCTGAATTTTTTCAGGACCCTGTAGGGTGACAGTATTTCGCTGAGACTGTGTGCAGGGAGTCCTGGGTTTGTTGTTGTTTTTAACATTAGGTAAGCAATAGACTGGAAAAGCCACGTGTTTCTTGGAGGCACTGGTATCTCTCCCCTCCTCCCGAGGTTTGCCTGGTCCCCTGGTGCTGCCAGGAGCTCTGGGGATGTCAGGAGCTGTGCTTCCAAGGCAGGAGTGAACTGCAGAGTGACCTGGGAATGGACTTGCTCATTCCCACAATTTCAGCCTCTGTGGACACTGACAAGCCAAAAGACAGAGGCAATGGTGGCAACAGGTAATGTTACAATGTTGATTGTGAATGGGGAGGCTTAATGCTAAAGAGCAACATTTTGGAATCCTTCAGCACAGCAAGATCCCAGGCAGAGATGACAAGCTTTTTCTGCAGATGAGAGGAGCACCAGGAGTAGCACTGTCAGAGGTAGGTCATGGAACGGGGTGTTGATTGCTGTGTACCTGCTGGTGCACAGCCAAGGCAGGAGGGAGGGCTTCTGCCTTGGCTGATGGGGTTTGAAACCTTTAGTGATGCACAGGTGCTCCATGTGAGCCCTGTGCACTGCCCCGCCACCTCGGTGTTGGTGCTGCCAGCCGTTGTGGGAACAGCTGCTACCATGGACCATCCCCTTTGTCTGAGCCCTGGCTCACCAGGACCGATCCCAGCCCAGGTCAGAGTTTGGCAGAGCTGCCATCCACCTTGGACCACGTGTCTGGAATTCTCTCTTTCCACCCCAACTATTGTTTCTGAGGGCCTGTTCACAAAAGCTTTGTCCGCCCGCTTGCTTTGCAGTAGCCCCTGAGCAGTGCCAACCCACCCGTGTTCCCAGGGATGTTATTCCTGGCTGAACAAGCTTTGCTCCATGCAGCTGATCTGCTTAAGTGCACTTCCCTGCCTTGCTTTCATTCCACTAGTCAGGCTGCAGAGATAACGTCTGTCTTTGTTCTGATGCGAGACCCTTGCGTAGGTACAAAATCTTCCCCATAGTGTGTGCTTCAAAATAGATAAAACGCCTTTTCTGAATTGCAGCTTAGATGGATTTTGATAGAGAGGATGGGGGAATCGTATACAGAAGGAAAAAATCTTTTAAAACGAGAACGGAAGCAAATATAGTTTAGTAGTATACTCGTTACAGAATGAACAGCATATTGTATGTGCTGTGTTAGAGGTATGTTATGAATAACAAAAGCACTGGAGCATTTACATATTTGTTTTCAGAAATCCTGGCAGTTGGATTTCACCATTCTGCGCCTCTTTGCCAGAATCACTAAACAGTGGTACATATGGCTTCTGAAGTACCATATGCCGTGGAAAACGTTAGCTGATGCCTATACTGATGCGACACGCTATAGTCTTTATTTAGATTTTCTTGCAGTTTTGAACAAAGAATATTAGATCATGCAAAACATTGTGCAAGCAGTATGGAGTAGTACATACAGGAAAACATAATGCATTGTGCCCAGAGAAAAGCCGGCTAAGAAAAGGGGAAGAAAGGGTGGTGTCGGGAATTAGAATGTGCACGTGCCAAGAAAGGCATCAAAGGGTGGGACGGGGCTTTGTGCGGCCAAGGCAGGAGGTTTTGCAGTGCTTGAAGCAGAGTCAAGAGCCAGAGCTCCGTGGATGTGCAGGTTTTGAATCAAGTCCTGTTTCTAAGAGGTGCTCCCTGTTAACAAAAAGTAGCACTCAGGCTTAAATCTAAGTATGTGCTTGAAATCCTCGGAGAGCAAAGGAAACCCTGTGCATGAGTGCTTTCCTAGAGCCCTCCTTGTAGGAGAGGGGATAACTGCTCTCTCTCCTGTATCATTGTCTGAAAATAATGATGATGAGCACAATGAGATTGACGAAAAGCGTCCTGAAAGCAAAACAAAATATAGCTTCCAACACTGTGACCGCAGAGCCCAAGCTGGCATTAAAAAATGAATGCAGGCTTTTGTTTTGACAAGTTTTTAAAGCAATTTCTCCCCCCCCCAGCCGGCTTCATCTCGCACTCACATCAGCTGAACACTGAGGGGAGCCCAGTGCTGGGGCTGTCGGGAGTAGCTAGAGGAGAAGGTAAGCCTGAGGAAAAGGAGAGCAGAGAGGTGTTTCTTGGCACCATGGCTCCCTGCCAGAGCAGCACCTCACTCTCCCCTTTCCCTTTTCTCCTGGCTCCTCTGTGTGCAGACCGCCCTGTGAACACTTAATAGGCTTAGCTTTAAGCACCGGAGTAGATCCAGTGGGATTACTCGAGTATTTAAACGAAGGTATAATGTTTGGACAGGAGGTAGAAGCATCGTGTCTCTGTCTCTTGATGTGACTCCTGCTTATGCAGCCACACAGTTCTAGTGTCTGAGGATGGGGGCTTATGGGGTTCACACTGCCTCTGCCAGAAGGGTGTTGGGGTGTATGTGGTGCAGCGAGCATTAAACCACCAAAAGTAGGAAACTGGGGAAATCTCTTACAATGTGCAGACATTCCTTGGTTGAGGCTGACCAGCTAACCAGAACAGAGACAAACCCAGCACAGAAACAGAAGGTGGATGAGGCTGAGTCCAGAATGCAGCCGGAGCAGAACGACTTCCTGGGGAGGCGAGAGCAGAAGGAAAGGGCTCACAGCTGAGCTGTGCCACAGATGGCCAGGCACAGGATGCCGGGCAAGCCGCTGCCTGTGGGAAGAGCGCGTGTGGTGTCAGAGATGGGCTCCACCATGGATCACTTGTGCTGACCTGGGAGGGCTCTTGTTGTGCGTGGGCATTTAATAGCACAGGTAATGGCAGAGAGGCTGGCGCTGGGGAGGGGAAGCCTGTGATTCCCTGCCTGGCTGAGAGCAGCATGAAGGGCGCTGCAAGGTGCCAATGGCCTTTCACGGTGCAAGCAGAAGTATTGGAACACATAAGAAACTGAGGCTGTCACAGGAATTATCTGTGAGGTGAAAGCTGTGTGTGTAGGTAAGTAGCATCTCACACACTTGATGAACCACTACCTGAGTGGATGTGGACAGAAATAGAAGTCAGAATGGGAAAACAGGGCTGAGGGGAGCTTTCACTGATCATCTATTTGAGGTTGCCTCCGAGGCTCCCTGGAAAGCACATAGTGGCTCAAAATCAAGCTTCATTATGTGGTTGTAAATTTGTTCAATTAATAAACAGGGAAGATTGACGTCTTTACATCTATCTCTGATTGAGGTGTTTTAATTCCTTTGTAGGAACAAGTACCTTCCCAGAGCTTCTGAGCAGAGGAAAATGGAGCCTCTCTTCCCAGAGAGTGATGTTTGTAGTAGTGCCAAGCAGATGCTCCTTCCTTCCACCTCTGGTCCCCACATCTCTTGCAGTGCAGGGCGGGGAGTGCCCAGCCTGCCCTGGGTGTGCAGCTGCCCCTTTGGGCTGTGAACCAAGCTGTCAGGGCCAGCACTGAGACCACTCCATCACGAGCAGGGTGGCTGTCTGGGCTGCAGCAGGTAGGCCCCCAGAGGGGCAGCACATCTGAGCCAGGCTGCCCCCGAGCAGATCGGTGCAGCTCCCTCCCCTGGCCTGGGCGGTTTTCCCGGCTGGCCTGGCACCGATCCCCCTGCGTTGTTGTGTGTGTAGTCCGTGAGCACAAGCAGGCCATTTGCTGCATTAGCCTCATTATGCTTCCTTTCCAAAAAGCGCCCACCACTGTCTGCCTTGTGGTTTGTAAAGGGGTTAACGCTTTCCCCTCCCAAACCTCAGCTCACCAGCACATATCCCTTGTGCTGCAATTATTGAATGACACTTCACAACTTCATCTCCTCTCCTGCTACATCTGCTTGCTGCTCCCATGTGCAACCTTGCTCATATCCCAAACATCTAAATGCATTGTTTCCTCTGTTTCTCCTGCCAGCATGGAAAGGAGCCATCCCTGAAGCAGGATTGCCTTTGAGCTGGCAGCAGACGAGTGATTGGCATTGGGCAGTGCTGCTGAGACTCTGGCAGGCCGTTTAGCAGAGAACCTTGGCTAATGAATGTCATCCACACCTAGCAGATGTGCCACTGCCAGCCATGCCAGATTTTTGACATAATACAGGGCTGCTGGACACGACAGTGCTCGGGAAAAGCCAGGGAGCGACTTGTGCCTTCAACGTGGTGTTTGGTCCTTCTCGTGCTCTGCGAGAGAAACAAAACCTGCAGAGGGGAGGGAGGCACAGCCGCGTCTCCCGGCCCTCCACCCTGGTTTTATCGGTGCGTAAATCCTATTTGTGTCGCTTTCACTCCTGTGCCAGGCAGTCTTAAAACCCACCACCTTTTCTTTTGGTTCCCTGTGCTTCCAGCCCCGGCTCCTGCTGGGCCCTCCCGCCGGGTCTCAAGATGGGGAACCGAGCAGGGGGCTCAGTGCCCCCCGGGAGCTGGGATGGCTGCGGGCAGGTGCCTGGCACCTGCATCTCGCCGCCGGCAGCATCCCGGGCTTCGTCTTTCCTCTCCTGCCCTCCATCGGAGGGAAGCAGCATTCGCCGGCCGCAGCGTGGGGCCAGGGGGAGAGACCGGCCCCCCGGGCGCCCCGAGGCCCTCCGAGTTTCCGGGACTTCCGCTCGCCCCGCCCGGCGCGGGAGTGGGGACGGGGCCGCCTCCTAATCCCGGCGTAATTCCGGAGAGCGGCAGCAGAGCGGGCGGCCGCTAATCCCGGCCCGCCGCCGCTAATCCCGGCCCGTGGCCGTGGGTCCCTGCCCGAGTCCCCGCGGGGCGGGGGCGAAGTCCCCTCCCCAGAGCGTGCGGTGGGGTCCCGGGTCGAAGCCCCGGCTCTCAGGGGACGTAAATCTGTTAATGACCTGACTCGGTCATTAACCCGCTGCTTGCCCGGCGGGCGGCGGCGCGGGAAGGGGCGGGGGCCGCTCTCGGGTGGGCGCTGCCGGCCCGGTGCTCCCGCAGCACCCCCAGGCTTCTGCACCCCCTCTCCGGTCCGCCAGCCTCGCACCTCCCCGACTCTTTTTTGGGGTGACATCGTTGCCGGCTTTTTCTGTGCTCCCAGGAGCAGCGCGGCCGGCGGTGCCGTGAGAGGGGTCCCCTCAAACACCCTCCAGGGAAGGCTGGGGCGGCTGCGGGACGTGTCCTGCATCACGGGGAGCTCCGGGGGGGCGCCTCGGGGTTGTTCCCTCCCAGCCGGCTGCAAGCCAAGTTCAGTGCGGCGTGGCCGGGGAGAGCGTAATGGGGGTCGGTCCCGCCAATACCGTACCCCAGTCAGCAATGCTCCGGCTCGCTGGCTGCCAGAGCTCAGCCGCCGATGCACCGTGTAACACGGGTCGCTTTGCCACTCTCTCCGGTTTTTTGGTGGTTTTTTTTTTGTTGTTTTTTCCTTTTTTTTTTTTGTTTTGTTTTGTTTTGTTTTCTCGGCCTCTTTATCTTTCAATTGCAAAGCAATTAAAGGTTTATATGAATCTGCGAGCATCCCTCCCCGCGGGGCCCTCTGATGCCCGCTGTATTGCCCTTTAGATGCCTCTTCCTTTTTTTGTTTTACAATTGTTGTATCAATATAATGCTTCCTTTCTTCCTCTGTCTCTATAGATACAGATATACAAGGCAAACCAAAGGTTTCGGCTGCTATTCAGTGCCTCCTCATTTGTCCCAGAGCCGTAACAGTGGTGCCCTTTCTCTTCTGGCTGCTTTTCCCTGCTTCTGGAGCAGCAGTTATGGGAGAAGCAGATGGCTACTGATTGGGTGAGCTTTGTGGCTTTAATACTGAATACTTTATGGAAAAGGACTTTATCATGCTTGGTTGGTCAGAGGAACAACGGGATGAGATTTATGACTAGAGAAAATAAATCTTTTTAAGTTTCAGGCTCCTTCACACACCCCACGTCAAGTTGCTGCAGCAGAGCTGGAGCTGAAATCCTCTGCATCTTTATTTTTTTCCCTCCCCCCCGCCCCGTCTGTCTGTCCTTTCACTGCTCTCCCCACCCCCTCTGCGCCAGGCTTTAGCAAACCTTTCCTAACTTTAGGGACTGTCACTCGCTGCAGAGGCCAAGGCCTCCAGAGCCCCCGGGCAGCAGCAGGAGGGGAGAGGCCATCCCTGCAGGAGGATTATCCACCTGAGGGAATATGCTGGGCACTCAGCTCCTGCCGTGCGGAACTCAGCGGCCACCCAGGGTCCGGCGGGGAGCTGTGAGTGACGTCCTCACGGACCGGCAGCAGAGAACTCCTGTGGCCACCAAAAAGACGTGCAGCCCACCACTCTGAGCTCAGGTGTCCCGAGGAGACGGAGCCCAGCACTGCCCCACCCCACGTCGGTCCCAGCATGGGGCGTGCTGGTGGCACACAGGGACAGAAAGGCCCAAGGGCGTACAGGAGGCAGAGGCAGATTTCAGTCCTGCAGGGATTCCCCTTCTTCCATTTCTCTCCCTTTTCTGTCCTTCGTAGCCAATCATGTCTTCTGTCAGGCTGTTAAATGTTTAAAGGAAGGTGAAGCTAGGTGAAAAGATTTCCAGGTTTTAAACCTTGATGCTGCTGTCAGGCCAAGAAAGAAGGAGAAGCAGAAAGCCCGAGAAAAATAATTCTGAAATAGAAAGTCAGCAGTGATAGAGGGCTATGTATCAACCGTTTAACCAGCCACCTGTATTATGTTCAGTGGTCTAAGGTTATAGGTAATAAAAAGAATTCCTGTGACTCTTTGGTGAATATGCAAATTAATATTTCTAACCAGACTCTGTGTTTGCTCAGAAGAAAGTAGAAGGGAAGTTCAGGCACAATTAGGGATGAAGAAAGAGCCAAGATGCCTGTGGTGTATCTGAACCATGAGAAGGCAGGTAGGGAAAGTATGTCAGCTTCCTGGGGAGCAGGAGCATTGGCTCCTTGGGGTGAACCACAGCTAAAGGTGGTATCTGGCCCTTTTTAGGGATTTGTGGCATTACAGTGACCTGATCCGGGGATCCAGAACCAGTGAGGTGGGGCTGAAGGGTCAGAGGGAATAGGAAGGGACAGGCATCCTCAGGTGTGTTTGGGAGCTGGGCTGGAAACAAGAGAGAGCACTGGTGGTGTGCCTCAGCCCTGGCAGGGACCTGGAGATAGGCAAACATTCATCTGGATGTGGGTCTGAGGACTCCCAGTGGGCTCCCCATGCAGAATGAGCAGTGGGGGAAGCGCCCCTCCTCTCTGTGCCCCGTGTCTGTAGCATGATGGGATGTCTCTGGCACCCCAGCACAGGGCTTCCCCAGGAAAGGCGCCATCCATGAGCCTGGTGACAAGCAGAAAGGATGGTTTCAGTCATTCAGCTGAGGCACTGATTTATTTCCACTACAGAGGCCTGTCTGTCTCCAGGGAAGGGAACCGTTCTGGCTGCGTTTCTCCAGGCACCAGGAAAGCTTGCGGCTCCACATTTCGTTTTAAGTGGATTTTTCATTCCACCTGGTGTGCACCTTCTGGGGACCACAGCTGGCCCTGCCCCTGGCAGCAGCAGGCAGAGAGGGTAGCAGGGCAGTTCAGAGCATCCTTTTGTGCCCCCTCCTCACAGTGCCCTGGCCCCGCAGGACTGAGTGTGGCTGGACTTGTGTGCCTCTGGGAACTCGTGTGTTCTCTCAGTGATTTTATTTTATGAGTGATTTTATTGCAGTCACCTGGGAGCTGACTCTCAGCTGTGTGTCTCCTCACGGGAGTAACCACACACCCGTAGGCCTGGCGCATGCCACGACTCAGGCAGTGTTTCCCAAAGGATGCGGGAGTGTTTCTGAGCACAGGTTGAGCAGCCTTTCCTGGTCCCTCTCCTCTCCCCTTCCTGCGTGAAGGTCAGGGAGGAAAGAAAAGACTGACACTCCTGGGAGCAGGTTCTCTGTCCCTTGCAGCCGTCCCCACACTAACTCATTGCGGGCAGAAGAGGGTTATCACGGTGGTTAGTGATAACGGTGTCCAAGCATCCAGGCATCCCCACTCTGCCAGCCCTGCAGCCACCTGAATCTCCACCAGGTCCCCACCCTGGCTTCTGCAGGGATTTGGCCAGCCCAGCCCCTTGTGAGCTCGGGTCCCGGGCTTGTCCGCTGCTCCTGGGGCTCCCCTCGCCCGAGAGCTCGTCCTGCCGAGCTGGTGCCGTCGAGAGGGGCTCGGCCGAGCAGGGCTGTGCTTTTGGAGGGCGGGGAGTGGCGGGGGTTTGCCGGCTGCGGGGGTCCCTGGGAAAGCGGCCGGAACTCCTCAGCCCGGGTGGTCCCTGGCCCTCCGCAAGAGATTTTCTGGAAAAACAAGCGAATAGGAAATACATGGATGGACCGAGATAGGTAGGAGCGTGCGGCAGCCGGGCGGCGGCGGGCAGCGATCGCACGGCCCCGCTGGGTGACACCGCGCTCGCTGGCAGCGCGGCGGGGACAGGATCGGGCCCGGCGCACCTGCCCCGTGTCCCCCAGAAATCCCGGTGAGGCATTTCCAGGAGGCCGGGAGAGCGCCGCCGGCGCCAGGCTTTGCGGGGTTTGCGGTGGGCGCACCCCCCAGCAGAAACTCCAAAAGAAAGAGCCCGCGGCCGTCCCAAAGCCGTTCTGCAGGTCGAAGGACGCTGTTCCCTGGGATCCCCTTTTAGAGTGGCATCAGAGACTGGATAAAAGCTCGGAAATTCCTGCGCCGTCCTTTCCAGTCCCAGGGAATTTCGGTGGCTTGGATCACGCCGAAGCGATTTCGAGATCGTATATGTGCTGTGGTGTCCCTTAAAATTCTCGCGAATAAAATCAGCGCGTAGGTTTTCTTTCCCCCCACTAATGACAGTCATTCGGACAATTTATATCTTACAGCGAGAGCTGCAGCACTGACGAAAAAAAAAAAAGGAAAAAGAAACAGGAATAGGGAAAAAAAAAAACCAACACCACATTTGAAGCAGGAATTGACATCCAAATTTTTAGACTCCCATATTTTTAATGTTATGAGAATCTCCCTTTTAGGAGACGCTGCGTTTTGTCGAATTAATAAGATAAATGTTGAAAGCATATTATATGCAGCCTTTAATCCTAATGCAAGGAAAATCGTAATTATGTGGAGGATAAGTGAATTTGAAAGCCAAACATCAGCCCACTCTCTGCAAACCCCGCTCTGTCCGCCCCTGGAAAACGCTTTGTCTCTCTCTCTCTCTCTCTCTCTCTTTTATTTTTTTTTTTAGTTTAAGGGGTTTCAAATTCTATTTTTAATTATTCTTTTTCTTTTTTTAATCTGTTTTGTGTCTGAAATGACGACGATCAGGGAGGGACCGGTAAACACTGTTCCACGCGATAAACCCCTTATTTCGGCACAGAGCATCCGCGCCTCTCTGTTCCCCGAAGCTGCGCGCGTGTCGGTGAACGCGGGAGCCCCGCGTGTGCAGGGGGAGAGCCCGTGGCCGCCCCCCGCCCCGGAGCGGCTCGGAATGGGCGGGGGGCTCCGGCCGGGGCTGCCCCTGCCCCGCTCCGGCGGGGAGCGTGGGGCTGCCCGGTGCCGCTTCTCCGCACGCCGGGCCTTCGCCGGCCGCCGGCAGCGCAGGAGGGCCGCTCCACTCCGCGGAGCCGGGCACGGGCATCCCCACTCGGCTCCGTCCCGCCGAGGAGGTTTTTTTCCTGCGTGTCCGATTGCCCCTACCTGGCAGGTGCGGGGACAGGGCGGGAAGGCGTCGCCGGGATCCCGGCGCCGGGCGGAGCGGCCGTCGGGCACCCCCGCTCCCCGCCCCGCATCCCCGCCGGGCCGAAGCGGAGCCGCGGCCCCAAACACGCTCCCTGCCCCGGCAGAAGGTCGGTGGGGGAAGGCGCCCCGCGTTTCCCACCCCCTTCCCCGGTGGTGCCCGGTGGCGGCAGGTCCAGGTGAGGGGCGGGCGGGCGGCGAGCGGGCAGCCCCGAAGGGGTTAACGGGAGGGACGTGGGCTGTCACGCGTCATTGGGCAGATTATGTGCAGCAAACAAAAAGTGTGTGTCTGCGTGCCAGCCCCTCACTGCACCGGGTCCGTCTGCACCGCGCGCCTCCCGCTCCGCCGCCCGCACGGCCCGGCCCGGCATGGAGCGGCGCTGAGAGCCCGAGGCAGCCAGCCCGAAGCCGCCTTTGTGCCACTGTCGGGGCGAGGATTATCCCCACCGTCCCTGGTGAGTACCGGCGGAGGGGCCCCGCCGCCCCGGAGCGGGAACAATGCCGGGGATGGCCGTGCTGCCGGCGGGCCTGCCCGGGCTGCGGGGACCGGCGGGGGAGCCTCCGGGAGCGGCCCCGGCGCCGCCCGGCCCGGACAAAGGGCGGCCGGGGGGAGGCAGCGCCGGGGGGCCGGGGGCGGCCCGGGGAGCCGGGGAGATGCGGCCCCGTGGGGAGCCGTAAGGGGCTCGCCGCCGCCGGGAGGAAAGTTCGGCGGGGGCCCCTCGCCGCCGGTGGTTTCGTTTGGCGAAATCGTTCCTTCGGGGAAGGGATGCGCCGGGCAGCGGCGGAACGGGGAGGGCGCCGGGGAGGCGGCCGGAGCGCCTTCCCCCCCGGCCTCCGTTCCCGGGGAGGGGCCGGGACCCCCGCCGCCGCTCTGGGAGGGGGTGAAGTTCCCGGCGGTGCGGGTCGTACCCCGAAATCGCGAGGGGAGCGGCGGCTCGGCGGAGCCCTGCCCGGTGCGAGCGGCGGCAGCCGTCAGCAGGCGCACCGGGAGGAGCACCGGTCTTTTCCCGAGCCAGCCCCAAATGACGGATTTCGATGGCAGATGGGGCGGGGGGAGGCAGCCGTGCGCTAATCTGGTCGGGAAGGGCGAGGGCACCGCAGCCGGGCGCGATGCTCCCTCCCCGGCCTCAGCGGCGCCGCCGGCCCCGCACCCTGCCCGCTGCCCGCGCCCCGCCAGCTGCCCGCCGCCCGCATCCCTCCCCTCGTAACGCGCGGCAGCCGGGGCTCTCACCCTGCTCCATAAATAAGCGTGTCGAGGTAAAAATAATTACCTCTGCTTGCTGCTTTTAATTAAAGTCTCGGAGGGAAAGTGCTGGATTATGATAATGAGCAGCCATACGTTCCCCTTGTCGCGCGGAGCGGGAGGTGAGCTGACACGCAATCGGCGACAATGACAAGCCGCTGGAACCCACCCGCTCCCCCGGCGTAGCCCGCAGCCCGGCCCGGCGCCGGGGATTGCACGAGGGAGACCCGGCGCCCGCTCGGGACAGGACATGGCCGGTGGGATTCCCGGGTCCCTGCTCAGAACCAGCTCCGCCGCGATATCTAAAAAAAAAATAAATCGGCGCGGCAGAGTCCCCGCATCCCGCCTCTGCTCGCAGCTCCGAGCCTGCTTTAAATTTTTTTCAAACCGGAGAAACTGCAGGCCTGCTTTTTTTTGTCTTTCTATCTTTCTATCTAATTTTAAAAAATAATTTTGGAGGTTTTATCGTAATGTTTTATTTATTAATTCAAGTCGATTTTATTTTGTTTTCCGGGGCATCCCGGTGTACCGCTGAGCGGGACACGCTGCGGTAACGGGGCCCCTCTCTGCCCCTCTCTCCGCCCGCAGGGATGGAGGACGCCGGCGTCCAGCGGGGAATATGGGACGGGGATGCCAAGACGGTCCAGCAGTGCTTGACTGACATTTTTACCAGTGTTTACACCACCTGCGACATCCCGGAAAATGCCATCTTCGGCCCCTGCGTCCTGAGCCACACGTCCCTGTATGACAGCATCGCCTTTATCGCCCTCAAGTCCACCGACAAGCGCACCGTCCCCTACATATTCCGGGTAAGAGCCGCTCGTCCCCGAGCCCAGCCGCTCGCCACACCGGCCGGTGCCCGCACGCGTCCCCGCCGCGGAGCGCAGGTCGGCCCGGGGAGCCCCCGGCGCCGGGAGGCTGTCCCCGAGGGCAGAGCCGCGCCGCAGCCGCCGCTCCTACTGCTGCCTGGCCCCGTGCTGTCGGTCCGTGGGTCGGTCTGTCTTTCGGTCCGGTGGATTGATTACCGCGGGTTTTCAGGTGGACACGTCGGCGGCCAACGGCTCGTCGGAGGGGCTGATGTGGCTGCGGCTGGTGCAGTCGGCGAGGGAGCGGGAGGAGCAGAACCTGGAGGCCTACATCAAGAGCGGGCAGCTATTTTATCGCTCCCTGCGCCGCATCGCCAAGGACGAGGAGCTGCTGGTGTGGTACGGCAAGGAGCTCACCGAGCTGCTGCTGCTCGGCCCGGCCCGGGCCCCCGCCCGCACCAACGGTGGGTGCCCCGGGCGGGAGGAAGGAGGGGGATCCCTGCGGCCGGGGGGAATCGGGAGGCGGTGGAGGGCTTTGGGATCCCCCGCTCCTGATTCCCAAACTCTCGGCGAACATCCCGTCGGTGGCTCCGGCTAACGGTGTGTTTCTCTCCCTCTCTCTCTGTGTCTGTCTATCGTGCTCACCCGACGCAGGCTCGCCGCCCTTCGCCTGCCCCGAGTGCAGCCAGCGCTTCCAGTTCGAACTGCCCTTCGCCGCACACCTCCGGTTCCGCTGCCCCAAGAGGCTGCACGGCCCCGACATCGGCCCCGCCGCCGAGGCCGCCGCCGCCAAGGACGGCGCCGGCAAGGAGCAGGAGCCCGGCAAGTTCGGGAAGCCCGGCGGGCCTCCGCACCACCCCTTCCCCGGGCCCGACGGCGGCCCTGCCGCCAGCACCAAGCCCTCCACGGACTTCCACAACCTGGCGCGGGAGCTGGAGAACTCCCGCGGCGGGCGCGCCGGCTCCCCGGGGCGGCCGGCGCCGCCCGAGGGCGGCCCTGAGGCGGCGGCCGGGAAGGCGAAGCGGCGCTTCCCCGAGGAGGAGGAGCGCGGGCCCGGCGCGGCGCGGGGCCGCTTCCCGGCGGAGCGGCCAGGGCTGCCGGCGGCGCCCAAGGAGGAGCCGGGCTGCGCCCCGCAGCAGCAGTACCGCGCCGCCGGCTCCTACTGCGGGCTGGAGGAGGGCGGGCGCCTCTTCGCGCCGCCCAGCCCGGAGACCGGCGAGGCCAAGCGCAGCGCCTTCGTGGAGGTGAAGAAGGCGGCCCGCGGCCCCGAGCCCGACGGCGGCCCCGAAGAGGGCCCGGAGCGCGGCTCGCCGGGAGCGGGCGGCGCGGAGCCGGGGCTGTGCCCCCGCGGCGGCGCGGGGGGTCCGCTGGCCGCCCGCCTGGACGGCGGCAGCCCGGCGCGGGGGAGCGCCTTTAGCACGGTGCCGCAGCTCGGGGCCGGCCCCGGCGGGCCCGGCGGCGGCGGCGGCGCCGACGAGAGGAAAAGCGCCTTCTCGCAGCCCGCCCGCTCCTTCCCGCACGTCCCGCCGCTGGTGCTGGGTCCCAAGCTGGGCGGGCTGGGCGAGCCCTGCCCCGACGGCGCCGCCGCCCCCGCCCGCCTGTACGCCGCCGAGGCGCTGGCCGCCAAGCTGCCGGGCGGCGGGGAGGCGGCGGGCGGCGGCGGCGGCGGCGGGGGGCTGCCCAAGCAAAGCCCCTTCCTCTACACCACGGCCTTCTGGCCCAAGAGCTCGGCGGCGGCGGCGGTGGCGGCGGCGGCGGCGGGGCCGCTGCAGCTGCAGCTGCCGTCGGCGCTGACGCTGCTGCCGCCGTCGTTCACCTCGCTGTGCCTGCCGGCTCAGAACTGGTGCGCCAAGTGCAACGCGTCCTTCCGCATGACCTCGGACCTGGTCTACCACATGCGCTCCCACCACAAGAAGGAGTACGCGCTGGAGCCCCTCGTCAAGCGCCGCCGCGAGGAGAAGCTCAAGTGCCCCATCTGCAACGAGTCCTTCCGCGAGCGCCACCACCTCTCCCGCCACATGACCTCCCACAACTAGCGGGGACACCCCCGTCCCGGCCCCGGGAACACGCCCGGGACCCCCGCGCCGGGGACACCCGCGCCGCCCGCCTCTCCCACCCTTCCCCTTCGATGCACGCGTTTCCACAGTCCGGGGAGGGGCGGGGAGGGCAGCGGGTGAGAAGGATGAGAAGGTGAAGAAGAAGAAGCAGAAAAATGAAGGTAAAAGAGAAAAAAAAAAAAAAAAACAAAAGAGAGAGAGAGAGAGAGAGAAAAGAGAATCACCGGGAAAAAGAAAAAAAATTACTTAAAAAATACATTTTTTAAAATGTCATATATTGCAACATATTGATGCATTTGTCATACGTTTCTACTTAAATTATTAAGCACTTATGGTTTAGATGTAATAATAATTCTATGTCAGGGTAAATTTTTATTTTGGATATGAAGCTAAGGGCGAGGGGAGCGCGGCGGGGCCGGCGGGCGGCGGGCCGGGGTCCTGCATGCACCGGGCGCTACCCCCGTCCGGCCCCGCCGCCCGCGCCCCTTCCCCCCGAGTGTCACTGGTGCCCGTGGAATGGAGTCTCGGTAGTTCCGTGTTTACCTTCCCTTTCCCGTTTGGGTTTGAGTTTTGGTTTGTCTTTTTTTTTTCCTCGCCCCTCTGGACAAAAAAAAAAAAAACAACAAAAAAAGATTTATTAAACTTTATAGTTTATCCGGGTATGTTGGATGCTTTGACAATAAATGACTTTATTTTCTTCAAAGCACCTGGACGTTAATCGATGCGGGGGAGTGGGCGGTGACGAAGGGGTGGCGAAGGGGTGGCAATGGGGTCCCCATCGGGCCGCAGGGAAGGGCAGGAAAGCCCGACCACGCCGCCTGTTCTCTGTGCTCTCCTTCCCCGCTCCCCTGCCTCCCTCCCTTCGGCCCCTCCGACATGTGTCCGTCCTTCCTCTGTGCGTCTTTGCTTTCGTCCGGCATTTTATTCAGCCTTTATCTCTCTCCTTCATTCTGTCTTTCCCTTCCATTCCTCTCCCCTTCGTCTTTTGGGTTGTCTTTATTTTCTTTCATTTTACCTTTCTTTTTATTTCTGTCTTTCTGTGTTTTGCTATTTTCCCACCTCCCCTCTTCCAGCAGCCCGTATTGCCCCCGACCCTTGCCACGGCTGTGGGTGGTCGCGGGCTCGCAGGGTGGGCACAGCCACGGAGGCGGCCCGGAGGTTGTCTGGGGTGACAGGACCCAGGGGAGCCCCCAGCCCGCAGTGTCGTGGGGTAGGGAGCGCTTGAAGGGGCCAGGGGTGGGTCCCCTCTGTCCTGGTGCATTACCGGGGTGATGGCATCGCAGCCAGGGGCACCCGGGAGGGCCAAGACAAGGGGGACGCTCCCGGGCAGGGGTGCACAGCCTGCGGCGGGTGCGTTCAGTACCAGCCCCGCTCTGGGGGGCACGGGGGGGCACCGGGGCACGCACAGCCCGGGGATGTGCAGGAAACCCATTTCCACACACAGGCTGCCGTCACCCCCGCACCGACGCTGTGCCAGGTCACTGGTAGGGAAAATACCCCAAAGCCGGAGCTGTGCAAAGCTGGAGCCCACAGTGTCACATCAATGGGGTCCAGGTGCCACCGGCGTCGGCGGCCGTGGGGTTTGGGGTTGCACGGGGTACCCGTGATGCAGCTTCCCGCTGGTGTTGCTCGCTCTCTCAGAGCGCTGACTCCAGCACCCCGGTACCAATAACCCCCAAGCCACGCCGGGATCCGGAGCGGCCCCCTGCTCTCATTCCTTGCCTCTGGAATACACAAAGCCTCACCTGCCGCCGTTAATTGGGGGGGCGAGACACTGATTATCCCGTGGATTTTCCCTAAGAAGCGGTGCCACCCCTGCGCGTCCCGCTTTTGAGGGTTCCCCGGGATGCTCCCCCGGGCTCCGGGGGATGCGGGCGGGCTGCGGGGATGCCGGGGGCGGCAGCGGCGGGTGGGCACCGCCACCTAGCGGGGCAGCCGCGGGGCTAGCGGCTGTGCTCCGGGCCCCGGCGGGCTCCTTCCCCCGGGGATGGTGCGCAGGGCTCCTCTGCCGCCGCAGCTTCGCCTCTCCGGCTGCCCCGGGCCGGCTTCGGGGCCGGCTCCCTCCCGCAGCCGGGGAGGTTCTCAGCGGCGGTGCTGGTTATGCTCTGCCTGGCTCCCTGCGCTTGTCCGGGTGCTGCTGCTGGAGGGATGGTGCTGCCCCTGCACGAAGGCGCACTCGGGAACCCAGCACACACCCGCAGGTTTCACAGCCTCCTCCATCTACCCCAAACATTGTATGGCTGTTCACAGCCGTGTGGTGTGCTGTGCCCCTGCCCTGGCAGCCTCCTGCAGCACCGTGCCTTCTGTGCGTTCCTTGGGACTCTCTCAGAAGGCACTCTGCTAAACCCCAGGACTTCTCCCACTGGCGTTGGATCCGGGGTTGCAGTCAGCCCCCTAAAAGCACTGTTAGACAGGGCACACGTGGTGCAGCAGGTGCCTGCATTGTTACTGCCACACAAAGCTCACGCTGTTTCTGTCTAAAAGCACAAAAATCTACAGGCTAGGGAATTTAATCCAAGACTTTGTTTTGGTGAAATCGGATATCGAACTCCAAAGTGATAAATCAAACTCCAGCTGATGCTTCCTGCACAAGCAGAACGTGCTGTAATAAGGGCAGGCAGTGCCCATGATCCTGAAGAGTCGGGTGTTGTATGGAGAGGGTTCCCCTTGGGCTTTTTGGGATCAGGGCTTGGCCACAGCACGTTCCTCGTTCCCCAGAGCCATGCTGGCTCTCCTCAGGTCAGCAAGGGTACGATTGCCACATACTGCTCCTTTGTCATCATTTCTGCTGCTTGGGAAACAGGAAGAGAATTTTTTTCTTTTCATTTTTTCTTTGTTTTTTTTCTTTAAATGTCTTTCCCTGTCCGCAGTTGATGCTGTGCTGTGTCTCTGCACAGCACAGAAGCTGGCTGGGCTGTGGCACCAGCTGGCTTTCCCCCATGCAGGGTCCTCACCCGACATCACAGCCCAGAAAATTCCCTTCTGGGGCATCGCCTGGGCATTTCTCTGGGAGAGAGCTGCCCCTATAAGCCTCTGCCAGAGCCCACAGATGCATTTGCCTCTGAAACCCACTCACAAGGGGCATCTTTGATGTGCTGCAGAGGAACAGCAAGTAGGAGCCAGGAGTAAGGATGAGCAGCCTTCAGATTTGGGGAGCCCCTTCCCTGTGCCCTGTAGCCCTTAGACTGCTCCATCTTCCCTGTAGCTGGGCCACGCTGCAAATCACAACAGTGGTAATAATTCAACAAATCCTGATATCAGTGCTGTTCCTGGAGAGCAGAAGGCAGCTTTGCACCCACAGAGGTTTCTGTTTGAAGGCAGCCACGGGCAGCAGACCCACAGTCTGCGCACTTTGGGCTGGAGCTGGAGCTAGCTGCCTGCCTGGGGGGCCTGATCCCCTCCTGCCCGAGCCAGCAGGAGCTGTGCCTGGGTAGGTTTGGGAATGGATTAGCACTGGGCACCTGAACTGCTCGCCAGCCAGTGTGGGCACGGGCTGTGCAGAATGTCATGTGGATTGTGTCCCTTAGGTCTGGAGAGAGGTGCACAGGCGAGGCTCTCCTAACCCCTGAGCATCCTCACAGCCAGCCTGCAGAGGCCACCCCAAAATCTGTGTGTTGGGTTTTGTGCTGTGTGTGAAGGTGCCGAGCGGCGTGCCGGACAGACAGACATCTGCTGCCACTGCTGTGAGGAGGCCGAGCTCCTCTGTGTGCAGTGCCCATCTCCAGCTAAGCTCTCACTGGTTACGTTTGGAAAATCAGCTGCTAGGATTTCACTGCAACACCGAGCTCTGGAAAACACTTTGTTCAGCTGTGGGTGTCTAGGAAAGGCTGAAGCGGTTTCCTTGTTTGAAAATTCCATGAACTGTACGGTATTCCTTCTCTGCTTTCCCTGCTGCTAAGGGCAGATTTGGAGTGGGGAAAGACCCGGCCCAGTACAGAACGTGTTGATGGTGTGCTTAGAAAAAAGACAAACAAAAACGAAAACGCAGGGGGCGATGTTTCTGTGAGATACGCTGCTGTCCTGCAGAATGATGGAATGCCTGAGTGCTCTGAGCTTTATTTAAAGACATAGTGCTTTTCACTAGTTAGAATTCTTTTCTATCCTTATCCTGGTGGCTTGTGAGGTGGCTTCTGAGTGATCTCGGTGACATTCGTGCCCGTGGGGCATGTTAACCACTTGCACCTGTGCTTTCCCCACCACCTGAAGGTAATAATCATCCTAATTACGTAAGAGGAGGGCAATCATCTCAATTGAATTCACCTGTTCTAATGCACGCCCTCCCTCCTGGTAACAGGTTTGGACGATCATCCTAATTAAATTACCCTTTTTTAATGCACCTCCTCCTGGTGGAGTGTTTGGTTCTGCAAAGCTCCTGACTCAGCTGCGGTTCTCCGTGTTTCAGGAGAGGGGACACTTCCAGAGGGATGTGCAGGGGGACCTGGGGACCAGCCACCCGCCTTTGACAGTCATGAGTCTCCTTCAGGCACATCCTCGTTGCAGGGGTTTTGTTTCCAGGCTCTGCTGGCCGGTCTCATGTCTCCCCATGCTTTGCCTGGCATATTTTTAAGTGGCAATTTAGCAGTACCAGGCTGACATGGGGAGGGGGGAGCGCTCCTGCGGTGCAGCTCGCAGGCCCGGTGCTCTGCAGCAGATCAAACAGGCTCAGAAGAGTCCTTCTCATCTTCAGTCGGGGAATTTTACACTTGAAACACAGCTTTGCCTCCCCATTTGCTGAGTTTCCTCTGTAACCGAGCCCTGAATAATTTAAATAACATAACATCAGCATTAGGCTTCTGAAGCTGCTGGTGTGTGTGAGTGAGGGTTGCTGCTGCCAAAGGCGATTACACACAATTGCTCTGGGAAGTTCACTATTACGTCTGCTTATTTATTTAGGTTTAAACCTCGTGTTTGGTTTGTTGTTATGTTGGTGTTCTTTGGGGTTTTTTTTGAACTGTGCTACAGGAGTGCCTGGAGTGTTTGAAACGGGTCTGTTGGGCAGGGGAAGAATTGAGAAGCACCCAGAACCACACAGCGCTGTTGTGAGCTCTGAAGTGTCACAGTGAGGATGAAAACACACCTTGTGCTATGGGGACTTGTGACAGTCTCTTCTCCACAGTGAGGGTGGTTGGGTGTTGCTCTGAGGGGCACAAGGGAGTCCCCAGAGAAGGGGATGCTGTCCTGAAGCTGTCCCATTCCACCACAAAGAAAAGAGGAGTGCAGACAATCAGTGAAGCCCCAAGGGCTCTGCTGCCTCACTGCCCACCCCCCAGAAAGGGTCAGGAATGTTCACTGCAGCGGAGATCCTTCCAAAAGCAGGTCTTGGGGATCAGCCTGGGCAAGCACACCTGGCTGGTGTGACTTCTTGGTGGCCACCCCCCCTCAAAGGTTTGAGTTGTCTGGGAATTCTTCAGGGGGGCAATAACAGCAGTGTGAATGAGCAGAGGCTGCCTGGCAGCCAGGATGGTGCCAGGAGTGCTGTTGGAAACTGTGAGGGTGCACAATCGGGTGGAAGCTGAGGGGGCTGGACTTGCTGGTGAACCTCTGGCCACAGAAGTTTCTCAAGGTGAGTATCCCTGGCCTGGGCATGCAGGTGCCTCCTTTCTGCTCCTGGGCTGCTGCTGTGCCCGCTCATCCCCAGGATGGCAACTGTGAACATTTTTGAATCCACTTTTTACTTTCAGGAGCAGAAGTGGTTTCTGCTGCCTCAGATGGAGAACAGGGATTTTGCTACCATGATCCTGTACCAGCTGCAGCCTTCACACCAAGATGCCCAAGAGGAAATCCTCCTGGAGCAAGGTGGCCTTCTCTCCTCAGCTGTGCTGCTACAGGAAGTCTCACACAAACACCACTCGAGAGGTGAGGAAGTCCTGCAGCTCCTCATCCTTCTCATGGATCTGGATTGGGAATTAGCATGTGCGTGTAATTCAAGAGGAGGTGGGTAAGTGGAAGTCATGGCTTTTGCCAGGCTAACCCCTACAGCTGGGAGAAGTAAACAAGGTCTGAGTGCCCTGACCTTCCTGCAGGTATGTGCATCTATATATAGGGCAGTCTATGTATACATGTCTATATATAACGCCTGTGCATATAGCTCTGTGGATATAGATATCTGCTGAGAAATGGTTTGAAATGGCAGCAATGCTGTGAGATCATCTGCTCGCACCAGCCTGTGCCAGGTGTCACCCAGGCTGGATGCAGCTCCTCAAGCCCGTGTCCCTCCCTCCGTGTGCCCCCGACCTTCAGCTTCCTCGGGAGGCGGAGGTCACCCTCCGGCGTGCCACCGGCTCTGCCTCCTTCCTGCCGAACCTGATCCCTGCCTGGACGAGCCCTCCCGCCGGAGCACCCCTGGGCAGGCCGAGGGGCAGCTCCTGGCGGGGTGTGGGGCACAGCCCCGGCTGGGGCAGCGCTGAGGGCACACAGGGGGGAGCGGGGGCTGCGGGCTGGGCTGGGCAGGGCGTGTCCGGCCCTGTTGGCTTTGGGCCAGGTGAGGTTTCTCCAGTGGCTTTGAGGACGTGGAGCGGCCCTAGGAGCTGAGGAAAGCCTAATCCATGCGGAGCTGTGCCAGGAGGATGGATGGGCTGTTGCTGCGGGGTCTCCTCCTGCGCGGCGATGCTGTGCTGTCGGTGTGTTTGTGTTTTGGGGAGGAGCTCGGCCCATGGTGCTGGGGGACACCGGACACGTGTGCTGTCGCCCTGACGGTGGCGGGAGGCTGGGGCTGTGTACCCTTTGCCTGGCAGCCGAGGAGGACGTTGTGGATTGATAAGGGCCGCCACCACTTCTCTGCAGGCCGTGAGATGCCATTGGGGGGTCGTGATGGGCCCCCCCCGTTATCCCCGAGGGCCGAGAGGGGCCCCGTGAGTGAGGGAGAGCGCCTTGGAGGTTCGGGGGCTGCCCCGAGCCCCCTGCCCACGGCTGGGCTGGCCGTGCAGCTGCCGTGTCACCCCCCGAACCCCGGGCAGGGGGCTGCAACCCGAGCCTGTCCCCAGGGTCCTGCAGCCCCGCGGCCTCGTCCCGGCCAGGAGGACAAGTTAATTCCCAGGGAGATGCACCCCGAGCCCCGCATCTGCCGCGGGGATGGGCGGGGGGGGAGGGGGGGCGTGGGGCCGGGCACAGGTGCGGGGCCGCCGCCCGGTTATAAATAGCGGGGAGGGGCGGCCCGGCTCCCCCCGTGCTCGGTCCCCCCCTCCAGGGCTCGGAGCGGAGCGGGATGCGGCGCCCTGCCTCCCTCCCTCCTCCCGCCCGCCGGCAGCATGAGCCCGTCCTTCCTCCTCCTCCTCCTCCTCCTCGCCTTGCCCGCCCGCGCCCGGCGAGAGCAGGTGCCCGGCGGGGCGCAGCGGGGCCGCAACGCCCCCGCGTCTTCCTCCTCCTCCTCCTCTTCCTCCTCCCCGGCGGCGGCGGCGGGGCCGAGCCGCTTCCCGCGGAGCCGCCCGGATCGGCGGCGGGGCCGGCTGTACTGCCGGGTGGGCATCGGCTTCCACCTCCAGCTGCACCCCGACGGCCGCGTGGACGGCGCCCACGACGCGAGTCCGCTCAGTGAGTGGGGAACGGGAGCTCTAGGGGGGCTACCGGGGCTCAGCATCCCCGTTCTTGCGGGCTTCCCATCCCCGCGGGGCTATCAGAGCCCCTCGCTCCTGTCGCCCTCGCCTGGGGTGAGCTGCAGCCCCGGCGGGCCCGGGAAGGGGCGTTAGGGGTGCTGGGGGGGCTGTGCTCTGTGGGATACGTGGGAGATGCCCGTGTTCCTCAGGGAAGTACCACCCTGGGGTTTGCCCAGCCCGAGGGGATGGTGTGAGAGCCTGAGGGCTGCGCTGCCACTCCAGGCACCTGGGGGAGAAGGAGATGCTGCCCCTTTTCCAGTGGGACTTTTCCATCCCTCTCACTGCATTCTCATTCTCCCAGCACAGCGATAGGATATATTCAGTTTAAAAATAGGACTGAGGCTGACGTTCCCCCGAGAGAAAGCTGTGCTAACTCACGGCTTATCCTCTGGTCGGAGTTGCCATGATATCCTGCTGGAGGGAATGAAATGGCAGGTGGGGATGAAAAATCCCTCCAGGAGCCCGGGGGCTCGGGCCCGAGGTGACCCTGGCAGTGGCTCAGCTGTCGGGAGCACTCACGCAGCAGCCACCACATCTGCCCAGGACCGAAGGATTTGGGGCCCAGACTGCACCGGCTCCAGGAGGGAGAGCAGCCCCTGGGCAGGAATGCCGGGAGCCCAGGAGCCCTGCTCAGTGTTTGGTGGGCACAGCAGGACACGTGGCCTGGAGGAGTTTAGGGGATGGATAGGAAAAGGGGCCCTCGCTCCATGGCTGTTTGGGGAGACACGGGTTTGGAAGGGCTGGCAGAGGTTTGGTGCTACAGCTGTCCTGCAGAGACCTGAATTATGTGCAGTTCCTTCCTCCTTAAGCTGAGCTATCCCCCCCGGAAAGGCCACAGGGACACCAGCTCCGCACGTGGGAGCAGAGCCAGCCCCAGCCGGTGACAAGGAGGCAGTGCCGGGCTGTGGCACTCAGGAGGCCCTCGGGAGGAAGAGGATGGCTTTTGGCAGGGAAACCCGGGCTTTGGCCTCTGGGAAATGGGGCTTGACCCTGGGCAACCCCAACAAACAGGAGCATGTCTGCCATGGCAGCAGGGCCACCCCCAAAGGGCAGGAGGGTTTGGGGTGCCCTTGGGGACAGGCAGGTGTTTGACAAGGGGCTTGCCCTGCTCCAGTGGGGCTGCTGAGCCCCATGGCCTGTGGCATGTGGGGTGTGGCAGCTTGTAACCCCCCCAAAGTGCCCCAGGCCCTTGGTGCTGGGACTGGGGCGCCTCAGGGGGATGTTCTTCCTCCTTAAAATAAACGTGGGAAGCCGTGATCCGACACCCAGCCTTGGGGGATTTAGCGTGGCTTCGCGGCGGCTCCCGGCACCACGTTAATCCCACAGCCCTGTGGGGCCGGACGAGATGCTCTGCGGGCTCCTCCCTCTGGGGCCGCGGCCACGGAGCCCCTGGGGCTGCAGCGGGGCAGCAGTGCCGGCTCCTTGGGGTGCGAGGGGTGCTCTGGGGACGTGCTGGTGTCCCCCAGCTGGCAGGGCTTGGGGGGCACCCGGCCCTGTGCCCGAGTTACCCCACACCACCCGGGGAGGTGCTGTGTGGGTGCTGCTGCTGTGGGATGCTCGGAGGCTGCAGTTCCTGTGTCGGATGAACTGCAGGTCCTGCGTGCCCCATCAGGGGCCAGAGCCCTCATCACGCTCAGAAAAGTCGCATTATTTCCATGGCTGGCCTGTGAGGGTGCCTCCAGTCCCAGCTGGCTTGTGGGACCCAGACTTCCCGAGTGCAGCGTCCATGGCATGGGCAGCTCTGATCTCAGCAGGCTGGTGTAGGTGGTTTCCCCAGGGGTGAACTTGTTCTACCACAGCCCAGCCAGGAATTGTGCCCCAAAATGGAGCTTTAAAAAACCCTCCAAGTCCCAGCCAGCAGCTCATATCCATCCCATAGTAGATGGAGGCAGAGGGATGGAGCAGGAGTTGGGTGGAGCCAGGCAGCTGAGGAAGGAGCAGGGACGTGGGAGAGGAAATGCAAACCTGTCAGACTAAGTGGTATTTATTTTTTTCTCTGTCACGCCGATGTGGAAAGAACTGTGATTTATTCTGGGATTTCTGTCATCCTAGGTATTTTGGAAATATTTGCTGTGTCTCAGGGGATTGTAGGAATACGAGGAGTTTTCAGCAACAAATTTTTAGCGATGTCAAAAAAAGGAAAACTCCATGCAAGTGTAAGTAAACCCCCCCTCCCTCCCCCCCTACCAGCATGTGTGGTGCATTTTAAAGGCTCTGTGACACCTCCCAAGTGCCGGCGCGGCGGCACCGGCGCCACCAGACACGGAGGGGACAGGTGGAGCCGCAGCCCCCCGAGCCCACCTTCCTGCTCGGGGCTTTACCGTGTGCGGAGCGCGGTGTGCATCAGCAGAGCCGGCTCCCCGAGCGCGGCCGGGTTATTTTTAGCTGCCGCAGATCGCGCAGAAGGGTTTGGCCAAATGTCTCCTCCCGGCGGGCAGCACGCGTGGCGCCGGCAGCGCCGCGGCTCGGGCTGGCTCTGCCCTTGGCCACCGGGAATTGGGGCAGGTGAGGGCCAGGGTGGGAGAATCCCGGTCACCTTCCTCTGCAGGGTGTTGGCCTGAAGGCTGAGGTTTCCTGCAGGTCTCATGATGCTTTTCCCAGCTCTCTCTGTCGGAGGAATCCATAAGCTTATTTCGCTGCTGGTTCCAACCTCGGGATGCTGCTTCCCTGTTTCTTGCTGTCAGCTCCAGGGACCGTTTAGGCAAATACAGTGAGCCCCTGTGCTTGCACCCAAGTGGGTGCCTCTGAAAGGTGTGTGTGCATGTAGGGGCATTTGTAAGGCAGCATTTCATCCCTGAGGGTGCTTCCCAGGGAGCCCGGCCAGGGCTGAGGGCTGGGGAAAAGGAAAAGGCTGTTACCCACCCCGCAGCTCTGAGACAAACCTCCCGGTGCCAGGGCGGATGTCACGGATGTGCCTGCGCTGCCCGAGGCCTCAGATCACCTCCAGGGGGATTTCTGAACTCACCTCTCTCTCCCTTAAGCCTTTCTGGTGTGTTGCTCCTACAGCCTACTGATGCTTAGGTGAGCCTGTGCTTGCTTCTTTTAAGAAATCACCTAGGAGCATGAATGGGATCTAAGGGAGAAGGGGAATGGTTCTTTGGAGGAAAAAACATGAGGTGAGAGCAGAGGGGCAGAGCAGGAGGAGAGGGAAAGGATGGAGAGGAGATTGCTGGACCCTCCAGAGCCTTCCCCTCTGGTGTACAATGGCCTCTTATCTGAGCTGCAGCCTTGATTTATGCCCTGGCACAGGAAGAAATTAAATCAAGCCTCGTTGGGGCACGGTTAATTGTTGACACACAAAGGGCAGGGCCGGAGAGGGACCTCAGTCGGAGGGTCAGGGCAGGGGTGAGGACATGCGGTGCCCCGCTCGGGTGAGAGCTGCAGAATTGTAGAAACTTGACCCAAATGTCTCGAGATTGCTGGGCTGAACAATGCCAATAATGCAAACCCAGCATCTGTTGTTCTTTGCTGTGCTGGCAGGACGGGGGTTATTTCATGGCCTAATGAGTGCTGAGCAGCACAAAGCACGTCCTGTGCCCGTCACTCAGGGCAGAGCCTTGATATGGGAGTCAGGCCGGGGGCTCCGCGCTGAACCGCAGGCAAAACTCATTCCTGCAGGAATCTGGGCTCCTCCAAAACTTGCTCTCGGGCTGTGCTCCATCCCAGCTCGGTGTTTCACAGGCGCTCTCCTCCTCCTCCTCCTCTTTCTTTTCTTTTTTTTTCATGCCAGCTTAATTAAATTACCGAGTGGTTCATTTTTAGAGGCGCCAGCTTCGGAAGATGACAGTTATCCCGGCAATTATCAGTTGTGTGCACAGATGGCTTTTTCCTCGTTGGTAAACCCTCGCTCTCCTGTTTGGCCATTTTTAGCACGGAGAGGGTGGGAGGGGTTGTGTGCCTGTCCAGCATGGACCCCGGGGGGCCAGATTTGTCCAGGTAATTCTCTTTTCCCAGGAGCTGCCACCAAGCTGCATTCCTGGCTGGGGCAAATCTCTGCTCAACTGGGTTTGGAAATTTAATTGACTCCAGGTCAGCTCTGGAGCTCTGCAGAGCAACTCCAATGCCAGCCATGTGCTGTGGCTGCTTCCCCTGCCCTGTGTGGGGAAAAAAGTGGGTTTTCCAGGCTGGAGCGCTGCAGTGATGAGCTGAGAGGCCAGGAGGTGGGCAAGTCTGACAGGATCGTGGTGAGGCAGCTGCTGATGTGCTTCCCAGGCATGTGGGACGTCCTGCCTGAGCACTGGGGCTGCAGGGAGACCAAGGGTCAGCAAAGCCTTGCTGGGGAAGGTGGAGGCCTGTGCATGGGGCAGACAGCAGGGAGGGTGTATGGAAGATGGGGAGAGCAGAAATGAGTCACAGAGGTGGTGTCCCTTGGGATCAGCAAGCTGAATAAGGCATAAATCCAGGTGCTATGAGGCAAAATGAGTGTGGCAGGCGGTGGGCTCTGTCACTTGTGCTGTAAGGCTCAGCTTCTTGGGTTAAATCTGGGCTTTTGAACACTTTCCTTGTGCTTACAAAGCACTGCTGGGGGTTGGATGTTGCTCTGGGTGGCCGGTTTGGGAGCTGCAGAGCTCAGCATCTCTTCCATGTCTGTGGTTTGGAGGTGTTGCTGTGGAATGGAGCTGGGGAAACCCTTGGGGCACCGGGCACGGTGCTCACCACCAGGTTAAAGTCTGGCAGAGCATTTGAGAGGGGCTGCCAGGTGCTACAGACGGGGATTTCAGGGCTGTGGGCACACAGGTGCAGTGCTGGGCTCTGCTCTTTGCCTTTGGGATGTTTTTCCCCAGGAAAGCCCAAACCTGGGTGCCAAGCAGCTCCTGGAGTACCTCTACCGGGGGTTTTCCAGTCAGGTGCCCGGTGTTCCGTGTTTCCAGCCACTCCCTCGGGCCGGCTTTGGGGGGGCAGTCCAGCCCGGGAGCTCTGGGGCTGGGTCACAGCTGCCCCCGGCCCTTGCGAGCGGTGTCCCCCGTGTGTCCCCCCCGCAGGCTCGCTTCACGGTGGACTGCCATTTCCGAGAGCGCTTCCAGGAGAACAGCTACAACACCTACGCCTCGGCCGTGCACCGCAGCCCCCGCTCGGGCCGCCCGTGGTACGTGGCGCTCAACAAGCGCGGCAAGGCCAAGCGCGGCTGCAGCCCCCGCGCCCGGCCCCAGCACGTCTCCACGCACTTCCTGCCCCGCTTCGGGCACCCGCAGCCCCCCGAGCTCGCCTTCACCGTGGCCCTGCCCGACAAGAAGCCGCCGCCGCCGCCCAAGGCCCGGCCCGCCCCGGCCCCGCCGCGCAGGAGCCCCGGGCCCGCCCGGTACCGGCTCAAGTTCCGCTTCGGGTAGGGCCGCACGGGGCAGCTCGGGGGTGACCCCGCCGCGGGGACCCGTGTCTCCCTCCGCACATGGACACCGGGAGCCTCCCGGGCCGGCATCGGCCTCGTCTCTTCACCGCACGGACCGGGCGCCATCCCCGTGCCAAGGAGAATTCCTGCCGTGAATTCCAGCACTGGACGGGACCTTGGGTGAGCGTTCTGTTGTTGGGACCCTGAGTAGGAAGGTACCTCTACAGCGAACATGTTTTCTTGTTTTCACTAGTGACTCCTTCGACAATCATTTTCACACGAGAGAGATGTTCAGAGCCAAGCGGTTTTGTTTGTTTTTCTCGCATCTCCTTCTTGCTGCACTTTTTCCTCCGACCATACCTCAGGCACCGTGCATCCAGGTCTGTCCCTCTCCCTTCTCTCGGAAGCCAGCTCTTGCCTTCCACAGGTTAAACCCAGAGACCAAGCCCTGCGAACTTTGCCGCCTTACCTGTGGTGCGGGGCGCTCTCCAAATCCTTTGTTGGCAATAATGGATGTGTGGATGTATTTTGCGGGGGTCGCAGGCCGGGGGGCGGTGGCTGCTTGCAGCCCGCCCCTGGCGGTCTCTCCCGTTCTTCCCTGGACAGCTGGAGGAGCGAGTCTCCTCCTGTCCGTCTGAGCACGGTTTGGATGCCTGCTTTGAAATACCTCTGCCCCAGTGCCGGGGCATTCCCGCTCCCTGGAGGAGCCCCCCCGCAGGCATCCCCACGGGATAGGGATGCCTGTGGCCCCCAGGTGCCCGCCGGTTTCGTCCAACCTTTTTTGCTGCTGATTTATTTTATCACTCTCAATACATTTGCAGAGGCAGGGAGCAAGGTTTTTGTTTTTCAGCGAGCGTGGCGATGTGGCAATAAGTGCTGGTACAGCTGCTGGTCCCCTGGGGAGCGTTTCCCCCACCCTGGCGGCCCTGATGTGGAATTGTTTCTCCATCGCGATAGTAGCAGTGCACACGGAGCTTGCAGTGGGTGTTTAGCAGTGTTGCTGTTCGTGCAGGCACTGGTAGCATCGAACCTCACCGGTGAAGCCTTAATTAGGAGCCCAGGTGGGCTCAGGTTGGCAGAGCCCCTCAGGACATGAGCCCTGCCAGCGTCCGGCAGCAATAATCAGCCTCCCCTCCGCCTCTGAGTGTGGTACAAATGGCTGTGTCCTTTGGGATCGTGGTTCTTTGCCTTTGTCATCCCTCTGGCAGCCCCTGGCCGGACATGTGTGCTCCATGGGACGGGGACGCTGGAATAAAACTGTTGTGTTTCATTTTATAACCCGATTGTGTGATCTCTTGCCTTGTCTGTGCCTGATTCCCTTCTCCTGAAGGGAAAAACAAGCGGTGATGGGGTGGAGCAGAGCTGAAGGGATGGGTGTGCTCCCTTTGCTGTGCCCTCCAAACTGTGCCCTGGGCCATCCCAACTCCGGGGCAGGTGTGTCCTGCAGGGGTGTCCTGTGCTCCCCTCACTTCCAGCTGGGCTGTCTGGCTGTGCAGGGACAGAATCCCAGTGATTTGTGCTCAGCTCCTCTCCGTGAGCTGATGGAATCGGAGCCTTTGCAGGTGCTAGCCCAGGCAGGTAATGGAGGAGCAAATGTGCTGGTCTTGGTGCCCCTGCATGCCCTCAGAGGAAACAAGGTATTGATTTCATCTTTTTTTTTTTTCATCTTTTTGGGGAAAAAACCCCCAAAAGCTGGTGTTTTGCTGTTGTGGTAATAATTAAAACATAGTCGTGCAGTTGAAACAGGGAGCAGGGTTGTGGAATCCAGCAGACACTGCCCATTCCTCTTTAAGGGAATTCCTGGGTCTTGCTCAGCAGCAGGGGACTAAAGGCCTGAGAATGTGGCCAATATTTATTTTAAATTTAAAATTTAATTTTTTTTTTTGGGAGAGTTTTTCCTGTTTCTGTTTTCCTGTTCAACCACCTCAGAGGTACTGCTGCAGTGCTGGAGAGAACAAGCCAGAAACCTGAGAGGACGAAGAGGATTCCTAAGTTCCTTTCCAGGCAATTTCCGCCTTCAGAGGAGGTGCAAATCCACATGGAGCTGGGAAGGGCGATGTGAGGAATGCAGTGAGCTGGCACTGCCCCCCAGCTCCCTGGTTTGGAGACATCCATCGACCTTGTGAGAGGAAAAAAGCCTTCCCGTCCATTTTCACCCTGTAGTCTCCCCTACCGGAGGCGTATGCCTTGTTCCACATCCCCCAGGAGGATTTGTGTGTGTCCTGCACTCCCGAATCCATGGCTTGGAAGGAGCAGCCTTGAGCACGAGTGAGAGGAAGAGGATTTCCTATGGAGCTGGTGAGTCTGAGCAGGTGAGGAAAGAAAAATGAACAAATGTCAGAGCTGAAGGGTCCCTTAGGGTGCTTCAGGGATCTCAGGGCTGGAGACCCCCAGGCTGGGCTGGGCTCCATCAGCAGCGGAGCATCGAGGGGCACCGGGGCAGACACAGGGTGTGTGTCCCCCGCCACTGAGGGTCAAATAATTTGGCACCAACACCGTCCGGAGGTGTGAGCTGAGCTGGCAGTGGGGCTGGCTCGGGTGGGCCAAGGGAGCCTTTAGCTGCTCCTGGCCCAGAAAAGTGTAGGAGATCCTGTGCAGCGCTTGTGGAGTAGGATTTGGGCGCTGAGTCGCTCGCAGGGACGATCTGCTCGAACAAGCCACGTCACAGCGACATCCCAAGGCTCCCGAGCGCTGGAATTCGCATCTCCGAGGTGCCAGTGCACCCGCTCTAGGGGGAGCGGGATGCCCACAGGCAGTGTCGGTGGCAGGGCCGGTCACCTCCAGGTGTGCTCCCGGGGCCGAAGGGAGTGAAGCCAAGCGACTGTTTGGCTGTGGGCGCTGTCACAGGGTACGCGCTCCTCTGCCCGGGATGTTTTGTGTTGTTACGGTGTGTCCCTGGTGTGCTTGCTGTGAAAGCTGAGCCTGCCCCGGGAATTCTGGTGTTTGCAGTCGTGCATTGTCGTGTCCTGTGTCTGGTTCCCTCTGATTTCTGTTCCTGCCCTTGCTTCTCTCTGGTTCCCTGGTGTGCACATCTTCAAACACTTACTGGTGTGCTTTCCCGGCCTCTTGAGGAAAATACATTAACAGCTACCATAAATAGTAGTTTGGGGGGGGATCTTGCTACGAGGAGCTAAAAAACATTTTTATAGCACTTAGGTTGTCAGCATAGCTGGTGAACGGTAGAGCCACTGAGTGGCTTCCTTGTCCTGTGTGATTTTCCCCTTTTTCTAGTGCTGTGAGATGATTATGGCATAATTTACTAGCATGTGTCAAATGTCTTTGGTAGCATTTGTGGGCCAGGAGCACATGTGCTGCATAGTTCAGCCATTGCCATACCTCATGTGCTATCCTGTTTCAAGCTCCTAATTCAGGAAAAACCTCACTTTTTTTTTTTTTTATGCCTTTTAAATTAATTTTTTAAATTATTATTATGCAGGATTGACTCTTCACAGAATCATAGAATCCCAGAATGGTTTTGCTTGAGAAGAACCTTAAAGTTCATCTCAGTCCATGCCCCTGCCACGAGCAGGGACAACTTCCATGGGACTGGGTTGCTCCTAGTGTTGTGTAATCTGGCCCTGAACATACCCAAGGAAAATAATGGGAGTCTTTTAGTCCACAGCTGGGACACAGGGACCACAGGTTGTTAATCCCTTGTGTCCAAACAGAGATGTTTGCTCCTGAAATCCCACATGGAACTGATCCAAACCAAACCTGGGTTTGAGTTCCATCAGCCAGAGGAGGGAATGAGCCCTGGTGCCAGCCATCCTGGGGGTGCCACACAGGTATTAGCATTTCTCTACTGTCATTTGCTTTGTGTGATTCTCCCTTGATCAGAGAGGGCAGAAGAAGAGGCAGGAGGGGGAGCTCATTTTGTTTCTGTGAACTCCAGGCTTGGGGCAGCTGCAGAGAACATTGGGTGCAAATAATCCTGCCCAAACACAGTCAGCTTGAACCCCTCTTGGGCACTTTTGGATCCCTCTGTGCCACTCCTCCTCTGATCCTTCAGCTGCAAGGCGTGGGCTCAGAAACACCTGCCCCTACTGGAGGCACTTTTACACATATAAATTTATGTTATTAGGAAAGTAATCAGATCTAATGGAAACATATTCTGTTTAGAATACACACAGAAAGGTGTTTTGGCACACTCGTTAACAGGAGGTCTTGCACTTTGTTTCTGGTTTTTTTTAATCCTGTTTTTAGGAGGACAGCTAAATTAGAAAATTAAAAGTGAGGGAGAAAATGTTGCTTTTCATTTTCTATGCTTTGCATTGGGTGTTATGTCAAGTGATTCCACCGAAATATAAACTGAATAATTGACCTTCAGGCCTCTGCAGTTCATTCTTTTACTGTGTTTCAGTGGCTGGAGGCACTAGAAACACCAAATCCCAAAGCATTCCTACATCTGTGACATGAAGTGCAGCATCTTTAAACCCAAGTGCTCAGTGTGGGCTTTCCAGGTGGGTGCAGATGGTCCATCCTGGCAGGGTGTGGGAGCCCCTGGCCCCTCAGGAGTCAAGCCAGGCTGAGGGAAGGAGGAGCCTCCCCACAGCTCCAGCTGGGGATGATATTGGCTGCTTGAAACCCTTGGTCCAGAGCTGGGAGAACAGCAAGAACAGCTTTTCTTCTTCTTTCTGTCCATCACTGGGCAGAACATTAAGATGATGCTGTACTAATCCCTTTATTTTGTGTTTGTTTTCCCCCCTGGCTTATTACTGTTTAATCCTGTGAGCATTTCCAGCCTTGGCTATGCAGGCTTCTGAAAAAGCCCAGCAGGTAGGCAGGTGTTTGTTTCATAGGTGTTAGGTGTCATTTGTATCATAGGTGTTTGCCCATGGGTGTTTGTGTCAAATTTGGAGGGGTGTGGATTTTGCATCTGGGGACCACTCAGGCCATTGGGCCTGAAAGTCATCCCTCAAGTACAGAAACTAAGCAATTTTTTAAATTCCAGGTGTTGTGTCCCTAATGTTCCTAATACAGTGTAAAGTATCTTTTTAAGAGACTGAGGTGTTTGGTTACCTTTGTGCTGTAGACAGGGGATTTTTTTGTTGGGCTGGCAGCAATGTTTTCCCACCTGGAGGTGTCTTACAATAGTCAACACAAGAAGTAATTGGTTGTCCTTTTTTTACTCTTTTTTTAATTGTAGTTTGGGGAAAATGCTTGGCTTAAATGAATCAAATGTGTTAAAGTGTTCTTTCCTAGAGGGGTGCTCTGTCATTTTCTTATGAATCCTCAAGCAAATGGAGCTGGAATCTGAAAAATGGATTTGCCTGTGGATTCCTGCAGTTCATGATCTGCTGGGTAAGGGTTCTTTTGGCCGAGATAGCTCTGAGTAAAGTGTGAACTCCAGCTAAGATGAGCTAAATAGTTACCAAAGAGAAACAGTTTCAAAAGAATTCTTGGGTTTTTTTAATTTTTGGCCAATTGTCCTTCAGGCAGGGGATGCTCCAATGACTGTGCCTTGTTCCAGCTCCCCCCACCACAGGTGGGCCACAGGAACACACACCCTGAAAGCGCTGGATTTGGGATGTTGTGTGTGCAGGGGAGGCTCAAGGGCTGTGCTTGCTTTGGCTTGACAGCTGGGTTATGTGTTCTTTTCCTCTGCTCATTTGTTCCTGTAGCCTTTTCCTCTTTCTCCTGCCATTCCCTGCAGTTTTGCTCTTGTTGCCACCAAGAAACTCGGTGCCTATTTTCACTGTGCTTTCCTAGCTGCTGGCTTGGGGCTTGCTCCTGTGCAGCACACGTGGGTCCCACAGCCTGCTCCTTGCTCCTGTCTGGTCCTTGGCCTCTGTGCTTTGGTCCTGGTGTCAGGGAGGGGGGTGCCAGGCTGTTTGCTTCGTGCACAGGGATGGAAGCGCTTGGAGCATCTTTCATTACTTGTCACACCCAGGTTAGGCTTTTGTGGGGCTTTTGTTTTGTTTTTCTAGAGAAAATCAAAGCTGTAGGTTTAGCGCACGAAAGATTAAAGAGGTTTTACCTCTAGAAGCTGGGGAGACTGGTCTAATCTTTCCTCCTACAAACTTGTGGAGTTTTTCCTTCGTTTTCCATGCCTGCTCTGTTGGGTGTCCCAGGGAAGGCTGGGTTCCTCACAAAGGGTTTGTTGGTGTTGGAGTTGGTGTTGTTCGACACTACTGCTTTGGTGATGGGTCAGAGAGGGAGAGGAGAAATCACTACTTATTATCTTGAGTTTTTCCATCCTGGCACATGGGAGTAGCTCAGTGCTGGCACAGTTCTCTGAGAAAGAGCAAGGTTTGAGAGGTTTAACCCTTAAGAGCTGTGTCTCAATGGCAAAGATTAGGTCCTACAGACCCAGATAGACAAGGAGAAAAATAAACTTTGGTTATTCATGGAAAATATTCCGTTATTCCTTGTATATCCTGTTATTCCTTGTAGTTCTGTTGCATCATTTTGTATGAAATGCTGTCTGCTATTTTTCTAATAGAATGTGCTTGGAATTTAGATTAAGGATGAGGAGTTGGGTCTGTTCCCTACAAAATCCTGGGAGGCCTGAAGGCCTTGGGGAGGTGGCTGTTCTCAGCAGAGCTTATTGGAACAGGATCAGGGTGAGAGATGCTGTATTTTGTTGCATCCTGAGGTTTTATGAGCCCCCTTGACGCTTTCCCCGGGATGTGGCTGTGGTGGAAGGTGATGCTGCACCACAGGGAGCTGAAGGTAAACCTGCCCCTCCCTGGGCACTGCTGCCTTGGTGTCTCTGCTGTGCCACCAGACCGTGGCACTTTGCTGCTGTCACTGCCACTGCCACCCCCCGGGGCTGTGCCCTCCTGCCAGCCCCAGCCAGGAGCTCCAGGGGTGCCTCTGTGCTCTGTTGGGAGCGTTTGCTGGGAATGTGCCTCATCCCTGGCAGTGTCCCTTTGTCCCTGGGCTGCCAGCCAGAGCTTTGGGCTGCTCAGGCTCAGGGCTGGATTGCTCAGGGCACTGAGAGGGAGCAGCACAGGGAGGGTGACAGAGAGGGGCTGGCAGAGCCCAGCTGGCAGCCTGTGCTGGTGCTGCAGGTGGGCTGGGGGCACTGCAGGGAGTGAATGTCCCCTTCCCTGAGCAGCCCTGCAGATCCCAGGGGCTCCTAGAGCAGGATTTTATTCCTTACTTCCTTTGTGGAAATTCATTCTCCCACTTGTTATGAGCAACTCTATTTTTTCCTGGAGAAAACCACAGGGCAGAGACAGCTTATGGAGAAGCCCATGGCTGTGTTTGGAGCAGGGAGTGCTGAGAGCTGCGTGCCTTGCTGTGCCCCTGCAGCTACAGCCGGGACAAACACACGGCGCCAAGTCCCGTTTCCCAGCACTCCCACCTGGAGAAGCCCTTGCTGGGAGAGAGCGAGCAGGCATTTATTTCCGAGAGCAGACGAGCACTATTTCAGTTTATCCCCCGCCGTTTCCGAGCCCCCGACCCCGCTGTTTCCCCGCTCGGACCGGGCCGCGCCTCGCTGCTGCTGCCGCCTGCCGGCCGCGCTGCGCCACTGCACCTGGAGCGGCGCATGCGCACTGCATCGCGGGGGGCAGTGGGGACACCTGCCGGCCGCAATGCGGTACTGCAGCGGCAGGGTGCGCATACGCACTGACCGCGGAGCTGTATGTGAGGGCAAATCGGAGCATGCGCAGTGCAGAACTGACGCCCTGCATCACGTGGTGTCTAAGGGCAAAAGACCACCCCTCTGATGCGCATGCGCTCTGGCGTTCCGGCGTGCAGTGCTGCCGCTTTGTGGGGAGCGGCCGGTACTGCAGAGCGGCGGGCGGCGGTCCCGCCCGTGTGGGACGGCGGTACCGGGAGCGCCCGGGCCCGGAGCTGCCCTGCCGGGGACCTGCAGTGTCCGGGCTCCGTGGGATGATGGAGCAGCCGAGCGGGTGTGGAGGCCGCAGCCGCGCTGAAGGTGAGCGGGGAGCGAGAAGAGCCCTGTGGGGAGCAGGCGGCGGGGCAGTGACGGGGCGGCGCTGTGAGGGAGCGGCTTGGGGCTGCCGGCAGAGCTTGGGTTTGTTGGGTTTGTTTTATTAATATAAACGAGCTTGGGTTTGTTTTATTGCTATGAACGCGGAAAACAGGGAGTGAGGGGGTACAAAAGCACTGCGGGTGTTCGGGCAGGTGAACCAGGGCTCAGGGCGCGGAGTCGCTTTCCTGAGCTCTGCAAGTTCCTCTTCCCTCTCTCAGGAGCAGTCGTGAGGAGTTTCCCGTTTGGAGCTGGGCTTCAGAAGGAAAAAACCCGAGACTGGTGCTCCTAACAGAACTGTAAGTGTATGAAGCTTGCTGCTGTAAGCAGCCAGTAACTCCCAGGGATACTTTAACTATTAAAACTGGTGACTTTTATTTTGTTTGTGCACTAACCACTTGGCTTTCCCTGCAGGGTTCACTCAATTGGTATTCTGAGGCTCCTGGTGCTTGTGGCTGCAGCGTCTGGTAGGTAGAAAACATCACTGTGTGTCTGACCTGGCTTTGGGTGTGCGTTTCCAGAGGTACTCAGAGTGGGAAAAGGCCAGCAGGGTGGTGGGAAGGGCTTTGTCCCATGTCTGGACAGCATCATGGTAGGGATGTTTTCAAAATATCCCTTGTCTTTGCTTTCCCAGCTCAGTGTTCACTGAATGGGGTGTGGAGTGAGGAGGTCTCTGTTAGGATCGTGGGAGACAGACAAATCAGCTGCAGTAGGCTGAGGACCATCTCCTGTAATTTACAGAACACTTAATCCAATTGTGACCCAAACCTGTGGTGGTGATTCTAAATAAGAGTTGGACTTTTCCTTCTCAGGGTCACTGGGAAGCATGGGACAAGAACTGACCCACAACTTCTTGCAGGCCCTAGCAGGGAGAGGAGCAGCAACCTGTGCTGGAAGAGTGCCCACAAGTACCTGTGAGGTGATGATCTACAGTTTTGAAGTGAATCTGGTGAAGAAAGTGCATTGTTTTGAAGGAACACCTCAGGTGGAATGTGTGAGAAGGATTATTTGACGAGAGAAATCTTGACAGCGAGAAATATGGCTGGTTTGGCTCAAGTTAAAATTGCTGCTTTCTGCAGAGCTGCATCAATTTCCTCAGTTCCAAGGGAGGATTGCCCTGTGTTCTTGGCTTGTCAAGAGCTTTCATTTTGCCCCAGGAGGAGCATTGTGGTTTTGGTGCTGTGTTCAGCTGGAATAGTGCTCTGGTCCCTTTTTAAGGGAGAAGCCAGAGCTTGGATTTCTCTCTCTTTGCTGCTGAAGGAAAGCCCTGAAGGTGCCTGAAAAGGCACAGTGGGTGCTCTGGGAGGCAGGAATGGTTGGGATATCCTGGTTTTGTCTGGGACACTGGGCAGGTGTACCCTGCTCACCTCCTTCATCTCCTTTGGCTGTCCTGCTTGAAATAAAAGTGTTATTCCCCTTGGTCCCTCCATAATTCCAGGGACATTGTTGATCCTGCTGTGGCTGGCTACTGGGCAGAGGAGATGCTGCCTCAAGTGTGCTCCCCAAATCTCTGCCCAGGGCAGTCCAAGCAGTGCTCATGCAGGTGTTTGCCTCGGGCTGTTCTCCTGAGCTCAGCCTTTCCGTACTTGTTGCTGTGTGTGCTTTTCACGGACGGTGACTTTGCCCTGACAATTCTGCGCTCTGCAGTCACAACTTTATTTCACTTCTTTTGTCTTTCCCCCTGCTTTCTTCGTCTTGCCCTTTCCCCGCTGTTTCACTGCTTTCTACATCTTCAAACTTTGAGCTGTGTGCTTTCCTAGCCTCTTAATGAAAGTAAATTAATAAATACGGGAGCAGGAGACTTTTTTGCCAGTGAAGTGGGGGGGCGTGGCTTGCCCTAAGGAGCCAAACCCCCTTTTTTTAAGCATTACTCTGTCAACCTGCTTTGCGAGCCGTAGGGCCTAGGATAAAATCCTCTTGCAAGCTGCGAGTTTAGGCACAAACTGATTTTTAAAAATAAATTTTCTAAGTGCTGATAGTAACCCCATAGAAGCGAAGAACTCCCGCCCACCCGCCCTGGGGCCCCGCCCACCCGCCCTCCTGTGTGAGGGGCGGGGCCTGGCGCCGCTGTCCAATCAGCGTGGCGAGCGGCGCCCTGGCACGGCCAATGGCGAGGCAGGGCGGCAAGCTTGTGCGCCGGTAGCGGAAGGCGCGGGGCCCTTCCGGTGGGGCCGCGGCCCGGCCGGGCTCCGCTGGCGATGGAGCCTCGTAACGCGTCCGTGCTCCCGGCCCGCAGCGCCACCGCCGCTGGGTGTTCGCGGGAGAGGGCCCAGGGTGAGCGCCGGGAGGCTGCGGTGCCACCGTGAGGCTCCGCGGTCTCTGAGCCTGGCCTGGGGGTGGCTGCGTGTCCCTCCCTGCGCGGGTCGGGCAGTGCCCAGGAGTTAATCTGGGTGTTGTCTGTAAAATAACATGTTACATCTGTTCTAGTTCGATTGGTGTACTGAAATTTGGGTGTTCTTGCGTACGTGAGCATGTGAAATAAACCCTCAGAGTGCTCGGGGTACATAGCAGAAAAGGCACAGTAGTCGAAGTTATTTGTGGAGAAACAGGTGTTCTGTTGTAGGTTTGAGGAAGTGCCGAGTCTCGAAGAGTGGCTCAAAGTTTGTACAAGCTTACAAGAACAGGGTGAGACGGGGGCTCCAATAGGCTGAGGATTCTCTCCTTATAAAACCCTTAACCCCACAGTGAGCAGGAAACCCGTGTAAAACCGTTCTGAGTTGTACTTTTTTTTCCTCGAGGTCACTGGGAAGCATGGGACAAGACCTGAATGATAACTTCTTACAAGACTTGAATGATAACTTCTTGCAAGGCCCAGCAGGGAGAGGAGCAGCAAGTTGTGCTGGAAGAGTTTCTGTGAGTACCTGTGACATGATAAATGTAATAGCTTCATACTTAATCTGAAAAACAAAACCTGTTATTTTGAAGGAAAACCTCAGGCGGAACGTTGTGAGAAAGATTATTTGATGAGAAATTTCTTGACAGTGAGAAATATGTTGTTGTTAGGGTTATTTTGTATAACTTCTGCTTGAAATAGAAGTGTTATTCCTCTCCATCCCTTCCATTTTCTGGGGTTATTTTTTATTATGTTATGGCTGGGTAATGGGCAGAGGAAATGCTGTGTCCAGCATGGTTCCACAGCAGATGTGAACAAGGTTTTGCATGAGCTTTAAAAGGGTCACAATTTCTGCTGCCTGGCAAATGTCCTGTGTGCTTTTCTACTTGGGATTTTCAGGGAGAAATGTGACACAAAAGGTTAAATCTGTGCCTGAGCTGAGAGAGGATGGAATGTGCTGGGATGGCTTAGCCTTGAAAAGGGAAGCACTCCTTGGCTTATGCCACATATTTAGCATAATGTTAGAAAAAAGGTATAGTAGCCACTGGTAGCTGTGCCCCGTGACTCCCTCGGTTCCCTCTCTGGCCGGAGCTGTGTGATCTCCTTGGAAAGGAGCTGCAATTCCCTCCTTCTCCAGCCGGGGTCATTCCAGAGCTGTTCCAGCCCGGGAGGGGCTCTCAGTGCGTGCTTTAGATGGTTCTGCCTGTACCGATTTCCCTGTTATGGCCTGGAAAGGTCCTTTTCTAGAACCCCTAGTGACTCAGAAGGTTTTTGGGGTAGTTTTTCCCCGTTTTTTTTATTTTTTCCCGTTTATTTATTTTTTTTCCGCTGCTCTGGTTCACGTCTGTGATCTGTGGTGTTCCCTGCTATTGATCTGTGTGTCTTTTTAGTGCTGTCATGGAGATGGTCCAGACTCTGGTTCTCCTGCAGTGTGCTGGTTTACACGAGACCCCAAAGCGTTTCCTTGAAGCACTTCAAAGGACTTCCAGCTGGTGGGTCAGAAGTTGCTGTTGGCTGCCATCACAAAGACACACAGAGGACATTTTTGGTTTTCCCTGTTGTGTGCCTAGTGAGCCAGCAGGGAGCAGGTGTTCCCTGTGGAGCTGTGGGGTTTTCAGCCTGGCCAGTGCCTCTGTACCAGCAGCAGGGCTGCACCTGGCAGCCAGAGCCAGTGCGTGGCCAGAGGAGCTCGGCAGGCAGACAGGTCCTGACTTCTTTACACAGGTGTGTGTTTACCCTGTCTAGCCCTAACCTCTGCTCTGGTATGCATTAAATATTGCTGGTTTATCCAAGGTGATAAGCACTGCTGTTGACAAAAGCCTTGGGAAATTATGCAATAGTCAGGAACTCCTCCTTTATGTCCCAGAGCAAGTCTCTCAGCCACTGTGCTGATCTTTGGGATGGGCTTGCTGGGACAGGCCAGAGAGGAAGACCCCAGCCTCCCTGGTGTGTCTGAGCACCCTGCAAAGCTTGGGTGTGTAGGCTTCCATGGCAGTTAGAGCAAGTTCTGGCTGTGGTTCTGGGGGCACCAGTGCAGCCATCAAAAGTGTTTAGGTGCCTCCAATAATTAGGTGGAATCTGTTGGTGGAAATTAGAGAGATTAGTAGGATGAGGATTTGTCCTTTCTCTGCTGTTCCACTGATTGGGGCTGTGGGGGGAGGGGAGGGGGGAGAAGGTTTCCACCAGTAAAACCAAGCCCAATTTTGTTTCAAATGGTAGGACAGGCTAAGGCAGGTCTGAAGTTCATTGTAGCTTTTCTTTGTGTTTATTAGCTGTTACTGACAAAAGACCAATTAGTATAATTATTGCTTCCCTCCCTCCCTGAGATCCATCTCCTTAAGTCTTAGCTGTGGTAGCACAGACAAATCATTCCCATTCAGTAATTCCCAAAAATTCCCATTCAGTGCATGACCTGTGGATGGTTTTAAATGCCTAAAAATGGCATGATTTCCTGTGGTGCACGTTCTCCAGGACCAGGCTGCTGGCTGTGACTATGTGGGAAAGCACGTGGACAACAAGGAGAAATGCAGAGCATCTTTTATTTTCTTGTTCTTTGCTGTAAGTCATCCAAATGAAGTATGAGTTAGGAGAGCTGAGTGTATTTCATGGAGTGTATGGTTTGTACAGTTGCAGTGACATAACAGCTGTGAATAACAGCCAGGTACTTGTGCTGTGGGAGGACAGAAAACCTGCATGTCTTTCCTGTCCAGAGGAATTTTGATGAATTTCATTATCCTGGGAAATAGAAGCCTAGTCTAAAAATCATAGAATGGAATTGTGGAATAGGCAGGGTTGGAGAGGACCTTCAAAAGTCACGAGTCTCACACCCCTGCCATGAGCAGGGACACCTTTCTTACAGTGTTCCTGAGTTGTTCTTCCTTCCTGTCCATGATTACAAGAGAGAAATTGCAGTGTTTGAGGCGGGTGTTGTTCATTCCCCCTTCAAATTTGGCTTGCAGGAATGATTAATTGCATCTATTTGCAGCACTAAGTGTGCTGCTGGACTTGGAGCTGAGCTGTGTGCAGGTTTGGGTTGATAAAGGAGATCTTGGTGGCCATAAGGCACATCTTGACTTTCCATGAGAAGTCAGGGGGTTACAGTGGATTTTGGGGTAGCTCAGCAGGATTGAGCTCAATTTTCAAGGACTTTGGAGTGTATGGAAGGTGGGGCCACATTTAGGGTATAAGAGGGCATAAAGAAAACCCCAGATAATTTAGACCTTGAAAGGCATTAGAAAGATGAATGTTGAGAGTCCAGGAGATGACCCAGGGACTGCAGATGGAGCTGGCCAGGAGAGCCTGGATGCTGCAGGAAGCGATGGGGCACTGTAGGATTTCACTGGAGCACAGCAGCCATGGGCACCCCCGGAGCAGAGGGCCTTTCTTTCCCTTGGGGACAGTCGTGTCACCTCACAGCACCTGTGAGCTCCCGTTGGTAAGGCACAGAACAAAGGGAATGCCTTGCCAGGTGCAGTTCACACCTGTGCTGGCAGCCAGAAATGTGCTCCAGGTTCACACGGGAGCACTGGGAGCGGGGCAGGGCCAGAGCAGGGCTCCAGCCAGGAGCCTCTGGGAACTGCTCCAGTGGGATCAGCTCCTCATCCTCTTCCTCTGCCCCTGCCAGGCGTGGGGAACAGGTGTCTGGAGGCTGCTGTACCCCACTGGGAGCCTGGAATGGGACAGCTGGTAGCACAGGGAGGGATGGGGTCACACCCGTGCTGCTGGGACAGTGCACACAAAGCGCTCAGTTCAGAAGTGTTTGCTGAAAGGAGCTGAGCTGCCATGGTGGAGAGCAGGACACAGGGAACCTGGCTGGAATGCACAGGTGTCTGTGGACACTTCCTCATTGTCCTTTCAGACAGTTCCTGGAAGGTTGTGTTTGCGAGGTATTTTGTGAAAGAATTGGTAGCATCCATAGCTAGAGGGTGAGTAATTGTCAGCTGCTGTGGGGTAGTCACACATGGAAAGGGAACCAGGTGGGAGATGAAGCACTGGCACTCCTGAACTGGAAAAAGAAACAGATACCCTGCAGCTCTGAAGTAAACCAGAAGCCTGACCTCAGTCACTGTGTTGATTGTCACCTAGGATGTATTTGTTCCATTCCCCACAATTTAGATAATGTCATATCACAAATGTGGTAAAGAACACATTCAGACTTGTAATAATCTCTTCTAATATACACTGTTATATGTAGCTCACCAAAGCAGAGCAGCACTAATAGAGTGTTTGTGATACTCTATGTAATTAAGTAGAACGACAAAGCAGGAAAGAAAAGGAAAAGGTGTCTTATGGAAATAGTAATTTCCTCCTGAAGTCAGCAGAGAAGTTACAGTGCAGGCCTAGCAGAGACACATGAATAGACACAGTGCTATAAACTGGAGGTCTTTGCTGATGTTGGGGGTCTGCACACCTGGAGGAGGGGCTGGTGGTCAGTGTATAATCGTTTGTTGGGGGGTTTCAGCACTTTCTTGTGTTTCTATAATTTTTATTTGAGCTCTCAGATGAGCTAATGTGCTCAGAGGACTGTGGAATACTCTTTCTTCCCTGTGCATGAAGTCTCTATAACACCCATCTCATAGTGTGTCCAAACACTTGGTAGTTTCTAATCCATCCCTCCACTGTGAGCAGAACAATGCTGTTGAATCAGTTTGCATTTTGGTTGTTGAGGAGAATTCTCATTCTTGCTAGAGGAACTTGATGTAGCTTTTACTTCTCTCGGCTAAATTGTAGTAATGTGGGTTATTGCTCAGACCAATCACTAAAAAAGGGGAAAAAGCAAATTGAGGTCAAGGTGGTCTGTGTCACACTAGTCTGCTGCAGCAGAAAAGGGACAAAGGAAGGGAAGTTCTGGTCTCTGGAGAGATGTCTGCCAATGTCCAGCCTTCTATGTTTTCACTGTTGGATTGAACCCCAGTACCTTCCCAGTTGTAGGTTCTGGTAGAAAGACTGAGCTGACTAATATCTTGACTAAATTGACCTTTTCATGGGGATTTCAATGGCTTAGGAACCTTACCTGTCCATTGTTCTTTCCTGGCTGCTTTTTCTCTGGTTTTTAACTCCTGTAAATATGTAAATTTTTCAGTAGCTGAAGCCAGGAGCTTGGTGCTCGAGGCTGACCCATGGGATGCATTTCCAGCATTTCATTTCCAAGTGAGCTGAGGTGTGAACGATACAGTCCAAGTTTGCACTCAGGAGATGTTCTACAGCCCCTTGCTTGCTCTCCCAGAACAGCTGCCCCTAGAGAACACTCCTGGCTTACAGTGACACTGTGCAAACTTTAGTGTTTGTTCTAATGATAATAATAATAATAATAAGCAACCTGGGAAGGACTGTTTTGGATTTATGGCTGCACGTTGTGTTTTGGCAAAATGAAATGACCGAGGTGCTACTTTCTAACCAATAGCTGTTGCACAGGCCTTGGCTGTTAGCTGCAGAAGTCAAGTACAATATAAGACTTAAACTATTATAAAATAAACCTTATAACTCAGGGTAGGTTTGCTGAGACTGGTGTATGTAAAAGACATTTTCTGGCCTCAGAATGACAGACTGTCTTCCATTGTCCAGAGCCCAGCTGGAAAAACTAACCCTTCCTTTGATTTAACTCCCAGGGATGTTATTTTTCTTTTCAGTTTTTCCCCTCAGAATCTATCCATTAAATGTAGAGCAGTGAGGTTTGCTTTTTATGGAAAATATGTATGAACAATGGATAAAGGATGAAACCTTAGTACAGCAAAAAAGCACAGGACATTCTATAAATAGTAACATTTTCCAAAGTGTGCTGAATGCCTCTGGTTTGAGTGGAGCAAAGCTTTGCACGCTGCAGTGCAAATGCAGAGAGGACTATGTGTCATGGTGAGCACGGACTGAGCTCTGTCCTGCTTCCTGGGGAGGGGATGTGCCTTAGGGAAGTTGCCTATTCTCTGACTGCCTGTGGCCCTTATCTCCAGGAAAAATCCTGCTGTCCCCTTCAACAAAGCTGATCCAGAGAGTGAGGTGATGAAAACTTGGTGTCTTGTAGAGCTGACAGCTTAAACCTTGTAAATGAGGAAAGGACTGGAGTGTAAAGAGAGCTCTGCTACAGTTGCTGGTGATTATTCAAATAGCAAGAGGCAGGACACTGTCCTGGCTGGACAGAGTCCCACCCAGGGTGGGCTCCTGCCCTCCTGGTGGGGCTGGCCTTGGAGCAAACTTGGTTCTTGGGCAGGATCCTGTAGCACAGGGGACAGGGTGAGTGACATGTCAGCCAGTGTTCTGGGGTCCCTTCTGTCAATCCTAGTTCAGTTCATGGCATTCCTCCTTTGTCTTCTGTAAGCTGAAGTTGGGTCTGGAAAGAAATGCAAAACCATTTCATTTCTTTGTTGCCCTCCCTTTACAAAGCTGAGTGCTGTCTTTTCTGTTTGCTGTGGTGATGTCATTGCCTGATTCTCTGGCCAGTGGCTGTTCTGAGCACTGATACTGAGGACATGACAAACGAGCAATATCCCAGGCTTTGGAGTTTAATATGTCAGGAGACACAATCAGGAGCATTGATTCTTTTGTTCTTATGTTTCTCCTCTAAGAGCAAGTTTTTGGTTGTGGAATAATTCTGCATGTTCCTTAGAACAGTCACTTATGCAGAACATGGAAGCTCAGCAAACTTAGGAGGGAAATAATTGCAGCAGGGAGCAAAGATTTTCTGTGGGGTGATATCAGTACTTTACTTAGCAGATAGGAAATGGTAACTGCTCATTAGCCAAGCTAGTCCCACCCTGACTCAATTTCCCTTGGGCTGAGCTAGGAAGAAAGGCACATCTGTGCTTATGTCATGCTCCATGGGCTGCAGTCACACCTGGTTTTGAGGTGGCTGCTGGCACTACCCAGGGGACTTGGGGAACCTCCCTAGGTGTGAATTTGCCTGCTGTTGTGGACTGGGAGTGTTGGGTTGGAATGGTTACCCCTGCAGTTTTCCCCCCAAGAAAATCTGCCTGGAAGACCCATCCTTACAGAAGTAACCCTACTCCAGCAGAAGGAAGGCTTTCTAGAAATCATTTGTACCCTGAACTAATTAAAATGAGGGATCTCCACTGCCAAACCACAACTGCTTTCTAGTGTCTGGAATCTTGCTTTAAACTGATGCAAATACATGTGTTCTACATCTGTTCTGGAGAGTTCAGCCCTGACATTCTTTCATCCCATGCAGTATTTGTGAAATAAAAGGAAAAAAAGAGGATTGGATGTGCTTCATACAGATAGGATATTTAGTTAGCTTGGAGGTGTTTCCACTGCGGTTTCAGTGCTCAGGGACTGCTCCTGATGGCCTGGGTTCAATTGAAGCTGGTGACTACTTGTGACTGACTCTGCTCCCACTTTAGTTATTCCAGGTCTGTTGTGGAAAACAAGGTGGAGGGGGAATGTATTGGCAAACATAAACAGCAGTGCCACTGCAGCCCTTGTTCCTTTCCTTTGGAATGCACTACAGTTGGAATGGGCACAGGACTGTCAGTACTTCCATCAGGTGCCTGCCTGTAAAGGGTTTTCCCCAGGCTCTGCTCCAGGGGGTTTCCACAACCCTTCTGTAGTCCTTGGTAAGTGCTCCTGCTTTGTTTAGCAACAGCAATCACTGGACATGGTAAATAGGCCTTAGGGACAGACTCCTCCGTGTTTGGTGATCAGTAGCAGTGAGATGGTGATTGCACACAAGACAGCTTCTATTCTCTGTGCAGTTGTAACACTTGTGGTTTTTTGTTCAACTGGCAGCATTTGAGGTAAAAATATCGTCTATTCTATGATTCTAGGACTAGTGTTGACAGTGTTGTCAAAATAAGGTGGGTTAAAATAAAATGAATTTTTCCTGAATTTTTCCTTTTGCTGGACAAATGAAATCAGATAGTTCTGTTAATATTATTTGTTGCGTCATTCATTTTTCATCCCAGTGCCTGATTCCCTTTCCTCTGGCTCTGAGCACAGGTGAGAAGCTGGAGGTGTTGCTGGTGGATATTGCCAGAGCCAGAGGGTCTCAGGCTCTGCCCCCTCAGTTAGGTGTGCTTATTCCTTGGCCCTGTGTGCTCCATTCCCTTCTTTTCCATCCAGTGTGTGTGTAAGCCCAGCATCCAGAGCAGGTGGAAGCATAAACCTCAGGGAGCAGCACGTGCTCTTGGGAGCTGAGATCTGCTTGTTCCAGTCAGCAAATGTTTCTGACACGCCGTGCTTAGTGATGGGCTTTTCCCAGGAGGGTTTGTTTTGACATGTCTCAGGCACAGACATTGCTGTCACACCAAAATGTTACAGAGAGAATTTATGGCAGTCGCTGTCTGAGATGGGGACTAAATGGGGGAAGAATAGAAAAACAGGCAGTGAGATGACAAATTGTCTCCCACCTCAGGTCCTAACTATCAGCAGGTTGAATAAATCTCAGCAGAAACAACAGCTTCCCTGCTTTGCAGTGAGCATCCCAAAAGGCTGTGGCTGGGGAGGAGCTGGAGGAGGCAGGAGGTGTGCTCCACCAGGAGTCTGCCCTGCCCTAAGGGCTTCCTTTCTCCCTCTGAGGGCAAGCAGCCTCAGGCTTTGGTGGCGAGCACCTGGGCAAAGTATGACCACCTGCTTTTTTAGAAAAACAGATACTTTGGTCAAATATGAAGAGAAGGTCGTGGGAAACATTTGCCACCCTTTCTCTTTTAATTAAGCAACCCCCAAACCCCAGCCCAGGCTTACCTGAGATCCCAAAGCTGTATTTGTGATGCTATAAAGCCACAAAGTTTCTATTCCCGAGAAGATTTCACAGTAACACTGTGACTGAAAAAAGCAATTAAATGATCTGTCTGGGTCTCAAGTGTCTGGAAACTGTTTCTTGAGCAGCAAGTGCCGAAAAAAAGAGTTTATATCTTGCAAGCGAACTGGCCTCCGTTCTGTGGCCATGCCTGGCTCCTGGTTTGAGATTAGATGTCTCTGCATGTGAGGACTGTGTTGTTAAGGGAGTGCTGTGAGTATTTAGATTTTGTGAGTACTCAGAGTGTTTTTAGATTTTTATCTGGGCAGGTTTTCTCTCTGCTCAGACAGTCACCAACCAGGTACACCTAGGTACTGGTAAAATAGAAATACGAATGCCTCTGGTGCAAACCCCGGCCCTCTGAAAAGCTCTGAGTCTGTGCAAAGTGTTTTATGTGCTGCTGGCTTGAGTAGGTTCTGGTGGGCTACAGCCCCAAGAACTGGACACTTTTCTGGGGTGGAACTGCATCGTAGCACAGCTCTTGAACTGCAGCTTTGCCATCTGTAAAAGTAAGTGGCAAACTTGATTTTAGAGGGATGCTCCTAATGTTGTCAAGCAGAGTCCTCCAAGGAGGCAAAACTGCCAGATCTGCCATTTGTTTCTGCTTTATTGAACTCCACGTTACATCCCCTGTCCTGTCTTTCTTCTTTGCACTCTTACTTGGACATGCCCTCCCCTTAGGGAGTTGAAGTTCTGTGTTGTCCTGGTCTGGTTTGTGCTTATCCTGTTTTTTAGACACTGTTTAACTCTGAGGTGCTGGAGAAGTGTCCATAGTTGACTGGGCTTTGTGTGGGAGGGAGCATTTTGGTGATTTTTTTCCTGCTGCTGCCATAACCCCAGTGAGGTTAGGACCAAAACACGGCAAGCTGCAGAGTGAGTTAATAGCCTGAGCAATGGATTTAGCATGAGCAAATTGCCTTCAGGCATGTGCAGTGTCCTCCCCAGGCTTCAGGAACCAAATCCTGAGGTGCTGCAAGCAGTGTCCCACGAGCTCTCAGTGTCCAGAGACCACAGGGTGTGCCTGGGCGTGGATCCCTCGGGCCTGCTCCAGGGAGAGTGTGCTGCTGTGGAAGGAAGGCTGTGTATTGTTTAAAAGAGCAAGTGCTGTAGGAGGAAATGGTACTGATGTGTCAGAATGGGTTGTGCGTGCAGGACAGGAGACCTATATTTATTAGCTCAAAATGACATTGACTTTATAACAGCTCCTAGAGGTCCTTCCTGAGGCTGGGCTAGACTCTGGAAATGCAGAGATGGAGACCAGGAGTGTCCTGGAGCATACAGAGGAAAATGAGCTATAAAGTTATCAGCCCAGGAATTCACTAGAGGAAAAAGGGAAATTTTGGGACGGAACTCTTTTCCCTGTATGTTTTCAGTGTATATTTGAGCCTTTCTCCAGCATGGGGTGTGCCAGTTTGCAGCAAGCTCTGTTCGGGTATGGTGGTGCCAGCCTGGCTTTGCAAACATCAGAGAGCTGGGCAGGTGAAACAAAACACCGGGGAGAGTCTGAGGGGGCACAGGGAGGGAAGTGGGGAGGGAGGGACTGTGCTAGCACAATGCGAGGGCATAATTCCACATTCTTGGGAGAGTTTTGCTGAAACGTCCACTTTTAAAGAAAATATTTGGGGATCATTATTACAGGAAATAAATTTCATGGTGTTTTTAAGTTGTATCTATAAAAAGCTAGAAAGGATACTGAGTAGACAGTCCTGGTCTGGTGAGCGGGCCCCACAGCTGTGTTGGCTTCACAAATGTTTTGCATGTGCTGTTCTTAAAGAGCAAAGGAGAACAAAAGGGGGAAAAAGCCCAACACAAAAACCTTCAGTCCCCTCATCTTCCAAACCATGAGAATTTTTCCTTTTTTTTGTGTGTGTGCAATAATTGTATCAATTATGGTTTGCGTTTTTTCCGCTAAGTGTTTGAAATAATGAGCGGAGGCTGGAGCTCCGAGAAGCTGCAGTTGGGAGAGTCAGGCATAAAGGGAGCCCAACCATATTTGTGAGATGAAATTGCAATTATGTAAATTGCAGCTACTGGACGTGTAGGCATGGGAGCCCAGGAGAGCGGAACTGGCAAGCTCTCGGTTACAGTGCAGAAGAATTCTCATTCGTGCTGCAAGGCAGGGCCACGCTCGGCAGCTTGCTCGGGAGCGTGAAATCGCCTCACGGACGTGTCTGCCTGCTGCTTCTATTTTGGTGTGCAAGTCAAGTGGCTGGAAGCTTCTCTCTTTAATGATTTCCCCTTGTTTGCTCTAGCAAACAGCTGCACCACGTTGTCTGACACCAGTTAGAGTATTTACTGGCCAGCGCTCTGCAGAGACGAAAAGGGAGGCATTCAGTCTAATCTCCTTGGATGTCTCAGTGTTTGCACTTGGAAGTTTCCTTTTCTGCAGTCTTTGGGCAAGTGCAGAACAAATTAATGTTGCAGTTTGACACAGGCTGCCCTCTGAGCCTGATTACTTCCAGGAGCTCCCAAGGCACGTCTTGAAGAGCTCTTTGCTCTTTGTAGGGTACAGCAAGTAGAAAAAAATATCTTGTAACTCAGAATTGCTTTTAAGCATCCAGCTGAGCAGATCTGAGCAAAGTCATGCATTGAGCTTCTTCAACTTGTTAACCAGGCATTTAGACCAGAAGATGAGCCTCATGAAATACATGAAAACTAAGGTTTGTTAGGTCATTATTGATAACTCGGGGCTGCATTGGGGCAGGAAGGATGTGCAGATCTGACTGGAAGTGAGTTCACAGTGCAGCATGGGGGCCCGAGTGCAGCTTGTGTCAGCTGGAGGTGTGACCCAACCTAGATTCAGGTTCCTGAGAGTCATTGTGAGGGAGTTCCTTCTCATCTGCTCAGGTGGTCGCTGCAGGCACTTCAGACTGCTAGGTGTCCCTGTGCCAGCAATGTATGGTCACAGCTCTGGGTCTGCCAGGAAGTCTGCTGGGCAGTGACCCATGGCAGCCTGTCTGAAGGCTGCAGAAATGTATGGAAATGGACAGGCATTGACAAAACTAACTCAGGGTGCCTTAATGGGCAGCTGTATGTGTAACTTTATGCTGTGCCTGTGTGCCTGTACCTTATTACCCCAAGAGTTCCTGCTATATCAAGCAAAACATAGGCAGATATGCCTCATGCTTCCTTTTTCCTTCTCACAAAACTGCTTTTCAGTTAAGGTATTTTTTCCTGCAGGTCAATCAGTTTTTGCCTGATATTTTAAGGCCTGCAGAAGTCTGGACCTGTGCAGTGCCCAGCCACAGCAGTGGGAGTCTCAGGACACCAGTGACAGGTCCATCATCTGAAGGAGTTGCTAAATTCTTGAATCTGCTCACAGTTGTGAAGGCTGTTTGAATATGAGTGTTGTTTGAATACTGTGTTGGCTCACACAGTACATGTGGGGAGTCAGAAATAGAAGTGAGCTCTCCTGAACACGGAGATGTATGCTTTAACAGTAAAACAATTTGCTTTCTCCATCCAAATCCCCAAGTGCTGTTTTGGAAAAATATGTAGAGCAGCAACTTTTCATTTGTAATCCAGCTTGCATAGCAGACACTGGAGGCTGGGTGCAACAAATCAAGGTGGAAATGGCTGGTGCATACTTCTCGGTCTGGCCATATGCTGCAAGCAATGGTTTTGACAGATGCATTTTTCCCCAGAGATTGCACTAGGTTCATCAGCCTTAGGTTAAATGTGAAGGATCTGAGGTAAAATTCCAGGGCTCTGTCCATTAGCCACTGAGCCTGTGGTGTTTGTGTTAAAACAGCGTGATGGGAAATGTGACCTGGTGCTTGGGAATTGAGCTGGTGCCAGGTGTGCTGCAGCCCTGTGTTCAGTGTCTCATGCCACACACGTCTGATAAGGGAGCTCATGGTGGTGTTGGATACATTCTTGTGCACAAGGGCTCTGCAGGTCGTGGAGAGTGCTGGTTTTTATTTAATAACCGAGGTATGCAGGTGCTAATTGGAACCAGATGTGTGTGAGGCCAAAGCCACAGTTTGTTACACCATGCTGAAGTGATGGCCTTGCCTTTCTGGGACTGGGAGGACGTTTTGGATCAATCTTTATTTATTGCAATATTTAGGCAGCCATGAATTCCAGTGCTTGAACTCTTCATTTCAGTTTTGCCTGAGGAGTTACCATCCTCTCTTTCCTCCCTCCGTTCAAAGCCCCTTTGCTATGGTCACACTTGAGGAAACCTTCCTGGAGGGGCCAAATTGGTATGGGAGCATCAGGAGGTGACTGGGTGACCCAGGTCTCGCTCCTCCGGCAGTTTGTGATGTTGGCATTGTGTCTCTCTGCAGGGCTTTGCCATGCCCAGAGGCTCTGGCACTGCCAACCTATGTGTGGTCTGAGATAGCCCCAGCTTTGGTGCCCTGGTCGTGCCAGCAGCTCAGGCATCTCCATGGATGTGGTGGATTCAGGCACAGGTGTGAGCAGGCTGCTGGTGCACAGGAGGGGCTGCCTCATTAGGGAATTTTTATATATTCACATGTAGATAAAATGTTTTGTCTTGCCTACCTTATTATCCTCTTCAGACAGCAGGAAATGAATTGATGATTGGCATGATGTGATGTACAGGGTCATGGAACAGTGAGGAGAAGACCAGCTGCCACACATTTGGGTTATGCCATGCTCAGTGGTGGATTTCCTGTATTTTGTTTGGATCTGTCAGTGCTATAGGATAAGATGATGATGTTGAATGAACCATTACCTCTGAGCCCAGAACCTCGAGACTTTGGAATTGGTATGAGCCCTGGAACTGTGGTGTGGCTGTGCCAGAGGAGCAGGGGAGGCTGCAGGCTCCGTGATGAGAGTGCTCCCTGATGGCCTGGGAGGCCTTAGGCAGGCTGGCATTTCTGTTTTCCATCAGGTTTGTGGTTTGGTGTGTTTGGCCAGTTCTGTCCCTCCTGGTGCAGTGGGAGAATCAGAGTAATCAGCCTGCAGGTTGGTTATTGACAGGAATTCCAGCTGCAGCCTGAACAGTGTTTTCTCACGTGGGGACTGCCTGGACTGCTCAGATTTTTGGCTTAACAACAGGTTAAGAGGTCTTGTGTACTGTGAGTTTGAATCTCATTAAGAGGTTTTTTTAATCAGTGTTAACCTCCCCAAATCAAGGGTGTTTTGCTTCTCTGGTTTCTGCTCCTCTTTGCTTTTCCTCTGACTTAATAATATTTGTACATTCCAGGGATGTGCTTTTGCTGCTGCCATGTAGCATAATAGTAAGATCTGCTCTAATGCTTGCACAAAATTTTATTGATCCCGTTTCAGTGCTCACTGGGGAGTCTGTTATGGGGCCTGAAATGATTAAAAGTAGCAATGTTGCTTTCCATTGTGGGTCTGACTTTGCCAGTCACCAGAGTTACAGCAGTTACTGTAGTTTGGAACTGAGCCGCTGATAGCGTGCCTCGCCACATCATGGATGTGTGCACAGGACTAGTTTAACATGGTTGTGATTTTACTGTATGGCAATCACTTTGACCAGAACGGAGCATGGAATTGCTGTAACCCAGGTACCCTTTTGTTTGTCCTGTGGTGAAGAAGATCCATTGTATGGAAGCTGTCTTTTCCACAGGCAAAAGGAAGTGTTCTTCATAAGGTGAAATCTTCAGCCTTATTTCTGCGCAATGTGCTCAGTGTGGTTATTGAATGAACTAAAAGATGAACAACGATGTGAGAGCTGGCAATGCAAGTGCTTTTAATTAACTTACATAACCCAATGCCCTCAATGGAGGCATGATTATGTGTCCAGCTTGATGTGAGGTGTGTTTATTCACATTGTCAACAGGAGGGTTAAAAAAAGCTGTGTTAAAGTGGCTGTACCTTGGATTCATATCAAACAACTCTTGTCATCTTTTTCTAGCGTCTGTCTGGTTTACACAGCAAGGTGTACACAGGCTCTTCTGTTCTGAGACCTGCTTTGTTGTGGGAATTTTTAGCAGAGTTGATCTTGCTGCGTGCCTTCGCTGTGTACATACAATTGCTGTCTGAGCAGCGGTGTGATCATGAATTTGTTTATCATACAGGTGACCATTCAGTCTAAATGAAAGAGGGAGTTAGGTTTCAGTATTGGTTTTTTTTTTTATTTTTTTGGCCACTCTAGTATTGTAGTTTGAGCCTATCTTTCTTCTTTCTCTGTGGAAATCGGTGATTTTTTTTTTCCAAGAGCCATCTAGTTTTATTAGAAGCAATTGACTGAAATGGGTCAGAACACAAGTGTATTTTTAAACTTGGCATATCAGTTCCCTTTTACTTCTGCTCTTTAGATTTAGTAGAACAGCATAGGTATAATTTTGCAAACTTTCCTTGTGCCTGGGGGACACCAGAGGAATCTTTGTCCCAGAAGACTACGTGCTGCCAGCCTCGTGCTGATGGTACCCACTCATGTCAGCATTGGCCATCTAGACGGATAGTGGAGCAAGTAAAATTAGAAAACTTCCTGGTGAAAGAGAGACATGGATTCCTTGACATTCCATATAGCAAAGAGATCCTCTGTGCTTCTCTTCCAATGCCATTACCTCTGATAGCCATCAAGAAAATGAGGCAGGGGAAGGCTTAAGTTTTCTTAAAAGCTTGGCTTTGACAAAGGAACATCCAGTGCATCCAACAGCTTTTCTTCAAGCTCCATCTCAGCACGAGGAGCATGGTGCTCTGCTGTGTCCTGTGCCTCTGCACTTTTCCTGCTCATCAGGATGTATGTATAATTGGGCCTCAACTCCAGGGTTATTCAGAAGTGCTACGGAGCTGTTGCTGACAGGCAAAAGACAGGGTCATACAGACAGGCAGGAAAATGTCTTTTAGGAGTATTTTTACAAAGCTTTTTTAGCAGTTTTTCTTTTGTGTTTTTTCTTCAGGATGGCAACTTGCCTTGATGACAGCCGAGGCCTAAGTTCACCTTGTCTCTTTCTGCCCCTCAAAGAGCCAGGTGTAGCACAGCAGCTTACCTGCATCTCCAATGAATTTAGAGAGAAACTGCCCAAGATTACCAAGTGTCCCTGGAAATTGTCAGGGCTCATCCAGCTGATAGATCTGATATGAAAGAGCCAGTGTTGTGTTGGGAAATCACAGGTCCCTCAGATGAATTCTTTTGTGATTGGCCATGTGGATGAGGCTGAGGTTACAGTGACCTGCTGGCACTGTGAGCTGCAGCCAGGACTGCACGAGGGATGATTGCAGACTGGCAGCCCCAGGCGTGCAGATCTGGCAAAGCCTCTGGGTGTGAAGCCCACGTTTGCACACCTTGCCTGGGGTTGGGTGTTGTTGGTGCTGAGGTGTCTGCACTACTTTGCTCTATGTGGTGAGGAAAGCATTTCCATAAATTACAGAGTTCTAGCTCCCACCTCTGCTGGTGGTGTTTCATACTGAGCATAAATTCTCTCATCTTGAACAAAACCAGTAATTAATGACACAAGCTCAGGTCACTGGCTGTGCTGGGATGCCTCCAGCTCCCTTGGCTTTCGTGGTGCAGCCACAGCACATAAATTGCCTTTTATGGCAGGCTTGTCCTGGTTAGTTTTACATGAAAAGGGTAGGACATCTGAAATGATGCCTGGGGGAGCAAAAGCTTATCTCCACCGGGTCCCTGTGTTATTCCCCACGTCCCAGTTACACTCTGCAGCACCATAAAACTTTCCCAGTTTGAAAAGCTGCTCGAGTTGTGCACTCGGAGGCCCCAAATAACAATAATTTTGCTTCTGGCCATCGCTAGATATTGCAAACACGGTGTGCTTACAGTGGGGCTCAGGAAGTCACGCAGGGAACGCATTCTTTGGAATCCTCTTCGTTTTATCGCCGTGGAGCAGCCCACAAAGATTTGTGTTATTGCACCTGAATAAATAGTGCTCTGCACTTCCCCCGAGGAGGTCAGCACGCCTGTGTTCCTGGGCCCCTTCCCTGCTGCTCCTCTCCCGCTGCAGCGCCGGGGCCTGCCGCCTCTGCCACCTGAGCAGGTGGCACCGAGGCCATGGTGTGGGTGCTCCCCCTGAAGGGCCAGCTGCTGGACACCAGCAAGCTTTCCTAGCAGGCAGGAGCAGCACCCATCCGCGTGCTCGCACTTACAGCCACCGCCGTGGTTTTAGCAGCGCGGCTGTGCCAAATTCTCCAAATACTTTAATTTCATTGTAATGCATAATAACAGGTGTACGGTGTAGCTGCCAGTTTCTGCTTGCTGGCTGGGTGAGTAAATTATTTGTTGCAAAATGAGAATGGTATTTAATTGATATTTGAAGATAGCTAGTGCACAAGCTTCAGCTAGGAACAGTTAGAGTTGGGTTGCTGGCATTTCTAGCTGTGGTCACTAGCTAGAGGAAAACACCTTCCTTGAGAGCCATTCTCAGCTGCAGAGAATGGTAAGAAGTGTGTTAGGTCAGAAATATGTTTTCCATATAATTCCTAAGGTTTTGATACAGGTATTTATCTTTTTTTTTTTTTTTAACTGATTTTCCCCTCTTTTTGAGTCAGTGTTGCTGTTTGAAACTGAAGTGAAAAGCACTTCTTGTGTAGTTCCACCATGGCTGCTCTGCAAATACGTTTTTTAATTTAGAAGTCTGAGCAGACACAAAAACCAGATTTCCCTGGTCTTGGCTGTGGAGGCTTTTGGGGCTTACATGGTCTGACTACTGCTGAGCTGAAGTCTGATTTCAGAGCCAAACTTCTTTTTTCTACATTGTTCTCGTGCAGACCAGACATTTGTATTAGGCAGGACATATTGCCAAAATATGGAATTGCACCTCCTGCACACAAATATTATGGAAGGAGTCTCAGAATGACTGCCTTCTGCCAGGTCAGATGCTCGTGTGAGAAGGGAAGGGGAAGATGGGAACCATGTTCTCAGAGCTGCTCCTCACTGCTTGTGGGGTCAGCCCAGCAGAAGAGAGGTGCAAGCACGGTTTTTAGCTCACATTGTGCCTGCAAAATGTATGTACAACTGGAAGCCTTTGCCCAGAAGCTTTGCTGATTTATATTCTTTGAGGATGTGATCCCCTTATCCTGTTACCTGCACAGTTTAAAGTTCTAGGTTCCATGTTTTGAGCTTGAAGACATTGCTAATGCCCTATGCTCTGGAGCAGTGTGAACATCAGCATTTCTGCAGCGAGAAATGCAGCCAGCACAGTTTTCAGCGATTCTTTCTCCAGAAGGAGACTCCAGGATTTCTCTCTTACATGCTCTGCAGTATTGCTGTTTGGAGAAGGATTTGGGGCCTTAATGTTCAGTTTCTGAGGGCTCTTTCAGGTTTCCTGAATACTCCCTTTTACACATGTTTCAGAAGGACTGTGCTGGGGGCTGCAGCCAGAGCTTGCCTCTAAAGGACCTTAAAAAGAGGCTTGTGAAAAGAGCTGTGGTCAGCACTGAGATAAGCAGTGGTTATCTTGATGCTGACCTCAGCACCTGGTTCTTCCAAGTATGGAAGGACCTTCTTTTATCCCGGTGTCCAACCTGCACTGCTCCTGGCACAGGCAGCACCTCCCCTGCTGCAGGTGAGCACACACTGTTAGTGCTGCCAGGATCTCTGAAGAAACACGTGCAGAAAATCCCTGACCCATCTGGAGGTCAGGGCACTCTGACAGAGGGGTTAATCTCCCCGAGTATCCTGCAGGCCTGTCTGGGGACTTTGGACTTGGCTTTGGTATGTCTTTAGCAAAACAAAAGACTTTACATTTAATAGCTGGGGATAAGGCTTTTGTTTACACAATGTAGTATTTCATCAAATATGATATTCTTTAAGTGAAAAAAGCAAAAACTGCAGGTTTGGAAGATGCTTATGCTGGATTCTTGGCTGAGGGGGAGTGAGGCAGCAAATTAATTTCCAGCAAGACAGCTGCTATAGGCTGGAATACAGGGGGTTTGGCCTGCTTGGTCCCATTACTCCCTTAGAAACCTAGAGAGGCCAGGAACTGTTCCTGGGATAGGGCTGTCTCTGTGCTTAGGGAAGGCCTCTCTCTGGAAGTCGAGGTGCCAATGGGACTTGTGTCTCAGCGTGCTCACCTGAATACACAGCTTCTGCTGCTGCCTGCTTTCAGCCTTGATTTACTTTTGAGAGCTTTGAGCCGTGGCATTCGTAGGTGCAGATGGAAGTTTAGAGTTTACCTTCTCGTACTGGCAAGTTTTCAGTTTTGAAACCCTTTCTCTGAAAGAACCACATAAACTGCTGCTGGGGGGAGCAGGTGGTTGGGGGAGCTGGTGGTGGGACCAGACCAATGATTTTTGTTGTGGGAATGACACAAGTTGGTTGTTTAAGAAATTCACAAACTACGCTATGTTTATACAAGGAACAAAGGGGGCTCATATCACGAATAGGAAAAGAGCACAACAAAACACACAAATCCATTGCAGTCCACAGTCTCAAGTGAAATGGAGCTGTTTTGGGGTAATTATCCTGAGGGAGCCTGCAGCCATGCTGCCTGCTGTGGTTAGAGCATCCCCACAGGCGTGGGGCTGGTGCAGGAGCTGTGAGGAGGGCACACAGATGGATGTGAGCTTGGGGAAAGGCTCAGCTTCCATTTCCCTGTCCAGCCACAGGTATCACTTTTCCCCTTGGGCAAATTGCTTAAAGCTGTTAGTGGATCTGTAACACTGGGCTACTTCCAAGCTTAGGAAATTCCCCTTTATGGTTCCCTGTGGGTGTCAGGGAGCAGCAGGAGTCGGGAGCACCTCTGCCAAGGTAGGGAGCTGGAGCTGAGGTGGCAGCAGAGTGGGCACCCAGGGCTGGTGGCAGCAGCTCCAGGCCAGTTGGGCAGCAGGCTGGGCTCTCCAGAGGGGCTGCAGGTGCCTTGATGCCCCAGGCTTTTGGCCCACCAGGGTGGCTGTGGGCTGGCGAGTTGCTGTTTGAATGGCTGTTGGCTTTTTACTGACACTGGTTTGGTCAGAAATCCATATAGAGCTCTGGTTTTAGACTGTCAGCGCTCAGTCTCTCAGGATGTGAGCAGGTTTAACAGCATGAACTAAATAACAAAGAAAACCAATTGCTCCTTGCTGGGGTGCCCAGGAGGGAGCCTCTGAAAGGAGCATGCTGCCAGGGCTGTGCAGGCAGGAGGAGGCAGATGCTGTGGCTGAGCTGGGCCACTGGCACCTGCAGAGAGTGTGCAGGCACTTGGCTGCCTGACTCGGTGTCAGGGAGCTGTGAAACTGGGCAGTGTGCCAGCCTTACCGGGGGAGGCCGTTCTGGGGGGAATGGATGTGGAATTCACCTTTTGATCCAGGCAGCACAAGAGCTGGGGTTCTGTGTGCTGGTTTCTGTTGGCAGTGTGTGCTGGGCAGGCTGCTCCAGAGCTGGGCTCCTCTGGGACACAGGAGATCTGCCAGTGGGGGAAGCTCTGGCCGTTGTTGAGGTGGCCTTGGTCAGTGGCGTGTTTACAGACGCCAGGTGTCTGACAGGAGGGGCACTGTAAACAGTGTAGCCCACGGAGCTGTGGTTGAGGCACACAGGTACTTTCCAAAGGAGCTGCAGTTCCTGGTTGCTCTGGCTTTGTGCAGAAAGCCTGTCTGCAATCCCACAGGCTGTCTGAAGCCCCCGAGGTGGTGCAGAGTGTGTCTGGTGTTGTCATTCCCAGCCGGCAGCAGGGGGAATTTCTGCTTTGCACCTTCCTTTTCGTCTGAGCTCACTGAGAATAAAAGGCAGTACTCTTAACAGAGCTGCTGCTGGGGATCTTTGTTGGCACAGGGGAGGCACTTTTGCCTTCTGAGATACTGAGCTTTCATTTCAACTCATGTGGAAGCCCCTGATAGCACTGAAAGCCTTCCTGTCTTTCCTTGTGAGCTCTGGAGTGCTTTTGCACTGCCAGCAGATGGAAAGGCTGTGACCCACTGGCCTTGGTGGACATGTCCTGAGGGAGCCAGGGCAGAGAAGGAAGGACAGGCCAGGTCCAAGCCACAATGACATGATGTGCTTTGGGAATTGATTTCTAGCTTCAGTGCTGACAAGAGTGAAGCGGTGTTGAAATCCACCCTGTGGGAGATGGTTGGTTTGCAGGTTTGTTTGAGGCTTCTGCCAGTGTTGATTTTATGTCCTGTCTAGGGAAAGCTTGGCAAAATGGAGCACTTTGCAAAAGTAGCAAGGGCAGGTGAACAGAGAATAGGGACAATTGTGTCAGGCTCTCTCCAGGAATCCAAGGCTGTGTGCAGAGTGTCTGCTGTCACTGCAATCCGGTGTGTGTCCTGAGCAGCAGCAGTTTCTTCAGGGTGAAGGTGCCCCACAATCAATATTGCTACAATGACAGCCTGAAAAATTGCTTTGTCTTAAAAATTGCCACACTTGAAGCAAATTATGTGTCTTAAATTGCTTGTCTTAGTTTAGAATTACAAATTATTAAAAATATCCTCCCAATTTTCAAATATTGGCTTTCATTTAATGCTTCTTTTTCTCCCTTCATCTCATGATAAAGACTTATTATTCAGTATTTGCATCCTTAAAAGTCTGCACGTCTGCTGTATGATTTCAGAAATGCTGTAAAATGAGAGTTCTTTATTACTTGTGTCTGTGGGATTCTGCTCTGCTGTCACTAATGGCAACTGTTCAGGGATCCATATTGATCCTATTAATGCCAGTTGAAAATTGGGGTTCCAAGTTTCAATTTTCTTTTTTCTAACCGGAAATAGGGCTAGGAAATTTCTGAAAATTGCTTTTATTTGGCTGGGTGTACTATGGAAAGAATGCACCTGCATTTTAGGGAAGCAGAACTTTCTCTTTAACCTTTAGAGACCCAAGTGTTTGGGCTGGGGAGATTGCAGGATGAGGATCCTCCTCTCTGATTTTCAGCAAAGTCATTGAACAGGCTTATGCTACTGTTCCCCCTCCACCCTTGGCTTGTCTTATTGACACCATGAGCTCACTGGAATGAAAACCATCGCTTAGGAAGTTTTTATACATCTTCCCCCAACAGTATGCCTCACATAACACGGGTGCTGCTTTCAGTACTGTAAAATGCCAAGTGCTGTGGTGTTACCCATGGGCTTCTTTGATCAGCACAGAGTGAGCCCAGGAAACGTGAGATTTGCTGATATGGCTTCCTTTCATGCACCAAAGCAATCTGGTTAATGGGGTGAATAATTGTTAGCAGAAACCTTGGGTTTGTTGCCATGGGGGTGGGCTCGAAAGCCTCAGTAATTCCCACATGCGCCTCTCTCTTCCACCTTCGTGGCTAGGCTGTGTTTTGGTGACAGCACACAGTGAGTTCTGCTGAGGTCCCAGAGCTCCAGGCCTGGGCTGCTGCTTTTCCAAGTCCATGATCTCTATATAATGCCAGCAGGCAGTGGCCTGTGTGTGTAGTGATGCTGCTGGGGGGTTGCTGGTTTATTCTGCACAGGGTGAAATGTCCTGCCAGGATCTGGTACCTCCTGCCCCGGGGTGTACTGTTCTGCAGGGGAAATGTGCTCAGGCATAGCTGGGCTGCCATGTGCTGGGGCAGGAGCACATTTAAACAGGCAAGAAAAGGAGATGCAGAAGTGGTGGTGTGGGTCTCCTCACTCCTTGCAATGCTCAGAGCAAACAGCTTTCTTTCCTACAGGGAAAACACCATTGTGGGGTCTGTTTCTCTGTGGCACAGCTGTCATTTCTAAGCCTGACTCTCCTCAGAGCATCCCTCTGCTTTCTGGAGCACCACAGATTATGGCAAGGGAAGCTTCATGAATTGCAGGGAGTTGGTATTGGTGCCAATGGGCATTCCTTTTCAGATAAAGACCCTGGTTAGAGCGATTTATCTGTCTTTTTGGTAGTGTTCTGTATGTCAAACCTAAGTTGGGTTGTATTTACTTGGGCAGTTAGGAGCGCTACTAAGGAATTTTTCTCATAATTTCCTCTTACATCTAGTTCAAGGTTAAATAGACAAGTTTAACCTGTAGAGGAAAGTGTTTGTCCCAGCTGCCGTGGCTGAGCGTGGAGCTGTGCCAGGAATCTGCCCAGGATCAGGGCACTCATTTGGGACATGCAGCCTCAGGTGCTGTGTCTGCCCAGGAGAGTGCTGTGTGTGTGTCCCTGCCTGGGGTCCCGAGTCAGGCATCCCTTGAGCAAGTGTTGAATGTGGAGCCATGAACTGCACTGATCCCAGGCAGAGCAGCTCCTTAGCTCACTGCACTGCTTTAGGGCCAGCTGGGACCTTTGATTGCTTCTACAGAGGTCCTGTGCCTTCAGCTGGCCTCAGATTCCAGTGCTGTGCCTACGGGGGGGTGGGGAAATTGGAAATGTGGTTATCAAGAAGTTTGAAGAGTTTGACATCCCCAAAGATTTAATTCTCTTTCTAAACTCCATATTTGCAATTACACAAAAGACCTTTCCAGTTGTTTGTTGTTCTCTTTACATGTAATTTAGAATTGAAGAATTGTTTTTACATACCACAGATAATTGGCATACATTAATTATATGCCTGAAAACCTTTGCTCAAGGCTGAGGTGCAGGTTTATTGCCCCCTGTGTCACTGTGCATGTGGCAGAGGGGCAGGAGGAGATGGATCAGGAGAGGTTTTGAGGAGAGGGCTCCCTCCATGTTAACCCATAGTTGACCCGCAGGGGGTGAATTTCAGCAGGTGAATGTCACTCAAGCTGCAGTTCATGTTCTGGAGATGGACAAGTACTCTGCTTTGCATCTGGAATTCATTTTCCATGTGTAAAATTGCACCTGCAGAAGGGAAATCCAGCTCTCCTGACAGCTCTGCTGTGAGCATGAAGAGTTTCACAGAATGCATGTCAAGTCTTTGAAAAGTAGCTGGGGCCCTGCTGGAAATTGTCCTCACCCAGAGCTCTGAGGCTTTTTACCACCCCTCTCCAGTGAGAGCTCTGGTGGGATAAGCTTTGTTTTGGGCTGTGATGCATTTTTTGGGGGGGGTGGTTTCCTCTGCCCTCGCTCTGGTTGACAATTTAACATGTTTTCCTGGTGTGTAATTTATGGCTGAGGAAGCACGGCCTCAACTTTTGCTTGCTCTTCCCTCAGTTTCATCCTGTTTGTTTGCTGACTTCTATAGTTCAAAATGTCAGGTTTGCTTTGCCCCTTCCCCTCCCACCCCAAAAGGTTTCTCTAAGTCACTGTTCACTTGGAAAAATTGAATGGCCAAGGAATTTTTTCACTTAGCATACTGATGCAGGCTCAAATAACTTGAAAACAAGTGGTTTCAAATGATTGCCAGAAGGACACCTGGAATTCTCTGCTGTGTTTTATTTGGTGCCAGGTGTTTAGGGGATGCCCTGTTTGAGGTGGTTCCTGCAGAGCTCTGGCTAGGAGCGTGTTCCTCATGTGTCCAGTGTCAGTCAAGCCAGGTAACAACCAGCTCCAACAGGAGGTGCTCCCAAAAGGAGTAGTTCTTCCTTCAGAACCTGCTCCTTCTCTGTAAAAGCTACTGAGTTTTGGTGTTTTAGGTTTGTTGTGATGTCCTAGAAAGACATTATTGGAGGGCTGTGTTAAAGTTTGTGAAAGAAGTTCTGAACTTCCCAAGAAAAGCAGGATTTGGAGACAGCATCTTTGTCTCTCTTCAGTCCTGCGTGTCACTTGTTTCTTTCTCAATGGTTCCTTGTGAATACTCCTGTCCCCTCTCATGGTGAGAGCACTCAGCCCCTGGTTCTGTAACTCAGCACTACAGCTGGACATGCATCCAGCATCCCTGAAGGGAGGCAGCCTGCCTCTTCCCAAGCCCCTAGTTATCAGGGAAGAGTAATTGTCAGATTCTAAAGAACTGCAGTGGCCTGCTAGCTCTTGGTGTGTTATGCACTGTTGGCTGAACCTGTCTGGAGACTTTATCTTGGGCTGCTGCTGTTGTGACAGGGTGTGTTTGTCACTTCCCCGTGGGAATTGAGGGGGAATGTTTTCTCTGCAGGAGGATGGTTGTGCACTAACTGTGGTGACAGGCAGTACATGTGACACTTCTCTATGTATTTAACCAGTTACCATTTTCTGATTGCTTAAATCTGGAGACTCGGAACACAGAAGTACTAGAAACTCCTGCCTGGTTTGGTGGCCAGTCTCAGGGTGACATCTGACACTGTGCAAGGAGGTCTGTGCTGCTGTCTCTCTTTCCAGTTCTAGGGAAAACATCACAGGTAAAACTGTGGGCTTCCCTCCCAGTGGAGTCCAGAGGCCAGGGCAGATCTGACTTGTCAGTTCCTGAAGCACTCAAGTGAGACCTGACCTCTGTAGTTCAGAGGAAGAAACCTGGGGGTTCCATCCTTAGTAAGTTTCCATGGCAAACTTACTTTAGTAAATTATAAATAGTGTGTGGTCATAATCCTCCAAGGGCGTTCTGTGAAAAAAATGACTAGAAAAACGTTCCCTATCTTGGATCTGTAGATGAAGTGTGAGCAAAATTCCACTTCTCGATCCCAGTATCCCTTCAGAATGGTTGACACTGTGCAGAGCCTGACTGGTTGCTTTGTTTTTGTCACTAGTGGTCAATGCAGTAGGCCCAGTTTGATTTTCAGATGGCACAGGACTTAGGCAGGGCTGGCAGTGAGGAGAAGCATTTCATTAGCGCCCATTATTAAATAATTGCTGAGGGGCTCGGTGTGATGACAGCACATGGGGGGCATGGCACACAGGCATCCTGCTGGCCCCTGGTGTCCTCAGCAAGGACGAGGTCCCAGAGATTGGGGCAGTTCCTGAATGTGTAAGGGTGCTGATGTGGGTAATCCTGGGCTGAGGGTTGCTGGGAGCACATTCCCGCACACAGCACTCCGAGTGCGTGCTCCTAGAGACCAGATGTGGAGATGGAGCAAGCACCTCCTGTGCCTCAGCAGTTACTCAAACCCATAGTACTTTTGCTTCTGAAATTAACCACTTTATGAATTATACAAAAGGAAATGATCAGTGTTGACAGCTGATTCTTTTAAATGGAGTGTAACCAAAAACATCATTAAAAATATGTCTGGAGTTCACCATTCCGCAGTGCTGACTCTCATCAAGTTTTGAACTGCTGTTAGCAATGGCATGTCTTGCCTAAGATTCCTAATTTTCCAGGTATTGCCCTGTCTTAATAAATCTGCGTTTCTCCTCCTCAGAAGTAATTATGATTTCTAGGCACTGCACCAAAACTTGCAGATGTTTTGAAGATGTCCTGATCAGCCGAGATTAGGACATGCATTTTAAACTTTATTTCGTAGGCAGGGCATCCTTAAAAGGTGACTCCATGACCTAGTTCAGCAGTCCAGGGTGGGGAAGCATGAAAGGTTGCCTGTTCATGAACAGCTTGGTTTCAACGCTGGCTGTTAAAAGAACCCCACACAAATCTGTGTTGATCTCTTAAGAGCAATCTGAGCATTTCTGCTGACAACTGACCGCACTGGAGGTATTGCTCACCTCTGGTTTCAGTTGCCTCTCGTTTTAGCTTTGTGGTGATGACACCATATTCCCTGTGCTGGTGAAAAGAAGTTTATGTGTCAGTCAAGGTGACCCGGCTGTGTTTGATAACCTCCTCTCTTTGTCTGTTTCCTTGGAAGCTCCTCAGGAGTATTGCAGGGCCCAAGGTACATGCTTTTGAGCCCGTGGTTAAGGCAATCCCTTGCCACGCTTTTCCTTTGTAAGATGTGCTGCACATTCTCCCCTTAGCTGTGACTTTTCAGAGCATTCCTCCACCTTTCCTTTCCCTTCAAGATTGTGTGGTTGTTCAGGAGTTGTGAACTATTCATTATATTTTTGAGGGCTCCTTACCCTCTCACCATCTCTGGATCTTTACTCTCAGCATTTAAGTTGGTTTTTGGGGGTTTTATTTTGTGGGTTTTTTTTGTTTGGTTGGTTTTTTGTTTGGTTTGGTTTTTTTTTTCCTTTTCCATAAAGCCAACTAATGGTACAGAGCCTGCTTTGCTTGAGAATACAGAAAAAGCAGTCCCATTTTCAAAACCCAGTGAGCACAGGGAAGGAATATCAACCACAGCTGCAAGGTGGGAAGTGCCTGGAAACCCAAGAGGTTCACTCACCCCACATGAGTGGCAGGAGTGATCCAAGTGGCAAAGAGCAGCTCCCTGGAAATGGGCCCAAAAAATTTCTTTCTCTCTTTACTTTTGTTTGGTCTAATTTTGACTTCACCACCTGCCAGCCTTTTCCTGGGACTCTTTGGTCTTTGAAGACATGCACCTGTTTTTATACATGTGGAAAATACTTGCTTTCCTAATGGAAATCAGTGTTTTGTTTTCACCCTGGATTTAATAAGTAAACTCTGGTTACTGTTCATTGCTCTTAGGTAGTATTTACAAGCCCTGGCTGTTCAAATCTGTGTCACATGGTGACATGCAGTTGAGGCAGCTGATTAAATGAACATGACAAATACAAATTCTTAGAAATGTAAACAAGAGAAAAGGAAATGTAAACTGAATGTTCACTGGCACTCGGATATGTCCCGGGCCATAGAGATGTAGGTATCAGACTTACATGACAGTGCTTATGAAAAATGGCTTTCAGACTCCAGTCATACCAGCTGAGTAACCTGTGTCCCAGTCTAAGGTCAAAGGCCTTTAGGCTCAGGGCTTTTTTTGACTAAATGTTGTTTTGGTTTTACTGGAAGCATTCCTTACTGGCTTTTCCAGATGCCAGCTCCATTGCTGTGCTTGTGTCATCCTGCTGTTCTTTCTGTAGCTGATGGGATAAAAGCATCAGCCCTGGTTCCGTAGTGAGGAAACAGTGGCAGGTGGTTATGCTGGGTTTTTAGGTTTGTGTGCCTGATGATTCCAAAGACACAGCTAAGAATAAGTTTGTGTGTTTTCCATGAGGCATTTCTGTTCTGTGGGGTTTTTTTTCCTTTTTTTTAGTGCTCTCTACCATATTTTTTTACATGAGCCAGGATCCTTCTGGGTGAAGTGTGTGCCAGTGCAGTTGATAACATCTGATTGGTTTACCTTCATTACTATACTTTAAATCTTCCATTTGCAAGCATATTCCTGTATTTATGTTGAAGAGCATCCACAATGAGTTTCTTCCTTGCCCAGTCCTCGCTCAAGCCACCTTGATTCTCCAGGTGTGCCTGGTGTTGGCCAGTCAGAGTCCATGCATGGTGTGCAGACACATGGGGCGGAAAGTTGGGAAGGAGGCTACTCTGGTTGGAAAAGGGCCAGTAAAAGGCAGAAGAGTTGAAGGAAAGGATTGGGTTTCAGTGTTTTTCCTTATAAATCTTAGTGCTGCTATGGAAAACTGCCATAGGCACTCAGAGGGCTTGTTCTTCAATGGAGGCACTCAGGCTGCACCATTCCATCCACCCTTAAGAGGTGCAGTGTGGCTCCTGCCATTTATCCCAAAGGTCCTTCCCCTCAAATTCCTGGCATTCTGCTGGCAGCTCAGTGGGGTTGGCAGTTCCCTGCAGCATCCAGAGCTGAGCTGCTTGCACTTGGTCCCTGGGATGTCTTGTAGATGTTCTAAAAGGATTTAGCGCTGCAGTTGTCAGCAGTGACTTTATCTGTATAGCTCTGCTGTAATCCTTTATAAGGGAAGTCTTTGTTTCATGACACTTTTTGTTGACTTGTGTTTACACTTTTTAAGGCTTCCATCCTTGTGGGGAAATACATGGAGTGTAAAGGTGTCAGAAGGGGAGGTGTCCATGGCAGAACAGGAAAAGCAAATTGCCTGTTTCTCCAGACCTCCAGCTCTGCCCTAGGTAAAGTCTGCCATGCCTGAGTGTCCCTGTGTTCCTGGGAAAAATCACCAGCCTCACACCCCTGGCTCACTAACAGCATGGACAGGGAGGATTGTGACACACTCAGATGATAAAAAGTGCAGATGAAATCTATGGATCTGTCTTAGGTGAATAATTGGGACACATATGAAAGGGACTGAGACTCTTAAATTCTCCATAGCCAGTCAGGAGGGCAATGAGATTGTAATAATGATTGTTACTCACAAGTCTTCCTGTTGGAAAGGTGACAAAGCAGACACTTTTTTATCAAGTTTTTATTGTCTGTGTAAGTTTGATACGATCAATTAGTGTGTTAAATCCTGCCACAGTAAACAAGAAGGTGCTTGGAGGAAAAGGTTTACCGCCTTCCATGCTGTATTGTAGCAACTGATTTGCTGCTGTCATGATAACTAAGAAGGACTTTGTGTCCCACGAAGTTTATGGCTTGATATGGATGTTTGTTTTAATGTTTGTTTTCAATACTGCATCTCAAATCATTGGATCATTGGAAAGTGTTTCTGGGAGAGTTTCTTCTCCAGAGCTTCTTTCTTCTTTCTTTTTTCTTTTCTTTTCTTTTTTTTTTTTTTTTTTTGAACAGAGTTTGCCAAGGCTTTTCTTTTTAGAGATTTTTGCTTTTCTTTTTAGTGAGTTCACTTTTACTGGAATTTCTGTCCTCATGAAATTCTGATGGTGGAAACAACTCCCAAAACAAAATCCCGCTCCATGTGGGTGAAGTGGCAGGGGGGCGTAAAGAAGAGCTATTGCCCTCCACCAGCTCTAGGATCTCATGCAGGGCTCAGCACAAAGCTTGGCTTCCTTGGCTCTCAGAGATGTTTAAATTCAAGGCAGAGAGCAGCTCAGGAGACAGCAATGCCTGGTAAGGCTGTGGAAGTGTCAGACCATGTGCTATGAGAACCTCGGGCATTTCTGGCCAGTGGATAATGTTTTATGGCTGACTGATTGCTAGGTAGATGGCTTTTGATGATACAACAAAGACCATTTTGTATCAGTGATAGAGCTGCAGGTGAGCAGGTGAAATATTTACTTAGCTGTGGACTCCCGTGTGAATTGTCGGGTCCTTCCCACCTGAGCGTGGGGCTTGGCTGAGCAGAGCAGCAGGATTCCGTGTGATTCCATCACAGGACAGTAAGCAGGTGGTTGTTTTGTCACACAAAGGAAAGGCATGACCTTGACAATAATCCTCCCACAAGCCTCACTGTTTTGAGTGAGGGTATTATTTTTGCCTGGGTGAGCAAAGGAGCACAGCCTGTCTCGGATGCTGAGCTCTGGCAGCACCTGGCATGGCAGGTTGGCACGGGGATTTGGTTTGGGTATGCAGGCAGACCTGGGCTGTGTTAAACACCTTATCAAATGTACGTGCACAGCTTTGCTCTAGTTGGGATCAGCTTCTGCAGGACAAGGCTTTGAGACTATGGTTTCTTTGAGGAAATAATCATTAGCAGTTGGTACCTACAAAGAGCACACACCATCTACCAGAGACATTTCATGGCATCCCAGCAAGACAGCTGATGTGCACTTGGCCTGGTTTTGTTACATTCTATATCTGCTGTTCTAGGGACTTGTTTTGTTCTGTGATGGCCATTCTCATTGTTGGTGCCTTGCTGATTTCATGAGTTTTACAGACCTGAGGTAGAAAGTTTGTGCTTTAAAATGTTCAGAAAGTGTTTGTTTTCTTAGTGAAGGCTTTGGTACCAGGCTCTTCACTTCCTGGCATGATCCCTTTAATGCCCCTTTATCCCATTTTCTCCCCCTACTGTACAAGAGAGGTAAAAAAGGGAAGACTTTGTGTCATTCTTGTACTTCCTTTGTATTCAAAGGAAAATCTGTAGTAACGTGTTACTGATCTGAAAATCTGTTAGTAACCTGTTGTTGATGACCTCAGTCATATTTTGCCCAGTGTCTGTTTTGCCAGCTCTGAGAAGTTGTCTGGACTGCAGGAATATCCACCAGTGATCTCCCTGGTACAGCTGTGCCCTCTCAGATGCTGACGGTGTACCGAACTGTAGTGTGGAGCCAGGGAGTTCCAAAGAAAGGAAATTATTGAAAGTCATCACATAGTTCTTACAAAAAGTACAAGGCAGATCAAAGCATTTGCTGACTATTAATTTCCAGCTGTATAAAGAGCACCCCTGCAGAGGCAGAATAATACCTCTCCAGGAAGGCAGCTTCTTGGACAGGGCTGCTGGAATGGAGTTTGAAGAACAGCTTTTCATGCTGCTCTTGAAATGGACTTCAAGTTATGCTGGAAATTGTTTTCATGGGGCATGTTCCCTCTGATTTCAAGTAGAATGAAGTTTAAAATATTTTCTTTGCTCTATCTGTGTAGGGGGAATGGGGTGGAAATTTCTCAAACGTGTTTTATTTTGCATCACATTAATTGATCGTTTTGTGCAAGAAGCTGAATGGAGCGAAAACATAGGAAAGCAGGAAAGAAGGGAGCTGGAGGCAAGGGCTCAAGGAGAGGAGAAGGCTCTTAACCTTGTGCAAAAGGCGTAGTGCTGAAGCTACTTCAGCCTTTCACTCTCCAGGGCGATAAGTGAATTACTTAAAATGCCAATTGATCTGGGTGGGAAGTGGAAAGCCACTCTAATCCGATTAATCCCAGAGCATGGGATGCCTCGCTGGCAGTGTGAAAGCAGCCCCAGCACATGCTCAGCTGTTGCTCTTTCACAATGCGTGGTGCAGTTGTCACTCCCAGGCTCCTGCCAGCAAAAACATCCACTGGGTTCATTTTACCACCAAATATTTTTACACTTCTGTGCTAATAAATATAAACTGCCCCGGCTGCAACTACTGTGTCCCATCCTACCGTTCCTGTATCGCACCACAGATGTGAGCTGAGCCACGCTGCTGTCCTGTTCATCCTCCCAGCAGTGAGATCTCTCCTGTCCCAAGGAGCTCCCTCCTGGTGCTGATTTTAGCCCCTGAATGTAGCAGTGAGCAGAAGGGAAAAATTTCAAACCAGCCTTTAGGGTTGTAGCCTGTTGGCAGTCTGTCCTGCCTGCTTGTAGGGGAGTCTGGAAGGATTTTCCTCTAGCTGGCTGCTGTTACAGGCATGTCCACATGTGTGAGGAGCCTGGGAGGTGGCTGAGGTGCAGGCACTGCTTGCATACAGTGCTTTTTCCCTGGCTTGAAGTGGTGCTGTGTTCTGTGGCTAGGGAAGGACAGCACAGTGGTACCTCAGCCTGATGCTCTGGTGCCACAGTGCAGGGAAGAACATGGCTCAGCAGGAAGGTGGGGACAGCCCCAGGTTCTTCTTTGGAAGGACCTTTCTTGAAGGCTTCATCTGAACTCTCTTTAAGAGCATGCCAAACATTTAAGTACTGAAAATATACTTGTTTTCCCCGCTCCAGAGGCTTACACAGCTGAACTCTCCAATATTTATGTTTGACGTCAATGGGAACGTTGCCTGAATGTGGGATTAGAAGCACTGAGCTCTTCCCTGCTCCGTGTGTCAGGAGGCAGCAGTGTGTGCACACCAGCCAGCCCAGTGCCATGGCCACGGTGCTGCTGTCGTGTTTGGTGAGCCCTGCCACGCAAGGAGCTCCCTGTGCACTTGGGCAGTAATTACAGATGAACACCTGAACAGTGACTGACACATTTCCAGTCTTCTGGTGCTCAGGAGATTGCTGACCCACTTCAGCACTGGTGACTCCATTGCCATAACTCTGGGTAGTGCTGACAAGAGGATGTAGGCTTTAACCAAATAATGTGTGATTGGAACTCGGGTGTTCCTTGTGGATGCACCAGCCCAGCTGTTTGCTCATTCTCTCTGCATTTCCAGCTTGGAAAGGTGCTGAGCTCCCTCTCTGGTGATTCGGGTCTGATAACAATAGGCTGGGTAGAAGGATTAGGATATTAATCCAGGCTGTATGCTCTGCTGTTAGTCTGTAAAATGAGACATTAATAAACTGTCTCTGCCTTGATTGAGTTTTACCAGAGTGATGTTGACAATAAAGATGTTAATTACTAAGAAGTTCTCAGCCTCTCTGAGGAGAGGGTAAACTAAGATGCCTTGCATGGCTCATTTCCAGAGAAATGCGGAGAGTTCAAGGAGGAAGGAATTCAGATGCAGGCTTTTTCCTGTTCTTTTTTCACCAAATGATTGACAGACAAAAGCATAGGTGTCTTCTCATTTTATGCCATTAGAAAGTGTACTGGACCAAATTGGAAATGAAAATATTATCTCCATGTCCAATTGCTTCCCCTTGGCACAGGATAGCTGGGCTCCTCTGTTAGTGTCTAAGGAGGGGGAGATTCCAGGTTGTATTGCTGTCACAGCCAGGTGATGAAGGTGACTTTCTCAGGTGTGAATGTGAATGCACTGCACTTGGGCCGGTGGATTTCTGTACGTTTCTGGCAATTTCAGTTTAGCAGATGTTGGTGCAGACCTGCTTTTCTCTCTGGCTGGGCTGAGCAGTGCTTGTCACTTGCATCAGTGAGACACCAGAAACCTTTGTGTTTTTTGAGTGCTCTGTGCAGCCCTGTGCTGCAAACATCAGAGAGTAACCATCCCCTCTCAGAGCAGAGGAACTTGCTCTCCCTTGTGTACTTTGGGCATCAGAGTAATAACGTCAGACCGAGCTATTCTGCAGCATTGCTTCATATAGAAGCAGAACCTTTTGCTTCTGTAGCACATCACAGAGCACCTTCTACTTTGGCTGAGAAAAAAAATAAATCTCCTTTCTGTTTAAATCTTACTGCTGTAATTGTAGCCAGTCCACTGCTCTGACTAGCATGAATGTATTTTTTCCAACACAGATGTTCTAGTCATTTGCATTCTGTTGACATCAACAATTAATTTTATGTTTTTAAAGCTCAATATAATTTTGCTAAAGAATTACATAAATAAGAACACGTGTGTTACTGAGCTGCATCCCTCCCCACAACCTCTTGGAATCCAGTCCTTCACTTCTGGGTGGTCACTGTACTTAGAGGGTGTTTTTATAGCGGGTATATAGTGGGAGCTGTCTGGTATAAATGAGAATACAGGGGAATCCTGTTTACAATTAGGACACTTGAACTATCCTGCCTCAGTTGTCCGTCTCTTCCTGTGGTCAGTGCAAGGAAATTTGTTTGTTGTTACAGGGACAGCTTGGGATGTGTTTCAAAAAGTCAAGAAAAGCTTTACTTTGGGGAAGGGAAAACATTCATCCTGTGAGGGCTGAGGATGCTGTCTTTGAGCATGGATAGCAAATAGGAGGCATTAAATCCTTTAATAGCAAAAGGAAATCCCTAAAAAGCTGCATTATGCCTTTTACTTCTTGCCAGTCCCTGCCTGTCAGAGTTGATTTCTGTCAAGATCGGCAGAACTGAAGTTTGTTTCAGGGTGAAACAGCTGGGGCTGTTCCTCATCCTGTCAGTGTTACTGTCCTAAAAGATGCTGCTGCCACATTCCCCTGTACTTGCTGTGCCTCTGGCATCCCAGTGGATGGGGAGATGCTGCTGTACAAAATTCAGTGAGAAGAAAACTGATGTGTTCAAAAATGAGAGAGGTTACTGGACAGCTCGTTCTTGTAAAAATCTTGGCCATTTAATGAGAGAATCTGCCAGGACAGTGACCCCAAACTCAGACACTGCTTTGGGTCAGTGCCATGTGAATGGCTCTGATAAAAACCCAACCTGCCTGAAACGTTGGTGCTCAAAGTTTGCAAGGCCACGTTGCAAAATGGTGTTTGCTGGAGTGGAAGTGTTTGTGAGTCCTTCCAGATCCACTTTTGCTGGTCCATCTGAGGGCCATGCCTGAATTCCTCCTTGTCCCCAGTTTTGTTTAGGTGTTCTGAATTTCAGAGCTGGACCTGGTGAGATCAGATTCATTTCTGGAGAAGCTTTGCCAGGCAGTTGATCCTGGTAGCGTGCTGGGATAGAGGAATGGCATACTCTCAGTTTGAGAGATGGAGAAGGATTTGGTCTCACACTTGGTTTGTAGCAAGTATACCTGCCTAATGGCTTGGGGCCATCTTGTTCTAATGTTTTTAAGGGCATAATTTTAGTTCATTCTTTTAATGTCTTCAAAGGTTAAAGCTTTAACTAATTGCAGATATTAACAGCTCTGTTTTATACTGCATCATCTTGATCACTACTGCTGCTGTAAACGGAATGACACAATGTTGTGGGGAAAGACTGGACTGTGGGTGACAGCACTCCATCCTGAATGAGTTCAGGCTGGGGAAGCTGAGCAAGGAATGGGTTAGGAATAAACCTGTGCCCTAGACAGGCCATGTGTGTAATGCTTCTGATGGGTGCTCACAATCTGAGCTCTCACTTGGTACCAGGAGGGCTACAAAAAGGCTCTGCTGCAGCACTTCTCTCCATCTGCTCTTAGACACAAAACTCATTTATTTTGTTACCTTTCAGCAGTTACTCATTCATCTCCTCCAGAGAAGGTGACTCCTCTGTCCTGTGCTCATGCAGTGAGTGCAGGCACTGGCAGTATTTACGTGCACGCCGTGCAGCCTGGCACTTAGAAACTGAATTTGCCAAGTGGAGCTGCTCAAATGGGAACACCCAGCCTCTCTGAGAGCGGGTCCCAGTCCCCCAAGGCTGGTGCTCCTGCTGAGCAGCTGTGCTCTGGGCTGCACACAGGGCATCTCTGAGGTTGGCATGGGCACTAACCTGAACCTGTAGGCTTGTGGAACCCCTCCTGCCTTTCCTGCACTCCCTTCCTGGGACCCTGCTGTAGTTTGAAGATGTGATTTCAGGGTAATGGCGAATTCTTGTGTCTTTTAAATCCTACTCATCTCGGAAAGCAACAGCTGATCTTGCTGCATCGGGGCTCTCCCAAGCCACAGGAGACCCATATCAACCCCTTGGGGTGCAACCACACTGGTCCTGTTCTAAGTCACCCCCAAGTCGTGGAGCCAAAGGGCTGGCTGCAATGGCTGTGGCTGTGAGATAGGGACACCAGTCTGAGCTCCACAAAAGCCAGGCTTGGTCCAGGGCAAGGTGTGGCCTGGGGGCATGTGTTCTTTCTCCCTGGATATGAGGTAGGGAATGTCTGGCCTGCTGTGAGTTTTCTGGCTCTGCAGAGGGTGTGCAGTTTGCTGGGGGGATAAGGAGAGATTTTTTTTCTCAGCCAAAGTAGAAGGTGCTCTGTGATGTGCTACAGAAGCAAAAGGTTCTGCTTCTATATGAAGTAATGCTGCAGAATAGCTCGGTCTGACCTTACTACTCTGATGCCCAAAGTACACTAAGGAGAACAAGTTCCTCTGCTCTGAGAGGGGATGGTTACTCTCTGATGTTTGCCAAATGAAAAATAAGCTGAAGTGATGGGGAGAAAATTACCTTGTTAAATATGAAGGAAATATTAGAGGGCAAGTTGTCAGCATGGAAATAAAACCCTAGAACCCTAGTGCTGATGTTTTAGGTAGGATCAGGTTGAGGTTGAGAATGGCTGTGGACTGCTTCAAGATGTTTGTGTACCTGCTTGGGACACATAGCTGTGTATATTTTCAGAGTAGCTCATTGCTTCAGACAACTTGTTGAAATAAATTAGCCAGGGAAAAATTAAGCAGTGCAGGCCACATGGTGCTGGCCTTCTTGAGTTCACTGACTGCTGCTTTTTCTTTCTGTGTTTAGATTCTTGCTCAGTTAGGAGAGCTGGGAGATTATATTCAGGGATTAAATTCTTTGCTGTTGGCCATCACTGATTTTGTTGGAATAATAGGACAGAGCATCCTGGGAGACAGAGGGAACTCGGCAACTTATTATGGCTCTATTTTCCCTCTCTTTATGTAGGCAGCTCTTGAATGTAAGCAGTGTTCTGGTTTACATCCTTACTCAGAACTGTCAGAAATGTGCCTCTATGTGCTTTTGGAGCCAGGCTCCTTGTTAACTGCTGCCTGTTTGGCATAGGTGGGTTGACACAGCGTGTCTGCAAACGCAGTGAAGCCTTATTTATCGGTGTTTTGTGTCACATGAGCACCACTAGCAGCCAGACCCTGACAGGAGCTGTGCCACATTGTCTATAACTGGCCCTTGGGATGGGGACTCCAATTCTCAGAGACAGTGAAGTCAAGAGAGGGTCACAAGAGAACTGGAGGGTAAAAGCTTCTGAGCTTCTCCTATAAAGTGCCGCACTGAAAGGGACACGTGGACGCTGTGCTCACTTGGGAGTTTCCCGTTTTCTGTGTTCTTGGTGAACTGCAGTTGCTCTGAGGGTTTGGCTTTCAGAAATGTCAGAAATTTCAGAAGCTTTGGAAGGTAAATTAAATTACCACCAACTACGCTGCTTGCTTCCTTTTAAACGGAACACATTCTTCTCAAATTGAAATGTAATTATGGACCTGATGTACTCGGAACATTTCACTTGTTCAAACTCAAAATTGTATTCTCTGCAAGCTGCTTTAAAGCCAAAATAAAAACCTCAACCTAATTATAGCAGCAGTGTGGAGGAGGTCTGCTAGGATATAGTACGATACATTTTGACAGCTGCTTTTTACTGGAAGGTTGTCAAGACCCTCACAAAAAACGTTTTGAAGTGATTAAAATGGGTGAACCCAGGATCTGTAGCTGTTGTGTCACCGGCAGAGTCCAGGACTGGTGCAACACATTGGGCTGGGGCAAAGGCATGTTCCCATCTCTGCTGGGCTTCTCAGCTGCATTCAGGAGCCTTTGCTGAAGTAGGAAAGGATGAAACTGAACCTTTATTTGGCACATAAGAAGTCTCCAAAAATGTTCATTGGAGGAGAGACATTTCAGATATTCCGAATTTTAAAGCTTGGGCACGGTGCTTCACTGTTGTGGCTGTGGTCCGTAGGTCAGTGGCAGATGAGGTGGTCAGAAGAGTGACTAAAGTACGTCCCTAACCCCTTCTTTTATTCCATAGCTGCTGCCATGCGTGTCCCTGGCACCAGTGCTGGGAGTCAGTGCATCTGGTGATAATCCCAGGGATGAGTCCAAGGACCAGGAATATTCAAGGACCTTGTGTACACTGGGGCAAATGGTGTTTGATGGCCCTGCTGGAGAGGCGTGGTTTTGACCCTTAAAAATCCCAAAGAACACACAGAAAGGAAGAGAAGGGCAAAGAAAGAATGCGGCAGTTCTCTTCATCCTGTGGAGATGGCAGTTTGTACTGGGCTTTTTGGAGCATTGGCTTATTCAAAAGGTTTGAGGGAATATTGAAAAGAAAAAGCTTCCCTAAGCATAGGTTCAAGGAAAACTTGACCACTGAGGTAGCCGAAGATCCCCTTGCTGCCAGAACAAAAGGTAGAGGCAGTGGAGGACTGCAGTTCAAAAGGAGGAAGAGGTGTTCCTGACAATGGAACTGGGAATGGTGGATGTGATTTTCACTTTAACGTGTTGCAGTCTTTCCCAGACTGCCTTTGGTGCCAGAGCTTGTGCCTAATTGTGGCATGCATCTGGATAAGGAAAATCAGAATGAATCACATCCTGTATAGTAGCTGTCGTTGTTGAATAGAGAACTTTTTCTGGGAGATTTAATAACCTGTGTTGTTCTTTTAAGAAAACAGAAAATATTTTCTTGATGCCCCACAGAGGCAAATTAACAAGTTACACCATGTGTGATTCTGGCTCCAAGGCTGAATGCATTTAGGGATTCACTTGTTCAACAAATGCTCATTTGCATCAACTGACATTGACTCAGACTTCAGGGAAATCAGATTTGCTTTGATTTAGCTGAACTGTGAAGTACATTTGAGATTTTTTTTCCCAAACTGTCTGCTGGTATGAATTCCAGAAGTGTTTACTGGAATTTCAACCGAGACATGACAGAACTATCCCAGGTGGCCTCTTACTTGTTTTTATTAACATCATTATTCTAAGACTATAATTACTTGGAAAATACTGCTAATTAGGATTACCACATGGCTTAGCAGGAACTGAGGAACCAGCTTCTCCTTTTGCATAAGCAGTTTGGTCATGTCTGTCCTTGGTTTCGTGGTCGGGAGCTGTGTTTGCAAGTGGGGCTGAGGGCGTGGAGTCCGTTTGTTAGCAGTGAGCGTGGAGTCTGATGTGAGAATGCACCCCACCGCCCAGTGGATGTTATCAGGAGGGTTTTTGGTGGCTCTGTGTTAACCTTTGTAGCTTCTGTGAAAGAAATGCCTTTTGTGAGGGGATTCGTAACTGACATTTCGTACAGAGAATTCCTAGGACTTGCTTCTTTGACAGATTTGCATGTGCAACATCCAGCCAGTACTTGAAAGAAAGGGCGGTGTTTAAAGCTTCATTTTGTGTCCAGATAATGAACATATAAACACAGGCACAGAATGTGGCCTGCTTGGGTCACCTGTTTGGTTTCAGCTGGCTGAATTCAGCTTGCAATAAGTTATGTGTTCCTACCCTGGCTGCATTGTAATGGTTTTTCTCTTATTAATACACTATTTAGTTAAATGCCAGCATTTTTTAATCATATGCACTAGATCATGAGGGTCTAGTTCAGTGCTGAACGGCTGTTTACTGTAGTTCTGCAGTTCTGTAGTTCCAGCACTCTGAGGAAGGGACCTGCTGGGCATTTTCCTCAGCAAGATCCTTTGGAAGCTGTCATAGTGCTCTTGCAAAGCTTCACCAGCACGTCCCCTGGAGCACTGCAGAGATTTGGGAGGGATTTAACTCCCAGCAGAACTTGGCATTTGGCTGGGTTAGGAGTTGTAGAAGTTGGCTTGATCAGTGATTTATAGATGTTGAGAAGATGTTGAACAACGATTTTTGAGGAGCACTGTAAACAAAGTGTGTTTGTATTAGGGATTCTTTGATGTGAAAATCCATTCAGGAGGTGCCAGGGCGCTATCTGAGAACAGCATCAAGACCATCCCCATGTGTAATTTAGCGGCAGGCGTTTCCTGCTGCTGCTGCCTCGGCGGGGCACACCTGGTGTATGGCACAGCTGACAATGCCTGCCCAGGTACAGCCGTTAATGGGCTTTTCAGCAGCCGGCCGGGGAGGCTCTCACACATGGACAGCCAGTGGCATCAGGCAGGCTGCTCTGAGCCAGCTCTGCCAGCATCAGCCTTGTGCAAGCTTCCCAACGGTCAGGAGCGGTGCCCGAGGAAATGGAGCTTCTTCCTGACCCAGCCGGTTTTGGGATGTGCGCAGGATTCACTGGCACTTGTGATTTCAGATGAGAAATAAGAGCCAAGTCACGATTAGCCCCTCAGGAACAAGTGGTACAGGTAGCTGAGGGGAAGGTCACCAGTGCAGAGGAACCTGTGTGGTTTCAGGGGTGTTCCTCTGGGCTGTTGAATGTTGGGAAACATCTCTGAGTAATCCAGCTACTTTTTAAACTTCAGTTTGGGGTATCTTTGCTCTGCTTGTCTTCTCAGATGCATGGCTTATATTTCCAGCTGTGTTTCAGACAAACTGGTTGACTGAGGGGTTTTACTGATGTGAGCAAGCAGAGTGTGCTCGGGAATGCTGCTGACAGGGAGACTGGAGTGGGGTTACCAGTTGGATTTCACTAGAATGCAGAGATACTTTTCTCAAGAGGGTTTCTGCTCTACTTAGGGTTTTTTTTTCAAAGGGGCAGACTGCACAGGACAGGTTAGGAAGATATCAAATGTATGGAGTTCATACAGGCTGCAGTTCTTTCATCTATGCAAACAGTACAGGGATCAGGCATGCTGATGCAGCATGGTCAGGACAGGTCTGTAATCATGATTTAGCTGCTGATCAACAAGCCCCACACCAGGTCAGGTTTCCAAGCTGTCCTTTCCAGGGCTGCTTTGCTTGAGACCTGAGAGTTTTGCTAATCAGTGCTATGGATGCCAGGGCAACACAAAGTACCACAGACCTCTCCACAAAACTCTGATTCCACATGGTGGTATCTCCTTCGACATCTGCAGTGGGCTGTGAAAAGAGCCTGGAAATTCATAAACTTAAAGAAGTAAGAAAATGGGAGCAATGCTATGCAAGTGTCACTCTTGGGCCAGGATCCGATTTCCTGAACTCTTGATGGAGTGGATGGCCAGGAAATGCCAAGGAAAGCTACTGACAGCAAAAGGGAGGCACAGCTCAGCAAAAGGGGCAAGCAGGAGAGTTAGGGTAGAGAGGGCCAGAGCTGTGAACTCGCTCTGGCAAGGTCACAGGAGGGCAGTGGTGGCTGCTGCCAAGCCCTCTCTGGGCACATCCAGGGCCCCCGGGGCCTGTGTGGGAATGCTGCTGAGTCCGAGGTAGCAGCATGTGTTTGACTGATCACAGAGGTGATCACAACAGGAAAGCTCTGCTGTGACTGGGGAGACAGAGAAGTTGGGCTCTGTTTGTGTACGTTAAAGCCTGATTCCCCCTAAGAAGTCGGTCCCTTCACAGGCAACAGAGGCAAGCTGGGCACTTGGGGGAAGACTGCAAAGGACTGATATAGGGTAATGTCTCCCTTTTTTCCTTTCCTTCCTTCTTCCCTCTCCTGTCATCTGTCCTCTCTGTGAAGGAACAGCAGCAGTTCCCTAAATGGAGTCTGGGATAATGCTTTCTGTCCCAGTGTCACTGGGGTTTAATCAGTGCAAGGCTCTGCATGCTCCACAGCTCCTCGGTGCTGGCAAAGGAGCCAAGCAGCAGCACAGCAGCACTTTCCTCTGGCTTTGATGTTGGACTTAGTGGTGTCTTTGGAGGAGCCTCAGAGGAAACCTCTGAGATGTGAAGGAGAAGTCCTCAGAATTAGGTCCTCTGGAGAGCCCTTCCTCAGTCCCTTCCGGTGAGGACTGGGCTTTCTGTGCCTGCAGTAAAACCTGTTGGCAGCACAGCACACACTGCCAGTTTTGCTCGTGGTTTGCCTGGAGATGGATGTTGTGAGAGAGTGGAGTGCTGAACTTAGATTGGGGGCAGGAAATAGCTGAAAGACACCAGGGTGTAAATCAGTGACTAGTGTGAGGCAGCCATGACAGTGGTTTCTGGTGCTCTTCAGCTCAGGCTGCTGGGCTGTGACAAGCACAGGACAGTCCGGCAGTGCCGGTTGTGACACAGCCTCTGCTGAGCAGTGGTGTGCAGCCAGGGCAAGTGGTTGTGCACGTGCTTCCTGGGAAAACCCTCTTCCCTTCCCCAGGCAGCACAGTGTGATTCCTTTTGGCTCTGCATCGCTCTCCACTTTCCTGTGCCAGCAGCAGGAAGGGTAGGAGGGTCAGCCCCCAGGGCTGGGGAAGGAAGGAGCACCTCTGCCCAAGCTGCATCTGTGACAGAAGTCCCTCTGCCATTCCAGCACCTTTGGTGATGCCACTGCTCATTTTTTCTCTCTTTTTTTCCTGTAAGGGAACATTTTGTTGAGAGAACAAAATCCTTCAGCCTGTTAGCCCCATAAGCTGCACGTGTAAGTCATTGAGGATGTGGCTGTTGAGCCTCTCCTTTGTATGACAGATCTGGAACTAAATGTGTGTGAGTCCATGGAAAAGGCTTGATTCAGTCGACCAAAATTATAGGGTAGCTCTAGTTTTCCTTTTTTTAATTGATGGCAGGGTTTTAATGTGGTCATAGTACAGAGTCACGTGATTTATAATCAGATGGACTAACCACTGACTTATGCCTTGTAAGTCCACATGCATACCTTCCGGATGCAAGGCAGAGAGCAGGAGGACATTTTTAGCATGTGTTGGCGGGGCTATTTTCTGATAGAAAGTAGGCACCTGGCCCTAGATCCCACTGACGTGAGAAATCAGCAAGCAGAGATGTGCTTGACCAGCCCCTATGTCTATTTATAGACAGGTCTGCCCAATTCAGGGCAAGCTCGTGTCTTTTTTGTCCCCTTCCAGCTACATTTGCTGCCAGATTGTTCTGGCTAGCTGTGGGCTGCTGGAGCTCCACGTGAAGCTGTCTGCCCAGCGGCACCACCCTGTAATTACATGGGAAGGGATCTCCGGGCTCAGCTTTGCACTGCTGGATTTGTTCTCAGGGTGTTCTACGCGTGGCACTTGCGCCCACCCGGCCCAGAGCGGCGGGTCGGTGATGCAGATCCACCCTGGGCTGCTTTCACCCTGTGAGGAGTTGTTCCTGAGGGAATTAAAGTCCTCTTTCCAAAACCCCCAGAAGTCCAACACACAAGGGTGTCATGTGCCATGCAGTGAAGGTTGTCCACAGTCTTCCAACTCCAGCAGGTTTGATTAAGAAATCAGACTGCCACCTTCCAAAGTCAGACATTTTTTCCTTGGCTTCTGATTGATTTGTCTGTTTGTTTTCCACATGAGCTTTTGGGGTGTTTGGTCTGTGCAGGCTGCTTTCTTCAGTCCGTATTCTGTCTTCCCTTTTTGTTAATTACTGGTACTGTAGTTATGCCCTCTGTGAGGGATTCTCACTTCTGACCCGCTCCCAGTCCTTGATAGGATTGATGGGTGGATTTCTCTCCTGCCACCACAGAGGCATTTCAGTGGTGCTGAAAGTAACTGAAGTCTATTTTATAATTACAGGTTTTACAAAACGAAGAATCTTAGCAGCAGAAATGCTAAGAGAGAAAATGACTTCCCCTAAAGCTGCTTTGCTTGCAGGTGCATTCCTTAAGGCAGAGTTGATTTGGGGCACTCTGCCCAAGGGAAGTGGCAGGCAAAATATGCTGGATGCTCAGTGTGCTGTTTCTGTGTGCAGTAAATTTAGTATTTTATAATGACAATCTGCAAACAGCTTCTGCAACTTGCCAAGAGGTGCTAGTGAAAGCTCTCTGCCCTGAGCAGTTTGCAGACTTCCTTTCCTACCCCTCCTTTGCATCCGTGCAGAAGCACAAACTTGTGTTCCCTGGCCTATCCCCCTCCCCTGAATGGGGGAACAAAACTGTAACTGGACAAACTCTGCAGAGTGGGAACTTCTCCATGGTCTCTTCCAGCAGTGCCAGCATTGAGTACACACAGGGAGTGCAGCTGAGGCTCATGCCCTGAGGCTGCCAAGCAGATTTTACGGATGTTTCAATAAACAGAATTTTTGAAAGGAAAAAAAAAAAAACAGAAACAGAAGTCTGGGAATGACTCGCTCATTTCAGCGGTTCGAGGCATGACATTCATTACAGTCAAATCTGTTCAAATATCCTTGGCAAATACCAGGAAAGAGTGTTCTGTAGACAGGTGGGTTGCTTTTAGAAGGTCACTCCTTAAACAAAAAAAAAAAAAAAGAAAGAAGGGAGAGACAGGCTGTGAGGATTGTGATCCCATCTGCCCTCTGGGAGAAGCAGCATGGCTGCAGGGAAGTGCAGCAGGTGCAGGACAGGAGCAGCAGTGCAGCTCGGGCTTGACCTGCCCTGTGGAAAGGGTAAAACTCTGTGGCATCGACAAGGTGTGGCCTTTGAGAATTCTTACCTCCTGAGCAGGGTGTGCACAGTTAGGCAGATGGATGTCAAATCCTATTTTTAATTAGCATTTCCAAATCAACTGCTTAACTGACTTCTGAGCTTGGAGACAGGAGAAATGAGTACTCTGTTATATGATCAAAAGCACCTAAACTTTCATATCTTAACAGCAAGTCACTTCTGCTCTGCTTTGATTTTACTTCCTTCCTCATCTTTCACCTTTTAGTTCATTTTGGGGATTTTTCCCTCTTTTGTGGAAATTTGAGGACTCTGGTGGAGGAGATCTGAGCTTCTTTTTATGTTTTGTGAGTGTATCTAGGGCCAGGGATTTTAGTTATGTTTTGGATTTCCTGAGTAAAGCTGGTTTTTAACTCTATCTATAAACCTTAAGCCATCAGTCAGTGCCGTCTGGCATGGATTTTTGCCATGGTCCTTCAGGGCTCGTAACTTGAGAGTGTGATCACTTGGCAAATGTTTGTGGAGCTACTAGCAGCTATCACCATACCTGGAGTTCAGCTCTCCTGGGTTTTGTGTCAGAGCGTGTTCGGCTGTGTGGTTTGATTCCTGCTTGCTCTCCTAGGGTCCATCAGAACTGGCCTTAGGAAAGGAGAAAGAGGCAATTTGCAAACTATGCCTAATTGTGCCTTGTTATGACTAAATTTGGGCAGGAGCTCGCTCTGCTGCTTTTGGAGAAGGATGCTGCTGTAGCTGCTAGCACCAGTCGGCCCCTCTGCACCTGCCAGGCACAGGCAGCTCTCCAGCTGCCCCAGAGGCCAGGGAGGAGCATGGGGAGGGAGCCTTTGGAAAAGCAAACACTTGTGTCCGCAGGATCGCTGCCTCGAAGTTGTTATTGTGGCAGTGCAGTGACCAGGGGTGATGTGCTCGTGTCAGTCCCCGCTGTTCCAGAGGAAGGCTCCTAAAACCTGAACAACTCCTTGCTGTTTCAGGGTGTTTGGTGGCTCCCACGTGGCCTCTGGTATCAGGGTGGGCTGGATGTGTCTCCTTAGGGAATTAGAGGACAGGCTTAGAGTCTGTCAAGGGCAGTGACTTTGGCTGCTGTTGCTGAAGAGTGGCAGCATCAAGAGAGCCCTGGCCCTGTGTCTTGCCTCAGTGCCTGGAGCTGAGGTTGTCATGTTTGCCAAGGTGGTGGGATGTTCTGGGGTGGGCACAGGTTGTGTCTGTTGAGAACAAAATAACACCGAGGCTTTATAGATTTGCTGGCCAAGATAGACTCCTTGTCTTGTGAGGCAGAGCCCTGATCTGGGGAGGATGTGCTCCCATGCAGGACCAGGCTGGGGACCCTCTGCTCAACCAGCAGATCAGGCAGGAGCATCTGTTCCCCTCACGTAACTTCACCCCCCTGCCCCCCTTTTTGACTCATTTTGAAAGCGAGAACAAAAAAAGCAAACCCTCCCTGAAAGTTCAAAGATATGCAAATCACTACTGTTTGGACAGTAATTTTTTCCCCACTGGAAAGTAGATTATACAAACAGACCTGTGAGGAGGCCAAGCCTCGGAGCTGGGCAGTGGCGTTCCTGCAGCGCGCGGTGAGCCGGGAACGCCGCGCACCTGCCCCGGCTGGGCCACGACTGCCAAGCCAAACAGGCAGCAGCCTTTCAGTAGCACCTGCCAGGAGCAGGGCTGGCCCCTGGCAGCACAGCCCCAGCCCCAGGTCCTGCTGCACAGGCTTCATTTTTCTGTGCCTGACCCATTTCTGCAGAGCAGTCACTGAGCAGTCCCCAACCCTGACTTTAGGCATACCCTTACTATTCTGTTTTCTCTTGCCTTGAAACTGTCAGATTTGTAAATCAGGTGTTTTCTGGGGAAGATGACTGGATGCCTGTCTGACAGGGACACTGTAGTGGCAGTGAGCTGAAAAAAATTGCATCCGTAAGCAATATTTATGGACTAGTGAATGTTGACATTCCAGGGAAAAAGGGCTGCATTTCTTCTCCTGTACTTTCCAGGCTAAAATCTTTTTCTGGCTTGTCTAGTGGTTTACCTGTCTAATAACTGCTCTGTTTGTATATGTGTTAGCAGGATAAGTAGCCCTGTATGTTTTCAGTGAATCAAGTAGCAAAGTAACAAATAGCCCTGCTTCTTTGGGAATGGCCATTTCCTACAGCCCTGTGGGCCAGTGGCAAACGTGTGGTTGCAAACCTGTGTGAACTGGGAACTGCTCAGTTTGGGAACTGAGTATGCTCAGCTACACTTGCAGTAACCTCTGTGCTCTGGCCCACATCCTGAAGCTCACAGGAAAAAGTTAATCCAAAAACCCCATAGCTGCAATGGCCCCACACCCCCTAAATCCATCATTTTGCCTCTTGGCTGCGTACCATGGAAAAATGGTACTTGGGACCTGGTAGAAGGATTTGGAAGAATCACATAGGAGCTTGGTTTGTGTAGAGGCATAAAGGGCCATCCTTGCCTGTCTCTCTTTGTGTGCTGAGTTTTGCTTTGCTTTTGTGTTTCTCAGTCCACTAAAAGCCTTGTAGTTCCTCAGTGGCTGTGAAGAAAAGCTTGTTTCCCAAAAAGGTCCCAGGAGGCATCTGCAGGTCTCCGTTTTTGATAGGCCCTGATTGCAAAGCAACTCCTCTCCCCAGTCCTATATTTAAATTCACAGGGGGTGGGGAGTCTTCCACTGGTTCTTTTTATTTGTTTTATTTCTTGTTGATTTCCTTTTCTGCTCCCCCCAATGTGTTCCTGACATGCAGACAACTGCCTTCATGCTTCTGCTTCTTTCCTCCTCCTGTCTCTTCCCTGTGCCCAGAAGATAGCCTGCAGCAGTTCCCTCTCATTGACCTGGAGAGCTCTTGACCCCCTGTCCCCCCTGTCCCTGTTAGCTGCACCCAAGGGCTGGGGTTACCTTCTCACTGCTGATCCCCCTTCTTGTCTGAATGAGGAAATTCTGCCTTCTGTGTGCATCTGTTTTTAACTGGCTTCTTTATTTCCATGCTCACAGAATTAATCTAAACTCGGTCTCTCAGCAAGCTGTTCTCAGCCAGGGGATTGTTTTCCAACTGAGGCAACACCCTGTTTACATAGATAGGCAAATTCACAGTCCACAGAGCTTCTTCCAGTGAGAGCAGCTGTCGAACGCTTCGTGCAAGGGCAGCACATGGTTCACATGTACAGCAAACAGTTCTTCTTCTGAAGGGTAACCCTTTTTTATAGTTATTTTTCTTTTTTGTGTTTTTCTTTCCCTGAAGAGTTGAAAGCTAGAACATCTGCTTCTTGGCCAGCCATTCTTTCCCACAAATGTTACTTCCCAAGTTCAAAAAGCTGGGCTGGGTTATTGTGTGTGGACACGTCTCGGTGCCCGTGGTTCTGGAATCTGCCTGGGAGCACACCAGGCAGCTGGGAAGCCAGGCAGGCTCTGCTGGGGCCCTGTGTCTCATGCTTTAGCTCCTGGGAGCCAGAAGAGCAGCTCAGCACGGCGTTCCTGCACGTGCAGTAGACACAGTGAGAGAACCTGGGTTAGAGAGACAGGGTGAGCTCCCGTCGGTGACTGCCGGTACCCACTGGTGCTTCAGTTAGATGTAACCTGAGCTGCAGGTGGCAAAGAAGGCCAAACATGGCACAGCAAAATTTAATTGCTCATCATTAAACACCTATTTCTACTGGAAATGTTTTACACCTGTCCCTTTCAGGCAACTGCACTCGTTCCCCAGCTGAGACATTGTCCGTGTGAAAAGAGCTTCCTCTGCAGTGTAGTAATTGGCTTCTAAATCTTGTCTGTCCCTGCTTTCCTGTCATCTACCCTTGGTGTTATTAAAGGACGCTTTCTGAGATGGTTCCAGCAAGGCTGGCCTCTTTGTGTTTGCCTGTATTTCCTGTCCCCAGCTGCACTGCACCTGAGCACTCATGCACTGATCCCGAAGCACATGGAATTGCTGTTCTCTCTGGTTTGTTTGCCAGTCCCAGTGCTGGTTTGTTTGCCATCTCACAGGTCCCAGCCCAGCAAAGTCTGTGGGCACATGTAAAATTCAAAGGGATCTAGTGTGTAGGAAATGCCTATTGAGGAGGTGCTGAAAGGAAAGTCTGTATTGAAGTGCTTCCTTTGTGAGTAGGAATGTTCTGCTCTAAGGATGGAGGCAAATGAGGGGTTTGTGTAGTGCTTAAAGTTTTCCAAAGATAATTGACCCCCCATACCTTTTAATCTCAAAGAGATCCCTGTGGGTTTTCCCCCTTGTGGGGATGATCACTGGTGTTAGCCCTCCTGCTCCCTTGGCTGGTCCAGAGCAAAGGTCTGAGCTCATCTGCAGCATCACTTTGTGAACAAATGCAGGTAGGTGGGAATTAGCACAGGTCTGAGGTCTTTCCTTGCAGGCTGCTCTCTATGAACAGCTTTTCTTTCATAAGCAGCATTGCTCAGCAGCAGAGCCATGCGCCAGGTCGGACTGACCGTGTTAGGGGCCTCACAGGGCAGGTACTGCCTGTGCCAGCAGAAGGACGGGGCATAGAGGAGCCAAGTGCCTGGCAGGTCTCTGTACTGATAGCGCAGACCTTGATTTTGTGGCTGTGCAAGTTGTGCTTGATTTTGAGGATGGCTGGGTGGAAAAACACACTTTGTGACATGGTCCGGTAGGGCTGTGTGCTGAAAGGCAATAGACCTGTACAAATAATCCGTGTGGTTAAGGAGATCAGTAAATGCCTGGATTAATTGGTTATTCACAGTGGTTTGCTGGTTTTCTTTAATCTGGTTTGGGGTATGATAGGTTGATGTTAGGCTTTCCCAAGGATCCCGGGCATATGCTCCTGAAGAAATGCCCTCCTTTTTGGCACAACCAAGTGCAGCTCCTTCTAAGTGTTCTGCTTTTGTCTATAAGAAGCAGCAGCCACAAATGGTTTTGGAATAATCAGAGCATTTGCATCCAGAAGAATTTGTCTTGGAATAATCAGAGCATTTGCATCCAACAGAATTTGTCTACCATAAAACCGTATCACTGGAGATGGAAGTGAGAAAGATAGGTGGGGAAAGGTAGGATCTGGTTCTGTTCCAAATGACAGTTTGCCAGTCTGGAACTTTGTCTGCTGCCTCAGCCTCTTCCCCATGGAAAAATTTCTATTTATAGGAATTTACCGTAAACAATTAAATGAAAATATACAGTATTGACTCCACTGAAACTCCAAGAGCTCTGCAGTCCTTGGTGAAACCTCACTTCTGCATGCCTCTAGGGTCTGAGCAGGGAGTAGTATAAAGTATAAGTCACTTTATTCCAGTGGTAAATAGGTTCAGTCCTTAGGCCTAAAAGCTCTATGTACACTTGCTTTTCCAACCCCATCACAAACAAAAGCTTTTCCACCTTTTGCCATATAAATTCCTGAAAACTCAAGGGTGGACACGAAGCACAATCTTTGCACTTAATAGAATTTGTTGTGTGAGAGACAAATCAGAAGAATGAAGAGGAGACCTCTGGGACATGATTTCCCTCTTTATGAATTTCGTGGTATATTTATTCTCTCAGTTACTTTGCTGTCAACAGCTGTATCGATTTGGGAGGAAAAAGTGCAGATTAGTACAAATCCTGTCAGGGCAAAAAGGTGTGACAATTAAAGTTGGAAAGAAATATAGAAAATTCAGCTGATTCCTAGTTGAATAAGTGAATATTTCTGGGTGATTAGAAATGAATCACAGGTGAGGAGAGAAGTGATGTTGACAGATGGAGAATCATCACAGACAGGTAGCTTTGAGGGGCAGACCTCCGAAATGTGACCTGTAATGCCTGGCCCTTCCGATATTCCGCTTGCTCTCGTAGAGGCTGCCAGGCGATGCTGGTTGCTGGAGCTTTGGGATGATGTGTAGCTCGCACTGCCTGGATGGTTTCTAGAAGGCTGCTTTGTAAGCAGCAGGTGCTGGTGCGTTCTCTTTGTGCTGGCCATGGCAGGTGGCATCGCAGTGTGAGTGCTCGGACAGCACTGCTCGGGTCACAGCATTGCTTTAAAGCTGTGATTCCCTCTCAGGTGCCTGGCTGCCCTTGTGCCTGCCCGTGTGTACTGTGTGGTACTGAGTACTGTGTCCGTGGCAGATGTAGTGCCCTTACTCTATTTTTCCTCTTATTTTTCCTCTGGGCTCGTACCTGGCTCTGCGGAGGCATAAATCAGTTGTCCCAAAAAGAGAGGTGCTGAGGATAGGGAGGAAACTTGTGTTTCAAGATGGTCAGAAGTAGTGCAGGAGGTTCTTCTGGCTCTTCTCATCAGCAGCATCAAGGCTACAAAACTGCAAAATGAGTAACACATGTTTTGAAGGAATTAAACGTGAAATTGGGAAAGGAAACGTGTCTCAAGTAAAACAAAGGCTTGCCAGATAAACCATTACACTCTAGAAATCTGCTGCTGTTAAAATAAAAAATTGTTTTTGAAAAGGTTCCATGTGGTATTGTTTCCATTTTCCCATGTTCAGTAAAGAAGGATCACTTGATTTCAGTTGCGTAAAAACAAACATGTGTGCAGCTAACAGATACTCTTATGCCTCACCTGCATAGTGACCTCTGCTTTCTGCCCTTAGGGTTTTCTCTGTGGATTCCTGGATGCAACAGCCCTTCTGTCTACTGGTGCTTTTTGCTTTTTGAGTGTGGTAGCGTGAGAGAAAGATTTGCCTTCTGCCAGCCTAGCTCTATTCAGCTGCCCTGTCCTAATCAACATTGCTTCTGGATGTTTTATCAGATTTTGCTCTGTCCTTTGTTTCCTTGTGTTTAAAGTATCAGATTTTTGCTATGGAAGTCATTGGCTGTTAGAACTGACACAGTGCAGGGGATGTTTTGGAAGAGAAAGGGCTGGGGAAGCCTGCTGCCTGCTCTGGTCAGGACACAGCAGAGGTGTGCAGTAACCAGCTCCCAGCCCAACACCTCTCTGAAAAAAACTCTTGTGAACATTAGAGTGAGTCAATGCAGCAATACTCCTGCTGAGGAGTATTCCAAATAAAATAGCATTCTCTCTCTTCCTACCTTTCTGGGGTGGGCATTGCATGGACAGTAGCACTGCAGATGGCCAAACCACCCTTGCTCAAAAATAGGTGTCCAAGGTGTCCATTAGCCTGTTTGAGTACTGTGTATGTGGCAGATACAGCCTGGGGCCTGTGGGAAAAGCCTTCCCAAGTGCATCCTTATGGGAGTCTCCTCTTCCCATGGCTTAGAAAGTAAGCTATCAACAGCTATGTGCAGTCACCAGGCTCCTGGTGACCAGGCTGAGGGTATGGAGGAGTTAATGTGCTTTCTTAATTTTCTGAGAGCATTTTCTGTAAATCACATCACTGCCTCGTGTTCCTTACGGAGCTCACAGGCAGGTCAGAGGGTTGGAGGGGCCAGAGTGGCTGGTGAGGGGTCTGGGTGGTTTGTTCAGGGGTCACTCAGCAGAGAGAGACACAGAAATGTCTCAACACAATTGAGGCGGGAAGCAAAAATTGGGATTTTGTGCTTTTAGATCTCAGGGGTAAGCAGACAATTTCTGTTTAGGATTGAAATAAGAACAGGTATGAACATAACTTTGTGTCTGCTTTGCATGAGTACTCCTTTCTACATATTAGGAACCTTTTAATAAAAGAAGCCTTTTAAAATTCTTGTTGTCACATCCATCAAAGGGGAAATTGTCCTCTTTGTACTCAGTGGTTTGCTTAGTCCTGAGTTGCTCTGAGTGGAAGAAGTCTCATTTCATGTATGCTTCAACCACTTTTGCCATTCCCTGGGTATAAACTAGGGCACACTGCAGGCTTGATGGACAGGCCAGCACGTTCATCCCTTCTAGAGGAAGAATGTAGCTTCAGGTGATGTTTCATTTAACTTATTTCACAAAAGAAATGGAGGAAGGGGGAGTAGAGCATCTCCCGTGTTTGGGGTTTTATAGGGTGGAATGTAGCACATGCCAAACTACATTTTTACCTTCCCACTGAACGTAAAGGGATGTTCAGATTAAGTGCCAGGACAGTTTGTTTGCTTTATTTGTGTCTGTGTGTGCACAGTAGTTACTGAGGTTCCTAAAATACTGAGAAAGCTTTTGGACACATGGAGGGACAGGTAAGAAGAAGCCCAGGAAGAAAGGCTTGGCTAGTATTGCACTGATTTGAAGATTGGTGTTGGCAGAGAACTTGCCGTGTCCCCTGGAAACCTTTTCACAGAGTGGGTAAAAACATCCTGTTTCTTGGATCGAGTCTGATGTGTGAGGCTTACCTGCTGAATCTAGGGTTTGTAGTTGCATGCCAGGTTAAATACAGCTGGAGGATTAGACAAGTTGTAATTGCATGGGCTGACATCAAAACTGTCTTCAGCCATTCCTTAGCAATCTAAAAAACATTTGCTCACAGGTAATCTGCCTCTGTGTTCTAACCAGGCCCTTAAAACGTGTCCAGAGCACTGTTTGCTAATGTGATAATTGACACCTTGTATAACATTGTGCCTTCAGCTTTCAGTCCTTTATTGAGCTCTGAATCCAAGTCTTTCCCTTGCCATTTTCTTCCCTGGCTCATGTGTTTAGGCAGACACAAAAAATTCTCACTAGAGATGGCCTGTGTGGTGCTCAGCCTGAAAGGCTGGGCAAGTGTTTCTGTCAGGATGTGTTGTTCCTGAGAGCTGCCCTAGCAGGTTCAGTTGTTCCACAGTGCTGCCTCCCTAAAGAACGAGTATCCAGGAAGCTGCCTCACTTCTGAGCGCTGTAAAGCCCTTGCTCTTGGTCATGCTTACTCTGAGTCTCTTGGGAGACTGTAAATCTTGGGTTTTTCAGGACAGGTTTGTATGGCGTGCAGAGATATCAAATTATCTTTTCAATGTGGAAAGACCTACTTTGCTGAAACACATTTTTCCCTTGGCTGTCCGAGGCTGTCAGAAGATATGAAACTTTGTCTTGAGTTGAAGCCTTTGAATCAAATTCTTGTTCCCAATACAAAGCAAAAATACTGAACAATGAAGTTTATGTGATGTTCATACTTCAAATCCAGAGGGTAATATCAGAGGCTCTTGTATTTGATCTGCGTGGTTCCTCTGAGTATTTTTGCCATTTTACTGCATCTCCCTATCAAGGGAGTATTATTTATATGAGATAATCCTCATTTGGTTCCAGTTTGTTAAATGAAAGGAATGTGTTAGGCAGTCAGTTCTTAAGAGGTCTGGAATCTGGTCTGTAATTGAATCCATTCCCTCTCAGCTAATTTATGTAATCTGATGAGAAACAAGTGTAGTACAGTTTGTTCAAAGAAAATGGAGAATGTTCACTTTATCAAACCATAGCAAAAAAAGTGTTTTGAATGAAGCAGCACAGCGAAAGGCCAAGTTTGGGTTCCCTTGTCTGATGAACCGTACTTGGGGCGCCTCTCCTAATGAAGGAGGATGGAGGGAATGTCTTGCAGTGGAATGGCACTCTGGGTTCTGTGTGAACTGCCTGGTTTATTGGTTTTCTGTGGCAGTGTGCTAGGTGTGCTGTTGTGTCCTCAGGCTTCACTCGTGACTGCTGCATTTTCTGTTGTTCTTACGTGTGCATGCTGTTTTCTAAACCAGAGCCAGGCAAGGAGTTGTTCTGCTGCAGCACTTGGCTCCTAGATTTTCCCCTGGACTAATGAAGTGAAGTCCCTCCTTTATCTCATCAGCAGTGAAACTCCTTTACTCTGGGCCCAGCACGCATCAGGCTGAGCAGGGCGGCCCGGTCAGGACCCGTGGGCGCTCGGGAGCGGCGCCTTGGGCACGGTTATCACAGGAACCATCCCCTTGTTCTGCCCTTCTCCTCACGCTGCTGCTGTGGGCGAGCACCTGGCAGGCACTCGCTGGCTGGGGTTGGAATTCCCTCCCCTTGTGTTCTTGGGTGTATTCAGAGATACAATCTGGTAATCTGTAAGGACCTGCAGGCCAAGTCATGGCCAGCAAGCCATTCCCAACGTGGGGCAGAAGGCAACTTCTCCCTTCCCTGCTCTACCCTGTGGGTTTAAGAGCAGTGAGGAGATCTGCTGTAGGCCCACACATCCAGGGCTGGAGAGGGAAGGAGGCATTGGGAGCTGAACAGAGCTCCAGCTGTGCCTGTGGAGCACAAAGGCAGCAGTGACCCCATGCAGGGGAGAGGGGTGGTAACCCCAGAGTCCAGCCCAATGCCTCTGGAAGGCCTGGGATACTCTGTGGATCCCGTGGAGTTGGTGACAGGAGCAGCTCACGTGCGACAGACAGCTGTCACTGTGATCTACCAGCTTCCAGGGCACAGTTTGGGGAAATGGGTGGCAAAGGGGTGAAACTGGAGAGCCTGATGAGAACAAAGCCAAGGCAGGCTGCTGTTGCTCCCAGCCTGTGGCTGGAGCCATATGGGGGAAAAATATCTTCTCAACATTTACAAGTGGCTCTGTATTCTTCTTGCATAGTGGTGGTCCCCATGTATGAGGCTTGATCTGTGCACTCACAGGTAGCATGCCCTGATTTTTGGAAGATTTTTCACTTCCTGATCATGTGCGTTGCTGTCTCTCATTGGGCATCCAGGATTTTTGTTACAGTCTTCACATATTTGGGAGGTGAAAGCAAGACACTGTGCTGATGTGAGGAGGTGCCATGCAGGAGTCCAGGGGATAATCCCTAGGAATGCAAAAAGCAACAGGGAGCAAGATAGATGTTGGACAGATGCATAGGTAGGAAGGAGAGAGTACATTCAGACTCGATGTTTGCAAGTGTGAGATGTAAAATCCATTGCTGCCAACTCTGTAAATGTTAAATTTGAAGATGTATGGTTCCACATCTGGCTTGTCTTTAACTACACCAAATACTACTTTTCTCTTTAAATTTCTCTCTTTAAATTTCTTTCTTTTTTACTATTTCAACTTCAATCTCATAAGAAAGATCAAATCTCTTCTGAGAGAAGATGGGCTTTTTACAGCTTCAGATAAACTAACCCTATATATTTGCAGTAGGGAAATGGAAACTACAGATGACTGAAGTCTTAGGGGAGAAAGAGTTGTGACTTAGGGAATATGCTATCCTGCCCTCCCTGTATTGTCTGGTTTGGTGTCTGGGCATCAGCCAGAGGCCTGTGTGCTGCTCCTGGTGCTGCTGCTGTGACTGGTGCCACACACAGGTGTCTGAGGAACTGCTTCCTCTGAGTTCCACCAGGAAATAGTGGAAATAGCTGTGGCCGTGCCCATGCCTGTGCCCAGGAGGCCAGAGGCTGTTTCTTGGTGATTGACTTGCAGGAAACAGAGCTGATGGGATGGGGGGGACATCTGCTTTAACTCCTTGTAAAAGCTTCCAAAACTGCTATTTGGGAAAGACCTGGCATCTCTAAAATTGTAAGGAGAGGGAGGAGCAGGAAGAGGCAGAGAACAGCCCCTGATGAGCTCAGGGTGGGTCTGCGATTACTGGCTTTTGTGGCTGCATTTTCCAGGCTCTGCTGCCTAAGCTATGTCAGTAATTAAAGATCCAGTGAAGAACGGGTTTGCAACTGCACTTCCCACATCCTTGGTGAGGTCTGAGCAATCAGGGTCTTGGAATAAACATTTGATTGAAAAATTCCTCAGTACCCCGAGCTGAATCTACTCATCTCCCGTACTGCAGCAGAGATCTGCAAGTAATTTGACCGCATATGAAACATTGTTTCAGTAAAAAGTTCTTGTTCAATATTGCCATCTTTCCCCTTATTTTGGTTTATTGATCTTTTCTCCCATGTAATGCCAGTTAATTTTCCTTTCTGTGTAAATGTCTTGCGATTAATCATTTCACTGCTCATCTCTAGATCTCATTAGTAAAAAGGAAGTATTTTTATAAAAATCATCCATGTCTTATAGGATGCGCAAAATGTGAGCTATGGGATCTGCATTGAAGGAGTGATAGTCAGGAGTGATGCTCAGGAGTGCTGGCTGCTCAGGAAACCCGTCAGCTTCCCTGCCCACCTGTGCCTGCATGCCAGCTGCCCTCCTGCTGTCGTGTCCCTTCTGACATCCAAAGCATGACCACAAAATGGAAGCTCCCAGGTGACATGCTGTTATCCTTTGCCAATACTAACTGGAGGAAGCTCTGGCCTCTGCCCTAAGTGGAAATCTGTCCCCAAACCCTCCTGTGGTCTAGCTTGCATTCTAAAGGAAAGGTTGATTTTCTTAGACAAACAGGACAGAGCATAAGAAAGTAACTTGGCAGCCTTACACTCCGTTTCCCTGAAATGTCACTGGGTGTTGTTCCCAAGCTCTTGTCACTGTTCAGCCCTGATCAGACCCAAGTGAAGTGGACATTCACGGTAATCAAGAGAGGAGCATTCCAAGGACTGATAACCACATGAAAGCTTCTTGTGTGTATTCTTAGGCCTTGTGGCTCTTTAGCAGAAGCAAATGCCAACTGTCCAGCCCAAAACTACTACTCGCTGTAAACATATGGTGCATGGAAGTGTCCAATTTTTTTCCAAAAGGAGATTCTGGTGTTGTCACCAATTGTGACATTTACCACAGGTACAGGGTTTGCAGGCTGCCTTAAGGGAATTGATTTTGGGCATTGATGGGCAAGTGGATCCCTGGAAATATAGGTTTCTTACTGGAGAGGAGAGTTGTAGGTCTTTTTCCAGCACATCTGAACTGTGTGCATCAGTTAAGGTCTGCAGGTTGTATTAGCCTGTATATGTTTTCAGTTCTTATTTATTTCTTCACCTCACTAAAATCATAATTTTTTTCTTTTTATGTGGCATCTGAATCTTTGGTCTTGCAAGAACATGGAGATCTGTTATTGTGGTGTTTGCTTTGGATCACAGAGTGAAGCTGGAAAGTAGCAGGAGGTTGGTGCTGAAGAGCTTCATTCTGCTGAGCCACCAGCACATTCACAGCAGGGTTGTTATTATTTAGTAGAACGTGTTTGGTCATTAGATGGTCTCCTTTTGGCCCTCTCTGAAAGAGGCAGCTGGGGAAGCTGTACCCTTAGCTCCATTTCCCCACACCCAGAAATCAGATTACAGATGACTAAAACCTTTGGGCAGTTCTGTGCGAGGCAGGCAGGGACAAGCAGTGCAGGCCAAGCCACAGTTCCCACCGCAAAGAAAACAAAAACACAGGTGCTGGAGGGGCTGCGGCCACGCAGATGAGCTGTGTGTACAGAACAGGCTTTGCACGGAAGGGGAACACGGTTCTTGTTCCTTGGCTGTTGTTCGCTCAGGGCGCGCTTCATTCCAACTTGCCTCCAGGCAGAGTTCTTACAGGTCCTGCAGCAGAGCTTCTCTGTGGTGAGAGAAACGTGTGATCCCGGGGCCTGAGATAAGAAATGCTGCTGCAGGGCCCCTCCAGGGGAAGGCTGCTGCTGGCCACCTGAGCAAACACCCAGTCCAGCTGGAAAAGGCAGCACGGGGGATACAGGGAATGGCTGTGCACAAGGGGGTTTGCTCGAGGCTTCCCACCTCGGCCTGCCTCGTGCCTGTGTGCACCTCTGGGGCCATGGGCATGAGCATGACAAGGAGCACCTGCCTCCTTGGTTCCAGTCATGGGAGAGCCAGTGCGGGGTGTTTAGGTCTGTGGAGCATGGTTCCGAGCATTGCTGGATGGGTGCCATGGTTCTGAGCAGTGCTGGATGGATGGCATGGTTCCAGGCAGTGCTGGATCAGTGCCGTGGTTCCAGGCAGTGCTGGATCGGTCCCATAGTTCCAGGCATTGCTGGATCGGTGCCGTGGTTCCAGGCATTGCTGGATCAGTCCCGTGGTTCCAGGCAGTGCTGGATCGGTGCCATGGTTCCAGGCAGTGCTGGATGAGGAGCTGCTTAGATACCTGGTGTACCTGGAATGTGTGTGTGTCAGGGATGCAAGGAAGGGTTATGGACCAGAGTTCGGTGGTCCTGCAGAGCAGATGACCCCAGGGAGATGAGACAAGGTCCCTGGATGCAGGACAGCACACCTGAGCCAGGGTTTGGGGTCTGGTAACAGCAGGGGTGGCCTTGTGGGGCTGGGAATGCACGGCCGGGCAGAGCTGGTACCACTGCCCCAAAGAGTTGGTGTCAGGAGCCCTGCCATGGCAGAGCACACAGAAGCCCTTCTGAGACAGCCAAACAGATGTGCGGAGGGCTGGTGGGGCGGAGCTGCAGTGGGGAATTCTCCAGATGACAGCCAGGAGAGCTGGATGCAGGAGCCACGGCAGCAGAGATTGCTGTGCCTAGTGAGCTCTGCAGCAGCTGAGAGCCAGGCAAATAGCAGCACGAGTGTGGGGTTAGCCTTCACATGCTGAACAGATTTTACTAATATCACTTTGTTATGCAAATATGTAATTATTTCATTTCCTCTAGAAGGAGTATTTGTGGTTTCCTGTTCCTCAGGACTTCCGAGTGCATGTGTAAAGGGAACAAATAGCCACAGAGTTACTGGGTTGTGCACTCTGGGGCAAGCTCTGAGAAAGTGATAAACCTTGAAGCTTTGGTGGAGGTTTGAAATAGCACTTTTGAAGGGGCTGCTGGAGGGTGGTGAGGCTGGCCCTGACAGTGGCACAGGACTTGCTCACCATTTAAATAAACTTAATTTGGATTGAAGCCTGCTCTCTGCCAGGGGCTAAGGAATGAAGAGACCAGGTTGCTGCACAGGCTGGAGACTGTGGTGATGAGGATGGAGCTGCTCAGGCCCAATAGGGCTTGGAGTTGTGCTGGCTGTAGCTGGAGGGCAGGATATGTCTGGATAACTGGTTTGCAGCACTTGTGTGGAAGAAGCAGAAAAGGAATAGCAGAGAGGCACAGAAGCACTGTTCTCTTGGAGGTCAGGTGTGAAAGTTTGTCAGCTGTGGAGAGGAGTTCCTGGATTGGTTTGGTTTGGATGGTGCACTCACAAGGCTCTGGCATTTAAAAATCTTATGGAGTGGGGGATATTCCTAAACTTTGCAAGCTGCAGAACTCTGTGTAATGAGTGTTTTGATATGTCACAGGGACAGCCCATAAAGTGAGGAATTTCTGAAACCCTGTGTGTGCCTGCAGCAGCTGTTTGAAAAGGGGGATTCAGAGAAGGCTCCTAATGCCCTGAGAAGTCACTTTTTCCTTTCTGTTTCACATGCAGTGTCCTCTTTCTCTCTCCTTGCTGGCTGTAACAGGCTTGTATAGGGCTAACTTTCTATTTTAGACACTTAGCTGCAGTCAAGTGCTGGGGTAAGGTTCTGGGAACCAAATTTGGGGTTAATTTTATATAAGCAGGGCTTTCTGCTAACACTCAAAGGATTTTAAATAAAAGCTCAGCCACAGGGTGCTTGAGCTTCCATGTTGAACTAAAAGTAGTTCTTGTCTAATCCCCTTTTGCTTGAGAATGGTGTATAACAGGGTACACAGTGTCTCTACGGGTTTATTTGATTTTTTTCAACTCAGGTAATTCTTGATTTACAGTGATCTGATCTCAAGAGTCAGGAAGTTGCTCAGAGGATATGTTGGAGATGTGCAAAAGATGACATCTTCCAGCAAATGGCTTGGTGCTGTAGGTGTATTACAGGATTCAGTTATGCCAGTTTTTATTTAGAGATTTGTGGTGTGTTGTTGCTTGGGGATTTTTATTTTATGTTGCTTCTTCCAACAGTAGGAAAAAACTGAAATCCTGTCCTGAAAATTATCCTGAAATGGTGATTTCCAGTTGCATAGAGATACTTCGTTGGGACTGACAGCTCTGCTGTGGATATAAGCCAGGGACTGCTGCTTGCGCTGAATTTTTTAGCCATCAGTTTAAATAATTTTGTTTTCTTTCTGCACAGATCCTCATTGGTTTTATTACTTGTGTCCAAAAAAAAGCAATTACACCTTAATGTTTTCATTATGAACTTATTAATTATGTTTACTTGTATTGTTAGCTTTTATATTGCATTTACTGTGTATTTCTTATCTAGTGAGAAGTAGAGGTAATGGTACTACTTGCATGGATAGTGACATGGTGTATTTCCACATCTATGGATAGGATTTGGAGATGCATGTGGCAGCTTTGGTGCCTCAGCACTGTTAGAGGATGAGTCATTGCCAGGGGTTGTATCTGAGCCTTCAAATGTGGGAGCATATAAAAATCACTACTGTGCTGTTGAGAATCTTCACTTTCCTCCCTGCCTGCTGGTGGGCACTCGCCTCTTGTAGTTACAGATGGGCTTGTACAGTGCATAACAGTGCTTGCTACCCATCCTAATGCCAGTGTAATTTGAGAGGCAGTACATAAAGTGTCACAGTGTTCTATTTGGGGCTGAATAATGATACGCTTGCTGTAGCCCGTGGAAAAGCCGAATGCCCCGTGCTGAAAATGCCATGTGCTAAGCTCAGTGTGCTGGTCTGTAGGCCAATCTTATTATCTCCCCTCTTCAGCTTAGAAACCAAGCTGATCTTAGGAACCAACACGTTTATAAACTGTGACACTACACTGAGGCTCCTCTTCCACCTCCCGTGTGTTCCCTGCCCGAGGTACAGATGAGGCACCCCTTTATTCCAAAGCAGATTTGGTAAGGCACAGCATCGTATGTGCTGGGCTGTTGTGTGAGGCTGTGGCACTGCCAAGGGCAGGTGAGGCGTTTCTGTCCTCTGGTGCTGAAAGACAGCAAATGCGGGAGGCCCATGGGATTGTCTCAGCCGAGCAATGAACACCTTGCCGTGCCCTGCTGTAGTGAAGGATTTCTCTAGGTGCACGTCTGCTCCCATGGGCTCCAGGTGCTGAGGGCACCTCTGCCAGTCCCGGCCGGGCTGGGGAAGCCGAGGGTCACTCAGCGTGGCTGGTACTCAGGAGGGGCAGGCGGAAGCCCAGCACAACCCGGTGAGCATCGCTGCCACCTGCCCGCGGTGGAATGTGCTCCGCTCCCAGCCAAGCCTTCAGACGTTCCAGGGGAGAAGCGTGAGTGCGCTACTACTCCTGATTTTTTATCCCCCCCTTTTTTAATGCGATCGCGTTATTGTACGACCTTTGGGAGGGGCTGGGTGGAGGCGGGCAGAGAACCGTCCTCCGCCTGGATCGCCGTCCGCCCAGGGGGATGGAGTTTCCAGAGCATCCCCTCCCTCCCTCCGTCCGTCCGTCCCGTCCCGTGGCTGCGCTCCCCTGGGGTGGCGGCTCCCCGCACTTGGCCCCGCCGCAGCGAGGCCGGGCGGGGCGATCGCCGCGCTTCTCCCGCGGGGCTGCACCGAGTGCCGGCCGTGCCGGGAGCAGCAGCACCGCCGCCTCTGCCCCGACAGCAACCTGCACGGCCGGGAATAAAAAATTAAACCCTCGCTCCCCGCCGCCAAGGGAGGGCGGTCCACACCGCGGAGCTTTCCTCCGCCCCGCTTTTTTGTCGGCTTTTTCCCCGTTTTCCCCTTTTTTCCTTCTCCGGGAGGAGAACGCCCCGAGCGCGCTTTCCGCGCAGACCCGGGTTCGCCCGGCCGCGCCGAGGGGGCGGGATGGCGTGGTCGGCCCGCTGGGTGCTGTGCCTGTGCCTGGGATGGGGCTGCCTGTGCCTGGCTCTGGGCGACGCGCCGCGGCCGCGCCGGCTCGGGCTGCGGCGCCGCTCCGCTCCGGGAGCCGTGCGGGCCGGCCGCGCCCGGGCCGCCGCAGGTGAGGACGGCGCGGGGCAGCGGCGGCCCGGGCGGCCGGCGGCGGCCGACAGAGTGGCGGAGCACATGCTGCGGCTCTACGAGCAGTACCGTGACCCGCCGACACCGGCCGGGCCGTGGCTCCGCCGGGGAAACACGGTGCGCGGCTTCCGCCCGCTGCCCGCAGGTGAGCGCGCTCCGCGGCCGGGGAAAGAGGGCAGCACCGCGGGGTCAGAGCATCGCTGGGGTGGGGCCCGGAGAGCGCGGTGAATGGGAGAAATAAGAGAATTGGAGGAGTATCCCTTCCGGCAGGGACTGTCGTGCATTAGGTTATGTCCTGTACTTTATTGCCCTGCTACTTCTGCTCTGCATCGAGCATCACTGTCATCAGGATAGCTGAGTACAGTGCGAGGGAGGTGGAGTAATTAGCGGATCTTCTCCTGAGTCCCCCGTGTGTTAGTGGTGTTCTGCACCTGTAACTTCTGTTGGAGCCAAGGGCTGAGCTGCGCCTGACAGAGACGTGCCATGGCTTGGGGTTCACTGACAATGAGATGCAGCGGCAGATGAGGTCAGTTGAAACATGACTTAGGTGTCATAAATACTTCATCTTGGCATCTTTGGAAGGGTCGCTTACATCTCTCCGTGATTACACACTGGCATGCACAGGTAGATGGGTGAAAATGTAAAAACATTTTCTGTAAGGGAGGAGGATGTGTTTAACATGCCAGCATCTCAAAAGAACCATGTCCCAGCAGGAAGAGAAAAGTCACTGTTTTGGTGCTAACCCTAACCCTTCCCTCTTGTGGTTTTTGTGCATGTGAGCTCCACAAGAGCTAAATGGAATGGCCAGAAGCCAAAGATGAGCATTGCTGGGATGTCCTTCCCTTACCTGCTGCACTCCAAAACCTTGCTGCATGTGGGACAGCTGTAAGGGCACACACACAGTAGCCCCATTTGCCAGTCTCTTGCTTTTCTTTACACCAGTGCACTGACCCAGTGGCTTTTTCTTAGAGAAGCATCAGTGAAAGTGAGAGCTGTCTGAGGTTCAGTGACTTGCTTCAGGTCCTTCCTGTCCTAGGAAAGAGAGCCGTGGGTGGCAGGCTCCCTTGCTTCTTCAAAAGCAACAATGTCTTTTATAAGGCAGCTCTGAGCAGAGATCAAATACAATGAGGAATGAGTGGCTTTGGTGTCTTAGGTTTCAACCCTGCAAGTATCTCTGTCCACAGGAGAGGCTTTAGAGGAGTACTTGCCCTGGGTTTGGAGCATTGAGAGCCAGGACTCTGCCCAGCTGCTGCTCTTGCTGAAGAACTCTCTTGCCTTTCTAACGTGGCTTGTTTGCTTCGTGAAGTCTCATGTCCCTGGCTCTCACTGACTTAAGCCTACCAAGAGAGGGGAGGATGTAATATTCACTACAGCCCCCTCCCAAAAAAAGGAGAGGTTGTTAATGACCCTAGCAGAGCAATATTTGCTCTGTTACAGATATCTGATAAATGCCATTTATTGTTCTAAACCTAGAATGTTGTTGGTTGAAATCCCATCTCTGTGGTCTTTCTGATTATATTAGTACTCTCACTTGATGTTGAGTGGCAGCAGTCCTATAAACACACTGCTTGCTAATCCCTTTCCTCCTCTTCCAATACTTTCACAGATCGAGTGCCAAAGCAATAAATTGGTTTTAAGCATTGTTGACACTTTATTAACTATTTATGCAAAATATTTAACCAGTTAGCTGTTGTCTTTCTCTTGCCGTTGGCAGCAGCAGCTTATTTTGTGTGGTTATTGATGGCAGAAAATCTGTTTCCAGAAAGCCCTTATATTTGATGTTCCTCAGGGTGGTGGGTGCAATGGAAAGGCTTTTTCTGTCTTCTTCCTTGCGCCCAACTGCCTGACAAGGCCTGCCATGAACATGGCACATCCAGCAGTATTCCCCTTTACTTTGTCTCTAGATCCTCTGCTTTCACTGTTGCACTCCTTGGCTCCAAATTTCAGTCTCCCACAGGCTTCCCCTTGTCCTTAATGAGATGCATCAGTTAATTTGTGATGTTGCTATTGCTCCTTCTCATTTTACCAGTCCCTCTGCCAGCCCCTTCAGGACTCAGCTTTTTGTCTGCTGGGAGCAGAAGTTCCCCCAGAATTGTCCCATGTGTCCTCCATCTACAGCAAGAGGTCTTGAAGCAAATTTTCAGTGGTTTCATTTGCAGTTTAGCCTTGCAATTTAGTCTGACATTTTCAGGAGATAAACTCTTCCTTTTCTGAAGCACAAATTTTCTAAGCTCTCAAGTGTAGCTGTGGAACCTTTCTGTCCTTGCTTTTCCTCTGGAGGGGCTTCTGCTTCTTCTGCAGCACATGGGAAAGGCCCTTCCCCAATCTCCCAGACAGATTTTGGAGGCTCTGGAGTGTTGTGTGGTGAGACCAAAAGCTCGTAGGATTTGTTGAAGTTCGTCCCTGTTTCTAGTCAGAGAACAGAGGTGTCACAGGTGGCAGCTGTGGCCCTGTAACCAACAGGCAACAAAACCCAGCTAAGACTGATTGATCAAAACAAGCATCCTCATTCCTGGTAAAAGCAAGTTTCCCTTTCTGTGGCTCAGTTCTCTGAGGGGATGGGACCAGAGCTTCAGCCTTGTGTGGCACCTCTTTGGAGCCTCCTGCCCTGAAATCTCTCATGCACCAGACTTCACAACCAGGCTGGGCTGTTGCTTGTTTGGGCTGGGGCTTTTGGCCATTGATTTTGATGAATGTTCATGTGATCATTCAGGCAAATTTGTTTCCTGTTAATCTTGCTAAATTACCTGGGTGCATAATTGTACAGTTTGAACAGCCCAGGAAAGGGAACCTGTGGCTGTGACAAAGCTGAAAAGAAATCCCAGGCCTGAAATCCATGAGGAGTGCAGTGATATGTATATATATATATATATAACACATATATATGTGTTCAGTTACACTTCAGTACTGTTCTCTTTTATGGACTTAACTGCTCTAATTTGTTTCTCTGTATTTGAGTCGAGGGATGTTCAGCCTGTGATTTCTGCAGCAGCTCTTCTCGCTGTTGCAGGACATTTTCTGGGACAGCTCTGGTAGTCCTTGTTTTGCTTTGGACAGGCCTTTTCCAGTTCTTTACCTGTGGATGCCACAGGAGTGAGTGGTTTTCCATCCGTTGTCACTCTAAAAGACATATAGCAAGATCATGAGCCACAGTGGAGCACTGGGGCACTTCTGGCAAGGGAACTCTGGAGATGTGGTCCTGCAGGGGTGTCTGTACACGACTGGTCTCTCCTCCTGGAAGAGACCTGAGCAGAAATGTGCTTACTCTCAGCACTGCCTCTGGAGGTGTGCTGGTGGCTGCCCAGGCTCAGGAGTTGAAGGTCACATACCACACGAAGAGAGCGGAAAGATAAAAGCCTCAAATGCAGATAAAGCTTGCTTCTGAAAGCATTTTTAATCCTAGCATCACTTAAGGAACATGGCTTGCAAATGAGTCCTGACTTTGTTTGGAAGGTCCTCCTAATGGTGTTATAGTAAAGCTATACAGTCAGAAATTACTTTAAACTCTTTTTTAATGACTGAAGTTCAAGTAATTTCAGGTATTACACCTTCCCCTAGGCCAATTCTTGTGGTTTTAGAGATATGTTCTCCTCCCTTTCCAAAGGCTTTTCTTTCCTTTGCTGTGGTGCAAAGTGCCCACGCAAATGGGGAAGCGGAGCTCACCAGCTGCCATCAGCCTGCAGAAACCAGTCCAGGCCAAATGCTGGCCCCTCTGAGCACCAGAGTATCAGGGGCTCTTTGCAATAAGAGCTTTACAAATATCCAGTCAGAAGACTTGTGTTTTTTCCTTCTGTGTGTTTCTTCAGTTTTGGGGTTTGCTGGGTTTTTTTGCTGCACTCATGTAAATACAATGCAAGCAGTAGCATCCTGGTATTTTTCAGGAACTTAACAAACATTAAGCTAAGATTTGGGCAGATGGGCCCAAATCTGCAAGCCTCAGAGGCAAATGGGCAGGATCTGTAGGTTGGGCCTCTCAGGACAGAATTTTCTGGCTTCTGTCACTGTGTGTCTCACAGTGGCGCCATGCGTGTGAGCGACCTGTGTTCACAGTTCCCTGCTAGTCCCTGTTTCTAGAACACATTGCTTCAGCCAGAGGAGCTGTGGCATCAGAGCACAGGCTGTGCACAAGTTGCTTTTCACCCCAGCAGCCCAAGTGCAATGAGTCATGGCTGTGAGGATTCTGCCCGTATTTGTGTCTGCTGTGGATGTATCCCCTTAGCCTGCTTGGCTTGTGCCAGCTTCGAGCTAGATGTTGTGTTTAGTCTTCACACCTGCTGTGGTCCTCCTGCTTAAAATATAGAGAGAAGAGATCAAGTGGCCACTGTGCAGCACACTTAGGCTGTGCAACATGCAGATTTGTGGGTTTCGTACCATGAAACTCTCATGTAAGTTAGGTCCTGGGTATGCAGCTTTGCTGTTTCTACACAAGTTGTTTATTTGAGCAGCTGATAGCTTTAGTCTGTGGTGAACTTGCTGCTGTTTTATATCAAGTTGCTAGCTGCTGTGATGTTACCTGTTTTGCTAAAAGAATTAGTAAAACCAGTTTGGCACCCGGTCCTATGCTCTTTCAAAAGGGAGAACTGCATCCCATCTTTTCCTTTTGCACAGAACACAAATTGGTAACTAGGAAGCAGCAGCCAAGTAAGAGGAAGATGGGAGAAAAGAGAAAATCTGGTTTCCAAATCTGTTTTTGTTGAGGAACTTGTTCCTGTTTCCAGCTCCTAGTGAACTTTTGTATATGGGCTGTGAAGTGATGAGAACAGGATTTTGCACCGGAAACGCCAGTCCATTCTTAACCAGGCCCTGGCACAAGGGCACCTCTTTAATACCTCCTTTAAATGATGGCTAATGGTGACTGTATAACTAAATAGTCCTCGTTATTGCATCCTTTTTCACCCGTGGGATAGATTTGGCAGTCCATAAAAATGTCAGGGCATCCTCTATAAAGGTAAACACAGCACATGTTAGCAGATTCATTCCAGCTTATTGATGCCTGAAATCCCCCTTGTGACAGGAATCTGCCTGTGCCAGCGACCTCGGTCTTGACAGACCTACTGCACTTCCTTAAAAACACGTTTTTAATGCCGGTCACAGGCCCTCCTTACAGCTGTGAGTTGGTGTGGGGAGGTGAGGAAGTGTGAACCATGCCCCTAAGACCCAGCAGGTACAAGTACTTCAGCTGCTGTGCCAGGAGCTGGGTTCGAGTAAACAGTCTGGAATGGTTTCCAGCAGAGCAAAAACAGTGTCTCGTTTCAATGAAATGAAATTTTCCTGAGCAAAAGATGCTTTTGTAGTTATTTTAAAGCTTCCTTGACGTGCCTGTAATTTTTAAGGGTAATTTCTAGCCCGGGGAACACTTATTTCAGTGCAATGCTTACACCTGGGAGTCAGGTATTGGTGTCATACAAGTGGTGTGCTGGACCCGGTGCTCCCAAATTTTGATGGAACCCCAAGTTATGCAGTTGGGTTTCTCGAGACAGAATCTGGTGGATCCACAGATGTCTGTGCTGCCCACTAGTAACTGTTGTTGAGGTGATTTTGCCGATGAAAGATGGGAGAATTCAGAGCTGCTGAAGCTTGGAGGTGGTTGTGTAGGAAAATAGCACCATCTACTGCAAGTGCTTTGTCTTGGCATAGAGCTGCAGGCTGGAATTTAGCTTTTAACCAAAACTATAGACTCCCTCTGCATCTGCCCCATGCTGTCCAGAATTTCTTGATGAACAAAAGGAGCTTCCTTTGTCTCCCAATACAATATGCCAGTTTAGAAAAGGCAGGATTTTTTAAGTGGCATTGGTAATAAAAATTGAGATCAAAACTTGCCCTTCAGCATGCAGCAGTGATGCAAATAATAACTTCTTAAACAGGTGCCCATGAGACACCATGAATTCTCGCTCCTGAGACTGATCTACTCAGTGCCCTGCCAAAGTGTGTATTAACCTTATTACATCCCAAATGTAATGTCTGTAATAACCTTATTACATCAGTGGTTACAAACCAAGCAGAGATCAGGTCCTCATGTATGCCTGGTACAAGCATAATCAAGGGCTGGTTTTGGCTTGAGGAATAAAAAGTAGGCTGGAATTCCAGGTAAATCTAGTTCCCTGGGCATCTGTTATAGTGGTATGTGACTTTTTAGTAAGTTACCTGTGTGCTCTGCTGCCAGATGAGACTGAACGTGTAAACAAAGATGATTCCTTAGGTTATTCGGCCTTTTCACTCTTTTGGCCCTGTTCTACTGAAGAAAACATGGAGTTTTTTCCATAATTCCATGAAGCAGTGCATCTGCCAAGTTGGGGAAGAAGGGTTCTCTCTTTCTTCCTGCTTTTTTAATGTACTGATTGGAATACTATGACACAAAAGTGTTCAGAAGAGGAGGAAGCTGCTTGGATTGCTGAGGTAGGGATGGGGCTGCACAGGGAGAGTCCAGGCATTTGCTACACTTACCTGAGTGGCACTGGCCACTGGGATACTGCAGACTGGAGGCACAGGACATGAAATTGTTAATGTCTGTGAAAGATCAGTACTGGAAATGATGTTTTCACTTGCCTGGGCAGGAGGCTTCCTACCTTGTGTGGAGAGTGGAGGCGGTGTGGCTGGTCATCCCTAGTCCATGGCCATCTCTGTGCTTCTCTTTGCTTGGACTGATCCTTTGGAGAGGCTGTTCACACACTGTAATGTCCGAAAAGTGTTTAATTCTGCATGCCCCCGTTTCCCTCACGTGTCAGGATGTTTCCAGCCCTTTGGGCGGGGCTGCAGACCATACCTTAGCTACACTGTATTTGAGTTTTCCCTGCCAGCCTGGTTTTACAGCCTAACATTCTGATCTGTATTTCTCTTTTCTCTGAAGGACAGACATAACTGCAGCCCACAGGGATTTTTAGAAAAATTTCACCTTCCTCTTGAGCCTTGCTGTTGCACTTTGTGGGGGTTAGAGTCCCCCACGTGTTCTACCCCACGACCCCTCAAATCTGGTTTTGGATTGGCTTTCTTTGCGCTATTGGGGTTGCTCTAGTACCGTCTGCCTGCCTTCAGCTGTATGAGTAAATACCTTCTAACTCTGGCATGAAAACTGATGAAGTGTCCAGGATGGAATGACTAAATGTACCCAGTGTAACTGATTGCTCTAGAGGGAAACTTCAGGTGTGATTACTATCTGACTTAGCCAAAAGGCTGTCAGAGCAGCCCTGTGTCCCCTCTGGATGACATTTTTAGATGCCTGTATTCTTATGTGATTGCTTGTTTTTCTAGGGAGCCCTGAGGGCCAGGAGGTGTACGTTTTTAACCTGACATCACTCACAGAGTCTGAAAATGTCCTGTCAGCCTCAGTGTATTATTATATTGGTGATCTGCTACATGTGAAGTGGAACTGTTCCGAGCCCAGTGGCTGTTCCCATCACCAGCACAGGAAACCTGAAATTCAGATACACCTTTCAGTTTGGACCTTTCCTTCAGCTGGGAGCCCGGCTCGGAGCCTGGGACATTTCCTCATCAATGTCTCCTCTGCTTACCAGGATGTCCTCTCCTGGCAGTGGAAGGACATCACTCGGCTCCTGCACGAGGCAAAGCAAAACAACGAGCTGCTGATCAGCGTTAAAATGGATCTGCCCGGCCATCATCCCTGGGAAAGGGCCTCTTCCTCCCACGAGCCCTACATTCTGATTTACGCCAACGATTCCGCCATCTCCGAGCCTGAGAGCGTCGTGTCCACTCTGCGAGGACACCGTCATCCTCTGGCCAGGGCCCTTCCCAAGCCACAAGGCCACAGGAGGAGGAGACGCTCTGCGAACGTCCTGTTGCCGCTGCAGAACAACGAGCTCCCAGGAGCCCAGTACCAGTACGGGGAGGAGCAGAGCTGGGAGGGCACAAGGCCCTACAAGACCTTCCAGCCACAGCTGGCAGACAGGGCCAGGAGCAAGAAGAAGCAGAGGAAGAGCCATCTGCAGAAGAGCCAGACTCTGCAGTTTGATGAGCAGACACTGAAGAAGGCGAGGAGGAAGCAGTGGAACGAGCCCAGGAGCTGCGCCCGGCGCTACCTCAAGGTGGATTTTGCAGACATCGGCTGGAGCGAGTGGATTATTTCCCCCAAGTCCTTCGACGCCTATTACTGCTCAGGAGAATGCCAATTCCCAATTCCAAAGGTATGATGCTTTTTCACTGTCTGTTACCATAACCTGGGCATTTTGTTTGCCATGTCCGAGGGAATCCAAAAGCAATGGATACAGGCCCACTCACTGTCAAAATATCCCATGGTTTGTATGAGCTGATTGCATGAGAGTAGCAAGGGAGGCTGATGTGCTCCTAGCCCTGTGACCTGGATTGATGAACTCTGCTCCAAATGTCCAGTGTCATTCTTAGCAACATTCTTAGTAGGTCCTGGAGGCTGCTTAAACCTGGGATTTGAGGCTGGCCTAAAATGAGGGGCATGCACAAGTAACAGCTGCAGGAAACATCAGTAAAGGCAGAGCTCTTGGACTCACTGCAGCCTTTCATTCCAGAGTCTTTGGTCCTGCCACAGAGAAGCCAGAGCAGTTGGTTCCAAAATATATGTGGCATTTCAGTGGCTTAGGGAGCCAAGGGAGTCTCCCTTTGAAAGTGGTGGGTGGAAGAATGGCACACAAGGGGATGGAGCCCAGGCAAAGCAAGCTGCAGAAGATGGGGTCCTCTCCTTGGAGGCATAGAAGACTTGCCTAGCTCCAGCTGCAGGGGCAGGCTTCAAAGCTGGGCATCACAGGATCTGCTGCTACTGAGAGTGTGTTTTCAGAGGGATACCCTGACCCTCAGGCAATAACAGACAACTCTGTGCCTCTGTGTACATCACGTGCCCTTGCTGAGGGTGAGCCCCTAGAGTTAGCAACCTGATGGGTAATGGAGAACAGATGTGCCCCCCACACCTCCAGATGTGCATGTTTTAGCCATGCCCTGGTTCTAGCCAGCTGGTTTGACTGCTGTCCAACCCACCTGTGCTGGGAGCATGACCTGGCATAGAGGTTGTGGGCCATGGAGATGTTCTCCTGTCAGGAATGAGAGCTTGCAGCTGCCTTTTGTGCCCTGCTTGTAACCCAGCTGCAAGGACACCCCGCAGGACAGCAGGTGTTCTGCCTTGTGGCATGTGATCAGCAGGCTCAGGACAGCTGTTGGGCCCCCAGTTATTCTGGGGAGAATGCTGCCCAGCAGCTGAGTAAGGAAATGTGGTTGGGGGCTTCCAGAGCTTTCACTTCCCTTTGAAGACAGAAATGATACAGAAATCTGAGTTGTATGATAATCTAAAACTTGTTTTTAAATCCCTGGCTGCTACTGCTGAGGGGTATAGGTACTCTTGGATTCAAAGCAAACCAACAGAAATGTCTTTGATCAGCTTAGATGGGGACTTAAAACTTCATGTACTAATGTGCTGAGCAAAAGAGATGACAAGCTGGAATTCACAGTTATTCCTGCTCTTTTTGCAGGTCCATATCTAACCCTTAAGACTGACTCTTTTTTCCCAGAACCGAATCATCTCTCATTCCAGCAAAACTGCAAGTTGAACATTTGGCCAAAATGACATGGTTCTGTGTGTTTCTCAGGGACATGTGATGGGTTACACACTAAGCTGTTTTGATTCCCAGATTGTGTGTGTAATACCAACTCTAAAAGCCAAAGCAAAAGTCCCTGGCTAAAAGCTGCATCTTGTGCATTTTTCATGCTCACTTATCTCTTGTACAGATACTTGGATCAGGAAACATTTCAGGGTTCAGAGAAAACCTTTGTGCTTTTCATTTCTCTGCATTGTTTTTTTATTTTTATGAACACCTTAATGGCTTCTGGTTTTGTGACCAAGCAGTCGCCTTACCAGGCAGATTGCCTTTCTCTTCAGAGCAAATCGAAGCTCTGGTGTCCCTTTTTATGAATTTAGGGAACTTTGCCCTTTGAAGTTTCTCCTCTGAGGAAAATGTCACTTTAGTATGAGGCAGAGCTGTCTTGGAGGCTCACTTCCTCAGCAGTGCCACTGGCTGCAGATGTTCCAGCTGAGGAGTCTCAACAGGGCCCTTTGACAAAGCAACGTTAATGTAGAGTAGTGAATCCATGGCAGTGTGGGTGCAGTGACACGTTCTGCCGTGTCTTTCTCTTGCAGGCCATGAAGCCATCCAACCACGCCACCATCCAGAGCATTGTGAGAGCCGTCGGAGTCGTCCCCGGCATCCCCGAGCCTTGCTGTGTTCCTGACAAAATGTCTTCCCTCAGTATCTTATTCTTTGATGAGAACAAGAACGTGGTTCTGAAGGTGTACCCCAACATGACAGTGGAGTCCTGTGCGTGCAGATAACGCCTTGGGAGGCTGTGGGCAATGCCAGGGTGAGGGCTTGCTGTCTGGGGAAGGGGTGGGCAGGAGTCTCATCATACCTGCTTCGTGTTTGCACTGCCATGCATCTCCTTTGGACAAGAAAATGTAAAGAAATCCAATCAGTGAGAGTGGAAGCAGGATGGTTTCCGAACAGCGATTCCAGGGGAAGTGAAGACAAACTTCATTTGTCTATGATTCTGACCAAGAGGCAAGGCTTGGGAATGGCACCTGACTGTACCTGTTGGAAGTGAGAGGGGAAGGAAGGATCTGTAGATTTTTGAGACTGCCCAAAGGACATAATGATCTATTTGTGTACAAGATTTTGGAAGCAGCACAGGCTGGTACTTCCTATCTCTGTTCTAATGGTGACTAACGGCGAGGGGAGGTTAGAAATGTAGTAGTCTTCATTTTAAAGCTAAGTTTCTTGCCATAGGTTTTAGAGTAGTACAAGGCAGCAAAACAAATCTGACATCCTGAAAGCCGTAGGTAAGCCCAGGGCACCGTGCATCTCCTTGCTAGGAGGTTACCCACCTTGTGTGCGAGTTTCTTTCCCCTGACAGTGCTCTGTAATTGAGCCCTTGGGAGCTCAGCAGCCCCGGGCACTGGAGCTCCAAGCAGCCCTGCTGAGGGCATCCCTCTGAATTCTGCTATGGACACTCAGCAGGCCAGGGCTGTGGAAATGCCACCCTCAGTCAGGTGGCTGAATGACTTGTTCACCTCACCTCAAGTTCTAGAACAGTCTTCCAAATAATCTGTGGGCTGCCTGCCTGCAAGGGCGCTGTGGCCAGGCTGTGCAGTGGCCTCTACTCCCAAGTAACAAGTGACAGGACCAGGGGTCACAGCCTCCAGCTGCACCAGGGAAGGGTCAGGCTGGACATTAGGAAGAATTTCTTCATGGAGAGGATGGTCAGGCAGTGGAAGGGGCTGCCCAGCGAGGTGCTGGAGTCACCCTCCATGGAGCTGTTCAGGAAAGGGGCACTCAGTGCTCTGATTCAGCTGGCAAGGTGGTGATTGGGTTCTTCCATCCTCGGGGGCCTCTGAACTCATCAGCAGCAGGGTGTCACTCCTGGGGCAGGGCTGGTCCCAGAGATTGGCACCCTCAGCTGAGGAGAGGCTTGTGAGTTTGCAGGATGGGTTTAGTGGCTCCTTCTTCCTTCTAAAAGCCCAGCATTTTTAAATGTTTTCTGGGGAAAGGTTTATCTGTGTACAGACTGTCAATTTAAAAAAGTGAAAATCACCCCCAAGAAAGAAAAGTTATTTTGTATATGGAATGAAACTTTTACAGATGCTTCTAATTTATTTTGTATCCATGGCCCTCCTAATGTGTCCTCCTTTATCTCAGCACTCTTCAAGCCGTGCAGTTTTCTCTGTCAGTGCAAAGATGAGCTGCCAGGACTGTAGGGGAGCTCCAAAGGACAGGAGCACCCGCAGGGTGAAGGGCATGTTTCACTGCTGATGGATAAGCCTGTCTGCTCTGTATTGTTTTCCTCCAGTCATGTGGACGTTGTGCTCGGAATTCCGGAGAAGCGGAAAATAAAATGGCTTTAAAATGAAAATCCATGTTTTCCTGTGTGGCACTCAGGCGTTTCTAAGAACATTCAGGGCTGCCTGGGAAAGGCTTTCCTGAACCTCTTCAGGCTTCTGGTGCTCAAGGCTGAGGGATTTGTTGTGCAGAAAACATCCAAGGCTGTCTGCCCCGGGTCTGGATGTGCATTTCCACAGTTCGTCAGAGTGGGGAAAGGCCAAGAGGCTGGCGGGAAGGGCTTCCTCCCAGGCCTGGGCAGCCTCAGGACACCTCAAGTTTTGTTTTAATATGTTTGTTCTCTTTTGTTTCCAAGCCCAGGGCTAAGCTGGAGAAAAGGTGGAGAGAGTAGAAAGTGCGACTCCCGTGTTTAGATCCATCCTTGGATTCCAGGCTCTCCTGGTGGGTCTGTGCTGCCTGAGGGAAGGAAACGTTGGCAGTACCTGTTTGTTCACCTGTGCAGCTGGGAGGAGACACTGAGCATGGAATTGCAGGGAAGCTGCACTTGTGTAGTGACTGGAGGAGAAGCATCCTGCCCCATGTGCTGTGGTCATTTCCCCTCTGGATCCTTGTTTCCCTCTATGTCTCTGTGTCCCTCTGTCCTTGTTGTGTATCTGTTTTTTTCTCTGTCTTTCTCCATGCCTCACTCATGTTCCTTTTTATTCTCTGTGGTGCTCCCTGAGACATCGTTCCTCACAGGATCCTTGTGTCCCATTCCCTGTTCCTGTTTTTCTTGCCTTTTTTCTGGCCTTTCTTGCCTTTTTTTCTTGCCCCCAGGTAGGCTGCACGTTTTTACTGATTATTCCTTCCTTCCTTCCTGCCTGCCTGCCTGCCTTCCTGTAGTAGAAACTTTCAGGCTACCTGGGAGTAAAAGAACCCCAAACTATAATGATTTAAAGAAAACTATTTACTCCCTGGGAGCCTGAAATTTTCTACTGTACCAGACATACAGCAGGCAAGAAAAAAGGCAAGAAAAACTGCAAGAAAGGCCGGAAAGAAAGGCAAGAAAAAAGGCAAAAAAAGGGAAGAAGAAAAGCAGGAAAAAAGGCAAGAAGAAAGGCAAGAAAAAAGGGAAGAAAAGCCAGAAAATGCAAGAAAGGGAAGAAAAAAAGGCAAGAAAGGCCAGAAAAAAAGGCAAGAAGCACCCACTGTAGAACCTTGAAAAAGAGTGTGATTCTATTGTTTACATTATAGGAAATATGCCTTTGTGACCCTGCGGTGGTTCTGACGCTGGTGGATGGACATACTGGGGCAGTGACAGTATGATCTGTGTAGCATATTGGCATCAGTTTGATTTAATCAGTGAGAGTGCAGGGAGTCCTATAGATTGCTTCATGTTGAAACAAACAGGGTAAGTTTTCATCAGTTGAAACTTTTTTGCAGACCCTCACTGAGCATAATTTGTTGCAGACTCAGTGCATGCTGTGCTGACCTCCTAGGAGTGTAAGGAGCTCATGTGTGCTACTTATTGCTTTAGGACACTCTGAGGTATTTATTCCTTTTGGGATACATGATGATAATTCCCAAGACAGGTAGTTATAAGATATGACATTGGGAAAAAGCCTGTGTTGTTGTCAAAAGTTAATTTTTCCTTCTTTCTTAGCCAGTAGTTAGCTTTTTGCTTTATTTTTGTGGTATCAGTATTTTATTGTTTAAAAAATTGCTTCAAAATAACTTCAGTGATTGACCACCAGTACCTTGTTCAGATTTGCCTATTTGCTTGTAGCTAAAACGTTTGCATATTGTTTATCATTCTATTTAAGGAACTGCTGCCCAGTCAACTGGATAATAATAACTGAATAACTATCTGTCTAGGACATAGGGAGAGGATTTAGGTAATGTCTTTGTTTTCAGAAGAAAGTTCCAGTGTAGTTTCTAAATAGACATGTGAACATGTAGCTTTAGACCCAGTTAAAAAATAAAAGGGCTTGAAGGAAGCGCTGTGCTCCTGTCCAGGGCAGTTGGACTCGCTCTGTGCCTTCTTTGGGGGTGAGGAAAAGGGAGTGAAGACTCGGGGCTCTGATGCCATTGGGGGCACCCCAAGGTCCCCAGGAGAGGGAGCCCCACTGCCGTGCAGGAGCATGTGGGTGGCAGGCAAGGAATTTGTCTCTAAATTCATTTGGGGAGAAACCCTCTCTGTCCACTCATTTGTTTACAGGAATGTAGGAAACTGTGACTAGCGATGGGTAGTAGTTTTGAAAATATTGCCATAACGTTTTTATCTAGGAATGAACCAAGCTGTGCCCTGAAACCATAAGAACAGCTGCAGGGGCTGAAGGCAATAGAAAGGGCTCTCTGGTACCTTTTGCCTCCGTTCTCTGCCAGTCCCCAAATCGTGTCACAGTCCCAGAAGAGGTGCTTGTCATCCAGAGTGCCAAAATGAAGACCTGTAAAATCCTAGCTCTGTTTTTTTTTACTTCATATTTATGTCATTACAGAAAGTAAGGAAAGAAGAAATGTGACTGGTTCCCACTATTGCTGTGTGAAGGCTTTTTTAAAGGCTGGTGTGTTTATGTTCTTTTTTTCCACTCCAAGCTTCACTTTTCCCCTCGTTTTTTGAGGTCTGCTGCATTGGGTGTCCCAAGGAGGGTTGGATTTCTCAGCAGGGGCCTTAGGAGTTGGTGCTGATTCTGCTTTTTCTGAAGATGTATCAAAGTGTACTAGAAATGACAGTTTTCTCCACTGGAAAGCTTTCCTCCAATGCCATCAGTGCACGAACATGTTTGAATTGTGGAACCAGACAGACTAAGAAAAGCCAACACCCCAGCAGATTTCTGTTTGCTCTGTTTTTGTGAGAAGCGGGCTGTGTGCTGGACAGGGAGAGGCGCTGCTGGAGAGTGGCATCAGCCCCAGGTGTGAGCTGTGAGGGTGATGGGGGGCTCGGAGCAGCCCCACGTGTGAGCTGTGAGGATGATGAGGGGCTGTCTCCTGCTGGGGGGAGGCTGTTTTAGGGGGAGGGTTTGCCTCAGCTCACTTTTGCATGGAGCTGCTGAGTAGAGGGGTTTATGCGGGCCTCCCGAGGCTGTCTCATGGAAGGACTGTGAGAGCTTCTCCAGGGTCTGGGGGAACACCTGGATTCGCGCTTGGATAGGTGGAGCATTGCTTAAAGGAGGTGCCGAGGGACGAATCTTTGTGCCAGGAAGCAGCAGCCGAACAGGGGAGCCCGTGTGGATTTGTAGTGTGGACTTTTGTCCTTTCCCTTTTCAATTTCATCTTGCCAATCCCTCCCCGGTGCCCCCAGGGAGAAAAAATGGAGCTTATGAGGACAAAAGGAATTAAGGAGAGGGAAGCAGCTACTCTTCTGCTATTGTCTGTGTTTGAACCCCTTCACTTGTGGTTTTAAAGGTGTTGATTGAAGGAAAACTGCCTTTTCCAGGCTGTTAGGGGTATCACAGGTGTGAAAAACGCCCATCACTTGTTTTTAAAATTTTTAAAAGTTTAATAGTACTAAAATGGTTAAAAAGAATAGTAACACAATTAGAGTAATAACAATTTGGACAAATTGAATTAAGACAATATGAGACAATAAAAACAAAGAGTTATGGATGTCCAGGTGCCTTTTTCTGGCATCACAAGCCCGAAAAAGGACACCCCTGAACAGAGGATTAACCCCCAAGAACAACAGCCCGTTGCATATTCATACACCTCACACATGATGCACAAATTCCATTCAAACACAGGATTCTGTCTGTTCATTGTCAACTTCTTCCTTCTAATCCTAACACAGCACCTTCAAGGTGGGAAGAAGTTCGTTTCTTCTGATAAGAAGGCAATCAGTTATTTTCCCTGAAAGATTTAGGTGTCCTGTGGCTGCTATCTGGTGGAGTGCCTCATTCCTTTCTTTAAAAAAAAACCCCACTAACATAGTTCTTATTTTAACAATTTTTATGACCTAAAACTATATTTAACACAGTACTTAAGAGAATTAATACAGCATTTCTTTCTAACACAACACATATAACATTCATTTTAATATTTGCGAAAAGCCAATCATATAATACATGCATTTTTCACAACGGGGTGACAGGGAATCCCTGCATTCTATTTTAAGGGGAATGGGAAAAGTATTGTCATATTATGGGTTTGATTTGAAGGTAGCTACCCCATTTTCATCATCCTAAGGTTTGAACTGAGGGGGCAGCCCTGGTGTCCCTCCTTTTAAAGGGTTTGAATTGAGGTCAAAATCCCCCTTTCCCCATCATTTGAAGGCTTTCATTTGAGGAACACCCCTTCTTTTCTGCTTTTCTAGGGGATGAAATTGAAGGGGAGAACACATTTATTTGCCCTTGTTGAAGTGAGGTGTGCCCCGCCTGCAGCGTCAGTTTTGGGGTTCAATTGCAGGAGCCTGCAGCTCTGGCAGCGCTTGCAGGGCTGCAGTTGGGCTGTGCCGCTGCATTTGAGGGCTGTCGGGATCATCAGTTTGTCAGAGCGACCCCGAGAAAAGTTCAAAAGTCTCTTTTCCCAGCCCGGCGCTTAAACAAGGAGTCAGGGCTCTTCATTTCTTGGTCTCAAGGTTGTTTATTTTATCTTATCTATTAAAAATCTCCTGCCCTGCCGAGGTCAGCTCAGCAAGACAGTCCGAGGCACTCTGCCTGCTCACAGGGCAGTGTTATGTCTTTATACTACAAACTACAGGTACAATGTTTACAATCACTTCCCAATACCCATCACCTATGTTAGACAGGGAGCTTCTACTCTAAACCAATCTCTAAGTGCCAACATCACAGCAGAAGATGGAGGCCAAGAAGGAGAAAGGCTGGACACACCCAGTTCCCTCCATCTTGCCTCCTGAACCCCTGTACCAAAAACCCTAAAATATACTTTTCCACCCTGTGATAACTTCACTGATATTCTACTTAAGCTGTTGTGGCTTGCTGATCTTCATACAAGGTTGGTAATTTGCTCCACGGGTCGTAATCAACACCACAGGCATTTTGGGCTCTGTGCCAGGGTCTCTGAGACCCCTGGCAGGGGTCTGGGCTGCTCAGGACAGCCAGAGGGATGTCCTGGGTCCTGAACAAAGACAAGACTAGCAGGGAAGTTCCTCCTGAAGGGGAAAAAGCAATTCTTATCTCTGAGGTCTAAGCATGCGGGGCGTCTTCTTGCATCTGTCCCCCCCAGGCTTTCCAAAGCCCGAGCTGCAGAAACCCTCGGGGTTAGCAAGAACTGACAGCGATTCTGGCAGCCAACACTGCCCTCCTGTGTGGGTTGTTTGAACTCCATTCTACAATGGCTTTCTTTTCTGGGGTTAATAAATGCATTTGGAGTGCATGGACAAGCATCTCACCCCATGACTCCATCTAAATTCCAGGAAATAATTTTTAAATCTTCACAAATCATTACTTACCTTTTTTTTTAGGAATTACTTTGAAAACATAAATGACTGTGTAAAAATAGAAATATTCCTTCTAAATTTATATACAATTTTATGTCCTGTGTAGTCATTTTTAAAAGCTCTACAGAACTCTGCTGGATCAGCTTCAACAGGAATCTCTTCAGTGAAACTTGTGAGAGAAAAAGGGCTTCATTCCTTCATATACTGAGCATTCAAACTGCGATCAACCACAACTCACTCAAAATAGAAAAACATGGCGAGGTTAGAAACAGACAGAAGCATTTTGCCATAACCTTTGCAGATCTTTAAAACACCATCAAGAGAAATCAGAATGTTGTCAGACTATTATCCCAGCAGATTTCTGACAGTCCTTATAGTGTAAAAAATAATAAAATTCTTACAAATCTAAACACCTTCCAGCACCCTCAAAACATGAAGAGCTGTTCATCTCTAACCAATGGACTCGTGTCACAGTCTGCGCATCACGTGGATATACACAAACATGTCAATCTCCTTCAGAAATAACTGGGGCCCTCTCAGGCATAGCTGATTTTAATTTATTACATAATCATCTTACTTCTATCATTCACCTAAAAATTTCTGTGAAATTTCAATCCAGGATTGCTGTCAAAGACAGCATTAATACAACACTGAGTTAGTGTGCTCAAGTAGTTCCAAACAACAAGTCATAGAAAGATTAATTTAGCCACATTTTCTCTCTTTACTTAGCCCTTACCAAGTAAAAGGGCTAGGACACAAGGCAATAGCCTCAAGTGGTGCTAGAAAGAGCAGGACATTTCTCCATGAAAGCCTTTCAGGTTTCTTCTCTGCCCATAGCCCTGTAACCTCGCTGTGCCATAGGGAACATCCCCAGGAAACCGGGAAATGCCCTGAATTTACTGAAAATGCAGACAATGGGCATGTTCTGTGTCCCATACACTTCCCGATGGCTGCAAAGGCACACGGGCTGCAGTGACATTCCATGTGCCAGGTGGGATCTGGTGTCACCCAGGTGCCCTCAGCCCCAGGCTGGCAGGGCTCTGGCCCCTTTCCCAGCAGCTCTCCTGGCTCCATGGTGGCCACAGGCCTTGCCCAAAGCCAGATGCCATGGCAGCTTTCCCCCTTTGGCCGTGCACGGTTCCCTCACCCTGAGTGGCACCACTGGCACCCGGCTTGCCTGCCTGGCCCTGTGCACCACCAGCTTCTTCCAGGGCACCCTGAACCCTGCTCTGCCCAAAGGGATGGCAGCAGCCCCTGCACACGTGCTGGGGGATGTTGCTGGCTGGGGGTCTGTGTACAAATCATGAAAGGGATGGGACTGCTGTGGAACGTGCCCCGAGCTGTTTATTTTTCAGCATCGGTCTCATTACATGGTTATGCCAATGGGATATGCCATGAGATGCCAGCAGCTCATGTCCCCGACAGCAGACAAGAACTCAGTGTTACAACACAAAAATTTTTTGACCAATCACACAAAGCAAAAACATATTGACAATAGTTCTATCCAACCACTATAGGCACACGTACCTTTGGTTAAAACAATGCTTGCTTATTTCGAATACAAGACCTGCTTAGAAGCCTTAAAATACAATGCATAGAGCTCTATTATTAAGCTTAGAACTTCCTAACATCTGGCTAGAGATACTTTTCTGTAGCTTAGGGAGTTGTTCTAGACAAGCATTAATACACAGACCATTGTTCTATTTGTCCTTACTTTTCTACTTCTTATATAATTTTTCTGCTGACAAATCTTACAGCTTCTGCTTAGCTCCAATTGCAGTTCTGCTGTCTCTGAGGCCTGCCTTTTGCAGCTTTCCCAAAACCCTCTGATTTTAAGGATTCCACAGGGGATGTGGCAGGAAGCTCTTGGCAAAGCTGCTCAGCCCTTCTGAGCCTGGGGGCCGCAGCTGCCCGCAGGCTGCCAGGGAGAGCAGCAGCAGCCTCTTGCAGCAGCTGCAGCCTCCCGCAGGTGCCTCCCAAGCCTCCTTTGCTCGGGGCTGAACATGCCCAGCTCTCTCAGCAGCCCTTCACCAGCTCCATGCCATCTCTGGACATGCCCCAGCCTCATAGTGTGGTCCCAAACCTGAGCCCAGGATTGCAGATGCACCCTCAGCAGTGCTGAGTACAGGGACATTGGTCCTAAATCATAGAATATTCTGAGCTGGAGGGGATATATGAGGATAGATCCTAAAGTGTGCCAAAAATTCTCACAGTAGTGTTCAAATGTTGGGAGCAGCACCAGAAAGAAGACATTTTTGATATCAGAGCATCAAACAAATTAATCAAATTAAATGAAGAAACAGGTTACGATGGAATAAACCTAATTTATTCATATATTGCTTTCCATAATTTTAGAACTTGGCTTTATGTGATTGGTTTTTAGCATTTGTCACTTTCCTTTTCTTGAGCAGAAATAAAGTAGTTCATTTAAAAATAACACCAAGGTGTACCCACCCCTGGCAGTAATGAAGGGCATCAATAACAGTGGTAATGCCTCTGGGATAAAAAAGTCAAGGTAAAAAAAAGAAATGACCCCAGATTGCAGCCAGAGAAGAGACCACAGTGCCAAGAGTGAGTCCACCCTGGGGAGAGCCCGTGTGCTGCTGCCTGGCAGGCTGGGGTCCCACAGTGCAGTGCAGCAGGGGGTGTGGGCAGCTCCAGCAGGGTTCCATGCCCTCTGACCCTTCTATGGAACCGGGGCACCGCCCAGCCGTGCCTGGGACATTCTGTTGCTACCCACACTGTGCCAACGGTGGAACTGTCTTTGTTGGGGCACTCTGAGCAGTGCCCCGCAGAGTGCACAGCTCAGAGCGAGCACAGCTCCACACAGGGAGTGTTGCTTGGCCTCAGAGCCTGTTCGCAGCGCATTTATTTACTGCCACTCAGGAGCCACTCATCGCCCACAAGCCTGGTGACTTGTGTCAGGTAATTGCTGTGCTTTGCTGCCACGGGGCAACCAGGCCAGCCATGGCTGTCTCTGCTGCATTCCAGCACTGAGCACCAACAGGAGCAGCTTCAAACCCAGGCTCTGCTCCTGCCTCTGCAAGCTGACAGCAGTTTACTGGGAAAGAGCCACTGACCAGGGAAATTGCCTTTAAAGCCTTCTTTATGCAACCATTTAGCATTATTATTCCGCAGCTTGCAGTGGGACAAATCACTTTCAAGTGGACAGAGCAAGGTTGCAGGAGGGCTTGCTGCTGATTCAGCTTGAATTTTAAGTGTCTCTGAAAAGCAGAAGAGCTAGGCAATCCCTGGGAAAGGAGGGTGACTGGGAAGCTCAAAGGCCCCTGGGTTCCACCCCGTGTGCTGCCAAAAGGTGCCAGCACTGAGAAGGAGGGGCTTAAGGGCAAACCCATCAGATGTGTGGCAGGGGGAGCTCTGGGCTTTTCCTGGGCAGTGCCTGCAGCAGGTGCTCCAGCTGGGGCCTGGGATTGCCCCGTTGCAAGTGGGAGCAGCTGCTCGAGGCTGCTCTTACAGTTGAACTGTCACAGCCAGGGACTCCAGGGGGAGGTTGCAAAGTGCATGTGGAAACACCCACATCCCAACATGAAGCCAAAGCTATTTATTTATATTTCTTCTAGTTTTAAGGCTCAAGGCCATTATAATTACAATGGCCTTGTCTGTATCTGTATTTGTATATCATATGTATATAAGAACAATGGCCACCAGAATATTTGAATCATTCAAGGATAGGTTGGACAAGTCCTTGAGAAACCTGTTCTAGTGAAAGGTGTCCCTGCCCATGGCAGAGGAGTGGAACAAGGTGAAATCTTAGGCCCCTTCCAACCTAAAACATTCTATGCTTCTATGGTTTTATGGGGCTGTGGTTCTATGAATCTGATGTGTTCTCTGGCTCTATGTCAAGTTTTCCCTTCAAATACCTCAATATATGCGAAACACCAAGCTTTGTCCATAAAAATATCATGTGAAGTTTAGTGATAGCAACATTTGAAGGAAAAGTTCTTGAGGTGGGTACATAAGGTTTAAGTTTCCAAGCAGCTTCCGAGCTTCCTTGTTTCATTAGAACACCTCTTTGCCTGTGGCTGGATGGAGAAGGCAGAAAGAAGAGCAATCAAATATGTCCTGCTATGGGATGCAGAAGTGAGCCTGGCCAAAAAAAAGTGCTGTCTAAAGCTTGTAAGAATTCCCATCAGGGTCACTGGGGTGCCTGCTCTCCTCTCCACAGCGAGGAAAGCTTATGTTCAGAAGCACAGCTTGGTTGCAAGAGCATTTGTGCCTTGTGCGAATGGTGTCAGGTTAGTTCTGCCTGCGCAGCCTCGAATCCATGGAGCTCCAGTGTGGCTCAAAACCTGGCCTTGTCAAGGGCATTTGGCTGTTCAGTGGAATCTAGATTTCCTGCTGGCCACTTGTGTGCTTTGTGGCCATCTTAAGGATAAGCTAGTGACAGAGCAGGCCTCCCAGCCATGCTGTTTATTCACAAGTAGGTGTGCATGTCTCTCTACACAAGTTATGTCAATGCCAGGTCCACTCAACAGAAGTTAGAAGAAAGCTGGAATGACTTCTCCCTGTATGCTCTTGCTACTTCTGCCACCTTCGTTTATCTTTAAATTCAAGTGGGCACCTTGTTCTTTTAAGGCAGTTTGTTTCCCAGCCAACATTTTGGTTTTCATGATGGTGAGGAGGCAGCAAAGATGCAGTGTTGCTTCCAGATGTGTCCTCTGAGCTTAGTGTGAGTGTCTATTCTTAGGCTTCCCAGCTGCATGGGGAGGTGGGGGTTTGACAGGATTCGCATCTGTAATGGCCTGTGTCTCTCTGTGGCTTGCAGAATGGTTCCTGCTGGTCCCTTCCCTGGTGTTAAAGCCATGGCCTAGAGCTCAGCTGCTTCACCTCTTTCCCAAGTGTCTGTGCTCTTGTTTCACACCGGTTGTCCTCAGTGGGGTGGTGCAGAAGACTTCGCAGGATGCTCCTGTAGCCTCCTCCCCAGTGAGAAATCTGCTCCCTCTAGAGTGTGAGATACTGCAAGAGAATGTCAGAAATTTAAATGTAAATGTTTTCAGTCCTTTTTCTGAATTTTTGAGATCTTGCACTTCAAGATTTTCTCTTGCATCTGCTGAGGGAATATTGTTACTTTTTCATATAGAACTGTCGTTTTATGGGGTTTTTTTACCCTCCATTTCTTTCCTTCCTCTTTCCACAAATGCTGCCATTCATGTGGGGCCCATTTCGTTGTCTACAGGCAGGGTTGCAGGGTTCTTAGGGCACTTTTGTTCTGAAAATTGAACTAAATTTCCTGGAGCCTATAGCAGTGGCCTGGTTTGTTGTGCTCTTGGCCAAATCTGGGGTTAAGTGCTGACTTGAAATGCAGCAACACTGCTGGGGGAAGGGGAAAATGGATCTCTTGGTTCTCCCATTCTCAGCTACGTGTGTTTGGATGGTTTATGTTTAGGAGCACTGGAATGACTCCCAGTCGGGCACCCAGGTTCTAAGTGTAGCAAGTCCCTGGAGATCTTGACCTCCCCTTTAGGCACAAATTTGTGCAGATAATCACTCCTGGTGATTTTCTGTTTGTTCTCTTCCAGAGAAGGTGACTCGAACTGAGGCTTCATAATGGAACCGACGGACAACCAGAACAGCGACTATAGGTAGGAATTAATTTGAAGTAATCTTGGTTTTCTGGGTGCTGTGATGAATGTTGTGATGGTTTAGAAAAAGAATTCCTCTTTCAATGCAAGAATCAGAATTCTGGAGTGGGACAAGTAAAGTAAGGATTGTCCTATTAGTGAGAGTGGCTTCAGAGCACATTGCTATTTTAAGAGCTTCTGTTACAGCTCCAGGCCTGGGTGTTATCATGGGTCAGGGCAGATCCTCTGCTGAACTTTCTGAAACTAATCTCTTATTACTGGAGCCAGGGCTCTCCCTTCTGCAGTTTGGGATGCTTTTGGCCTGGGAGTATTTTCCTGTTTCAGTCCGTAGCAAAGCTCGAGTTGTGTTTTTTTGGGGTGGGGTTTTTTTACTCCTTGTGGAACATATTTGAAGATGATGAGAACTGAGGTGATATTTCAGGGCAGGCATTGAGTTTCATCTGCCTCTTTGAACAGTTGAGTTGTTGGGGTTGACACATCAAGTGTAGAGCAGCAGCAGCAAGTACAGGATTATCTTTAACTTTCCACTGCTGAGCTGTTTTCCCCCTGGAGATGGAGGGCGTGGGACTGTGCAGTCCCCCTGCACCAAGGCTCCCAGGTGCTGGGCGTGTTGGTGCTAAGCCTGGAGGTGCAGTTCCCAAAGTTCCCTGGCCTCAAGGGAACTGTGCAGGATTGTGAACGGCAGCAGAGCTCAGCTTTGCAAGGGCTTCGAAGAGCATCTTGACAAACACCTTCAATGGCCAGGTCAGACATGGGCAGCAAAGATATGTCCAGGGCTGGGGAGACTGGGAGATCTATAGGCTTATCTAAAAAGTCTGGGCATTTCAGTAGTGTGCAGACTTATGTACTCTGAATTAGGAATGCCATCCAGTGCAAAAACCTGTTTAGTTTGAGTAACAGCCCCTCAGTATGAGATGAGGCAGCTGTGCCTTGGCTCTAGGAATGATTAAACTTTCAGGAGCTGATTATTGGTGTGGTGTTGGAGTAAGTGTCACTGCTGGAGCAGACAAGGCTCTCCCCTTGCAACATGGGACACTTGGGAAGTTGGATTTGCAAAGAAGAGTTTATGAATTGTATGTATAGAGAAGACTGTACAGTAGAGTAGAAATAGATACCTGCATCCACTGTGCCTGCATTCTTTCCCTTCCCCGATGTCCATAAATATCAGAGCCAGAGTTTCCCTCATTTTGCAGTAGCCTTTCAAAGGCCAGGGATAGTTTAAAGGATCTGGTTTCCCATGATGGGACACTTTATTGGTGTTTTGTTGTGGGGCAGGTGTGATTGAGTACATGCATAGGTGGCTGAGGAGGAACAGCGGGATTTGACCTGGTGTTTGCTGAATATCTGAGAACTCCTTTCTGATCACGCTGATAGGATGGCTTTAAATGCAGCTACATGATTTTCGAGGGAAGCAGCTTTCCAAATATCCATTTAAAGTAGAGAGTGAATTTCCAGGATCGTTTATAAAGTGGACAAAGTTCAAGCCTTGAAAGTTGAAACACCTTCAGAATAGAAGATTCTGTTTGACTCACAAGGAGAGAGACTGGGCTGAGAGGTCTGAAGGAGAACAAGAGTGCCAGTTTCTCCCATTAATCATTGCAAGAGGATTTGCCAGCTCATGTGCTGATCACCCCTGTGATTTCACAAGGAAATGGGGACAGAGTCTTTCCCTTCCCACCCTTCTTGATGGCTGGGATCAGGAGCAGCAATCCCTGAGAAGGATGTGTGCTGTTCCCTGTGTGTCTCATTGCTCTGGGGCACAGCACACACTGGACAGAACTGATCTGTCCACTGTCAGCATCCTGAGAATTTCAACATTGCTTTGCTGCTGGACATGTGCCCTTGTGGGAAAGCCCCCGTTTCTGCATGGAGTATAAACAGGGGTTTGAGTGTTAAGTATATTTTCTTTGTCTCTGTCTGAAAGCTGGAACAACAACAGAGAATTGCTCCATATTCTGGAGCAAGAGAGGCGGAAGAGGAAGGTAGCTCCAGAGGAGAAGACTCCCCTCTTTCCCAGGCCCTACAAGGTAATGGGAGTGGAGTGCAGGCTGGAAGGAGAGAAGGAAGGAGGCTTGGGGTGGGAGAGGAGAGCTGTATCTTCTGCATGGGCTGTAGCATACTTGAGTCTCATCCCTGCAAACACAGCATCTTCCCATCCGCTGCACTGAACATCCTTGTGGGGATGCATGGTGATGCCACGAAGATGCTGAGCAATGTCTCTTGCTGAGCTGGATCTCTTGCTTGGGATGTTTCTGACATTTCCCCCTCTATTCTTGTGTTGCAGACCAATAAAGAAGATGAGCTGTCAAGGCGCATTAAGAAATTGCTGGGCGAATGGGACCCCAAGGTGTCCCTGGGCCATGAGTCCCCTCTGACTCCCATATGGATTCCAAGAAAGCCCAAACCCAGGTCCCGGGCCCCCAGTCGCAGGCCAGCCTCCAGTAAGACAAATCCATATGCGGACATATGGAGAGAACCCTCACCAGAATCACTGGGCATCAGACTTTACCCTGACCAGGACTACTACAATGACAGCAATGAAGGTCTCTCAAATCGGAGGTCAGAAGCCAAAGCTCCACAATCCAAAATTCTTCCTGAGCTTGTCAAGGTGAGTTCAATTGTTGGGGTCCTCTGTTATTGGCAATCCCTCAAGGCCAAGGGACCAGCACACAGGCCCTGCCTCCTCAGGTCAAAGGCACTTGGTTCCCAGGTGCGTTTTGGGGTTTTGCCAGGCTCCTCCATCACCACTGGGATGTTGCTGTGCCCTATAGAATGTAGGAGCCCACAGTGCTGAGCCATGGCAGCTGGTTCAGGAGGGCCATGGAGATGGTTTTCAAATTGTGTTTGGCCTTTGGAAGGAGAAGGAAGAGCTGGAGGCTGCAGTCAGCTTTTCCTGGAAAAGGGTGTCTATCAGCTGCAAAGGACTGAAGGTGACATCTTGTGGAAAATAAGAGGAAGCTGAGAGAAGTAGAGCACTGCAGGGCCTTGCCTTCTGCAGGAGCCATTCTTCATGCCAGAAAGACAAAGCACCATTCTGGATCTCAAGCTCTTGAAAGTGCAGAGTACTGCAATCAGCCTCGGGCTACCAGCAATGGGCAGTGTTCGTCCTTGCTGCTTGGGAGGGAGCAGCTGAGGGAGTATCAGTGTGCAGAAAGGAGCAGGGATGCTGCATCTTCCTTGAAGAGTGTGGTGAGGGAGGGGAAGGAGTGGGTGCCCAGAAAAAGTGTTTCTGAGAGAGGGGTGGAGTCCTTGCCAGCTTCTGCCACCAGCTGAGAGTGGACTCAGCTCTTTGGGGTAGCCCAAAGCCAACTTCTCTCCATAGTGTGTCTCTGGGCACCCCTGGAGAACCTCCACTGGTCCAAATTTGGCTGCTAAATCCATCACTTTGTCAACCAGTGGGAGAGTGAGAAATGGTAGTATGGGATTTGCAAATCCTGCAGGGGCAAAAAGAGGATGCCTAAAGTCAGCCAAAATTTGCACAAACTGTGGTGCATCTTTCCAGAAGTGTCAGAAGTCAGTGTCTTGTCCAGACTGCTGTTGTCTTCAGAAGAATAAGGAGTCTTATTTTATTTGGATGAATGAGAAATATTCCTCTCTCTCTAGAACTGCCTTAGAAGAATTGGGAACTATTATTTCTGACTGTTTTTCTTTTAACTAAGGAAGATTTTTGCACAACTTTTTAAATGCAGAGGCAGCCTCTGCCTTAGAAGACAAAGTTTAGCTTCTTCATAGTATAATAGTGTAATTCCATAAAGGGAGAAGACTGCACAGACATACTTATATAATAATAATAACAGTAATGATAAATAGCAGTAGTAGTGGTTTAAGAATGGAAGCAATATTTCCAGACTGCCAGGTTCCAAAGGGATTTCCTCTTTTTCTCAGAGGCAGAAGAGATGACTTTGGGAATTTCCACTGGTTTTCCACTTGGCCTCCATTATCAATTCCCCTTCAGATGGGCCTTTTGATTCTTTGTAGCATTTTATTATTAATGGAATTGCATGACATTTCTAGAGTTGTTGGTAACCAAATGCTGCTGTGGGTATGTCAATTAGTAAAAAACCAAAACAAACTTGTTCTGCCTCCCTCATTCTTGTTTCAGAAAAAGAAACCCATTGATGTGTCATCCACTGAAAAAACTGTGAAGGTTGGTGCTCTTCCATAATAGATCCCTGTATTTGCTTATGCTTTGCATACATTAAAGAAATGGCTGGGGGAAAATACATGGCTCAGCTCCTGTTCACTCAGCAGACATTGCTTGCCCTAAAAGTATATTCTGGGGTGGGCTGAGAAGTAGGGATAAAAGCTGGAGTTGTAAGATCAGCCTTCCTCTCAGTCTGTGAGCATAACACTGTCTAGAGCAGTTCAAGAACCAGACTGAACACTCATGCCAGGCAGCCAGAGCTGCTCCTCCCTCAAGCTGGGGGTTGCCTTTCCTGAGCTCCCCTCATCCAAAGGCTCTGGACCTGCTGCCTCATGTCTGGGCTTCTAAATTTCCATTTGGGAAGCAAAGGGAAGCCAGCCCCATGCGTTACTGAGAACCAGATGCCATTGTGCCTTGGAGCGTTTCTGAGTGGGCAATGTGGCAGCAAACCTCTCTTCCCTCTTTTCCGTTGTTTTCAGCAGGCTCTGTATCTGTAGAGCTGTAGCATGTTTGAGCCAGAGGAGGTAGATGAATGGAAAATGCTTCAGGGACTCATACTTTTGCTTCAGTTCTGATCTACAATGTGATGTTTTTCATGAACACTTGAAGCATGTCATCTGTGTGGAAGCACAAACCCCATTTTATCTTGATTGTCAGCAAAAGCATTATCTGAGAGTGTTAGACAGGAGTGGGAGTGTGAGAGTGCTGCCGACCAAGTCAGTTTTAGGTGTTGCCTGCACCAGGCACACAGACATGCCTTTAAATCATCCCCACTGGTTGCATTGTGCTGAGTTCCCTGAGCTAACCTTGCCTCCCCTCTCCTCTCTGTTTTTGTGAACAAAACAGGTCGTGGAAAAGACAACTTCTTCACTTGGTCCACGAAGGTACAGTTGTGTTCCCAAACTACCCTCTAGGCCAGACAAAACTGCTTTTCCTTTGAGGGAGAGAGGGGAAGGGGTTCCTGGTTTCCCTTGAAGCTGCAGGCTTTGGTTTGATGCTGCTGAGGGCTGCTGTTGAAAATTGGTTTTATTTTGGGGGGGGTTACAGGAAAGCTCCCATTAGAAATGAATAATCTAGGCATGCTGGAGTTTGCCTAAGAACCAGACTTGTATTTCCCCAGGTGTTCATTTTTTTCTCTTCCTCTCCCCCAGTGGGTCTGTAGATTCTATGTTTTTGTATTGACCAAGAATCCATCCTGAAACTTGTTACCCTTTACTGGAAGTGTTTCTTTTGGGGGTTGGGGCTTTCAGAAACACACTGGGCCGTTTTGGTATTTTTTTCAACTTTAGTCAGCTGAATGCAGCTTTACAATGTAGCAGTGAGATCCTGTCTCCATTCTTGTCTGGCTGTGTATGAATTAAATGTTTGATTATTCCCAGAGTGTTTTTTCATATGGTGTTTTATTTTTGGAGCACAGCAATGTATTCCTCTGGCCTTCTCCCCTCTGCTCTCAGTGCCCAAACTCAGGGCTCAGTTTTAGTTTTGAATGCTGCCATGTCAGTGGAATAAGTAAGTAACCTTCCCCCCTGCTGCTTCCTAATTTTGTCACCTTGTGGCCTTGCAGAGTTTTCCAGTCCCAGCACAAGAGGGTGGCACCAGCACAGCCCAGCAACTCGGAGCCAGGGAGCACCAGGGACTGCCCCAGCTCCTCAGTGTCTGCACGTCCAAGAGCACCAGCACCTAAGGTGAGTGCAAATCAAATGCAGAGGCTGCTCCCACAGCCCCTTGCCTCACACTCTGCTGTCTGAGGGCAGTGAGGACAGGAGACCTTAATTACTGTCACTGTTCAGGTGTCCCCTTGAGACCTCTGCAGCAGCATCAGGCATTTCTTGCCCTCTGCTTCCTTTCTGGGTTTTGTCATTAATAAACCCTTCCTGGACTTCTGGTTCCAAACCTGGCAGTGTTGCCACTTGTCCTTTGGCATCATTGTCCAGCCCTTCTGGAGTTTTCACTCCAGGATTAGTCCATTTTGAAGCTGAGGGATGAAACTTTGAGTGAATGTGCTGAATGATCCTCCTCTGCAGTAGGGATCTCTGGACTGGCTCCTGAGTGACTGGTTTCTTTCCATGGGTGTTTTGGACATTGGCTCTGTGAGCGAAAAATCCCTTTTTTCATTTTCTCCTCATTTCAGTTCTGTTGATGTCATATAGTCTTCCTTCTTCTTGCTCTGAAAGGTGAACCTGCCTTTGCTAACACAGTCCTGCAGCCCTAGATCTCTAGCCTGTGTGCTGGATGTTCAGCATGGGAGAGGTGGTTGGGCCACAGGGCTGGGCTCCTTGGCTCTGAGGAAATATCAAGCGAGCCGTGCTGCATGGAGGAGAAAAATTCAGCCTGAGAAAGGATCTTGGGAAGGCTGACCAAGGGGGGCCTTTGGCTGAAATCTCACCCCTCCCTCCTGTTTTGGGTGAAACAAGAGCTATGGGGAGACCCCTGCCCTGCAGGGACCCTGACAGTGAGGAGGTCTAGAGCAGAAGAAACTCTGATGTTCTTCCCTCCTCCTGCTTTGAATTCCCATCTGAATTAAAGTGTTTGGCCTCAGTTATGCTAAACAGCCACACGCCAAACAGGATTCTTCCTGGGACCTCCCTGGACATCCCCTAGGACAGCCACTTCTTCCAGGCCAGGAGTTTGGCTCATTCAATGTCTAAGGCACATGTCACCTGGAGCTGGGAATTCCTTATTGATGGCTTCTTTTCCTGGCAGCACTAAATACTTGAGGCTTCCAGCTGGAACAGGCAAGCACAATCCAGTGCAGAGTGAATTAATCCACAGGGGATAACTGTGCAGGGACTCATTTTGCCTTCACAGAGACACTGAACAGCTCTTTCCCCTCTTCCCCAAAGCAGAACCTTTGCTCTCCTCTGTCACCCTGGTCTCTTTAAAGCATCTTTCCAAATGAGCTGTGAGATGCCTTAAAAGTAGTGCATCAATGAAGCTTAGATGTATCTCTTGTCCTCCTGTGCCAGGTTTTACCTCTTCTCTGAGCACCTGAACAAAGCTGTTTGTAAAGCCAGCCTCCTTGTTCATGTCTTTAGGAGCCCCTCAGCCCAGCAGACAGCCTTGTATTGCCTGCCCTGACAGACTGGGGTGTGTGAGAGGCTTCATGGCAGGGCCAAGAGTTAGGAAGTGTCAGGGTGCAGAAAAGAACAGGAATGTGGCATCTTCCTTGGAGTGCATTTAAAAAGAAGAGTCAAAAAAAATCCCAACCAAATGAAAAAAAAAAAAAAAAGAAGAAAAAAGGGCAAGTCAAGCTGTGTTCCTCTGCAGTTTACCAAGTCTGGAGCCAAGAAGAAGAATTTGAGGACAACTCAAGATCACTGCTATTCTCAGGTAGAAGGAAGAGGTCTTCCTTGAAGTTCACTGAAAACAGATGAAGAGTCTGCTCTGTCCTGCATGAGGTCCATGCGTGGGTGCTTTTCTTGTGCCAGAAACGCTCACCAGAATCAAAGCAACCTTGCAGAGCTGGTCCATTACCTGGGCTTAGTTTGAAGTTTGTGATCTCTGCTTTAGTCCTTCAGAAAAGCTCCTGTGCCTGAAAGCCTGAACCTTTTTCTGTGTTCAAGTGCTGTTTGTAATAAGCAGTAGGATGTCTTTCCAGGAGCCCAAGTGATGATGGTTAAGTGCTTTCCCAAGCAAAGGCTCAGTCTTGGCAGGAGGACCCAGCCTGGAGCCAGCCCGAGTTACCTGAGTAGGAACAGTGTTCTGAGCTGGAAGCCAAGTACCAACTGCACCTTGCAAGAGTTGCAGTTAAAACAAGGTTGTTTTGTTTTGTTTTGTTTTTTTTCTTACTTCAGAAAAATTAGTCTGATATTATTTGGGTGAAGGACAAATATTACTCCTTCTCTAGAACGGAATTGGGAATTTCTCTAGAATTGGAAACTTTTATTTCTGTTTTTTCTTAACTAATGAAACTTTGCTCAATTCTTTCACATGCAGAGGTTGCTATGCCTTTGCAGGCAAAGCTTAGCTGCTACAATAGCAACTAAAGGAAGTGATGTTCAATAAAGGGAGGAGACTGTGGAGAAATACTTTCTTAATAAGAGGAATAAAGAGTCAGCAATGGAAACTGTTTCCTGACTGCCAGGGAAGCCAGACATTGATCTTGCAGGAGGTGACTGGTGGTTTCAGCTCTTGCTCTGCTCGGTCTCTGTTCCTTACTGCCCTTCAGATGAAACTGTTATTCCTTACTAGCATTCCATTATGAATGGACTTGCGTGACATTTTTGGAGCTGCTGTCAGGAGCTCATGTTTACTGAGTGCATGTTGTTTGCTATCAATGAGTAAAATACCCAAACAAATTCACAGTGCTTCCCTCTTTCTTGTTTCAGCCCACTGTGGACACTGATGTGCCGTTCATTGAAGGAATATTGAAGGTGGGTAGTCCTCAATACCAGATCTCCATGAGAAAGCCTGTACAAATCCATGGGGAAGTGGATCCCTCTGACTCTGGGAAAGGTGAAACTCTCTCTGTGTCATCAGGAAAACTCCTGAGAGCTGCTTCTCTCCCTCTCTTTCCAGAATATGAGCACCCCCATGTCACCTCTCCTGCTAACCCTTCAGTCACCTGTGAGAAGAGAGACTTACAAATTTCCATTGCAGGCAAAGGTAACCCAGCCCACTTGATTTATGGTCTCCTCGAGCCAGGTCTTATAAGCTCTCGGAGATTTAGATCACACCCAAGATAGCTCAGCTACCTCAGATGGCATAAAATCAGCAGGATGGCTTCTGTGGTAGTGTTGGAAACAGAAAAGTTTTAATAAAAGGCAAAATAACAAAACTCTTTACAAAGAAAAACTGAGCCAGGTGCAAGAGGTTCTTGCCCCAGGTAAAACACCTCACAAAAGTGGTTGGTTTCTTTGTTGTCTTCTTTTTCTAGTGAATTGCTTAGGCTGGACTTTTTGGCTTCTGTCCAATTGGCTATCCTTAAGTTTGAGGTGAAGTCTCTCAAGTCCTATCAGGTGTCTTTTTACCTAATAGAGAAGAGAAACTTCTAGGCTTTTTTCTTTCTTAAGGAGACAAAGCACAGCTTTGTCACTCTATCAACAAGGAGCACATTCCTATGCCCACTTTTTTCAGGGCTTCTGATAAATTACAAGAGATCTTTCTGCTGAGCAAAAGCTCAGTGTTGGCAGAAGGAGCCTGCCTGGAGACCTGCCTGAGTTCCCTGACCCTAAACAGTGATGGGAGTTAGAAACCAAGCAGAAACTGCATCTTATGTGGGGTTGCATTATACCCAGGTGTTTTTGTTGTTTTTTTTTTTTTCACTTCAGTACAAGAAAGAGTCTGATTTTATTTGTCTAAATGACAAAAATTCTTGTGAACTGTCTTAGATGAAACTATTAGATGAAACTATTATTATTATTAGATGAAACTGTCTTAGATGGGAACTATTATTTCTAACTGTTTTGGGATTTTTTTAAACTACTGAGGCTTTATGCACAACTTTTACATGCAGAGGCAGTCTGTGTCTTTGCAAGCAAGGCTCAACTGCTTCAACAGCAACTCAGGGAAAGTGCAGTTTCATAAAGGGAGCAGACCATGAAAACATACCTTATTTAAAAAATAGTGATAACAACTATATGATAATGATGATAATAATAATAAAATAGTGATAAATAAATAAATATAGTAATAGTAATAAAGAGAAGTAGGAGCAGTAGTTTAGAAATGGAAACAGTGCTCCCTGACCACCAGATTCCAAAGGGAAGACAGACATCTGAGAGGAGGAGGGGGAGTTGACATTGCTGGGTTCAGCTCTCTGCATGCCTGGTTTCCATTATTAACTCCCCTTCAGATGAGCTTTTTCATTCTTACTCTCTTTTTATTGTTTTTACATCTGCAATACATTTATGGAGCTGTTGGTAAGCAAAGGTTTGCTGAGTTCCTGCCAATTATTAAAAAACCCAAACAAACTCCTTCTGTTTCCCTCGTTCTTGTTTCAGAAAAAGAAGCCCTCTGATGTGCCATTGACTGGAGAAATTTTGAAGGTAAGTGGTCTTAAATAGAAGATCTCTGTGTATGCTTATGTTTTGCATACATTAAGGAAATAAGTGGGGACAAAATACATTTTGAGAGCTGCTTCTCTCCCTCTCTTTCCAGGAAACGAGCAGCTCAAAGCCATCTCTCCTGTCACGTGTCCAGACGCCTACAAGAGCAGAGACTTCCCAACTTCCATTGGCAACAAAGGTGACCCAGTTCATTTATGCCAGGGCTTCTGATAAATTATGAGATCTTTCTGCTTAGCAGAAATCCAGCTCGGCTATTTGGCAGCTCTTGGAGTGTTTGAAAAATATTTACTCAAAAATGCACATGCCTATAACATGCCATTAACACAGTTTTGATGTCAGCAGATGTTTAGCTACATGCTAAGCTGCTTTGTCCTTTTATTCTAGGAATCCCACCCTGACGGATCTGCAGCACAGAAGCAGAGTAAGTAGAAATGCAAAGAAAACACAATTCTTTGTGTGCTGACAGGCAATTTTGTGTGTTATATGTAGCAGAGGCCATCAAGTGTTCACACTGGTTAAGCAGCATGATTTCCTCTGCTTTGCTGAACAGAGATGAATTTAGGAATGGCTTAAGAAACTGTAACCAATCATTACCTAGACCTCAAGGCAGCACTTCAGCAGAGGACAAGCAGTATTTAGTTAGGAAACTCCCATCTGGAGTGATGGAAAATCTTGGTGGCAGACCCCTCCCTAGAAGAAAGTGACTCTCTAATCTGGTGCTGAGAGACCACAGGGTAAAATATGCTACAAGGGAGGCATATAAAGGCAACCTTTTCATTTTTGCTTTCCAGAGCAGGCTAGCACAGCTTCAGAAACGTTGCCAAGTTCTCAGCCAAGAAAATCGTAAGTAACCAGACTCTGCTCTCATCTCTGCTGGGAAGTTACTTAAAAGAACCTGGAATGCACAAAAAATTGGGTTATTAGTAATTTCTTCTCAGAAAACATCATTGCAGGGAATTTTCACCAACAGAAAAATTGTTGTTTTATGATGGACTCACTAAATTGTTTAGGCTTGAAAAGGACTTGAAGATCATCAAGTCCTGTTGTTAATCCAGCAATGCCAAGTGCACTAAACCATGTCATGACTACAATGACTGTGATTAAAACCAAAACAAAATAAAAGTAAAGAAAAAAATCTTAAGTCTTCATGTAGCAGACTAAAGATTTTGTCATCTTTTATAATCTGTGGTGCTTAACATCTTGTCACACTTCGTACTTGTCAACCTGATAATGCATTAGGCTGACATAAATGCTAAGGGATACCAGCTGAATCTGATAATTCCTGCATATGGTTTTGATGCCTGGCAGGACAAGTAATGCTACAGCTACCTAAACTGTATAGATCTACTGATGACATTTTAAAGTTATTTTGTTGTAAAACTTTCTTCAATTGCCCAAGTAGAAGTTTTCAAAAAAGTGTTGTAGTTATTTTATTTAAAAAGAAACATAAAGAAACAAAGAAATATAGTATTTAGCATGGACTTTTTAAGAACCTTACTTTATATGCTAATAATATAGCTAGATGCAGAGTGGGATGAAGCCAAAATTTCTATACTTATGGGAATTGTGTATGTTTGTCTGGATGGGTGTGAGTTGGAGGTTTGATAATTTCCAAGCATTTTTTTATTCTGGTGCTTTGTACTTTGAGTATGGCAATGTCTTCCTCTGGCCTTCTCCCCTCTGCTCTCAGTGCCCAAACTCAGGGCTCAGTTTTAGTTTTGAATGCTGCCATGTCAGTGGAATAAGTAAGTAACCTTCCCCCCCGCTGCTTCCTAATTTTGTCACCTTGTGGCCTTGCAGAGTTTTCCAGTCCCAGCACAAGAGGGTGGCACCAGCACAGCCCAGCAACTCGGAGCCAGGGAGCACCAGGGACTGCCCCACCCCCTCAATCTGGGACATAAACCTCAGCTCCAGTGACAGTGAGGAGAGCCTTCCAAGGGTGCTGGACCTGCCACCACGTCAGGTGAGTACAGAGACCATGGAGAGGCTGCTTCCACAGCCCCTTTCCCACTGCAGTGTGGTGTCTTAGGAAGGAAGCAGATGTTGTACTCTGTTACCAAATTCTGCCTAGTTTGTTCTGGAAATACTGATTTGTAAGACCCCTCTCACTGCAATGAAAGCTTAGGTATTTGCACTGACTGGTTTATGAGTTTTATTCCTCACATATCCATCCATGGTGCTCAAGGAGCAAGTTAGTGCCTGTGGCCTGTTAGAGTCATTATTTCACAGGCCAAAGGTCAGACTTTATGACCTCTGGGCAAGAGTCCTGGGCTCTGGTGAGCTGTGCCAGGACAGAAAGAGTTAAAGAAGGCACCAGTCTTGAATACTTCTTTTCTCTTTTTTTGGCAGCCTGGGCCATCAACTGCTAAAAAGCGGTGCCTTGACAACCGGGTGACCCAGAAAAAGCAAGGAGCAGTGCCAAGAAAGGGTGTCAGGGAAATTGCCCGTGGGAATGGACATGAGGAGGGTGTGAAGCAGAAGCAGGGCATCAGCAGCAGCTCCTGCCAGCAGCACTCCAAGGCAAGGAAGCCTCCTCACAAGAGCTTTGGCCAAGTGGCCACGGATTTCCACAAGACCTTTGCCCAAGGGGCCAAGGACACTCACAAGATCTCTGGCCAAATGACCAAGCATTTTCACAAGACCTCTGGCCAAGTGGCTAAGGCTCCTCAGAAATCTCATGTTATGAGCACACACAGCTCTCTGAAGCCTCCTGTGCACACCAAGGAGCCATTGCGGGTATCAAAGATTGTGGGTGTCAAAAGGCCCAGCGAGCCCCTGGTGCATGACAAACCCAGGAAAGTCCTGAAGCTGGAGAGTAAGCCTGGTCCTTTGGAGGTCAGAGACCACTCCTCCAAAGGCAAGCTGAAAGTCCAAGAAGCAGAGAAACCAAAACCTGCTTTCAGAAGTGGCCTGACGCTGGGAGTGCAAAAACACTTTGAGAAGAGGAAGTGCCAGGACTCTGACAAGAGCTGTGCCCGCGTGCCCAAGGCTCCTGACCAGAGTTGGAGCCAAGTGGCCAAGGCTCGTCGTGAATCTGATGTTAGGCCCAAACACAGCTTTCTGAAGCCTCCTGTGTGCACCAAGGAGGCCTTGCTCAGGAATACTCTGGGTATCAAAAGGCCCAGTATGTCCTGGGCACACGATGAATCTGAGAGAGTCTGGAAGGCAGAGAGGAAGCCTGGTCTTTTGCAGGCCACAGACCAGTCTTGCAAGGACCAGCCCAAAGTCAAGAAAATAATGAAGCCAAAAGCCATCAAAAAAGACCTGAAGGTTCTGAGAAGAGAAGCACTTCAGAAGCTCTGTGAGAAGAGGAAGAACAAGGTCTCCCGCCAAGCCAATGCCAAAGGCTTTTTGGAGCCCAGGCTCCAGACACATGCTCAGGAACCCACTCAGGATGCCCTCATCCCCAGTGGCCACAGGCCCAAGGATTTGCACAAGGAGAAAGTGCCCTGGTCTCCTGGGGACAAGAGGTTGTTCTCGCCTGCAAGGGAGGCAGGCTTGAAGAGGAAAGCCATGATGAGTCCTGAGGAGTTCCCTGGAAAGAAGAAGGTGAGAGGGTCCGGGGGAGGTGGGTTTGGACAATGACCAAGGTGGTGTTTCGAAAACCCATGTGGAGTTCCTGATTCATAGGTTGGCAGTAGAGCCATGGTGCTTCTCCTCTAAAGGGAGTTCCAGTGTGTTATTTTTAATGTTTTCAACCAGAATCTATCAAACAGAGCTGTATTGGTCTGTACTTTACATGAACTTTTAAGACCTGAGTGAATTTTTCTCTCTGTTTATATTCTTCCTGCTAGAGGGAAGACAAGGGAGACACTCCCAGGAAGAAAAAGGAATGAGACAAAATGATTTCAGCTTTCAGCAAACAAAGGCTTCAATAAACTGAAGTGAGTATGCCGTGATGGGATGTCAGAAAGATGTGTAAATCTAAGTCTCTCTTCAGAAGGGTAGGATGAAGAACTGTATCTCCTGTCCAGACACTCAAGAGTTTGCTTCTGACATGGTGTGCCTTCTGCAACTACAGCTGCTGCAGATTGGCCTTTCCATGCTGGAAGATATTGTTGGTTGGGGGTTTATGTACAAATTATGAATGGGATGGGATTGTTGTGGAACATGTCTTGAGTTGTTTATTTTTTAGCATTAGTATTATTACATGGTTATGACAATGAGAAGATGTTAGTAGTTTGCATTTTTGGTAGCAAAGAGCTTAATGTTACAACTTGCTTTAAAAGTTTTTTGACCAATCACACAAAGCAAAAGCATATTGACAGTAGTTCTATCTAACTACTGTAAGTACAAGTATTTTTTGTTAAAATGATGTTTGCTTATTTTGAATGTAATACTTGTTTGTAAGCTTTAAAACACAATGCACAGAGCTCTATTATTAAGCTTAGGACTTCTTAATATCTTGCTAGATAAACTTTTCTGTAGCTCAGGGAGTTATTGAGAGAAGTGTTAATATACAGACTATTGTTTTATTTTTCCTTATTTTTCTACTTCTCATATAATCTTTCTGTTGATAAATCTTACAGCCATTGCTTAGCTCTAATTGTAGTTTTGTTGTCTCTGAGGTTTGCTTTTTGTAACTTTCCTAAAACTCTCTGATTTTAAGAATTTCCACAGAAGCTGCCAGTGCAGAAAGCAGCTCTGAAGGTGTAGGTGGGTAAGGGTAGGGAGCCTTTCCCTTCTGACATCCTCTGAAAGCACAGAGATGTTAGGGCTGATGATTGGCTGGGGGAAGGGATGTTCCAATTGCATTAGGAATGGAAGAACTTTAATTCTGAAATTCCTCCCTTTCCCTCAGGGAAAATGAGCAGCTGTCTTAGTCACATGCTGGCTTTTGGAGTGGGAAGGGTAGGAGGTAGTTTTGAGCAGAGAGGACTCTGGATCGCGTCAGGGCTGGTGCTGTGCTCTGTGTCAAATCGTCCTTGGTGCAGCATCAGCTGAGCCAGGGCAGAGCAGCTGGGGAGCCTGTGTGCAGTGAGCAGGGACCAAAGCATGGGGAAAGTGAGTGCTGAAAGAGGTGAGAGGGCTGTCCCATGCACAGCAGAGTCAGGCAAGAAGTGTAGTCTTACACCTGAGCCTTCTCACTGGGTTTAGCTTAATTTCCTGCTCTTCTGATGCTGCAGTGAGCTGGGATTCGCTGCTTGGTGTGTTCTTGGAAATTTTGTGAAGCTGACTAAAAATGGTGGAAATGAGCAGTCTTGAAACAAAGTTGAGAGCTATTTGGTGCTGCTTCTTGTTGCCAGAATTCCATGGACATCCTGATTTCAGATGATCAGAGATGTGCTAGGCCACTCTGTTATTGAATGTGAAAGTCTCTGCCAATTCAAACTCCTTCTTATTTGAAGCCTCTCACCTTTGAAAGTGTTGCCTTGTTGAGACAATGGCATGAATGGCAGGATGTAGCCAAGCTTTTAAGAAATGCCTACATTATATGTACATCATAGTCATGAATTTGCCTCTCTTGTCCAGAGCATCAGAAGATTAATTCCAAACTGAGAGGAAAAATGCACTGCTGTGACCACTGCCGGCTATGACTGATGCACAACGTGCACCAAGTTTGACCCAAATGAGACAATGACCCAAAAGAGACCCAGAACTGAGACGGACAACCTAGACCTGCCTGACGTGGATAACCCTGCCAGAAACCAGGATCCTTTGTTTGCCAGCACAGGAAAGTGGAGGAAGACCACAAGGAGGAATCCCAGGGCATCAACATCGGTATGCAGGAGAGCTGGTGGGAGTATTCCTGCAACCCTCACATGCTGTGTGATTCAGAAACATCCTGTCAGATGAGTGGCCATCTCTGACTGTAGGCAACTGCAGATAAAATGAGTGTATTTATAAAAAGGAGCAGGTTTATAAAAAGAAATTGTGGTTTACTTAAAAATAACCTGTGGGTGTGACCCCAACCTGGGCCTAAAGTTTTATATCATGTGGACAAAATTGTTGCATTTATGGGTTAAAAAATTAGATTTTACTGGCTCTTTATACAAATTTGGCTGTTTACTGATGGCTCAGGGTATAGGGTCTAGGGGGAGCAAGGGCTGTGCGTTAGCCTGCACACTATTATGAGTGTTAGGCCACACTGTGCATAGTGTATTAGCTGCCTTCTAATTACTTGCTTTTTCCCAATAATTTTCCTGCTTCCAGTGCTCACTGTGCTCCCAGCCATTAAGCAAGGAAACCTGCTGTTGAATTTCTCCGTGCTTGGGAAAAGTTTATTGGTACAAAGCACTGTGAGCTACCAGGTGAGAAGCCAAGGTTCCATTTCACTTATTGGAGGGATTGCTGGGAGAGAAGGCAAGAATGGGAGAGCCCGGTGCATAGACTATGCCTGGGAGAAATGAACATTTTCTCTGGAAATGTAGGAAAACTTGGCTTTGGAATTGCTTTAGGCATCTCTCTCTGACCAGCTTTCTCTCTGTGGTTTTTCAGGGATCAGCAGGGGATGAGAAGAATCCTCTTCCAGTGATTTCTCTGACACATGAAGACAAGACAAGAAGACCTGAAGTTAGAACAGTAAGTGTTTGTTTTACAGCCCTGCATGGAGTTTCTGAAGACACCAGACAGGGTTGGCCCTGCAGCCAGACTTCTGCTTCCTCACGAGCACTTCTTTTGGGAGCAAAGAGAGAGGGAGGGATGGGAGAGCTGCCCTTGGCTACAGCTGAACAGCACTTGAATTTTTGAATCCTTGCTGTGTCTTTAATCAGTATTGGCCAACAGAAATTCCTATAGCTGCTGATACATCTTTTCTTGCACATTTTAGTCATTACAAGTGTTGCATTGTCCTGTGGTGCAAGCAGTGGGGAATACTGAAAACTGTAACCTGCCATCCCATGGGGCCTTTGCAGTGTCATTTTCCATAAAACACCAAGTCTTATGGGCTTCTCTGGGCAAAGGGATGCATTGCCATGATCTGCTGGCAAACTTGCAAAAGAATATAAACATGATGTACCTGGCTGAGTGGCTGGGAGGCTGTAAAAATCCTCTCTAGAAAGAGGCAGCTGCTGAAAGTCAAAAAGTTTTGCAGGTCCTCTTGTAGTAAAGTCCCTGCAGTCATTGATTGTGTTCTGCCAGGTGTGCTTGTTGGATTAATCCAACCAAATATTTTCTCTTTCCCTCCTTTTGTTCCAGAGTTTTCTGCTGAACAAAGCCAAGTGACATGACCAAGAGCTGGCCTGACCTCATACACAGAATGAGACAGAATTGACAGTGACCCAGACTGGAACCAAGTGCCTTGATTGGTCTCCAGGATGTAAATAGTTCCAAGTTCTCCGTTCCATTGAAACTTTACAAAGAGTTTTGTTTTGGTTTTATTTATTGTTCAATGCAAAGCACCTGCATTGTTTTGTTTTAAATACATTTGTAAGTTCTTTTGGTTACTTTTGGAAAGCGTGTGGTTTTTGAAGGTAATGCTTTTCTAGCTTGCAAAAGAAGGGATGAGGCAGATACCTGCCTATGAAATGACCTAGTGCAATGAATTGTGCAATGAATTTACAGAATGGGCCCATGTCATGATGGTCTATAAATGTCTCTATTATGAATAACTGACAGGACCATTGTCCCACCTATTGCTGCCAAGGAAATCTGCACTCAGACTGTGTTACCAAGGGTCTTGCTCAGTTTCAGCCTTGTCAGACCCAAGTTTGGGTGGCACAATGACACCCAAAGTGTGGCTGGAAACAGCTCTGTCTGTCTCCTGTGCTGGAGGGATAGGACTGATGGGGGGGATTCCTCCTTGGGCTGCTTTTTGGCATTTGGTTTGGTGGAGATACAAAACTGCAACGGGTCCTTGAGATTGCTTGGACATTGTTGTGAGTCTGAGAGGCTCCAGGGAAAGGAATCTCTTCTGACAAAGGAGGAAATAAATGGCTGAATGGGGAACATAAGTCATATTTTTATTTGGATATTTGCCTGCAAGCACTGGTGGTCTCAGTGAGTGTCCAAGAGCAGAATTTGGTACCAAAGTAGGGTGTCCTTCCTGTGGGAGAGGACTCAGGCTCCCTCTCAGCCACACCCTAGGATAGGCCCAGTGACTTAGAAACCTGCCAAGGGAATCCAAAAGGGAAAAATGAGCTGTTTGCAAGCATTTCTCCCCTGCCATGCTAACAGTGGAGGCAGCATCCACAGCACCAGTGTGTTCAGTTCACACCCTTCTCTACCCAAAGATTTCCTGGGAATTATTCTTGCAGTATGGCTCAAGGAGCTATTTTTTCAGAGAAATCACACTTCTGTGAAAAAAAAAAGGAAAGCCCAAAACCCTTCAAGTATTTCAGTCACCTTTCAGTTGACTTTGGATCAATGTTATTTATCCAAGATATTTAGAATCAAGTTCAAAAACTGTTAAACAAGAAATTTTACTTGCATAAGTAGTTTCATTGTGCCTCAAACACAGATGAACAGGTTCCTTTTTACAGTCATATTCCCCCATCTACCTGCTCAAGTCACAGTATTGCAATATGAAAGCAAATTATTGGTAATGGTCATAAGACAGTCAATAAAACACAGACGCTTGATATCAGTGAGAGATTCTGGAATCTTGATTTATCACCTGCTAGTCCAGTGTGTTGACACCCTTGTCTACACAAAGATTTCCTGGTGTGTGACAGCAGCATCCGGCCATCCTCATACCCAATGGTGTGTCTGCCTTAGCCCTCTGCTGCTGTCACATGCCCTCCCTACCTCTGACACACCTGTGATAATGTGGAGGGAAGGATGGTATCCCAGAATAATTGTGATTACAAGAAACAATTATCTCCCTTTTCAACATCATTTTATGATGTAGGAACAGGTCTGCACAGATTTAGGAGTACCCCTTTTGTAAAATGCCTGTTTGTGGGGTTGAGGCTCAAGAAAATGAACAATAAATACCAGTGTCCTGGTTTAGGGCAAATTTGTTAAAGAATCTGCAAAGGAGGGCCCCTCCAAAAAGCAAAACCCACACGGCCCCTCCCCCCAACCGGTTCAGGAAAAAATTCCTCGGAGAGAGGTGGAAAGAACCTGTTTATTTGACAGGCACAGCACCCCCAGCACACAAAATGAACAATACCCGATGACACCGCTCTGAGAAAGATGGCAAAATCAGAAAGTCTCTTTCGGGGTGGTCGCTCTGTTCTCAGTCCCTCCGGCGCTGGGGCAGCTGCTGCAGCCGAACGGTGCAAACCCTCGGTGTTCCCAGTCCCAGTCCAGAGCAGGTTCAGATGGTCACAGAAAAGAAGAGGAGAAACAGTCCAGGAAGGGATGTGGACTGTTTAGCTAAACTAGCTAATAAGCAGAGGCCAAAGCAGAGCAGAAGCGAGAGCAGAAAGAGAGCAAGCAAAGCAGCAAGCCAAAAGCAAAAAGCGAAAACAGCCCTAAGTACTGCCCATCTCTGTGTCCCTGACAAGAGACACCCAAACAGAACTTTCACTCTTCAGAGCTGGTCTTAAAGGCACAGAACATATGAATGGGGATACAAGCATCATAACGTCACCCCAGGACACCAGCAAAATGCCCACATTTCCAAAAGGAGTTCCTGCAGAGAGTGCTCCTGCCTGGAGTCATTCTGCCTTCCGGCCCTGCAGGACCACTGGGATTAAGGCTGGGTCTTTCTGCATCTTCAAGGGATTGGCCTTTTATGTTCACTTTATTAAAATTCTTATCATTTCAGGGATAAGCTGCTCTAATGGGTGGAAGGAAGGTCCATATTCCCCCTCCCCATTTTGCCTATCAAACCTTATTTATTCCTTGTCCCTGGAGTTGTCCCTGCCCATAGCAGGAAGGTTGGAACTAAACCATCTTTAATGTCCCTTTCAACCCATGCCATTCTATGATTCTATGAAATAACAGAAAATTTTAAAAAATCCATTGTATTTCAACCTTGAGCCAGGTGAGGGGCCTGCAATAGGTTAGGAAAGATGCTCATTGTTTTCACTTGGGGCTATTCCAGGACATGAACAAGATGACTGTTTGTTCTAGTTTGAAAGCAAAACCAGTGAGAGACTCCAAGTCAGAAACACAATTTATTAGAAAAAGGGAAAAAAACTCAAAATACATGTAATAATGCAAAAGAAAAACCACTGACACAGTCAGAATACAACCTGACACCCTGCTAGTCAGGGTGGTGGTAACAGTCCAGATGAAATGGTGATCCCACAGAAAAGATCTGGTAGCTCATGTCCTCTGGAAATCAGTGGGTGTTTGTTCTTTCCTCTGCATGGGCACAGCAGACAAAATTACAAACACTTTTCTTTTTAATTTAATTAGAATAAAAAGGGTGAAGTGTAGCCATGATATTTTCTGAAATATCCTTTCCTTAGGATTTTTCCTGAGAAGCTGAGAGGACTCAGAAACAAAACGTAAACAATGATATTCTGCTGCTGTGGAATGGAATAGGTGGATCTGTGATTGGTCTCATGCAGTTGTTTCTAATTAATGGCCAATCACAGTCAGCTGGCTCAGACTCTCTGTCCAAGACACAAGCCTTTGTTATTCATTCTTTCTTTTGCTATTCTTAGCCAGCCTTCTCATGAAATCCTTTCTTCTATTCATTTAGTGTAGTTTTAATATAATATATATATAAAATAATAAATCAAGCCTTCTGAAACATGGAGTCAGATCCTCGTCTCTTCCCTCATCCTCAGACCCTGTGACCACTGTCACACAGCCGGTGTTCAAACAGGAGGGAAGTCTGCAGTCTTTCTGATAGAAGTGGACACGTTTTTGGTTTATATTTTAAAAAATACAAGTATCATATGCTTTGCCTTTTAAAACTTTCTGTTCTTAGCTGAGTATTTTAGCAGGATGTCAAAAGCAAAGAGTTTTGCCGTCCCAATGGCTCTATTAGGAATGAAATTCCATAGGGAAAGAGGAGTATTAAACAGTATTTGAAGGTGGGATAGTAAAACCACATGGACCACAATCCCCTTTGAACATAAATAAATAAGGTGTGGGGGGTAGGGCCTTCTACCACCGTGGCTGCTCTGTCCCTCAGCATGGGATGGAGGGGAAATTCTTTTGTCATTACGGTCCCCTTGCCAGGACAGGTGTCAAATCACAACAGCTTTGTGTGCAGGCAGGTCCCTGCAGTTTGTCACCACAGTAACCCTGTATTTTTATTTCTTGTTATACTTTGTCGTCATTAGCACACTTCCAGCAATAGCGATTCTAAAACCAGCTCTGCACAAAATGTATTTATTTAGCTGTGGTGCCATCCAAGATTAACAATGTGGGACACCACCGTTCTGGGAACAGGCTGTTCCTTATAAACCTGCTTTGCAGTTTTCTTGCCAGTCCTTAGGGATACACCTCCAGAGCCCTGACAAGAGTGTTGGGGCGGGGGTGTACATTGAAATACAAATGAGATGCCTGTTTTAGGATCCTGTTCAGAGCTAGTACCATGTGACTTCCAGCTCCTCCCACACAGCAGAGGATCCCAGAGCTCGTGCTGTTACCTGATTTCCCTGCTGCTTCTCCCTTTGGTGCCTGGCATGTGCTCAGTGTGGTTCACATGCATGTGTCACCCACAGGCTGCACCCACGGGTGCCACACTTCCCTAGCAAGAAGAGAAGTGCATCAGCTGGCAACCTGCACTGCCAGGCTTCCTGGTTTCACAGCAGAGTGGTTTTGGTTTAGAAGGGGGCCTGGCCCGCAGCAGGGGCACCCGGCCCAGCCACTGTTTCCTCTTTTCAACCAGAAAAGAAGAGACTTCCCATGAGTTTTCCTTTTTTCACATGAGTGCTCACAGAGGTGTATCAGCTTTCTCTTTGCATCACTTCTGTGAGTGCCCCCCATGCAAAACCACTACACAGTCAGAGCCATTTGGTAAACTCAGGGCTTATGTTAGCCAGGACATCCATTTGGTCCCAGAGAGGAAACTTTTATCCCTCCTTTTCACACGTCAGAGTCAGGTGAAGAGCCACAAGGGTAACCACATCCTTGTGAGGAGGGCAGCAGGGTGGTGCAGCCCATGGCGGTAGTGCAGGATTCTCTCTGCTAAAAGAAGCTTCCTGTAGAGAAATGTTCACTGCAGAAACCAAAGAATACTCAATGCTGTTTCTCAGCACCAGCATGCTACAGACATACAACAAATGAGGTGCTTTGAAGTAAAAATGTTTTATTGCAATATTTCATTATTTACAGTACCATTCCCTTTGGGTGCAAAAAGTACACCAAAGTGCAAAGTTATTTTGGGCAGGAAAGCCAAATGATGGTAACTTAGCAGAAAAACACAACTGTGCCTCCTCACTCTGGCTGTCCTGCTTCCTCCAGGTCCTGAATACAGAGAAGTTTGCTGCTCTTCCTGGGCATTTAGAACAACCTGGCAATTGTGGAACTTTGGTCACAAAGGATTGTCAGTCTGTTCAAGGTGATGCAGGAACAGGAATCTGCAGTCTTTCCTGCAGGACTTCACTTGGGATTCAGGGTTTGTAATGGGGTAACAAGACATCTTTGTATGCAGGGCTGTTATGCTGCTATCTCAATTTTTGATAGAAGTACTGGTTTATTCCCAACTATCTTTCTTGCTGACTCACTTTGATTCATTTAAGGTTTTGAGGTTATTTATCTGCTCCCTTAAAAGAGCAAGTAACTCAAAAATGTTACCAGAGTTGCTACTGGATACTGAAATCAGTCGAGTCTTCCAGCATTGCACTGAAAAAGTTTTACAGAATACCACAAATTTTATTATGCATTTCCATTTTCAATAAAAATGGTGATTCAAAACACCACTGAAGCCTACATTTTTACACACTATCATCCCAAAATAGTACAAATTATACTGGTTACTTCAGGACCCCTCAACAGAAACTCTCCTTTGGAAAGGGGGTAGTAACTACCAATTTTATGGAAGACTAGAGAACGGCAGTATTCCAGTGGCTAAACTCAGGTCAAGAATCTTTCCAGCTTTCTAACAAGTTTATTAGCTTGAGAAAGTACTTGGAAAGACAGTTTTCAGACAGAATCCCTGCAATTTCCACTGCTGCCAGCATTCCCTTAGGAGATAAGCAGTGAACTTCTCTGCCTCAATTATCTCAGGGTACATCAGAGATGTCGTTACCTCTAAAACTAGAGACATCTTCTGTTACAAAGCTCTTGTACAACTGGGAAACATTTAAGACTCCATTCCAGAAAATAAGTTAAATGAAATGGCACTTGAGTCCTTGAGAGAACATGTAGCAGTAGCTGCTGCTGCTCTCCTTAGCACATGCCTGATTTACAGCTCAATATTGAGTCCTTGCAACAGCTGCCTCAAATGATTTTGAAATCGTAGCTTCTCAGAAATGGGATGATTGCAGTTCTTGGCAGGTTTCTTCTTGTGGGTCACACTTTTATTCCATGTTCTCACAGGCTTTTCTGTATCACTATTGATGGAAAGCCACCAAAAGCTTTATGTCGGATTCTCGGCTGTTTAGATGGTCTGGAAAGGCCCGGGGTGGCCTTGGGCAGCCCGCGCTCCAAAGGACGAGAAGGGACTTCAGATCTTTTCTCGGTCTCGGTGTTTATTAAATGCTTATCTAAAAGATTTTCTCTTGGCCTGACAGAGTTCTGCTCAGCTGTCAGCCATGGGCACACACTGAAAGCCCCTGGGGCGGTCACTTATCTTTATACTCGGAGTTACGTATACAATATTTATCATTTTTCTCCAATACCCTCTACCCTTATTAACCAGTGCACTTCTAGTAATAGCCAATCCCAAAGTGCCAACATCACCACAGAAGATGGAGGCCAAGAAGAAGAAGAAGAAGGACAGGACACGCCCCAATTCCTCCATCTTACTTCTTTAGACCCCCCTGTACAGAAATCTTAAACCCTGTGTCTCACACTCCAATTAACTTGTCCCTTCACCATTCACCCCAGTGAAATCCTCCTATCCTCATACTGATGTCGTCTCCCGTGTAGGATCAAAGTCCAGCCACCAGACATTTCTGGCAACATTCCAGAACTCTCGAGCCCCCCAGGGGTGGTCTCGGTCACTCTGCACCTCAGTCCTGAGAGGCTGAGATCCCACATCTCCCCCTTCTGTTTGCACCAAGAAGATCTCTTTCGCTATCCGAGCTAAAGTCTCCCATACATTTTGCCTTGGTTGACTAACAGGTAAATTTCCCCCATTGCTTACTGCAATGAATGAAAGAATGATGCACATAAGCATCATGAAACTCATTACTTCGCTTTTATGTGAAAATCCCCAAAGTCCTTAGTTTCTTTTTATTTCTCTTCCGGGTCGCTTTTCGCAGTCTGAGTCTCGACTTCTATCTGAGTACTCGTCTCTTTGTTTCTTGGATCAGCGTTCTCATGCTCTCGCGTTCGGAATGGCTTCACGTGCCGCGCCGACACCCACTTCAGACCTCGATCTGTGGAGATACAAGTGAAACCCTTGCCCCAAGTGATTAGTTTGAAAGGACCCTCTATTTGTCCTGTATCTGGGTTTCTGATCAAAACTAAACATTTTCCCTTAGCTTTGCCTGTGTGTTGTTTAGAAAATGTCTCACAATTGGTGGATTAGGTTCTGAGGATGAGCTATTTAGGAAATTCAGCACGTACAGTGCCTTATTTAATTTCATGTAAGGTGTTGCCTCTGGCTCACCCCTTCTCTGTCTGTCCAGAAGGGATTTCAGGGTGTGATGTGTTCTTTCAATGATCGCCTGACCTGTGGGTGAATGCGGAATACCAAACGTGTGTCTGACACCCCATCTCTTCAGGAATCTGTCAAGCACCCTGCCTGTATACGTTGGACCATTATCTGTTTTTATCTCCTGAGGCACACCTAATGCTGCAAATGCCTGCAGAAAACGTTGGCAAGCATGGTCTGCTGTTTCCCCAGCATGTGCTGAAGCAAAGACTGCACCTGAGAATGTATCTACAGAAACATGAACATTTTTGAGCCTCCCAAAAGATGGATATTTCGTGACATCAGCTTGCCACAATTGAAGACTTTGCAGCCCCCGCGGATTGATGGCCCCGGTAGAAGAAGGTGGCTGCACAAGCTGACAGTCTGGACAAGCACTAATGATCTCCCTCGCCTGACTCTTTGTGAGACGAAAGGACTCCATTAGCGCTTGCGCTTTCTGATGAAAGAACGCATGACTCAACCTTGCCTGCTCAAAAATGTCCGGCAGTGTTTGCAAAATGGGCATTGTCAACCTGTCCGCCCGAGCATTTCCTTCTGCTAAAAACCCCGGAAGTGTTGTGTGCGCTCTAATGTGTGTGATAAAATACTCTCTTTCCCTGCTCTCTAGCAGTGTTTTCAAGCTTGTCAGGTATGAGTATAAAACCTCATTACTGACTTCTTTCAAGAGCGAACCCTCCAATCTCTTGACCACACCCGCAACATATGCGGAATCTGTCACCAGATTGAGAGGCTGTTTGAACAACTGAAATGCTCAGACAACGGCTGACAACTCCACAATTTGTGGAGAGCCCTGAACCATCCTCACGTCTGATTCCCAATCCCCTGTCGTTGAGTCTCTCCATGTGATCACTGACTTGTGTGTCTTCCCTGAGCCATCCGTGAACACGGTGATCCCATCCAAAGGTTCTTCACTTATTCGTGGTTTTGCTCTATAGCATATTTGCGATTGCAGTATTCTATGCTGTGGAAAGTGGACTGTGCAAGTTCCTGGGAACGCTAACAATGCGATTAACAGGTCTTTCGATTGTTGCATCGCCCAATCGAAATAGTCTCGTTTCAGACGTAATCTAATGACTGAGAATTCTCTTCCTGCCATTGTCAGCAACCTTGTTCTCGCCTTTATGATGATTTGTGCTGCCATCTCCAAATCTGTGAGAATCGTTTTTGCGGGCCTGTGTGGTAGGAAAATCCACTCTATGATTATCAAAGAGTCCTTTTGTGATTCATCCCATTGGAAGATCAAACCATGGAACTGCGTTTTCTTCCCCAGCACTGCCAACTGAAAAGGCAACGTTGCAACAAATCGATGTGCCTGCCTTTTCTGTATCGCGTTCGTGATTTTCTCCAACTCTTTTCTCGCTTCTGGCGTGAGTGTCCTGGGAGAACAAATGTCTGTGTCTCCTCTCAAGAGATCGAGCAGTGCTGGAATGTCGCTGTTTGTGATTCCCAAAACTGGTCTCATCCAGTTGATTTCTCCCAAAAGCTGTTGTAAATCATGCAAATTGCTGATCTTAGTGTTGATCTCCACTTTTTGAGGCCTTATGGTTTTCTCTGAAATTTTCCACCCTAGATATTTCCAAGGTGCAACCTCTTGAATCTTCGAAATGCTGATTTCCAGACCTGCCTTTTGCACCTCTGCAATCACACAGTCGCGAGCTTCTTGCAGCTCCTGTCGTGTTGATGCTGCAATGAGCAAATCATCCATGTAATGAATGATCTTCGCCTTCGGAAATTTCTTTCGTGCTGGTGCCAAAGCTCGCGCCACGTACCATTGACAGATCGTCGGAGAATTTTTGAGGCCTTGTGGAAGAACGACCCAATGGTACCGCTGCAGAGGCGTTTCCCTGTTGATACTCGGGACTGAAAAGGCAAATCTCGGAGCATCATCTGGATGGAGTGGGATACTGAAAAAACAATCCTTGAGGTCAATGACCACAAGCTGCCAATCTCTGGGAATCATTGAGACAGATGGAAGTCCCAGCTGAAGTGGTCCCATGTCTTCTATGACTTCGTTGATCTTCCTGAGATCGTGTAACAACCTCCATTTGCCCGATAGCTTTTTCTTGATGACAAACACCGGAGAATTCCAAGGGCTGTCTGTTGGCTTGATGTGTCCCTTCTGCAATTGTTCTTGGACCAGGTCTTTCAGAGTGCTCAATTTTTTCCGCTCAAGGGGCCACTGATCCACCCAAACTGGATCATCTGTTTTCCATGTCAGCTTCAGTGTGGCGAGTGCTGCAGTGACCCCTATTAAAAATCCACTTCGATCTTCGCGCCCCATTGTGCCAAAAGGTCCCGACCCCAGACTGTGATCGGCTTTTGGACGACAAAAGGACGAATGATCGCCGTCTTATCTCCTGGTCCCGTGACAACGACGGAATTCTCACTTTGCAGACACAGAGATGCTCCCCCGATGCCTGAGAGAGAGCCCAATGGCGCGACCAAGCTCCAATTGCGTGGCCAAGAGATGTACGATATTACTGTTACATCCGCCCCTGTGTCGAGCATACCTCTGATCGATATTGTCCTGTCCCCACATGTCAATTGGCACGTGAGCGTGGGTCGGTCTCGACCTATGTGCTTCACCCATGTTGTATGTACTTCAACATGCTCTTTCATAGGGAGACCTTCTTCGTCGAAGATTGACATGACCTCTCCAACTGCGTGTGGCGGCAATGCGAAGGCTCTCGCAACCACAGTATTTTCCGGTACAGTCAATGGTGGACGAAGCGCTCTTGCCAAAACTGTTAACTCTGTATTTTTGTCCGCTGAGACAACTGTTGGATAAACAATGAGTCCAAGAATACTGCACTTGTCTTGTCCAATTATCAAGAAATCTTGTTTCTTGTATGAGTCTCCGCGGATACCCGTTGGTATCTCCGCATGACTTTCATCTAGAAAGCATACTAGTTTTGAAGCTGCCAATGCACACTGTGCCCCTGGTGGGAGGAGGTCTGGGTCACTGTGGAATCGACTGAGGGTTTTGCTGAGGGTATCTGCTTGTCGCTCACTGATGACTGCCCTGTCTGTTCTTGTGACACCGCCAGCACTTGTGTCTGAGCGCGCTGGCGATTTCCCGCGCTGCGTTTCCCGTTTCGCGTATGCGGTAACGGATTTCCTTCCACATCTGTCCGGGAATAACATTCTTTCACAGAGTGTCTTCCTCTTCCGCACCGTGCACAAATTGGCCTTTCTGCTTTCTGTGCTGGTGTTGGTATATGTGTCCGTGGGCAATTCCTTTTCAGGTGCCCAAACTCCCCACATTTGTAGCACCGTCCTCCTTGGGGATTGTTCTTCTTCTGCATCGTTGCAAGAACTTTGTTGACGTTCTCGTTCTGTTGATGGAGTATTTTCTCGAACATCTTCTCCAATGTCTTGTCCTCTGGTTGCCCTTCTGAGTGTCCCTTTAGCTGTTCTTCCCATTCCTCTTTTAATTCATTCTTCACAATCGCTGCGACGTGCTGAGGTGTCCCCACCTTGCTGCATGCCTCCACCATCTCTGCCAAGGATGGCCGTCCTGGCATGGTGCTAATCACCCATTGACAATCCGGGCTGGCGTTGCCGAAAGCTAAACTCTCCAAGAGAGGCCTCTTCGCTTCTTCTATCGTCACCTGTCGATCCACGGCTTGCGTGAGTCGGTCGATGAACGACATGAATGGCTCTGCGGGACCTTGCCTGATGCAAGAGAACGGAACATCCGGAGCTCCTGTCGGTGTAATTTGTATGATTGCCAATCGCGCTGCTTCTTTGATGTCGTTTAACACTCTTCGTGGAAGCCGCGCTGCTTGTTCCCCTGGGTTGTCATCTGGAGGATCCCCTGCTAACTGCCCTTCTGTGAGGTTCGCATTTGGCCCACCTTGATATCTGTTCCGCAACTCAGCAAGATATTTTCTCCACCTTTTTTCCCAAATAAGATTCTGCGTGTCAGTGAGGATCATTGCCACAATACTTCGAATATCATATGGTGTGAGATCATACATAGTGAATGTCCCTCTTAGTAGCTGTTTGAAGTATTGTGAGTTCAGCCCAAAAGTTTGAGCCGCCTTCCCTAAGTCTTTGAGTGTCTCATGACCCATCCTTTCCCACCTTGGATTCTGTCCCTGGGCATCATATGTCACTGGCATTGTCAAATCTCCTGATCCCAGGAATAAATGCTTTTCCTTTGCCAACGCTTTTCTGATTCGCTTCCAATCCATCGTCTTCACCGGCTCTTGAAATTCCTCTTCTTGAGACCCCATTGGGATTTGCATGAATAATGGTGTTGTGGACGTCATCGGTGATTCATCGTGTCTCATTTTTCGCCTTGAGGTCTTTGGCCTTGCTCCTAAATCCGAAAAGGAAACTCGAGGATCCTGTTGATATTTCTTTTTTGCTGTATCAAATGAATGCAAGAAGCTTTTTGCTGCTTCTGCTGCTGACAGCATCCATGTCGGAACACCTTCCGATGCTGTGATCCTTATGACATCTTCTCCTTGTAGCTGTTCTTCATCTGAGCTTTCATCATCTTCATGAAATCCCGGAGTCGATGGATAATCCCTTTGTTGTGTTAACATTGTCTTCTTTGAAATGCTTTTCTTTTTATACATTGTTGGAAAAAATTGCTGCATTGTTGCAGTCTCGCCATGAGATGGCGCTGTGGCTCCGCCGAACCGATCCGGCATGTGCACTTTTGTCCTCCTGCCACTAGGTGGCGCTGTCACCGGCCTCCCTAGCTCGGATGACAGAGTGAGCTCAACTGCCCCATTTCCTCTTCCGGTCCGACGTGTCGGCGATCTCATTTGAGACCGTGTTTGCTTGGCTTTTAATTCAGCTGAAAATGGGGCTTGAACACCAAAACGTCTCCCTTGAAGGGAAGGGACTGGGACTCCGAGAGTTTCAACCAGAGGCACCGAGTCTGAAGAGGGTGTGGGGCCCCTAGCACGGCCCCTCCTCGCCCGAGACGTCACAGGAGATCGGGCCCGCCGCCACCCGCGCCCTACTCTCTGCGCGTGCGTGCTCTCCGAGCCGCTCCATGTCTCTCCCGAGCTGACGTCATCCTCTCCCACTCGTTCCACCCCCGAGGTCTCTTCCCCGAGGTCTGTCCCTGACTCTGTCTCCTCCTCCTCTGATGCTGTGTTCACTCCTCCCACCGGTGTGTACAGCCCGCCTCCCGCCGGCACCCGGGCCCGCCCCGTGATTCTGGCCGACCTCCGCACTGGGTCTGACGTCACAACCGCGCGCCTCCTGCGTCTCACTACGGTGGCCCTCTGGGGCTGTGCGGTTTCCCCCAATTCGCCGCCCGCATTTGCTGCCCCCGCGCTGGTATGTGACTCCCCCCCCGGGTTCTTGCGAGTTTTGCCCGCCGCGCGCGTCTCCTCGTCTTCACCCGCGCTGCCCGCCTGCACCGCCGCCGCCGCGCCGCCGCCTTGCTCTGCCGCCGCTGCGCCGCCGTGCCCTTCGTGAGAAAGCGCCCCCCCCGATCCCTTGTCTTCCCCCTGCTCCCCCCCTTCCGTTCCTGACTCCTCTATACTCTCTGGGGTTTCAGGACACTTTTGGGGTTTCTTGGGGTTTATGGGTTCTTGGACCGGGGGTTTTGATATTATTTCCTGCTCTCTTTTCTCGAGAGCCCTTTCCCCCTGGCTTCTTGAGGCCAGAGCTAATTTTTTCCCGGAGCTTTGCTTCCCCCCTCTTTCTGAGGGTGCCACAGCTTTTCGCTGTTTTTCCAGTCTTTTCGACTGCACTGAAATGCCTTCTAGCATAATTCTTGCCGGCGAGAGCAGCTTTAACGCTGTCTCATCTTTTTTCGTTGCTAAGAAATATAAATGTCTGTTAATTTCTTGCCAAAACCCCACTTCGAATAGCAGGCATGTTTCTGCAAGTGGGTAGTTGAGCCTTGCCCACAACAATAACTGTTTTAATTCTTTCTTTGGGATCCCTTCTGTATATGATTCGGCCACGCCTTGTAAGGCGGACAAGATTTCCCGTTGTTCCTGGGAGAGTGTGCCCCCCATATTCTTATTTTTGGCCTTCTTACCGAATTTGTCGTCAGAGCGGTCCGAAGGCTTCCGATCTCCGTCCAGCGGGTCACGAGGGATGGGTCCAGAGGCGCCTTTCTGGTCCCGGTCCAGGCCGCTCTGCTACAAACTGTCTTCGGCAGAAGCTGAGAGATGGAATTCTCAGTGACTGCTGTTTTTTGCAGACTCTCCTGGCCGTTTTTTTTTTCTTCTTCTCTTCTCAGGAGTTATCAGTGTTCTCCTGGGAATTCGTCCTAGGTCGGAGCTGTCCTCTTGGCTCTTCAGCTCTTCAGGGCTTTTCCCCCCCCGAAAGGTTTGGTGGGAAGTAGCCCACGCAGCGAACGCCACTTGTCAGATTCTCGGCTGTTAAGATGGTCTGGAAAGGCCCTGGGTGGCCTTGGGCAGCCCGCGCTCCAAAGGACGAGAAGGGACTTCAGATCTTTTCTCGGTCTCGGTGTTTATTAATTGCTTATCTAAAAGATTTTCTCTTGGCCTGACAGAGTTCTGCTCAGCTGTCAGCCATGGGCACACACTGAGAGCCCCCTGGGCGGTCACTTATCTTTATACTCGGAGTTACGTATACAATATTTATCATTTTTCTCCAATACCCTCTACCCTTATTAACCAGTGCACTTCTAGTAATAGCCAATCCCAAAGTGCCAACATCACCACAGAAGATGGAGGCCAAGAAGAAGAAGAAGAAGGAGAGGGGCACGCCCCAATTCCTCCATCTTACTTCTTTAGACCCCCCTGTACAGAAATCTTAAACCCTGTGTCTCACACTCCAATTAACTTATCCCTTCACCATTAACCCCAGTGAAATCCTCCTATCCTCATACTGATGTCGTCTCCCGTGTAGGATCAAAGTCCAGCCACCAGACATTTCTGGCAACATTCCAGGACTCCCGAGCCCCTCAAGGGTGGTCTCGGTCACTCTGCACCTCAGTCCTGAGAGGCTGAGATCCCACAGCTTTACAGTTGCAGAAAATACCATTTTCACAAATAAAATATACTGGATTTATTCCTCAACCTACCATACAAAACACAGTGTTTAGAAGCTCTGTGGTGCCTCCCTTGCAGCATTCCTTTGGAATTTGGAGGTGGCAGAGCTCACATGCAATCCACAACGTTGCTGGATCCCTGGCCCATGTCCCGGATCTGGCTGCTGAGACAGGAGCACACGGCCACGCCTGCCCCTGCCCTGCAGTGCGACACCGAGCCCACGAGCTCCCACCTGCAGGGGAAAAAGAAAAATAAGTTCCTGCCCTTTCTGAGCAACCTGAAAGTATTTTCTGTGCCTGAAATTCTATTACACTGCCTAGCTCTTCACTCTGCACAATCAGTGCAAAATCAGACTGAAAGAAGTAGAAGAATAAAGATTGTTACTGAATGAAAGGGCGACAACAAGGATTAGAGAGGAGCAGAGGAAGGGGAGGTGCTTAAATATTTACAAGACTGCCCACGTGATATAAGCACCAGTCCTGCACTGATAGCCATGGATATGACTCAGTTATTACCAGGAAACAACAGCTAGGCTCCTCCTGCACACTGCTTCTATACTGCTATGTTTTCATACAGGCAGATTTCCTTGTCTTATTAAGACAAACAAAACATTTGAAATTACCTGTTCACTATGGGATCAAATGCTTCCACTGTATTCAGGTACACGTTGCCATTATGACCTCCAACTGCAAAAATTTTTCCCATCAGTGTTGCTATGCCAACACCACCCCTTGGAGTCGTGAGCTCTGCCACGTATTCCCATTTGTTACAGCGTGGGTCAAACCGCTCCACCGAGCTCAGGGGCGAGTTGTCATCAAACCCACCTGCAAACAACCACCACAGGGTCAGCTTCTGGCACTGCTGTGCAGGGAATATCCAAGACTGGCATTATCAGGTCATTCTCAGCATTTGGGGGCCCTGTCCGGCACTCTACTTACCAGAACTTTACAAGCTCCTAAAAATTAATCCAACAGCTCACGCTCTTCTCACTGCTCAAGCATCAGCTGAGCAATAACTTTCTTCTACTCAAGTAGCAAGGATTCTAATTTTATTATTTTTCCCTCTGAATTCATCATATTTATAATGAAACAGCTTCCCATTTGGAAGAGAAAGAAACCTAACACCAGTAAAAGGATGGTCTCAAACTTATTTTACTTCATGCAAAACATACTCTAGCAGTGTTCTCAAATTACAGCATTGGCAAATATTTGAGTAGGGGAAAAAATTTCATATAAGACTAAGTGATGCATTCCTCTTGCTGGGGAAGCTGGCAGAGAAGCATTTTGTTCAAATTCTATTTAAGCACTTACAATAATACACAAATCAGAGCTTTTTAAATTATCACTGTGGTACACCTACTTGGCATCTTCCTCTCTCAGGAAAGCAGGTAAATACAGCCAGCACACAAGACAAGAAGCTGTGGAGTAAGTGCAAAAAAGGTACTGCTGTCTACACTCAGATCACAACTGGAGTTATGTTTGAAAGCACGTGAATTCAAGAACCATTTCCTAAAAGAAAACTCAAGAATGGTGAGTCTTGAGAGGATTTTCTAATAAAGTTGTATTGTCCTGAACAGATCAGCCCTCCTGAAATGTGGGTTAGGAGCTGCTTTTCATTTCCTTGCTAATGTACCTTCGTTTAAGCATGACCTGGTTGTGCTTGCATTCTTCTCCTGCCTAAGAACACCAAGTACAGGTCAGCTCTATCTGTTCCCAGTCCCTCTAGCAACAACAGCCTCTTCCAAAGCCCAGCACTTGGCAGCAGCAGCAGCAGCACTACAAAATGCCACATCCCTACTCACCAACAACATACAAGCAGCCGTGGAGCTCACTAACACCGTTCCCAGCCCTTCGCTGACCCATCTCTTTCACTTCTATCCACTTATCCAAGTGGGGATCATATTTCTCCACACTGGAAAGAGATGCTACACCATCATTGCCACCCACGGCGTAAACATGGTTCTGGAAAACAGTTGTACAAAGATTATTTGTGATGTAGTTGCCTTTACTCAGCTTTTCATAAGCAGTGTTAAAATTATATGGAAATGTGGTATATCCATTTCATTTAAGAATTCCAACAACAGGTTTAATTATCTAACATAAATTCTATCTCTTCCAATGAAACAAGTGCAACAGTTTTGTAGTGTTGCAGCTATTTTTCAGAGCACGGGGGATTAAAGTAGAGCATGCATTTGGTACCTTTAAACATAATGACCATGACAATCCTGTCAGCTGAGTGAGATAGGAAGCACTATCCATATCATTAGAACAGTACTCCTCCCAGTACCTCAAAAACTGCTGAAACAGTTCAATTTGCTGTGAGTATTATCTCAAGTATCCTCACTTTTTGCACAGGATTTTGATGACTAGAAGTGCTCAGACCCACCAGCTGCATTTAGTTTCAGACCTTGTGCTCTGCCTGGTGCTGCAGCTTAGAAAAGCAGCGGGGCTGCCCAGCAGTGACTCACCACCAGCGCCACGGAGCCGACGCCCCCGCGGGGAGTGTTCATGGAGGCCACGGTGCTCCAGCAGTCCGAGTCGATGTCGTAGCGCTCCACGTCGCCGAAGCACGTGTTGTCATCCAGGCCCCCAATGGCATAAATGGGGCCGCCCAGGGATGCCAGGGCGATGCCTCTCCTAGGAAAGCACAGCAACAACACCTCAGTGCAAGGCCTCAGCCAGAGGGAGCCACACAGCCGCTGCTATGGTGCATGAATGGCACCTGCTTCAAACCAGGGGGAAAAGAGCAATGGAAATTTTAAAAGTGACGTTTACAGAAAATCATGTTGCTGACCCACTGCACACGTGTGTCCTTTTCACTGAACGTCAACTCTGAGGCCAAGCCCTCTGCTCACATATTTGGATACATGACAATGTCTTAGGTACGATTTCTCTATTTTATTAAGTCTGAAGATGAAGCAAAACCTACTGGGTTAACTTCGTTGCTATAGCTGGCTGCTATCATTTGAGAATGATTGGGGGTGATACTAATACACATTAAAAGGCAAACCTGTGCTGGATATTAAATAGCTGAACTCTAGCAAGATTTAATTGTGGTTTCTTCCATTCTGGTGTTTTTTAATTGAGTGTTAAAATGGTTGCCAGATTTTTTTCTAATAAATCTACTAATATTAGAGTACAATCAGTATTATAAAATTGAAAGTAGGTCTAGAATAAAAGCATTAAGTTTCTGCTTCAACCACCAAGTGAGGTGAACTACCATGTTACTGACAACATTGTTGTCTCATTAAAGAGGGAAGGTTCAGAGATACTGAGGCAGGAGCAAGGAAGGCACGATCCTTCTACAGAACAAACACTGTGGCGATATCCTGGCCCTACCTTTTGCCTCAGCAGGTAACACAGACACCACTTCATGGTGGCATTTTTCTCCACTAACTATTCCAAGCCTTCCATGAATGGGAGGAGTGGAGTTGGGAGGTAGCCAAGGCACAGCAGCCCTTTCATTTACCTGGGTACTCAATAATAAATGTCACAGAAATCTAGGGCTGATTGTTCCTGAGATTATGCCCTGGGGTAGAGGCAGGATGGAAGAAGTAGAGCAAGCCACTTCTAGGAGTCTGGGCCTTCTACTTTAACTAGGTCACAGCTACAAATAGCTTTCAGACTTAAGCCATAGTTATTATTTCACTCCTACTTGCACATGATGCTTTGAAAAACAAAAAACAACACAACAGAATGCAGAATTAGGGACATTGATTTCAATAACAGCAGAAAAAAAATACAGATCTGTGAGTCCAGTAACTCCTTGTAAGAAACTTAAATGTCAAGACAAAAAACAGTCCTCAATCTGACTTTCAGATTGCATGTTTCTGGCCTTTTGTGTGAAAAACATAGGCAGCTTTTTTTCCTGCTGTAGTATTTAACTTTTTTCATTTTCACTGTGCAGTATTTCACTTCTCATGTTATGCTGGCGGTTATCTCACTCATTCCTAAAATGAGCAAAAACTGCACAGAACCAATTCATTGGTTCCAAGTTGTTTACTGGGCACAGCAGAAAGGCCCTGGACACCAGAGTGTAAGCACAGCTTGCAGAAGATGTCCGTGGTCCAGAAGCCAGCTCCTCCTCCAAAAAAAGAGAAGGGTGATACATTCATAGCATAAAGCTCCAAAATAGGGGAAAGAAATTCCTATAAATCGAACAGTTTGGAAACACCAAAAAAAAGCAGGACAGACAGGATGTTTTTCAGCATCAGCAAGAAATGGTACACCACAGACTAGGACTTGGAGTGTGGGAAACATGTACCTCTTTGTGTTCATTGATGCCTTCATCATCCACTTGTTTGTGAGAGGATCAAATACTTCCATGCTTCCTAAGTGCTCATTTCCATCATGTCCACCTACTGCGTAGACTTTACCTGAACACACAGACATCTTTTAAAACAGACATTGCTTGGCAACATCTCGGTTTCATTTATATAATATCCCTGCCTATGTGGAGACCAAGAGGTCAAATAAAGGTTCAAGTTTTAAAATGTTTTCAGTATCAGAGTTTCATATGCTATATTTATAACCAGGAATCTATTCCAATGAGAACTTTTATACAAAGCTTGAGATTATGTAAACAAAAAACCTTCCCATAATTTAAGTACTGCAGGTCAAATCAGTTTGGACACATGTACCAGTCTCTCCAGATTTTATATGAAGAAAAATTATCTCTGTTCTGCTGCAGCAACAGAGGGGCTGCTAAGTACAAGAGAAAGCTGCATTATTGGTGCTAAGCTGCTCTGGACTGCACAGATCTGTTTTCAGAAGATGGAGACCCAAAAATGAAGCTAGGTCTGCTCTTGGAAGAGCTATGGTCTTAGTAACTTTCCAGGATGGATTTAAGCAGGAAGGGAGCTAGTATGAGTACTAGCAAATTCTGGGCGACTGCTGTGTAAGGCAATTTCTTTGTAAATGGATTTAAAAAATCATTTACTTAAGGCCAGAAGCTATATACAGCTCAGTTGGGCTTGGAGGAACCTTTAAAGGTCACCTAGTCCAGCCCCTCTGCAATGAGCAGGGACATTTTCATTTTCAGATTGTTTATAGCACTATCCAGTCTGACCTTGAGCACTTCCAGAGATGGGACATTTACCACCTCTCTGGGCAACCTGTTCCAGGTTTTCACCAACCTCACTGTAAAAAACTTCTGCTTGATATCTAGTTTAAATCTACGCTCTCTTAGTTTAAAACCATTACCTCTTGTCCTATTACAAGAGACCCCACTAAAAAGACTGTAAAGTACAGAAAGGCCACAATAAGGTCTCTTCCCAAGTCTGAACAGCCCTACTCTGTCAGTTCCCAGTAATGTTTTTCCCATAAGCACAGTCTCAGATTGGCTCTGGACCAAACATTCTTTCAAAGGGGGAGTAGCTTTACTAAACTGAAGACTATCCAACAATTAAACAATTAGTCTGCTTCTTGTACAGCTAGTAAAAAGCACCAACTCTGCAAAAGGAGCAAACAAGTCCCTTTTGCCTGGGGTTGCTTGAATAGGCTTACTGACCTCCCACAGAGATCACACCCACATGCCTCCTCCTGCTGTTCATTTCTGGGCCGAAGAACCAGCTGTTCTTACTGATGGAGTAACACTCAATGCTGCGGAAGGGGTCACCTGATCCACCTCTGCCTCCCACACAGAACAGCACACCTGGAGAACACAAAACAGGCTTACAGAGAACTAGCAGGAGGATGGGCAAAAACAATTGTACAGCAGAGCAAACTGAAATTATGTAGTTTGGGGGAAGCTGTACTTCACTTCAAGGAGCACAGTCATTGCACTTCATAACTGGGTACTGGATTTTGGCCTTTGCTTGACATACTACTATGGCAATTAGCTATCTATGCTCTTGTAAAAACAATGCCTATTTTAAATACACTTTTTGTGGTTTGGCTTAAGGAGGTAAATTGTTTGTTAAATATAATGATATAGAAATTATGATCTGCAGTCAATATTCATCACTCACTTTTGGTGTAAGTTAGCCAAAGAAGTTAGCTCAACCTTCAACACCAAAAGATAACTGTCCACTGTTTTCGGTACAGCTTTGAACAGATTGCCTGGTCATAACATACATATAACATACATAACAGCTCTAGCTTTAACAAAGATAGAGCTAATCCAGATAAATTATTAATGCTTAAAGAAAGAAAATGACTCCTAAAGTTCTGCTAGGAAAATGCAGCACATTACCAAAATACCAAAGAGGTACATAATGGCTTTCCCAATTTTGCATTAAGTCATTAACAACCCTCGATATCAAGCTAAACCTGCTTTGATATCAAGACACCTGCACAGATGTGCTGCTTTTTCTCCACACCACTCCCTAGTGGGTAACCAGACACACATTTAATTACCAGCAGTCTGCTTCCTTGGTGTTGTGCGAATGGAGTACTCAAAGTCAGGCACTGCCCTGCTGCTCAGGTGAAGGTGGTAGTTCCTTGCTTCATCCAGCAAATCCCTACATTTTAGATTCTGCTTGACAATCTCTTCCTTTGCCACAACACCCATAAGGAAAGAAATGGGCAAGAGAGGCAGCCGTACCTGACATAAAAATGAACACAGTTGGAGAAATGGCTGAGCTGCTGTCACCATGCAGGGCTGCACATGCAGCAGCCGGCAACTCCGGAGTGAGCCAGTCGGCAGCCCCATGCTTCTCAATAAGGAGAGCAGCTCTCAGAGTTGCTCCACACAACAGTGATATGAACACTTCTTTTTGGTGATAATGTTTGCTACAACCATTAGCATTTCAGCCACAGTAGAGAAGTGTCCCTTGGCTCAGCTGTGCTGAGGAAAGAGACGAGCTGCCGCCCATGCTGCACCTGCACCCGCCCAGTGTGATGCAGGCAGCACCTGCAGCTTTACCAGGGTTCTGTCAGATTAGTCCGCTGTTGGGTATGAATCTTCAGCTCACTGCCATGCCAGTATAAGAGGGCTTGTTCATTGGAAAATGGCTCATTTTCTTTGGGTGGCAAGTCAAAAAGGAAACACTTAGTCACCATGAACTAAGTGTCTATAAAGGAGGTATTGCTAGTGCAGTAACACCTTTCTTTAAGGCAGACTTGGAAGACTTTAAGCTTAAAAAAAAGTAATAAATATTGAGAAAGTAATAATTGAGAGTAATAAATATTACTTTAAAAAAGTAATAATTGTTTCCTTCTCTAAATCCTTCCTGCCATTTATTTTAGCAAACCTTTCATCCTTCTTTTTAAGACAAACAGTGCAGAATACAAAGTACAATCAGAGGCAAAGGTGGGACAGATGTTAGTGGGGGGAACTGAAGCAAATCTCCACCTGACCTCCTAAGGTTTGGAGTCAACACTGTCAAGCAGCTCTCAGGTGGCTCAAGAGCAATGGTGCAGATGTCCAGTACCTCCAGTGCTTCTCAGAGCAGCAGGATGGGGCTGTTACAGCACTGACAAGCATCTTTGTCTTGAAGCAGGCATGTGTCACTACCTGTTCTTCCTCACCTCCTTGCTTCCAGTCCCACTTTTTCCTTTATTTTGGCCCAGCTTATTTGAGGCAACTTTAAAGCACCACTGTAGCCCTGCTGACAGGCTCCTAAGGTTAGTGACATGGTAAGAACTCCAGGCTGTTAAATTCAGAACCTCATTATAACAGTGAAACCCATAAGGCTAAATATGACATATATAATCACTGTCTAGAAGCCCAGGCATGTCTTTTGCTGGCAGTAATGTCCAAGTCAACCAATGTCTCCATATGCTCTGGCAAACAGCCCATATTTACAAGAAGGGGTTTACTTTTTCTTGGCTTGAATCTAGTCTCTGCTTTCCATCAACAGAATACAACTGTTAATCTCATCTGCGAGCATAACTGGGCAATAAATATAAATTTCTTTTAAAAAATCTTTAATTGTATTGTCTGTAAGTTTCAGTACAGCATAATAAAGAAGGGGATTTTGTACCAAAAACCTCATGCTGGTCTAGATTAAACTGAAGGTTTTCGGAAGACAGCTAATAAACCATTGTGATCTTTCCCTAGGAAATGTGAAAAATGATTAATGAAGACAATGACAGCAGCATCTCAGTGGACCTCTCCTTACTCACATAATGCCATTACCAATTCAGCCAAATGCAAAATAATCAAGTTAGAGTTCAGAGACAACTAAAACTGCCCAGGCAATCCTACCTGCTAAGACACATGGAATGTTTTGCAGCACATGGTACGCAAATTTTTCCCAGTGCAGGCTCTTCACATCTGTCTCAAATACTGTGACACAACTTGATGTGACACATCTCTCTTAGTTTCCTTTCCCAGCCATGTAAGAAAACGTAACAGCTTTGCCTCCTTTCTTAAGTACAAATACATAACAGGAAGGACAGCGAGCATATCAGGCTGTAGGAGTGGCAAGCCAAGTGAAGTGATGGATTTATACTCTGTTTTGTGTCAGTATAAAACATTTCTGCTCAACCACAGATGTAGCTTTTTGTTGGTTCCCCACCTCCCAGCCATGAGCATAAACTGAGTACTCTTCCCCCTACAGAAGCAGGAGAATATCACTTCCCTCCAGTATTCAAGAACTCTAACTTGCTTCCACTGTCAACTCCCAACCCTGAATACCGGATGAGGCACCAAAACCTAAGAACATTTTCCCCTTGAGATCTACCCAAGTACAAAAAGGTGATTACACAACTAAACCAGTGATGACACAGAAACTTGGTGCCTTGGTCTGCCCTACCTGTGCAAGGATCTCATCCAGCCACGTAGCATGATGTTGTGGATTGGCCAGCAGCCACTTGATAGCAGCATTGTAAACTTGCTTTTCATTTTCAATATTCAGGTCACTGGAGGACAGGAGTTTATGGAGGTGCTGTGGTGACACACTCACAAAGTCCTCGCACTCCACCACTTCTGTGAAATGCTCACAAGCAAACTGATCGGCCATGTTCATCAGGTCGACACGGTTGTGGCTCTCGGCAAACACCCTGACTGCCAGGCAGTTGGAGGGGTGGAAGTGCAGCTTCATGTACTCACAGCAGGCCTTGGCCACCAGCTCTACCTGCAGGATGCAGGCGGCGTACAGCAGGGGCTGCACGTTGTCCACCGTCAGCGTGAGCCGCGAGGAGTACGCGAACTTCACCAGGTCCTCGATGGCATCGCCGTCAAAGTCCCTGATCTCAATCAGCTTCTGCTTGGCTTCAGCCATTTCCGAAAGAAACATGGCTCGGAAGTACGGGATAACGCAAGCCAGCACCAGTTTGTGGCAGGAGATTAGCTTTGAACCAACCTGAAAGAGAAAAGAACAAAAAACCCTCAATGCTTTACTGGAACGTCAGTTTTGGCGGTGAAAGCAGGAACAGTGAAACTGAAATAAGAATTCTGGACTCCATGTATTTTGTCCTCTCAAATTAACCCAATTTGTGCTGTATTTCTGACATTACATCCAAGTATCCCAAAAAATTCTAAGTTGTAGCTTGGCCATGAGAGTAGAGCAAAGCTGTAACTCAGGTAAGCAATAGCAGTGATGCACTGAACTTTCCTTTCTTTAAAAGCCTCATGAAATATCCTTAGAAATATTCTAGATGCATCCTGGGGACAGGAGAAGACTGCTAGACACTTATATGTACTCAGAGACTTTAAGGGGGGCAAATTAGAAAGGGACATTTTTAGACTACTTAATTTAGATTTCTGGACTTCTAGACTTCAACTACTGTTGAAGAACTGATGTTTATAGAAGCAAATTCATCTAAAAACACAGGAATAGCATGGAATAACAGCTGTTTCAGGGGTTATTGAAAGTTACCGATCACTTCAATATTTTTAGAATGTTTACCCAGAAAAGACAGTGTACTCCCCATAAAAAAAAAAGGTATTTCTCAAAATTCTGATCAGAAAATGTAAAATAAGCTGTTTGTGTACAAAATTCTGTAATTCCACTATGTTAAAAAAGAATCTAAGTATTGAAAATAAATGAACAATCTACTTCTTATATGTGTTCCAGGAGTGCTTTCTTACAGCCTTTGTCACTCTGCACTAACATAAAGGATAGCTGGCTGACATAAGCAACAAGTTTCCCTGACAGACTCAAATTTCATGTTCACTTCCAGACGAAGGCGTTACAGAGAGCTGTTGTGCATTTGAGAAAAGATGCTAAATTATAAAGGATATTTTGGTTTTTTTCTAGCTGTGATTCAATACTCACTTGCTCTTACCTTTTTAAAAAGCATGATCAACACAAGTGCAACCTACCCAGTGAGCAGTGAGCTGACTACAGAAAGCAAACGCACAAGAAAGAGTATGCAGATTAAAAAAGAGGAAAAGATGGATTCTTCAGTGTGAGATCACCCCAGAAAGAACAATTCAGACCGACCAAATGAACAAAAAGCAAACCACCAGGAGAAAAGCAGATGGTATTCATCTGCCATTCTTCACCTTCTAACAGCTTTCTAAGACTGTTCATCTGACAGCAGCAGGAGAGTAGGTGAAATTCCAGAATTTAACTTTTGGAGCAGAGGGAGTCTTCCGGAGTGCTCCCACAGCTTATCATTGTTACACCATCAGCACTCCAACTAACTACCACACTGATACAGAAAGATGCTACCAGTGGTCTGCTGTACCAGGGAAAGCTCTCAGGCCATTCTTACCTTCAGACACTTTAATTCTCCCCATCATCCCACTCTCTAAACCTTGCTTTTGAATTCAGTGGCTTTACTATGTTACCCAAATCTGCTTAATTTTAAATTATAGAATGGTTTGGGTTGGAAGAGACCTTAAAGGTTATCTCATTCTACCCCCTGCCAAGGGCAGGGAGACCTGATATAGCATGTTCTTGCTATCTGGAAATCAGAGTTCCCCTCCAGTTACTATCATATTTTAAGAGCAGCAGTTAAAACAATAATTGGTCTGACAAAAGCAACGCTAGAATTGCTCACTAACTCAGGTCACACACAAAAAAGCAGAAAGTTCAGTAGAGATCTGATTATTCTTACAACATGAGAGAGACCTGAGCACTATGGGAAGAAAAACTGCGCCCCCCTGAAAATTCTAATTTAAGTACACAGTTCACAGTTGCTTGGAAATCCCTCATTTGGGAAGCCATACAGTAAGATGTATGTCCACAGGTTGCTCTAGCCTTCACTAGAAGCCAAGTCATGTCACCTAACATTCTTAAGTTACCAAAACAGCTCCACACAGATCATACAGGTGAACATTAATACAAGTCTAACTTAGGGAAAGTTAAACTGCAGCCCCAGTAAAGTGTTTTTTCCAAGGCAAGTTTCCATAGCAGGAACATACATTGAACTCTACTTACAAAATAAGACTTTCTGCCTTTTTTTTTGCAAGGGTAGGTGGAAAGGAAGGAAGGTAAGAATGAGGTCAACAAGAAAAGGGATGAGGAGGGTTGATAACACCAGGGACCTGCATCTGTCAAACATTATCCCTGTTCATATCTAACAGTACAAGTAGCAGGCTAACAACTTCTCCTAAAGGCATGTGTCATTTGTTCTTGGTTTAGGAACTGTGCTTCATTCCTTAAATAATTATCTTGAACTAGTAAGTTGTTTAGCTAAGCAATACTTAATATTCAAAGGTGCTGACACCCACTTCTATGCATGCTAAATACAAGTTTATTGTAATCAAGATATAAGTAATATACAGCTGTGTTTAAAATAATGCCTTAAAGCAATGCTATGCAAGAATCATAAAATTTGCTTCATCCCTCTCTTTCTTTACTCTTTGATCAGCTGTAGAACACAACCATCTGGGTTTTTTTTCCTTCTTTATTGAAGAATGATGGAAGTTAGATTTGTTCCAGAAATCCTGTTTGCTGAGAAGAATCTAGCAATACAACACAAAATGCAGACATGGAGGTAAAATTGGGGATGAAAGTATATTGAGAAAAAAGAGGCTACAAGTAGCTGGAACTGCACAATAAATAGTGATCAACTGTGGTAACTTCTGAGAAGGCAAGTCGGATAAACTCAAAGTCATGTACTTCCACTCTCAGATTATCAATATTTTAGGTGTTTTCATTTCAGCTGTAAACTTCCTAAATAAGGAAAAAACCTCTAGAATCTCTAGAAATGTCTCAGATCCAAGAGGTATTCTGTGGTTTCCACACCCTTGCCAATATTCACAGCCAACTCCCAACACACCTATCTGCAGCTGAATCTTCAGACTGATACATGCAAAGGATATGTGGCAAGTATCACCTTCAGTGTAACATCACAGAGCTCTCCAGCTTCAAAGAAGTGAAGAAGAGAGCTGTGAAAATCCTTCCAAGCCTCGTTGGCCTCAAACACGAAGACATCCTCATCACTGATGGAAGGCTGAGTTTGCTGCTGCTGCTGCCACCTTTTTCCCTTTATCAGCTGTTGTTTTGACTGCTCAGGGACCATGGATTCTGAAGCCATTGGCTGTCACTGCATCAGTCTCCAAAAACTCCTGCCAAGATAAAGTCCAGCTCATCAGGAGTTAGGTCCTAAAATTCAGTTCTGTTCATCTTCCTGTTTAAAAAACACACAAAAAAAGAAAACGAGACATTAGGTAATGCTAGTACATAACACTTCAATTACATTATAATACTACCTATGGAAGGTTAGAGGTGAAGGGACCAAAAAAAGAGACCCACAGCTAAGAATCCTATGTAGGCACCTTTAGGAAAAGCCATTATTTATGAACTTGTTGTCCACACTTCTTGATAAAGACATGAAAAAAAAAGGTAAATATGTACCACAGAATCATACAATTGTTTGGGTTGGGAAGGAACTTAAAAGATTATACAGTTCCAACCTTCCATTAGACCAGGTTGCTCAGAGCCCCATCCACCCTGGCCTTGAACACTTCAGGGATGGGGTATCTGCAGTGTTTTTGGAAAACATTTTCCAGTGTCTCACCACTCTCACAACAAAGAACTTCTGCCTAACGTCTAATCTAAATCTCTCCTCTTTTCATTGGAACTGTTCCCATTTGTCCTATGACCACCTGCCTGTCTAAAAAGTAACTCTCCCTGTCTTTCATAAGCCACCTTTAATTGCTGGAAGGTTCTCCAGAGTATACTGAGAAGCATGTTCCTCTTACACAGACCACCTTTGGTTTCATGGCTTCCTACTTAATTTATGATGCATTCATTCTTCATTCTATGCTAAGAGTTGACTGCTGTTTTTCAGGGATTTCTGCTCGTGGACTCCGGTGTTGGAGGAAGTGGACTGGCCAAAAGAAGAAAAAATTCTTCTGCTATAAAAATTTAAGTCACATGTCTGGGAGCACAACTGATTTTTTTCCTTTGTGAGATTTTGGAAGTGTCCATGTCTCTTACTAAATGTATAGCTCTTCATGCATCAGTACTGGAGAAAAAGCAGGAAGTGACCTGAGGCAACTGCACTTGCTCCTGCTGTAGGTCACAGGGTTGCTGCTAGCAGCATCCTGTGTGGTGATAGAGCTGGTGGCTGCACTGGGCCAGGCAGGTTCAAGTGAGATCAAACATGCAATATTTGCCTGTGGTGCTTTAAGTGAGGTAGGTATTCTTCCTTTAAAAGATATTTAAGAGAAAGACCTTACTTCTCCCAAAACTACAAATTAGCTCAAAGATATTATTGGTCATGGGATCTTTACACATTTCATAGCAATGAATACTTTTTTCTGCTGAAAACCTAGCTTCATTAGACCAGATTTGACAAATTACTAAGGTATTTTTCTAGTTCATTGTGATATTTTGGTTCTCAAATTAATTCTCCATGACTGGTACTCATGTTTAAAATGCCCTTCAAAGAGGCCACTACAGCACTGAGATCTGAAGCTGACACAGAGCTTCAGACACAATCTCCTGAGGTTATAAAAATTAACACAAACAAACAAGAGGGAAAAGACTGACGTTGAAATGCTGTACAGAGATGCTGAAAGGCATCATTATTCATTCAACACTATAATGTAGGTAAAATACAGCACCTCTAGCCAACACTTGTAGGGAACTCATTCTTATTTTGGTCTTTGATGGACACTTTTGCTTCACCACTCCCTGCTCACTCACATCCAACCATTGCTACAGTGACTGAAGACACTGCTTTCAGACAGAACTGCCAGACTGCTAAATGAGAGTTCACAGCTCCCAAGCCATGAGGTTTTTCCATCTGACACAAATGCTACATTTACCTTCCTGCTTTAACTGCAGCTGCATGCAGACTTTGGTCATCTGTTCTGTGTCTCCAGGTAAAAAAGGCTGATGTGCACATTTTACCTATTCTGGATATGCCACTGTAAACACCAACATAAAACCCATGTTTAAGAAAGAAATCAGTGCTGTTGGGGTGAATTTCTTATGCTACAAATGAACTAAGCAATAGTACAAAAGCCAGACATAACTGATTTTAAGCAATGCTCTTCATCAATATCTCATGCTCATAGCAAAAAAAGGTCTTGGAGATGCTCTGAGCTCTTGCCTGTAAGAAAAGAACTTCAGTGCATACTTGGATTTATATATTTGATACATACTAAGTACCCACTTGATATCATAAAGGAAGAAACTAGAAATTACCCTAGAGGAAACCAATGGCATTACTCAGGCACACAGCCATAGATAAGAAAATCCCATCTATGAGAGAGTATTATGATATCAAATGTGTGTATGGGAACATGAGAACAAGTCAGTTACTGTTCCTCAGGTAAAGAGAGGTTTCTGCAACATGTTAAAAATTAACAAATGTAATATAACCTTCAGAAATGTTCAGACAGCAGTTGACTGACATACTGCAGCTTTTTTCTGATGAGACTTGGTGGCAGGTAGATTTTTATTCTTCCCCCAAGTCACCAATTCAGCATCTTGTTTCTGTCATACACCTAGGTCATGCAAATCTTTTTAGACATCTGTCCCCAAATCTTCCACTGGTCTTAATTACAGAAGCTCACAATTTGAGTGTTCAAACAAATCATCTGCTATGGAAAGTACCAGCTGTAGCCATACTTCATTTGCAAGAAAATACTGGCTTGGGCTCATCTTTAGCCATAAGCCTTTTCTGTTCTCAGCTTTCAAACAAAAAAGAAATTAATTTTAGTAGCACTTGACTCAAGATACTAAATTCTGAAAATCTGAAGATCACACCAAATTTATGAAGGTTAGTATATTTCAACTCCACAAACTAAGAGAAGAGCTTTTACAGATTTACTCCCCAAACCAACAGTAATTCAACAATAACATCCAACTACCTGAGGTTAGTTTCAACCTGGGTGAATGCCACACACACACAGAGTCTTTCCTTTCTAGAACAAGACACTGCCACGGCCATTCAGAACTTCAAAGCAACATCCCCTTTTTCACCTTGACAATTAAGTCTTCTGTATACATATTCTGATGACATTAAGGGCATAAGTGACCCTCACAGCAAGTGACTGATTCCAAGGAAACTAAAGGAAGTGCCTCATTCATAACATCATCTATCAATCCTTGTGAACAGCTACTTGACACTTTCCATGAAGAAGTAGCTGTCTCAATAAAAAAGAAAAACAAACAAAACAAGCAAATCTCACACATCTTTACAGCTCACCATCATTTGCTGAGAGCCAGTCAGCAATTTCCTTGTTCAAGTTAAATATTTAGAAGTTGATGATGTCTGCTATTCTCAAGAGGGCAGCTGCTCCAGACCCCAAAGTCTGAGCGCTGGCCCCCAGGCAAGGGACTGAGGATCTCCTCCTAGCTGCTCCTCTAACTTATAAAAGCAAGAAAGGATGGGAGCTCAGACCACAAAAAGCTATCTTACAACTGCTCTAATTCAGATAACATCTGAATTCTGTAACATGATTTTGATTCAGACATTCTAGCTAAATCTTAAACTGAAGTGTAAAATTTCTCAAGTCACACTGAGTACTTGTGTTCAGTAGAGATAAAATACCTCAATTTTGAAGCAAAAAGAAATTAAAACAATAGGCAGTGATAGGACAGGAATAACATCACTCTGTTTTCCCCCATTATGAAATTAAATCCCAGGAATCCTGGTGGACAAGCCAATTGTGATAGATGAGTAATACAATGACTGACTCTCACAATTAACAGACAAATATCATGTACACAGGTTAAAAAGTTTTATAGATTTATAGCTATATTTTACCCCCTCACGTGGTTATCAAGGGACAGCTGGATTTGGGACATCTGGCAGGGCTGGCTTGTCACTATGGCGACATCTGACCTCCAACCAGGATTTGAGGAAAAGATTTTCACCACTGGACAGTGAAGAACGGGTTGATGGACAGAACTTCAAGAGGGGTTAAAGGGTTAAAAAGGGGAAACCTCCCTTGTGAGGGGGCTGAGCACATGGCTGAGAAAATCTTTTGCTCCTGGCGTCGTAACCTTTTTTCTCTATTCAGCCTTTTGTTGTATTTTTATAAGGTTTCATAAACCTTCCTAAACCATGAGAAGGGAGTAGCTCTTTCTCACACAAGCTAGCCATTGGAGTACATGGCCTCCTTTCCCCTGTGGAGCACCTCCAGAGGCAGTGTCCCAGAAAGAAGGCATCATCCTTATTCTTTGTGTGACACATGGGAGGAAGGTCCTTCAGTGATATAAAACAAGCAAAACCATGACTGCTGCTGTAACAAAAATTAGGCAGTGTTCAGATAAGAGGTATTATGATTCCTGTAAATCCAACAGTGCTTATGATCAGTGGTACAGAAGCTGGAAAAAAGGTGGCAGAAGTGCAGGAAAAATAAAGATATAGATGAAGTTTCCCCAAATATCCTGTATGTAATTTTGACTACCTACCCCCAAGATGAACTAAAATTGCATCACCATCTGTGCAAAGAAGGGTGGTGAGCCTCCCTCAAAAACCAAAAAGGCCTTTTAATTGAAGGAAACAAGAAATTTGCCTTTGTATGTGTGGCTGTGTAGAACTAACTTGTCTAACAAAGAGCCTGGTGAGTCTCTGTGGGTAAGGAAATGCTCTCACTGCTGCCCACAAAATCAGAACAGCAGAGGCAGCAACAAGATCTCCCCCAGTTTAATCCAGCTAACAGAGAAATTGGAGTTGTTGCCTTGTGTGGGCTAAGAAAACTTGAATGTTTGGAGAGAGGACAGCTGGCAGAGCTAAGGAAGACCCCTCAGGGAGGGAGAGAAGTGGGAAGGGCAGGAGGCAGCTGCAGTGCAAACTGCAGACAAGCAGCAGCTTTGGCAGGGACTGTGCCCGCAGCTGTTTCACTGCCCAGGCTGGCCACAGCTGCACCTTCGAGAAGGAACATGGGGGAAAAGCTGATAATGATAAAATAGTGTAGCAAATCCTCAGTTCTCTCCCATTCTCCTTTCTCATCTTTAATTCTATTAAAAATGGTGTGGAAACATTATGCAAAACTGTTCAGATGCCCACACTAATTAGGTCAAATTAGACAAGGCTGGAAAACATGGGAACGTTCAAACTACAAACTGTATTACAACCCTAAGCCTACTGCACTTTTCAGCAGAAAGTTATTTAAGAAAGAAAAAACAAGTCAGAAACCACCCATCTAACTGGTTTAGCTTCTTTAAAACCACCAGGATTGCTTTTGTAGAAACACATAGAAAAGTTTCTTAGACAACACTAATTTACAGTTTCTAAATCCTTTCAGCATTTCAAAGGTTCTTTGCAGCAAAAAGTGACATTATTGTTTTGTTTTACTTTTGTTTCACACAGACTGGTCAGCAACAGTGAAATGGGTACAGCTAGCACCATCTCTCATAAGTTTGTATAATGAAAATCCCATCAGTGCTGCAGACACACAAGCCATGAATGAGGACTGCCCTTCCTTGGAAAAATGCAACAAAAAAGGTGTTTTGTATAGCATGAAAAGCATAGTCAGATAAAATTACATTTTGGAAATAATTCTTCCTGGCAGTCTCTTCAGGCTGTTTTGAGACAGCTTCTTCCCAGCTCGCTTTGATTCAGTGCTCAGTGAAGTTCTCCTGAGGTTTAATCCCAGCCTCCATGAAACACCAGAAAGGCCACCTGTCTCTGGGGATTTATAGAATGACAGGTTGACAATTTTTTTCAGTTTTGCATCATAAAAAAAACAAACAAAACCCTCATATGCCATGATTTATTTATGCTTCACTTTTACTTGTGAACAACCAGCAAAATCGCTCACAAGTCACAAAACAGCAAAGCAGGATTCTGCTTTCCAGATACAGGGGTAACTAAGGCATGGGTTATTTACACTATGTAAACTCTGGAAGGCCTGAAAAGTAGACCACAAAATAAAAACCACTGAAAATCAGTGCAATGGGAGCACAGTGAAGTGCTGATGGATAGATACAAAACTTAACTAGCCTACTACATTCACAAGAACACGAAACAGTCCCTTACCAAGGAAGGCACTATGATAGACCGTATTAAAATAGTTTAATAGTCTCCACAGCAGCATTTAGTTCAGCCATTCCCAGGAAGTATTAACAGAGAGTAAAATTATTTCTAAGTCATTTGGCAGCTTCCTTTGAATTATGATTTTAAAAATTTAAGATTCTAGCTGAGGGGTAAGAACCAATTCATATTGAATTTAGATACACTAAGTTAATGACTATTAGATGCTTAAGCTAAAGCTAATTGTTATATTAGAGCTTATTTACAGAAGGAAGTGGAGCAAGCGAACCATTATGGAACATACCGAAACCAGTAGAGCAATGCCCAGCACCTGGACTCTGTGTTAATCCATCATGAAGCAGGGGGCCTGGATCATGCCAGAGGGACACACAGACCTGATGAAGACCTTCTGGACTTCCTCCTTGGGACCACCGACCCAATTCAAGAGAAGAACTGCACACACATGAAGCACTAATAACCTCATTTTAATACAAAGTGGGGATGGGAGGTGCTGGGGTTATGCATATGTATTATTCTGGGAAATAAACAGAAGGCAAAATTCGTTGTGTGATGCAGTCACACATTTCAGGGATGATCCCATCCATGTCACCTGCCCAGCAAAATAAACTTTCTAACTTTAACTAGTCAGAGTCTTTGTCTGTGATTTTTGGTTTTAATGATTCAACTTTATCCTCAACATGTAAATCAAGGCATGGTATCCACTAGAGCATTCCAGCAATGTAGCCAAACAATACTTCCCATGCACACACCAGTCCCTTCCTCCCAGGACTCTCTGCCTCAGCTGCCAACCACCATCACATGCTCTCATTTAGAGCTGAGATAGATATTCACAAGATAAACAGCTCAAACCATAAAGCAGTATCACCTTCCTTTTGTCCCAGAGCTGCAAGGCTCCTTCAAAATCTGAAATCCAGAGGTGGCAGAGGTAATACAAGACAAACAGCTTCACAACCCAAGATGCTGCAACCATTGCAGGAAATTATTATTACAAAAATCTGTTTGGTGAAACATGCTGGGGAAGAACTAAAGCACTGGCTAAGGTGGTGCTGTGCTGCCTTGCATCAAATTACCGGCAGCCATTACACAAGGATCCTGTCTTTGTGTGACCACACTGATTACATTTGCCTCTACAAATAAACAGCCAACTGGAAAACTGGATGCCAGGCTACTGGCATTCCACTAACAATTAAAAAAATAAATGAGGTTATGAGCACACTGCACAGAAGCCCCATGCACAACCTTGCCAGGTAACAATGCAGTCACACTTCTTTCACAGCACAAGAGTGCACAGACTACAGCGGACTCAGCCCAAACTAACTCAAAAACCTCAGACGACATTGCTTGAAGGTGGCTGAACCTTTTGCAACTTAACCTCCACCTCCAGCAAAGACATGTGAGACACGTCTGTTGTGGTTTTAATCTGACAACACTTGATGAGCTATTTTACTTGTTGTGGTACTTCTCCAGAGTGTGATTTGTTTCTAGATTATCCTTGCAGAAGCCTTTGCAAACACTGCAGAAAGCCAGGTTTCTCCGAGTTTTGTAAGTCTGACAAGTGTAGGTCACACAGGAATGACTAAGGCACAGGAGGAAACACAGATACACTTCCCAGTGGCCAGTAAGCAATTGTCTTGAGTGCAGATGGAAATGGGGAACCTACCAAAGGAGGAAGTCAAGCAACAGGCAGTTCCAAGAGCTGGGGGAGCTTGAACCTCTCAAATTCTTATTTATTTGAGAAAGAAGAAGCTAGGAACTCCTGAGGCCCTCTCCAGTAACAATGGACAATTTCTTGCTGTTTTTTTTGTTTTGTTTTGTTTTTTTTGTTTTGTTTTTTTTTAAATTTGTTAAGGGCTAAGCTAAGTGACTACTCTTTATCCTTTACAAGATACCAATAGCGAGCTGACTGAGGCACTATCTTTGGCTGTGGTCTCCACATGGAGCAGCCTGAAACGCGAGGAATCCCGGCTCAGTTAATTTTTAATTAACATTTATCTCCTTCTCGGACGGTACGGCTGCCGGGGCTCTCTCTGTGAATGCCCCCGCAGCACAAGTCCCCTGATGCCGAGCCCGGGCGCGGCGCTGCCTCTGCGCTCCCCAAGCACAGTCCCGCCCTGCTAACCATTTGCACCGATTCCACCTTAATTCCCCCCACACCGGCGCCCGCTCTGGCCCCGATCGCGGCGAGAGGACGGAGCCGGGCCAGCCCCGCAGCCCTCCCGGGAACGGCTCCGGGCCGTCCCCGCCCTAGCGGGGGTGCCCCGGGGGCCGGAGCCCTCGGCGCTGCTGCGAGGAGGGGGAGATCGCGGCAGCGCCCGCCACGCCGAGCCCGCTTCCGGGACACTGAGAGGAACCTGAGGGCAGGGGGAGCGTTACATAAGGGGGGGGGGGGGAGCCGCCATGGCGGCACGAGCGCGGTACGAGGGCGTGGGACGGCGGGGGAAGGGCGCGGGGTGGGATGGAGCTCTCCGGGTGCGGGGGAAGGGGAGGCGTGCGGTGAGAGCCGGGTGAGCCCCGCGGTACCCGCCCGGTGCCCGCCCCGCTCACCTGCGCTGCCCCTGCCGCCGCGGCGGGTCCGGCGGAGCGCCCGCCGCACGCCAGGGGGCGCCCCGTGCGCATGCGTCGAGGGGCGGGGGCAAGGCCGGAGCCTGGCGGCGCTTCCCGCGCTCCCGCCCCTTCAGATTCGCGGGGGAAGACTGTTCTGTGTTTTCGCTCGGTGGGGTGTGTGGGAAATAGACTTTCCCGGTTCTTGACGCAAAAAAGGGTTGCCCTTCAGCGGGAAACAGAAACAGGCAGAGCAGCTCCTGAGAAATACCATGTCCCTGTCCCTCCAGTTAGTGCAATCTCCACTGGAATAATCTTCCCCCTTGAGGGGAAGCCGTGAGGAGGTGGCTGAGGTCACTTGGTCTGTTCAGCCTGGAAAAGACGAAACTGAGGAGGGACCCCATTGCAGTTACAGCTTCCTCGGGAACAGAAGCGAGGGGGCATACACTGAGCTCTTCACTCTCCTGACAGTGACAGGACCCGAGGAAACAGCCTGAAGCTGTGTCAGGGGAGGTTTAGGTTGGATATCAGGAAAAGGGGTGGTTGGTCAACCACCCACAGGGTGTTTGGGCACTGGAACAGGTTCCCCAGAAAACTGGTCACAGCACCAAGCCCGACAGAGTTCCAAGAAGCATTTGGACAATGCTGTAGGGCACAGGGTGTGACTCTTGGTGATGTCCTGTGCAGGGCCAGGATTTGGACTCAATGATCCTTGTGGGTCCCTTCCACATCAGTGTGTTCTGTGATTCTTTGATTCTTTAATAAAAAGATCAGAGTGATCCTGCTTCAGATTTAAAAGGAACTGTTTTCCATGAGTCCAGTGAGTGAAGGATGTTATACAGAGTAGGAAAGGCTGTAGCAGCTCCTTCCTTTTCACCTGTCCACCAGCTCTGGTCTCTACAAGTGCATATTATATCTATATATCTATCTATATCTATATATCTATATCTATATCTATATCTATATCTATATCTATATCATGCAGAGAGATACATACAGCCCCTCCAGTACAGGAATACATTTCCCCAATGCACACTTTCCCCCTGGTTTGATTTAGTCTCTTTGTTAGTAGTATCTTTCTCTGCCTGTGGAGTAATAAGTGTAAGCCTTGGTCCCATTTGGTCAAAACTTGACTTCAGAACTTGAAAAGAATTGGCCAGGAAAGTTTCGCAGGCTGTTAGAACCAAAGAAAGGCCGTAAGAAAGAAATAGATGCCCTGAGGGGTTATGGAGTCTTCCTTGCATAAAAACAAGCACAGCTTGCCAAGTGAAAATGCCAGTCACCTCCAGCCCCACAGATTAGGAGCCCAATAGATTTCCCAATTCCATACTGCAGAGCTGAAAGCTGGACTCCCACTGGATGCCAAATGTGCATAATAATTCTAGGATTTCCTTTTTTCCTGAATCCAACACAATTCTGCTGAAAGGCAGGAAGGTGTTTTATAAATCCCTATTTATCTGAGAATGAGTGGCTGGAGCTTTGCAGTTCCACACCGAGAACACATATACTGTTTTTAGGAGGAGATATACATCTATTTAGGAATCTTTAAAGGCAAAAATGTCCAACTAAATAACACTTCTGTTTGAGGTGGTCTATTTGACAAAGAGACAAAACCCTGTCCATGAAAATATGGGGATCATTGTTATTTTCTCAGATATATCTGATGGGTTCGGGTTGTTATTCCACACCCCTGTGCCTTTTATTCCATAAAGGTCAGAGGCAGTGAAAATTCAGTGGCAAACAGCTGAATTGATTATATGATGTGCTTATCAAAAAATTGCACTAGTTGTGATCAACCCAGCACATTTAGGTTTTGCATAAATCTCAGAAAATTTCTGTTCAGCAATGTATTTTTTCTGGTTTGTTTGTTTGGTTTTTGGATTGGTTTTTTTTTCTGAACATAAAAATTTCAAGCAATCCTCCTTAAGTTCATCCATGTTTTTGAAAGGTACCAATCTGAATGTATGTGGCAGAGATGTTGCTGTCCATGTAGAGTTTCCAGAAGGCTGGAATCAGACAAAGTGACCTGTACAGACTTGTGTTTTGCAGATTTCTCCTCCCCTTCTATCACAGTGTACGCTTATATTCCCGAGAGTTTCTACATCATACACCCACAGTGTCCAGCCTGGCAGCTGCTTTGCTTCCCCAGACTAGTTGCCTTCAAGATGAAAGCCTGACATCTAAGAAGTGCCAAGGGAGGAAATATTATCTTCCAGCTTTCTCAGACAAGTGTTGGGGATTGAAGCAAGGTCTGTGAAAAGGTAGAAGTCATCAGTGGGCAGACTGCTGTTCTTATTTCTGGCTTTGAGAGTTAGTGATACTGCTTCTAATATATTGTGTCTCTCATCCAATGCTCCTGGAAACCACCAAAAAGGCTCTGATTGACTTCAATCATAGTTTGATCAGGCCTTCAACCCACAAAGGTGTGATTGTTTGGTTTTACTGCCATTGTGGTGCTTGGCATAGTGCTGCTCCTGCTCACACATAGATTCAGATACATGCATCTACTAACTCCTCACAAGCAGTGCTTTACAGGGGCAAGATATAATCTCTGATGACAGAAATAGGTTGCATTTTCCTGGATGTCAGCAGACTTTGAGGATGAATTTCTGGTGATCTATTGTGACTGTTCTGGTAAATGCTTTACCTCTGTTCTCTTAGTAAATGTAAAATAAGTATTTGTCTGGATTCTCTTAAAGCCTTGAGGTTAAAATTGTAGAAGCTTTTTGGATTAGCAATTGTAGAGACCTGTAAAACTTCAGTAGTTTGTCTTCCTGCTCTAAAGGTAACAAATTTTAAAATATTGCTATTCCCTGATAGTAACAATTTTCAAAAGAAAATAAAAAGATACAACTTAAATAGCTGGATTTTTGTGTGTGTGTGGTTTTGTTTTGTTTTTTTCAGCTGTTTCAGAGGGACAAAAAGGAAGTTCACTTGGTCCAAAAGATAAATCATAACTTGGCAGCTGAGGGACAGGACATAACCTTGAGTGAAAAAGATCTTTAGGTGTTGAGTGACTGTGGCTTTGTGTGCTAATATCAGCTACATCAGCATGAGACAGATATATCTACAAGGTGAAAACCCACAGGAGCATCAACACCTTCCTTGAGGAGGCTTCGAAGAGAAAATCCGTGCCAGGTAGCTGTGTCTTGCCAAGAAGGTGTCATGCACTGGGTATAGCTTTGCACTTGAATCTTCCAGAGATCCTGTGGTAGCTGCTGGATGAAGAACAGTCCTTTCCCCAAACTTCTTAATCCACAACTGCACTAACACAGCCATACCCACTGCCAGGCTCCAAGGTAGCAGGTAATCATGGGGCTACACATACAAGCAAAACATCTCTTAGTGCCTTTGAGCTAGCACTGAGGTAGCTCAGCACTGCACAGCACAGGCACTATCTAAAATGGCCTTTAGAGTATTGAGGATCATGCTTTAGGATTTTTCTGCTTGTGATCCATATTATGTTTGTAAGCACTTGGGAAGCTCAGTGTTTAATGTAACTGTGCATAGAGAGTCCCAGGTTTCATAACTTCCAAGGCATCAGATGTTTTGTGTGTGAAAGGGCAAAACTGAAATAATCCATGTCTTGAAAAACAACTATCTGAAAAATCTGTGCTGCCACTTCCTTATCTATAGGCCTGAGGCTTACATCAACTTTTGTCATCCTGCTGAAGGAGAGTACACCTCTGTGTGGCATGTTTCTTCCCTTTTCTCTCTTCCCTGCTCCTAAGGAGAGAGAGCATTAAATGAACTACAAACTCTCCTGCCCCTAAATTGGTTACTGATTAACCATATGGATTAGGCAAAAATCCTTGTGAGTCAGGATTTCTTTATCTAGAAAATGAACATGTGAACTGTGAGTATAAACTGTGTTCATAAAATGACGCATTTTAATGATTCTCAGTCACCCATTCCTAGTGTCATGTCCATGTAAAAGGAGTCTCCCTTCCAAGGTGTCTCCATAGTCCTGTGCAGAAAATCTCAGTATCTCAGAAGCTGTAAGCTGTAACTGTGTCTCTGTTAATCAGTATCCTGATTGATTTTTGTTGGTTGGGTTTGGTTTTTTTTGCACCAGAACTGACCATAGCTCTGAGTGACCTAAAAGGGTACTTCTAAGGAAATAACTGATATAATATTTCAATAGCCAAACGGAATTTTATTTCTATATCTTTTATTTTAAAGAAAGCAAGCAAGCAGCACTGGGTGTGCTGTGAGTGGAGTGGAGTGGTGACTCCCTGGCCACCCAGTGCTGCTTGCTTGCTGTCTTTAAAATAAAAGATATAGAAATAATTTTGGTTTGGCAACAAAATTTTATATCATAACTAATTAATCTAATTTTTTTAGCTTTTTCTGGCCCATACTACATTGCTTGCTCTAAATCATGATGTAACCTCCTTCCAGACAAGTTCATTAAAATCCCCTTAAAATTGTACTTGTGTTTAAAAGGGCTTTTGGTACAATTTAATGTCTAAGAGAGAGAGGAGGATGGAAGTGGAAATGTGCCACATGAGCAGATATTCAGCTGGGAAGGTAACATTAATGATTAGGCTGTGCAGCCAGAACTGGTGTTAACAGCACATGCATCCTTTGAGAATTTAGAGAACTGAACTACACATAAATACTTGCTTTTTCCCCTTCCTTGTTTTTCATACCAGAGAAACTTGAATCTTGTCTTTTGCCAGTACAATTCCAGTGTAACTACACAGAAATCACTGAAAGAAAATAAATGCAGACCACCACATCTGCATAATATTAAAGTCAGCTATTACATGATTTTCAATTTTTCACCTCTCTTAGAATGCAGGTATCGGTTCTATAAGGCTCAAAAAAGTCCTTACGTACTGTATTCCAGGTCAGCACTGCAGAGGGAAGCATCAGCACCTCATTATGGAAAAGCAATGTGGCCATCAAAGGATTAGTGCAAGCTCCTGCTCAGGTTTTGAGTTTTTCTCCCATTAGAGATTACCTCATTATTAGCAAGCTGGGAGGCACTGGTGAACGTGAGTGTCTGGAACTCCTTTAAATAAAAATAACTGCCACTATTTGGCAGTGTTTGGGGGGGACACAAGACAGATGATGGACTTTGGACCTGGTTAACATAAGAGATTTGATAACAGGATGCCCTGGCAAAAGCAAACAGAACTTTGAAAATGAGACCTAGATTGCAAGAAGATTAAATCAGACAGGTTAACCAGAAAAAGAAAATCTCACTAAACTCTGCCAACAAGAGACATTGCTATATGCATAAATTTGTGTATGTGATTTTAACCTAATCATTGTAGTACACATTACTAGTCTCCCTAAAATAGTGTATAAGCATATATATCCCACAATAAAATCAGATTCTGATCACTGAATCAGTCTCCCCGTCTCTCTCCATCGCCGACAACTATTGTCACCAGATTATTTTTGAGCACTGACTGTATCTTCCTGTTGCAGCACCAGTTTAACTAGAATGTTTCTTGAAAATCATTTTGAATGTGATGATTTAGAAAATGATCAGCTACCAGCTATGAACATTAAAAGGCTGAGAACACAGAGAGAAAATAGTTTGCACAAGAACAAGTTTAATCCTAGAAGCACCTGTCTTCTTGGATAAATGTAAGCTTGTTCATACTCTGGTAGAAGTTTTGCAGTAAAGCTACAATCCTACAATTCTCTTGATGATGAGCTCAAACAAAGCAAGGGACCTGCTTGGAAAAAGGAAAAAATGCATGGTCAGATAATAGATGCAGAATGAAAGAATCTGAGAGATTGAAGGTACCAAAAAGTTGAGTCAGAATTTTTGCAGACAGTTTTGCAACACTCTAAACCATCAGTGACCTCAGATGCTTAATTTCAGTGGAGAAGTAGTAAAAAACCACAAAACAATACAAAATCCCACCCTGAACTGCTGGGTTCAGGAGATTCTGTGCATTTAGAAATCCATGTTCTGAATTGCTGCCTAAAATTGCCTGGATTTTTATGCATACTGTTACTACCTGCAAGCATTAAAAAGTAGTGTCCTAGTCATGACACTGGGGCCTTGGTGCTAGCAGACAGTGGCACTGAGAAGTAGAGCCCTGATTTTCTCTTCTAAGTGGCCTAGGTTTGTGCCAAGAAACACAGGCTGGGCTGATTCTCCTAACATTCTGAGCAGGATTCAAGGACTTTGGAAAAATGTGGCAGAGCCAGTCTCCAAAGAAGTACCCTGAGACCCTGCTAAGGAGACAGTCCAGGTGGCAGTGCTGTGGGGACCTGTAGTCCATGCCATTAGAAATTCTGTAAGCAGTTCACCTTTATGCCTTTTGCTTTGGGGACCAGAGCCCCTGTCACCTGGCAGGGCAGTCCCACCCTGCTGGCAGCAGCCCCTCAGGGAGTACACAGTGCACCTGGCACATGAAATCCCTCTGGGACCCTCACTCTCCTGTGCTTTTTAAAAGCAGAACAGCTGGAAGAGCTGAGGAAGGTGCTCCATAGACCTCTAGCCAACATCATGGGGCTTTTAACTGAGCTGTTGCTCATTATGTCTGAGGGAGACTACACTGACTCCAGCACAAAGATTAAGAACTAGGCTCTTCCTACTTTTCACTTGGAACTTAGTTCTCTGCTTAATTAACACATCAGCATTTGGGCCAGACTCCAATTGCACAGCTCAGTGGTGCTGTCCTTTTCCTGGCACAGGGCTCCAGTCAGTGCTGGGGCCAAGGAAGAGGAGGCAGGGAGGGCATGGAAGCACAAGAGACATCACAGCAGGAGGCAAAGCACGGGGCCAGAGTCACTAACCTGACTCCTAAGGAGTCCTTAGGCCAGGGTGTGAGGTACCACTCTTCAAATTTGGGACTTAGCTGTAGGTGGCTGCATGAGACACACTCACATGGACTCCTGCTGGGCACCCATGCATGACCAGAGTTTGGGCTAAGCTCCAGTTGAGTGTTGTGGCCAGAAAGAGAACTGAGGAGCCTGGGAGGCTTGGTGCCTCCATTCTGTCACTGGTGTTCAGGAGATGAAGGCTGAAATCCTTGCTTTTGCAGATGCTTCTTTATGCCAAGTACAAGACTTGGAAACTCAAGCAACATGGAGAAGAGCAAGTAGCTCTCATTTGTGACAGACCTGTCTTCTCAGAAAGAGCTGAGTATGTAGCTCAAATAGAAGGAAGGAAAAATAAACTTCTTTCAGAGTAGACAAAAGTCACTAAGTCACTCTACTCAGATTTGGGGGATGCCACTGAGGCAGGGAAAACAAACTTACAAAATACCTTACTGAAAATGCATGGAAATTGTACTCCTTTATCCTTCAGGACTCAAAGCGTGCTTCTCTCAAATGCTTTGGGGGTTGGAGGGTCCTGGTTTTAAATAATAACCACATCTAACACTCTCAGAAATTTGCTTACCTTTTCTTTCTTTTATTTTCGCTTTCTCTATGAAGCAAAATATCCAAAGCTGGGAACTTGAGCTTCACTCACGCTGAGTGTCACATTACATGAATGTTCCATGAGCAAAAAGGAAACTATTTTTGTGTCATTTAGCTTATCTAGCAACTATTTGTGCTGATGGCAACAAAACATTTACCTGTTGCCCGCTAAGAGCAGGAGGGGCTGGGTGGTGAGGGCTCTCCCTTTTCCGAAGAAAAAGAACTTTGCTTTACAGAACAGCTTGAAAGGCTCAGGTGAACAGGACAGATTCCAACTGTGCTGAAGGTGGCAGCACATTCAGGCCTGCCTGGGATGGCTGTGGGCCAGCAGTGCCTGCAGCAGGAATTGCACAAGTGGGTGCACAGATCCTCTGTGCTCTGGAGAGGTCTTTGACCCATGTGCCAGCAGCTGCTGCTCTCTTGGAGCCCAGGCCAAAGACCTTCAGGGATTTCACCTCCTGTGCCATCAGAGCAGGCCCCTGGCTTGTGATAAGGAGCTGTGTGAAGGCTCATCTGGAGCCTCCCCCTGCACCCCCTGCCCTAGCCTTGGCCCTGGCACCTGTGTGGGCTGCACTTGTGGCACCCAGTCATTTGCAGAGAAATACTGCACTGTTTTCATGAGAAGGTGTTTTAAAGATGTCTGGAAAGTGCAGAGGAGCAGTGTGAGCAATGATACAGGGAAAGGTGTATTCTGTATTCCTTGATACTGTACCTTAAATGCATCTCTAGGATGTGATTATGACTTTCACTGCCAGGAGACACTGTGGTCGTTGTGTTAAAGAACTTAAATGCATTTATTCATATAAAGGCATATTGATGATGCAAATGCATAATTGATAATCAATGTAATTAGGTATATTACATATAGATCTGTATTATTCCAGGTATTTCCTACAAAAATATGGGAAATTCAATGTTCTTTAGAGCATTTTATAATTCAACATTATAAACTGAGGTGAAAACAGACTACCCACCTTTGAGGGAATTCCTGCCTACCTCAGCACAATGAGACAAAGGTGATGGGATGTACATTCAAAGCAGCCCTTCTAGAGCTGCATCACTGCTTTGCTATTATGCAGCCTGCTATTATTACACCCTGTTATGCAGCTGTGTTCCAGCTGCAGGTGTGGGATAAGCCCTTAGGTGTGCCTGGGAATGGTGGCCTGGAAGCCCCTGCCTGAACTGTTTTGAATCCAGGCAGCTGAACTACGCTCAGCACATGTCCTCTTTTCACTGGCGCCTCTGGGAAATGAGAATCAATTCTTGCTTTTCACTGTGTGCTTCTCTGCCCAATGATTGCATCAAACTTGACTTCAGACATCTTCTTCAGAAGGTTCAGGGCACGTTCTGGAAACACCCTGGAAGAGACAGTAACACGAAAATAGAAGTGGGATGGAAACTTAAATTATGGGGAAAAGTGTCACTGCAGGTAAGGGAAGAGCTGGTCTGGCAGGAGAATGCATGCACACACATGAACTGAGACTATGTATTAAACTGGGCATTATTTCTTAAGGACATGTAGAACTTGTCAATCTCTGACAAGTTTTAACTCAAAATCCCACCCATCATTTTTAATGACAATTCCAGGACAGGTATGTACCAACCATGATTCAGGCTGCAATATTTCTGCAGAATCCAGAAAGTTTTCATACTGAACAGAGACACAAGTATTTGCTTTCTCTTTGCAACAGAGCCCTTTAAAAGCAAATTTTCCTGCCTCAGTGCCCAGAATTTTTGGTGTTGACATGGAGAAACAAACACACAGGTTCTCATCTCATTCTGGGGCTATGCTGGGGCTGCTGTTCTAGAGAATGTAGTGGCCTGTAGAGCAGTGAACATCTGCACTGACACCAGTCAGCTGCAGCAAGTGGTTCAATGCAAAGGCCTGTGAGAGGGCTCAGCAAAATCTCAAGATGATGTCTGCCGTTGTCACTGGAAAGAACCACTGCATTATTAACTACCTTGTGATATGTTCTAAAATACAACTTTATCTTGAATCAGATTTTACAAGTTTGAGGGTACACTCAGCAGGTTACAGTTGATACATTTTTTGCCCTACTCACCTTTCAAGCAGTAAGGCTATGCTCTGATTTGAGGGAACAAAAACCATTTTCTGGTTGGTCACTATTCCTTCCATCAAAGCCTGTACGACTTCTTCAATCTCCAAAATCTTTCCGAGCCTACACAGGAAAGCAAACACATAAGAGCTGCAGTGATAAAAAGGAGTGGTACCAGGTGATCTAGGAGGCTTGTACAAATGTACAAACTCAGGTCATTCAAATGCAACAATTACATGGGTTAAAGGACATTGCAGATTTTCTTTAGTCAATGATACAAACTGCTGTTATACAGCCAGCTGGAACAGAGGCCTAAAGCTGGGGATAATATGCAGTGCCTTAATGCAAAGAAGGAAAGACAGGAATGCAGGGTATTGAGAGTTACCTTGTACTGGGGTTTTTGACAAATCCAGTGTTTATAAAAACAGGACAAAGGCACGTTGTTTTGATTCCATCCTTTCCAAGGGCAGAGAGCTCCTCTGTCAGAGCTTTATGAAATCCAACTGCAGCGAACTTGCTTGAGCTGCAGAAAGGGAGAAAGTACAAATGAGAAGGCAGAAATCCTATTTCCACCTTTCTACCACTGCAAATGGCTTAAAGAATCATACACATACAGTACAGGGTAGGATGCAAAAAGCTCCAAATAATATAATCCAGCTGAGAGGCAGAGCAAGGATTATATTAACTTTCTGTGTGCCAGACTGTAGTGCTGGATAAGATATTGAAACTTGTGGAGTAATTGTGGAAAGCAGACAGGGTATGAACAGGCAAACAAAGCTGAGATGAAAACATCAGGAGATCTTAGAAAACATTAACTAGCGTGTGTCAATTGATGCACATCAAATTTTTCCCATGAGAGAAGATTCTTGGAAGGACTGCATCCTGAATGTCTGAAATTAGGAAGGATGGGCAGGGTAGAAATGGAGATTAACCTCTGACTACTTATTGTATCACACAGGAGCATCTCAAATCAACTGTGTGTGCTTTGAAATAGTGGGATATCATGCAAGAAAAAAGTAGAGGAGGAACGACCTGCCATGGAAATAGGTGTGGGCCTTAAGTTTCAATGAATTACAAATAAAATAGATATCACATGACTATTCTTTCATACAAATATTGCTAACAATTCAGTCAGAGCCAATTACTTGGTACTTCCTGATAGAAAAGATGCAATTAGAAATTTTAAAAATGAAGCAAGCTGATTACAAAATGACTTACCAATATGTCACCATGAAAGGAACCACAAAATGACCTGCTGCTGAAGCCACCGTGACAATGTGCCCATAATTGTTGTTCATCATGACTGGCAGGAAAGCTCTCGTGGTCTTGGAAGTCATTTAAACCAAGAGGCAAAATGCAGGGGACAGGAAGGAGGAAAAGAACATGGTTTTCTTAGGCACACTCAGCACTGACTCTCAGTGTTATTCACCAGGTGGCCAAAGCTCTCCCTAAAGCTTTGATCTGCACAGCACCTCAGATTCCAGAGCCACAGGGATACCTGCTCTCTGACCAGTGGTGCAGCTGGCAACCTGCTCTCCAAAGGCTGCAGCAGTTGGCCATAAACAGGAAATGGTTTTCACAGCTTTCCTTTGCTGCTTTTAAGGTTTCAGGTGTCAGCAGAAATGCTGGCAGGGTCTCACCCCAGCACACACAATAAACCACTTGTCAATCTGTGGCTTCTCTTTCCTTCTGCCACAAACAAGTCCTGCTGAAGCCCTCCCACCCTGTCAGCCCCACGACACCTCTGACAGAGGCCTTCTGTGCATGCTGCAGGTGAGGCTGTCAGCAGCCAGCTCACATCAGCAAGAAGCCACTCCAGTTTCCCAGCACACAGCCTGCTTGGGTGCCCTGTGCTGTAACAGTTCATTTGGTAATTTCACTGCTAATGATGGTTGGTCTAAACATGCATCCTCATTGACACTCCCAAACAAGTGTGTATATAGATGGTGGTGGCCCTTACCCACATGTGGCCCAGAATGTTGACTTCAAACATCCTTTCTATCTGGTGGTCCTGAGTCGAGAGAAAGTCAGCAGCTGTAATCACGCCAGCATTGTTCACCAGGACAGTCACATCCCCAATATCCTTCTTCACCTTTTAGAGAGAAAACAAAAGCCCAAAATTGTGTCTGTCACTCAGGAGAGGAAAAAATAAAAGTAAAGGTGGGGAAGATGAACCATGGTTAAATTCTTAACATTGCATCTTCAAGGGAGAGGGAGATCATGCCACATTTCCAGATGTGGCAGGGACTTTGCACAAGAGCCATGGAATCTGGTTTAGATCTGATTCTTCCCCATTCATTAATGTCAGTATTTATTGTGTTCCACAAACTGTGCACAGTTTGGACCATTTGGTGTGGGAAATGGATTTGTAGAGAGTTCTCAGGGCCTGACAGAAGGTGCTCACAGTATGGATCTGTATGCAAATCGAGACAAGAAATGCTGACTTAGAAACGCCATGGGATAGGACAGATATGGTTGAGAGAGAAATGGTGCTAGAAAAAAGCTTAAAAAATGGCCTTGCAAATAAGACTAGATACTTTGGAGAAACAGAACTATGAATCTTGCATTGTATTGGGATCCACGAGGAGTAGTTTTAGATGAGTGACTTTAAGGCATCTACAGCATGGTGTGGCAAAAAGCTGATAGGTCAAGAAAGGCTTATAGTGTATTGTAATTAGGAAATAGTTGGCTTCTGATTGTGATGGTGTGAATTATAACATCTGTATTGTCTCACCCTTCTCATCAGACTGAAAATGGAATAAAAAATGGAATAAAAGTTTTTAAAATGCCTTTCAGTTGCCCCATCTCTGGGTCAGGAAACGAGTATTGTCCAACACTTGGGACCACAGAGGTACAGACTGTTTTGAGGCAGCTGGACCACAGCCATTCCAATAAAGTGTTTCATATGTTCTCAGTGCTATGTTCCTTCAGAGGCTGCAACCCTAGAGAGCAAACTTGGCAAGAGGATGCGATGTGCTGGAGCCTCCCAAACAGGATGAGATTGGCTGTGATTTTGGAAATGCTACAGCACTCTGTGTCCAGAGAGCAGTGAGGAATGGAGAGCTTCCAGGGGTTTGCAGGATTTGTGTGCAACAAACAGATTTCCTGCCTTCTCTGGAAATCAAGCATGGCTGGGACAGCCTTTGGCCATGCCCTGCTGCCCCACCTTGTCTGCAGCGCTGTAGATCTCCTCCCGTTTGCTGCAGTCCACCACGAAGGTTTGAACAGTGGCTCCCAGCTTCTGGCATTCTGCTGCCGTCTCCTCAACGCCGTGCTGGAAGAGGCAAAGAGAAAGACACAGCTGTGCACAGCTGTCCCCTCAGCACGGCTGAGCAGCAGAGGCTGAAGATGTTCCTGGATTGAGCAACCACTGCCCAGCCCCTGAACAGTTCATAGCTACCCAGGGAAAGAGCTACAGGTGGGGTTGTTGAAAGAATAGGCATTCCAGTTGGAAATTTTGGACCTTTGTAGAGTGACTACCAGAAAGGAAATCACAGAATATTGAAATGGTTTGTGTTGGAAAGGGTCTTAAAGACTATATAGTTCCAACCTTCCCTTGCAATGGGCAGGACAGTAGATCACATTCTCTATTCAATCTGGCCTTGAATATTTCAAGGGATGAGGCATCTCTAAATTCTCTGGGCAACCTGTTTTAGTACCTTACCATCCTCACAGTAAAGAATTTTTTCCTAATATCCAATCTATCCTCATCTCTTTCAGTTTGAAGCCATTTCTCTCTGTCCTGTCACTACATGCTCTTGGATATACTCTCTATCAATCTTTTTGTAAGCCCCCTTCACATACTGGAAGGTTAAGTCATTCCAAAGCCATCTGTTTTCCAGGCTGAACAATCCCAATTCTCTTAGCCTTAGGAATGTGGCCTCAAGAGTGAATTTGGCTTGGTGAGGCACACGTAGCAGCAAAAAGAGGACACGCAGTGCCTATCACAGCACAGCAGGCAGCACTGTGAGTGTAAACAGAGCTCTTGCAACACAGGCCTGGCTGACACCTCAAGGTGGCTCTATGCATTTCTATATTCACGTGCTGGGTGTGAGAAGAGCCACACTTGTATTGGGTCTGGCTGAGATAGAATTCATTTCCCCATAGCATCCTCCCAGTGCTGTACTTTGCACTAGTTGCTAGGAAGGGGTTGATAACACACCCGTTTTTTAGTTGCTGCTGAGCAGTGCTGATGCAGCATCATGGCTGTGTTCCCAACATTCCCCGCCCCATCAGTAGAGCCTGGGAGGGGACACAAGCAGGAAAGCAGAGCAAAACTGACCAAAGAGAAATTCCATATCATATGACAGCTCAGATATAAAAGCTAAGAAAAAGAGGAAGAAGAGGAGGGGCATCTGTTATTTACAATGTTTGCCTTCCAGAGTAAGCACTCGCCAGGATGTGGGTGATCATCTCTTGCTGACAGGAAGTAGAGAATAATATTTTTTTTCTCTTTGCTTCTCTGCACACAGCCTTTCAGCTTTGCTTTAGCAAATTGCTTTATTTCATCCTACAAGTCATCATTTCCCATGTTATTTCCTCTACCCCATCCAGCTGAGAAGAGGGGATGATAGAGCAGCTTGGTGGGCACCTGACATGCAGCCAAGGTCAATGCACCACAACTGTTCACAGTGCAAAGACACTTTCCTTACAGGATTGCACTTGACACACACAGAAGAGAAGCTTCCTTCTGTTATTGTATCAGCTTACTAACCAGAGCAGAAATTATTTTGCTGTTGTCTTGTCCCCAGGTGCCAGAAGGCCATGCCAGTGGGGCCCTGTGCTGGGGTCTGTTTTGCAGCTTCAGGATAACACAATTAGCTTCTTTGCTGACCCAATGCGTCAGAAACAGAAAGCCCAGCCTTTCATGCACCCTGTTGCGCCTACACCCAGCAGTTTACCTTGATCCCTTCTGAATACCATGCTGCATGTTTGTGTCCCATCCTCCACTTGCCAAGGTCCTTTACGCGTGTAGCTGCCCAGAGGGCAGCCGGGCTCACATACAGCCCGGCACAGGGATGCTGCTGCTGAGAGTGCAGGGAAAACACATCTCCCAGCATTGCACACAAAACACCCGAGGCTACAGAGAGAGCAAACGAAGGCAGACCTGCTGCTCTTTGCAAACAGCCTTCTGGTATCAGCGGGCTTTCTCTGCCAGCCCAGGCAGCAGCTGCACCAGCAGCTTCCCGAGCACTGCTTTCCCTGTCGCAGGGGCTCTGCCGGCTGTTGCCTGCTCCCTCCCGAGTGGCACCGAGGGACTGTGGGACCAGAGCCCCACATGCTCTGCTGCAAGCGGGGCCAAATCCTCTCCTGGCGCTCGGCATCCCAGCCGGAGGAGCCGAGCGGGAGCCGATGGGAGCGGGCTGGAAGGGGCTGGGCGACGAGGGCGCAATGTGGTGCTGCCCTTCTTACGCCCCTAAATGCCCCGCGGACTCGGAGGTCACACGGAGCGAGGACATGAGTGTGTCCATTACCTTGTTGATGTCCCACAGGACCAGCCTGCTCTGGCGCTTGGCGAACTCCAAGGCGGTCGCTCGCCCGACGCCATGGCCAGCGCCCGTGATGAGCACCAGCTCCCCGGCGAGAGACTTTCTCCTCACAGGCACGAACAGCTTCACAAAAGCCTCCAGGTAGGAATAGAGGAGCGTGGCCAGGAACAGGAGAAGCTCCAGAAACAGATTCATTGCTTTACTGGAGCTCTTTCGAGGACCGAACTGAACTTTAATCTCTTTTGTAGGGGCCCGCGGGTTGTTGATTTACCCGCTGCCGGCTCCGGGCGCGCCGCGGGTCCCGTCACTCCCGCAAGATCCACCCCAGCACCGGCGGCTGCTCCGCCCCGCTCTCCCAGGCTGAGCTCCCGGTGTCCCTGTGCTGGTGGCCCTGCGGTGGCGCTGGGTGAGCGGTGCAGAGGAGCTGCAGTCTGCGCCCCAACCTGCCCTCGCAGAACCACGGCCGCCCTGCGGCTAACAGGACGTACCGGACGTGGATAAAGAAATGTGGCTTTTAGGGCGTTTTCTGTCCTCTTGGCTAAGGAAAACAGAGACGATAGAGGAGTGCGAGCCCCTCTGTGTTCTGCCCTTGGTTTTGATCTGTCAGTTGTCCCAACTGTTCATTCTCTGCTTTGTTTGTCCCCACACAGGTGGCAGTGCCTTCCTGTTCCGCTCTCAGGCCCCTGTATCAAGGAAGCAGCAAAACATGTTCTTGTTTGTCATTTGCTGCAGGTGGAAAATGGACGGAAGGGGCAATAAAATTGCTCATCCAGTTTACTGACAGAAGCATCTTGAAGTATGTATTGTAATTCTTTTCAGTTTTTGTGCTTTGCACCTGTCAAGGCCCTCAGTGCCATAAGGTCCTTGAGCAGTTTTCTTCATGGTCCTTCTTTCCATTGCATCTCTGCAAAGCCTGCCTGGTCAGCAGGCTTTGTCCCCCACCATCCTCTGCCAGGTCCCTCAAGGAAAGCTGAATGAGACAAGTTTCTTTCAACTTCTGGAACTCCACAGGTGAGCTCTTGCCTAGCTGTTTGTCTTACTGTGTCTTTTATTTAGTTATCCATACTGAGACCTTCCATCTTATGCTGCAGCTGCTTAGTTTCCATAAGTCCTTTGAAAAATGGCATAAAATTGCATGAATTGGAATATTTTTATTTAGTCTAAATCACACAACTCACACTTGGGCTCACTTGTATATAATGGAGTATCCAGAGCCTTAAGCAGAACAGGAATGCTTATAGGAAATAGGAGAAAAATATTTTCAGGTGTTTCTTCCAGCTCTATCAATGTAACTCATGGCCTTTCCTGAAAAAGATTGCTAACCTTAGTCCTTTATTTTCAGTTAGAACATCTGATGTATCACAGTTATGTTCATCATTTTATTTAAGGATGTTTTTGAGCTGCTTGGGGAAGAGTGAAGGGTTCACAAATATCTAACAACTGACAAAAATCGCGTCCAGTTAATACCACAGTTTTAAAAAAGTATTTTTTTTGCCCGGGTGGTTTGGCTGCAGCTCACCTTGTCTGCGGGAGACTGGGTCAGTTCCAGCAGAGAGATTTTGAGCTAGGTGCATCCTATTTTTCTCTTGGAACCTAGTTCTCTGCTTAATTAACACATCAGCATTTGGGCCAGACTCCAATTGCACAGCTCAGTGGTGCTGTCCTTTTCCTGGCACAGGGCTCCAGTCAGTGCTGGGGCCAAGGAAGAGGAGGCAGGGAGGGCATGGAAGCACAAGAGACATCGCAGCAGGAGGCAAAGCACGGGGCCAGAGTCACTAACCTGACTCCTAAGGAGTCCTTAGGCCAGGGTGTGAGGTACCACTCTTCAAATTTGGGACTTAGCTGTAGGTGGCTGCATGAGACACACTCACATGGACTCCTGCTGGGCACCCATGCATGACCAGAGTTTGGGCTAAGCTCCAGTCGAGTGTTGTGGCCAGAAAGGGAACTGAGGAGCCTGGGAGGCTTGGTGCCTCCATTCTGTCACTGGTGTTCAGGAGATGAAGGCCAAAATCCTTGCTTTTGCATATGTTTCCTTATGCCAAGCACGAGATTTGCAGCCATAGAAGACACAGAACAGAACCACAGCCACACACAGAGTACTGCACAAGTTGCCTTGACCAGTAATTCCTCTGGGCTCTGAGACCCTGGACTACTTCTGGCAAAGCAGGAATCACTACAGTCTCCCCTTCCTTAGGAGCAAGTGTGCTAAGAAACAGACTCTGCAGAAGAACACTGTCACCCCCTGGATAGACTTTTGTTCCAATTTTTGGCTTCTAGGAGAAGCCAAGCATCTTGTCTGATGTCTCCTACTGAAGCCAGTCCTTCCCTAGTCTAAGAAAAGGGCCAAATCATTCAATGTTGACTTTTCTCCAGGGTCTTTCTAAGCTTTTTTCTGTGGAGTCACTGGACTGTGACTCCTTTGAGCAAGAATTCAAGTCATGAAACAGAAGAAATGTGGAAGGTGGGTAGAAAGAGAGACTAAGTTGGGTGGGAAGTTAAGAATGCTTGCCAGCCATACAAGAGACAACTGGTAAGTACCTGCAAATCTGTGAAGTACTGATTTAGCTCCTATGTTCCAGTGAGTGCTAAGTGCAAACATTTTGGCTGGTATGCTGCTTGCTCTGACAGATCTGTTGAACTTTTGAAGCATCTGTAGTTTTAGACTTTTTGACTCCTCACTAGGTAAGAGTAGGCAAAAGTGAACATAATTAAAAAGCTACACAGATGTGACTTCAAGTGTCTCACATGCTACAGGACTCTCATAGTAGCAAGAGGGCAATATGCACCTCAAAAAGAAGCAAGGATGCAGCCCTACTTCTTTTTGGCTTGGTTTTTAAATGGAAACCATGCCTAAGTATTCTTTGATTTGCTTATAACCTTTTTTTTTAATGTCCTGAATTTTTTAAACCTCCTTTTTTCCATTCCTGTCTCAGCTACGGGAATCTTGCACTGTGAATCACAAGAACTGAAGCTGGGAAGTGTCCTGTTACATGAATATTCCATGAGCCAAAAGGAAAACAGTTGTGTGCTATTTAAGCTGTCAACAGTGCTTCTACCTGTTGCCAGCTAAGAGCAGGAGGGGCTGGGTGGTGAGGGCTCTCCCTTTTCTGAAGAAGTTGTTTACAGAACAGCTTGAAAGGCTCAGGTGAACAGGACAGATTCCAACTGTGCTGAAGGTGGCAGCACATTCAGGCCTGCCTGGGATGGCTGTGGGCCAGCAGTGCCTGCAGCAGGAATTGCACAAGTGGGTGCACAGATCCTCTGTGCTCTGGAGAGGTCTTTGACAGCTGCTGCTCTCTTGGACCCCAGGCCAAAGACCTTCAGGGATTTCACTTCCTGTGCCATCAGAGCAGGCCCCTGGCTTGTGATAAGGAGCTGTGTGAAGGCTCATCTGGAGCCTCCCCCTGCACCCCCTGCCCTGGCACCACCTTTAAGCCCTGGCCCCTGCATGGGTTTCACTGCCTGGCCCTGTACCTCACTGGTCCTGATGTGGCTTCCCTGTGTGCCTGGGGACTGCCTCATCCCTGCAGCTGGGCTGGTGTTTGGCAGACTCTGGCTGATCCTTTCAGCACTGCAGCATGTGCTCCACTGGTACTGCACATGGATACCACTTCCATTGCTGGGAGACACCTTTGGGTTAGAAAAATGTATTTATTTGCAATATGGAGTTTTGGTGGTGCTAATGCATAATTGATAAATGTTGTAATTAGGCATTAGATTACAAATAAGGCTGTATTATTTCAGTAATACAAATAATTAATTCAATAATGCTCATTATAAACGCACACGAAACTCTAAGTGTTCATAAGAGCACATTTTTTAAACTTAAAATTATTAAGAGAGATGAAACAGGCCACCCACCTCCTCTATAAATTGCTTCTTGCAAGATGCTTTTGCTCAGGGATGAGTCCAGATTAACATGTTCTCAGGCAATCCCTTTGCACTCAACTAAGGTGCTGTGTTGTCCCAAATACAGGCTTTGTGGGCATCCTGCCTGCCCCAGCACAATGAGACAAAGGTGATGGGATGTACATTCAAAGCAGCCCTTCTAGAGCTGCATCACTGCTTTGCTATTATGCAGCCTGCTATTATTACACCCTGTTATGCAGCTGTGTTCCAGCTGCAGGTGTGGGATAAGCCCTTAGGTGTGCCTGGGAATGGTGGCCTGGAAGCCCCTGCCTGAACTCTGTTTTGAATCCAGGCAGCTGAACTACGCTCAGCACATGTTCTCTTTTCACTGGTGCCTCTGGGAAATGAGAATCAATTCTTGCTTTTCACTGTGTGCTTCTCTGCCCAATGACTGCATCAAACTTTGGAGTGGTCATCTTCTTCAGAACGTTCAGGGCACGCTCTGGAAACACCCTGCAAGAGACAGTAACATGAAATTAAAAGTGGGATAGAAACTTAAATCATGGGAAAAAGTGTCACTGCAGGTGAGGGAAGAGCTGGTCTGGCAGCAGAATGCATGCACACATAAGAACTGAGACAATGTGTTAAACTGGGCATTACTTCCATAGCTCCCACCAATCTCTGACTAATTAAATCCATTCTTGGCCTTTTAGGACAGTTCCAATGCCAGGTATCTGTGGGCAGTATGTGAACTGCAGTATTGCTGCAGGAACCAGGAAGTTTTAATATTGTACAGATGTAGATAAGTATTACATCTCATGCTCTGAAAAGCAGTAGGCCTGTGGAAGGATGAGATTTTAAAACTGAAGTGCAGTTTTCACTCCTAAGATTCCTCCTTTTAAAGAGCTTTGTCTCTTTATTTCCCTGTCCTAAATTATGATCAAAAAAGCAAAGTTATCCTAAGTGCTTTGACAGCATCAGTTTTGACTCGCCTATGCTTCTGCAGACTTGCACTCTCAACAAGCAGTTCTTGGAGTTGCAAAAGGATTTAAAATATTTTTACCGCTGTCTGGTGTTTGGTTTAGCAAACAAGAAACTACCAAGTATTTCATGAGATACTATAGGATTTAACGGAGAATCTAACTTAGTTGTTAGGATGGAAATTCCAGATTTGGAACTGGAGCTCTGGTAAAAACACCTCCTCAAAAGAGCAGCTGCACTGGATAATTAAGTTGCGTGGGAGGATAAATCTTGCTTTACATACAGAGAGAGTACAGTCCTTTTGAAGCAATGTTCTCAGCCTCTGTGCCCTCAGTGCTGACATAAAGAAACAAACACTACTAAGCAGCAGGTCCTCAGCTCTTTCTGGAACTTCTGCTGACTCAGAGGTTACAAGTTTGAACCTTGTATACTCAGGTAGTATTGTTGTTTCCACATCCATTGTTTAATTTTGCTTTGTACTTACATTTCAGAAAGCAAAGCAATGTTTAGCTGTGGTGGAACGAAAACCATTTTCTGGTTGGTCACTATTCCTTCAATCAAAGCCTGTACGACTTCTTCAATCTCCAAAATCTTTCCCAGCCTACACAGGAAAGCAAACACATAAGAGCTGCAGTGATAAAAAGGAGTGGTACCAGGTGATCTAGGAGGCTTCACAAATGTACAAACTCAGGTCATTCAAATGCAACAATTACATGGGTTAAAATCACATTGCAGATTTTCTTTAGTCAATGATACAAACTGCTGTTATACAGCCAGCTGGAACAGAGGCCTAAAGCTGGGGATAATATGCAGTGCCTTAATGCAAAGAAGGAAAGGCAGGAATGCAGGGTATTGAGAGTTACCTTGTACTGGGGTTTTTGACAAATCCAGTGTTTATAAAAACAGGACAAAGGCACGTTGTTTTGATTCCATCCTTTCCAAGGGCAGAGAGCTCCTCTGTCAGAGCTTTATGAAATCCAACTGCAGCGAACTTGCTTGAGCTGCAGAAAGGGAGAAAGTACAAATGAGAAGGCACAAATCCTATTTCCAACTTTCTACCACTGCAAATGGCCTAAACCGTCATCTGCCTCTTAGTTGCTCAGGTGCTGTTTAAGGTAATGGCTAGGGGAGGGGTGAGGGCTGGTGCACCTCTGCTCTACCTTGTATCCTAACCCATACCCCTTATTTTCACTATGTGCTCTCTATCCCTCTACCCCTCTTTCTGCTCCTTGCTATGTGGAGACAAAACCCTCCAAATATTAAAATTCATCTGAGAGACAAGGCAGGGACTATTCTAACTTTGTCTGTGCCAGAGTGTAGTGGTGGATTAGATATTGTAACTTGTGGATTAATTGTGCAATGCATAGCAGGTATCTCAAAAAAAAGGCACTTTAGTTGCAAACAGACAGACAAATGTTAGGAATCCCTAGAAAACTGCAACTGAAGCACATCAATCCATGGACATCTTGTTCTTTCACATGAGAGAAGATTCCTAAAAGGAATGCAGCCTGAATCTCTAAAATTAGGAAAGATGAGCAGGGTAGAAATGGAGATTAACCTGCTACTGTTTATTGTACCACACAGGAGCATCTTGTAACAATTTTATGTGACTTTTGAAATAGAGAAGCATTATGCAAGCAGAACTGAGGAACAACCTGCTGTGGAAATAGGTATGGGCCTGAGGTTTAAATCAACTCCAAAAAAGGAAAACCACAGAATCAGTTTATTGATTGCTGTGGATTTTGCAGCGTAATCCCAGTAAAATCCCTGGCTGAAGAGTTCTCACATTGCTGACAGTGAGTGACTCTCTAAGAAGGAGTATTCCTGGGAAAAGATTGTTCTAAGAAGGAGTGTTCCCAGGGAAGACTGCTGCAGCTGGAGCTGCCATTATGGAAGACTGGATGTGATGCAGGATGGCAACACACAGACTAACAGGTTTTTGGTGCCTGCACTGTGATTTTCCTGACACCTTTCAAGTAGAAAAGCAATTTGATGTCATGATGGCAGAAGGCTGGGGGGAAGGTTAGCAAGGAGGACCTCATGGTGGGAGGCTGTTATAGGACACCCAGCCAGGACAAACAGGCAGATGAGGTGCTCTGCAAGCAGCTGGCAGAAGCCTCATGGTTTCCAGCCCTTCAACTTGCCAAATGTCTGCTGGAAATACAACACAGCAGAGAGGAAGCAGCCTAGGAGGTTCCTGGAGTGTTTGGAAGACAAGCTCCTAACATAGCTGGTAAGAGAACCTACTGGAAGAGGTGCCCTGGTAGACCTGTTTGTGAACAAAGGACTGGTGGGTGATGTGGTGGTTGGTGGCAGTCTTGGGCAAAGGGACCACGAAATGTCAGAGTTTTCAATAGTGGGTGAAGCAAAGAGGGGCACCAGAACTTCCACCTTGGATTCTGGTGGGCAGATCTTGGCCTTGTTTAGGACACTGATTGACAGAGTCAGCCCTGGAGGGTAAAGGGGTCCAGGAAAGCTGGATACACTTTAAAAAGGAATTGTGAAATATTCAAGAGCAGCCCATCTCCATGTAGTTGAAAGACAAGTGGTCAGGGAAAAAGCCCAGCCTGGTTAAACAGAGAACTTAGGCTGGAACTCTGGGGAAAAAAAACCAATGTATTCTTTCCAGATGGAGGGTCAGATAACTTGAGAGGACTATAAAGATGTTGCAAGGTCATATAGGGAGAAGATCAGAAGGACCAAAGCCCAACTAGAACCTGGCCTTAGAGACAACAAAAAAGTTTTCTATAAATACAGCAAAAGGAGGGTCAAGGAATGTCTCCATCATTTGTTGAATGCAGAAAGTAGTGTAACAACAACGGATGAGGAAAAGGCAGAGGAACTTCATACGTTCTTTGTCTCAGTCTTTAATATTGTCCAGTTGTCCCTCAGGATTCTCAGCTCCCAGAGCTGGGAGTTAGTGACAGAGAGCTGAGGGAAGGGCTCATAACCCAGGAGGAGATGGTTAGTGATCTGCTGTACCAACTCGACACTCAAAAATCTATGACCTTTGATGGGATCCATGCCAGAGTAATGAGGGAACTGTTGAAAGAACTTGCCAAACCACTTTCAATCACCTACCAGCAGTCCTAATTAACTGGACAAGTTTCATCTGTCTGGCAGTTAGCAAATGTAACACCCGTCTACAAAAAAGGTTGGAAGGATTGTCCAGAGAATTGCAGGCCTGTAAGCTTAACCTTGGTTGTGGGCAAGGTTATGGAAGAGATCATCTTGAGTACCATTACAAGGCACACACAGGACAACCAGGGGATCAAGCCCAGCCAACATGGATTTTTGAAAGGAAGGCTTCTGCTTGACCAACCTGATCTCCTTGTATGAAAAAGTGGCCCACCTAGTAGATGAGGGGAAGGCTGTGGATGTCTGTCCAGGGTCTATCTAGACTTCAGTGAAGTGTTTGACACCATCTGCCACAGCATCCTCCGAGAAAAACTGAGTGCTTGCAGCTTGGGTGGGTGGATTCTTCAATGGGTAAAAATCTGGCTGGATGGCTGGGCCCAGAGTGCTGTGGAGAATGGAGATAAATCCATCGGGCAGTTGGTCACCAGTGGTGTCCCCAGGGCTCCACCTGGGGCTGGTCCTGTTTAACATCTTTGTGGATGGTCTGGGCACGGGGATCAAGTGCACCTCAGTAACTGTGCAGAAGACACTGAGCTGATGTGCTCAGGGGATGGAAGGCTCTGGTGGAGACCTGGACAGACTCCATCAGTGGGCTGAGGACACGGCTGCAGGAAGCTCAAGAAGGTGAGGTGTCAGGTTCTGCACCTGAGCCATGCAGTGATACAGGCTGGATGAGGAATGGCTGGGGACAGAAAGGGACACCTGGGGTGCTGGCTGACAGCAGCTGAACCTGAGCCAGCGTGCCCCTGTGGCCAAGAGGGCTGATGGCACCCTGGCCTGGGCCAGCCAGCAGGACAGAGAAGTGGCTGTTCCTGCACTGGGCACTGGTGAGGCCACACCTCGAGCGCTGTGTCCAGTTCTGGGCCTCTCACTTCAAAAAGGACATTGAGGAGCTGCAGTGTGTCCAGAGCAGAGAAACAAGGCTCATGAAGGGTCTGTAAAACATGTCTTAGGGGAATGGCTGAGGGAGCTGCGTTTGTTTAGTCAGGACAAGAGCAGGCTCAGGCCTCATGGCTGTCTACAACTCCCTGAAAGAAGGTTGGATGGAGGTGGGGTCACTCTCCTCTGCCATGCCCACAGTAAGAGGAATAGAGGAAATGGTCTTAAACTGAGACAGGCAAAATTCAGATGAGATATTAGAAAAAAAATCTTCTCACTATTAGAGTGATTAGGCATTGGAATAGGTTCCTCAGGCAGGTGGGGCAGTCACCATCCTGCAGATGTTTAAGAGGCATTTGGATCTGGCACTGGGTTGTAGCATCCCATGAACTCTCTCCTCTCAGTCAATTCCCAAGTCCTCTGCCCTGGCAACGGCGGTGACTAGCTACCACAGAGTAATCCTCCTGCTGGGAAAAGACAGACTCCCACATGGACCTCCCCTGGTTTCCCCTTTCCCTGTCCCCTCACTGGCTTGCTACCACTGGTGGCCACCCCCCCTCCTCTAGAGACCGATCCCCTTTGCCCTGCCTTCAGCTCTGCCCCCACCCCTTTCCCTTCTTAAGCTGCTGCACCAGGTGGAGAAAGATCGTGTGGTTGTGCTCTCTCACTGGGTGCCCTTCAGCCATGCTCCGCTGGAATAAAACCTTGCAAAAAAGAGCCTTTTTTGCCTCTCTCACTGAGCCAGCTGTGGTGAGTGTTGTGTAGGGATCTGATTGCACTGCCTGAACGTTAACCCAACCTGCTTTTCTACAGGAGAGGTTTGTTGGGAAGAGATAATAGGCAGCAGCACCCACCATTCAACACCTGCTTTTTTACTGAATGATGTGGTTCAGGGGTTACAGTGGCAGTATTGCCTGGATGATCTTAAAGGTCTCTTCCAACCCTGATGATTCTATGATACTATTTTACATTCTACAGTCAATGCCACAATGGTAAAAAGATCAAAAGCTCCTCAGTACTTGACAACACTACAAGAAATCACAGAATAAATACATTCTAAGAAGGAGAAGGGAAGAGGATACCTTTTTTATTTAGCAAAAGTCTGCATTGGTGGGGAGAGAAAACAGGAGAGTCTTTCATTAGTAGATGTGTTACATGACTATTCTTTCATACAGACATTGCTAACAATTCAGTCAGAGCCAATTACTTGGTACTTCCTGATAGAAAAGATGCAATTAAAATTTTTAAAAATGAAGCAAGCTGATTACAAAATGACTTACCAATATGCCACCATGAAAGGAGTCACAAAATGACCTGCTGCTGAAGCCACCGTGACAATGTGCCCATAGTTGTTGTTCATCATGACTGGCAGGAAAGCTCTCGTGGTCTTGGAAGTCATTTAAACCAAGAGGCAAAATGCAGGGGACAGGAAGGAGGAAAAGAACATGGTTTTCTTAGGCACACTCAGCACTGACTCTCAGTGTTATTCACCAGGTGGCCAAAGCTCTCCCTAAAGCTTTGATCTGCACAGCACCTCAGATTCCAGAGCCACAGGGATACCTGCTCTCTGACCAGTGGTGCAGCTGGCAACCTGCTCTCCAAAGGCTGCAGCAGTTGGCCATAAACAGGAAATGGTTTTCACAGCTTTCCTTTGCTGCTTTTAAGGTTTCAGGTGTCAGCAGAAATGCTGGCAGGGTCTCACCCCAGCACACACAATAAACCACTTGTCAATCTGTGGCTTCTCTTTCCTTCTGCCACAAACAAGTCCTGCTGAAGCCCTCCCACCCTGTCAGCCCCACGACACCTCTGACAGAGGCCTTCTGTGCATGCTGCAGGTGAGGCTGTCAGCAGCCAGCTCACATCAGCAAGAAGCCACTCCAGTTTCCCAGCACACAGCCTGCTTGGGTGCCCTGTGCTGTAACAGTTCATTTGGTAATTTCACTGCTAATGATGGTTGGTCTAAACATGCATCCTCATTGACACTCCCAAACAAGTGTGTATATAGATGGTGGTGGCCCTTACCCACATGTGGCCCAGAATGTTGACTTCAAACATCCTTTCTATCTGGTGGTCCTGAGTCGAGAGAAAGTCAGCAGCTGTAATCACACCAACATTGTTCACCAGGACAGTCACATCCCCAATATCCTTCTTCACCTTTTAGAGAGAAAACAAAAGCCCAAAATTGTGTCTGTCACTCAGGAGAGGAAAAAATAAAAGTAAGGGTGGGGAAGATGAACCATGGTTAAATTCTTAACATTGCATCTTCAAGGGAGAGGGAGATCATGCCACATTTCCAGATGTGGCAGGGACTTTGCACAAGAGCCATGGAATCTGGTTTAGATCTGATTCTTCCCCATTCATTAATGTCAGTATTTATTGTGTTCCACAAACTGTGCACAGTTTGGACCATGTAGTCACAACTGGTGTGGGAAATGGATTTGTAGAGAGTTCTCAGGGCCTGACAGAAGGTGCTCACAGTATGGATCTGTATGCAAATCGAGACAAGAAATGCTGACTTAGAAACGCCATGGGATAGGACAGATATTGTTGAGAGAGAAATGGAGCTAGAAAGAAGTTTCAAAAGATGGCATTGCAAATAAGACTAGATACTTCAGAGAAATAGAACTATGAATGTTGCATTGTATTGGGATCCACGAGGAGTAGTTTTAGATGAGTGACTTTAAGGCATCTACAGCATGGTGTGGCAAAAAGCTGATAGGTCAAGAAACGCTTATTGTAATTAGGAAATAGTTGGCTTCTGATTGTGATGGTGTGAATTATAACATCTGTATTGTCTCACCCTTCTCATCAGACTGAAAATGGAATAAAAGTTTTTAAAATGCCTCTCAGTTGCCCCATCTGTGGGTCAGGAAAAGAGTATTGTCCAACACTTGGGACCACAGAGGTACAGACTGTTTTGAGGCAGCTGGACCACAGCCATTCCAATAAAGTGTTTCATATGTTCTCAGTGCTATGTTCCTTCAGAGGCTGCAACCCTAGAGAGCAAACTTGGCAAGAGGATGCGATGTGCTGGAGCCTCCCAAACAGGATGAGACTGGCTGTGATTTTGGAAATGCTACAGCACTCTGTGTCCAGAGAGCAGTGAGGAATGGAGAGCTTCCAGGGGCTTGCAGGATTTGTGTGCAACACATCTTCTCTGGTTTTCCTGCCTTCTCTGGAAACCAAGCATGGTTGGGAAAGCCTTTGGCCATGCCCCTGCTGCCCTGTGGCAGCAGTTCTCGGGCCACAGAGAGCAACAAATAACTTTCCCATCCCTTTCTGGGGAAGACTGTGAGAAGATGCGAGAAAAGAATGAGAAACAATTCTTATCTTCACTTGCTGGACCTGGTATTGTGAACATGTGGAATGTGTTACTGAGATTTGTTTACCAAAGGGTGGTGCCTTAATTAGCTAATAGTGATGGTGTTTGGATTGGAGTGTCGCAGACGTCTTTTATGAAAAATCCTTTCCTTATGATTTTTCCTCCTGAGAAGCTGAGAAGCCTCAGGAACAAAATACAAACATTGATTATCTGCTTCTGTGGAATGCAACAGGTGGATCTTTGATTGGTCCATGGTGGTTGTTTCTAATTAATGGCCAATCACAGCCCAGCTGGCTCGGAAAGAGAGTCCAAGACGAAGTCTTTGTTATCATTCTTTCCCTATTCTTAGCTAGCCTTCTGATTAAATCCTTTCTTCTACTCTTTTAGTATAGTTTTAATGTAATATATATCATAAAATAATAAATCAAGCCTTCTGAAACAAAGTCAGATCCTTGTCTCTTCCCTCATCCAAAAACCCCTGTGAACACCATCACATTGGAGGACAAATTAGGTCTAACTGAATCATAACTGTCTATAAAAGCAATGGGTTTCTTAATAATTATAATAATATAATAAAGAGATTGATCAGCCTTCTGTGAATCATGGAGTCAATGCTAATTATTACCCGGCTGGGGGCCTGTCACAAGGAGACTGCCCCACCTTGTCTGCAGCGCTGTAGATCTCCTCCCGTTTGCTGCAGTCCACCACAAAGGTTTGAACAGTGGCTCCCAGCTTCTGGCATTCTGCTGCTGTCTCCTCAACGCCGTGCTGGAAGAGGCAAAGAGAAAGACACAGCTGTGCACAGCTGTCCCCTCAGCACGGCTGAGCAGCAGAGGCTGAAGATGTTCCTGGATTGAGCAACCACTGCCCAGCCCCTGAACAGTTCCTAGCTACCCAGGGAAAGAGCTGTAGATGGTTTTGCTGAGAGGACAGGCATTCCAGCTGGAAATTTAGGATCCGCATGTAGTGACAGCCAGAAAGGTAGGGTGGCAACAAGAGTGAGTTTGGCTTGGTAAGGCAGACAGAGCAAGGCTGCAGAAAGGGGGCACAGGCTGCCTATCACAGCACAGCAGACAGCACTGTGAACGTAAACAGCTTGTAAAATACAGGCCTGGCTGGCACCCTGACACACTGGCTCTATGTGTTTCTGTATTTACATGCTGGGTGTGAGAAGAGAGGTGCCCTCCACAGTTCACAATGTACAAAAATTTTAATTTCTGAATGACCTTTGATACACACAGGTCAGAAGCTCCCTAAAGTCATTGCATCAACTCGTTAAGCCAAAGCAGAAGTGACTTTTTGTATCCCTATTCCCAGGTGCCAGAAGGCCATGCCAGTGGAACCCGTGCAGTGAAAAGCTCTAGGTCATAAATAGCCTGGGTCAGCAGTGCCTCTGTTGGGTGACTGGGCAGCTGTCCTCAGCACCAGCTGCTGTTTAATGCTGAGAGCCCCCAAGAAGGAGCCCTTGTCAAGGCACTTGGGTTGGAGGAGCATACTCCTAAATCCTCTGGAATCCACAGCCTCCCTTGATATTGTGTTTCAGTTCGTGCTGACACCCACGCTTACAATCTACTTCCCAACTCTAAAGCCAGGTGTCGCTCGCTACTAAATTTATACCTAGATCTCCCCATTCCATCCAGTGAACATAAACAATTTTCTGTTTCATTGCAGCCCTGCATGCACTGCAGCGGTGCCATGCCTCCTCCCACCCCTCCAAAGTCTGGTCTCAGGCATAATGGGTGCCATTAACAGACACTGAAAATGTTCAACACTATCTTCCCTGTTTATCCATCCTCTCACACAGCTTGTCTCAGGTTTGATCTATTTTTGTTTGTGGAAGGATAGGTTCTGTTTTGCAGCTTCATGATGAACTCCTTTGCTGACCCAGCGTGTCAGAAACAGAAAGCTCAGCCTCTCACCCACCCTGCTGCACCTACAGCCAGCACTTGGCCTGGAGTCCTTCAGAATGCCAGGCTGCATGTTTGTATCTGCCCATCTTCCACCTGCCACAGTTTTTCCATTCCATTCAAATAATCTGAAATAAAGAGCTTGGGCCGGTGTAAACATTTAGAGAGATGCCACCTACGCGTGTAGCTGCCCAGAGGGCAGCCGGGCCCACATACAGCCCGGCACAGGGATGCTGCTGCTGAGAGTGCAGGGAAAACACATCTCCCAGCATTGCACACAAAACACCCGAGGCTACAGAGAGAGCAAACGAAGGCAGACCTGCTGCTCTTTGCAAACAGCCTTCTGGTATCAGCGGGCTTTCTCTGCCAGCCCAGGCAGCAGCTGCACCAGCAGCTTCCCGAGCACTGCTTTCCCTGTCGCAGGGGCTCTGCCGGCTGTTGCCTGCTCCCTCCCGAGTGGCACCGAGGGACTGTGGGACCAGAGCCCCACATGCTCTGCTGCAAGCGGGGCCAAATCCTCTCCTGGCGCTCGGCATCCCAGCCGGAGGAGCCGAGCGGGAGCCGATGGGAGCGGGCTGGAAGGGGCTGGGCGACGAGGGCGCAATGTGGTGCTGCCCTTCTTACGCCCCTAAATGCCCCGCGGACTCGGAGGTCACACGGAGCGAGGACATGAGTGTGTCCATTACCTTGTTGATGTCCCACAGGACCAGCCTGCTCTGGCGCTTGGCGAACTCCAAGGCGGTCGCTCGCCCGACGCCATGGCCAGCGCCCGTGATGAGCACCAGCTCCCCGGCGAGAGACTTTCTCCTCACAGGCACGAACAGCTTCACAAAAGCCTCCAGGTAGGAATAGAGGAGCGTGGCCAGGAACAGGAGAAGCTCCAGAAACAGATTCATTGCTTTACTGGGGCTCTTTCGAGGACCGAACTGCGCTGGAGCCGGCAGCGCCGCCCGCCCCACAGCCTGCCGAGGCCACGCCCCGGCGTTCGCTGCCCAATCAGAGAGTGGCTGAGCGCGGGGGCGTGTCTGTGGGCGGTGCAAGGCTGTGGGCGTGTGGGGGCCCGGACGCGCGGGACTGGGCGCAACCTGAACCGTGCTGTCGGTTCCTCTTCCGGGTTCCACAGGGGAGGGACAATAACATGGGAAATGGATACTCGTACCTTGGCATAAGGTAGTTGATTAAAGTAAAAGATATAAAAGAGAAAAGATTATTTTCTACTTCCCCGCGGGAAGCAGGGCTTCCTCACGCACATCGGTCGCTCCGGAAGGCAAGCACTGTAAATAACGAATGCCCTCCATTTCCTTCCTTATCTTTTATTATGTCTGAGGTTTGGGTCAGCTGGCCTGGTTGTGCTCCCGTCCAGGATCTTGCTCACTGGTATGGCTGGGAATGCTGGGGACACAGCAGTGATGCTGTGGGAGCGCTGCCAGCGGCAGCCAAACACGGCTGTGTCACCGACCCTCTCCTGAGTGCCAGTGCCCGTCCCGGCACTGCGGGGCTGCCCTGGGCACGGAGCTCCGCCCCAGCCAGAGCAGGCACCGGGCGCTGCCCCTGATGCCGCTCCCGCCAATGCGGGGCCAGCTTGTACAAGCGCGGGGCGGCACGAAGCGGGACCAAGGGGCGGGATCAAGGGGCGGCATCCTGCAGCAGGCTGCCTCGCCTCGCAGGCCCAGCGCCCCGGCCCCGGCCCCGGCGCTGAGGCGGAGGCGGAGGCGGGATCGCTGGCGGTGCGGGCGCGGTGGGGCCGATGCCGCTGCCGGCCGGAGCTCTGCCTCGGGTGGTGGTCGTGCTCTCGTTCTCCGTCCTGCTGAGGGCCCGGGGCGCTGCCCAGCGCCGCCCCGCCCACAGGTACGGCGGGCTGTGGCGGTGGCGGAGCCGTGGGAGCCCGGATCGCGTCCCGGTGTCCCTGCCCACGGTCGGCGGCCCGTTCCGCCGGGAGTCGCCGCTCATGGCTCGGCCGAGATCCCGGGGCTGCCGCACACCCCCTGCCCGCCGAGGGGCAGCTTGGCTGGAGTGTGCGGTGTCCCTCAGGGTGTCCCTTTGGGGGAAAGGCAAGCGGAACTGTCCCTTAAAGTGATGTCATTATTGGAAAGTACAAGAGCGGGTTTGCCCTTTCCCACGTCTCTGTTAAAGGTTTTTGTTGTGAAATTCAGGCATTTCGTGAGTTGAATATTAGGAGGAATTTCTTCTAATTTCATTAGACGTTGGAGTGGGCTGCGCAGGGAGGTGGTGGAATCACCATCCCCAGAGGTGTTCAGGGAAAGACTGGATGTGGTTCTTGTACCATGGTCGAGGTGACACGATGGTATTTATTCATAGTTTGGCTGTAGTGATCTCAAAGGCCTTTTCCAACCTAATTGATTCTGTGGAGCTGAGTCTATTCCACTTGCTGTATTGTACTTTAAAGATTAAAGAGCATGTTAAAATGTAATGAATGAGATGTTATTTTTATTTTTTTCTTTTAGTAATTTATCTGCAAGCTGTTGGTCCCGTCTTCATCCTGCAAGCATGTTCAACAGCTATAATGTGAAGTTCCACCACACAAAAGCTCTCACCTCCCCATATCCAGGATCACACATTGAGCGTAGCCAAGTTCCTGAAGATAAAGTGGGCTGGCTGACTGAGTGGGAAGATTATAATCCTGTGGAGTACACTGCAAAGTCTGTTTTGGCCAGACCCAATTGGGCAGATCCCCAAATCAAGTGAGTAGAAATGGTGGCTCTTTTCCCCTGAGAACCTGAAAGCAGGAAATAATAAAGAATTGAGTTAACAAGATCATCTTAAGTGATGTGTAATTCTACAGTGATGTGTGAAAATTAAGATTTAGGAAAGTAGTAGTTAGAGAACTGAGTACTTTGGATTGTTGTGAAGGTTTTTGATGCATGATTTTACTGAGCTGATGATTGTGATTGGAATAATGGGCAGCTGTTGATGCTGTGCATATGTTTCTCTGTGTTGTGAGCCAAATAAAAATCTAATTCTCCTTCAGAAAGAACATTTTAGTGATACACTTGTTTGTTTATTCATGGTTGGGATGCAATATGAAAAGAGAAAGTGTAATTATAGTTTTTGAAGGGAGCTCTCTGACTCAGGAAATGTGAAAGGTTGTGACACACAGATTTTTGTTGTGACTGTGTAACAATGTGGGTGTCAGTTCTTCTGTCTTGTGTAACAAGGGATAAGACAAGAGGAAGTAGCCTCATGTTGTGCCAGGGGAGGTTTAGATTGGATATTATGAAAAATTTCTTCACCAAGAAGTTTATCAGGCCCTGGAACAGGTTGCCTCGGGAACTGGTGGAATCACTTTCCCTGGAGGCATTTAAAAGATATTTGGATGTGGCACATGGGGGCATGGTTTAGTAGTGGGCTTGACAGTGCTGCATTTTACTTGGTGATTTTAGGTGTCTTTTCCAACCAAAAGGATTCTGTGATTCTACACCTCTAATCTTAACAAAAATACTTTTGAAACACTTTGTCTAAGTGAAGATTGAGAGACATGCAATATTAAATACTTTAGTTCAAATACAGAGGGTCTGTGATCAGAAAAGCTTAGGACTTCATAGCCCCCTTTAGAAAAGGGAGGGCCTGCAACTCCAGTTCTAGTAAAAACTGCTCATCCACACACAAAGGGGTGCTGGTGGTCTGATGGATGGCATACAAGCTTTTGTGTTTTGTAATTTGTCTCTGTTAAATATTTATTTGCCACGCAGCGATGAAGGTTTTTCTCCCAAGTTCAATGAGAGAGATGGAGAAGTGGAGAGGAAGAGTCTGAATGGCTTGTATGTGGTCGAAAATGGGAGACCCCGGTGAGTGTGGGGTTTTTGTTTGTGTATTCATTTCAGTGGTGTAGTTTCAGTGCTCTTACAGGTCTGTCAGTTCCAATACATGGTACCTACTAGGACAAAGCCAAGAGAGAAAAATGGAATCTAGTTTGAGAATCTGAGTTGGTGAATGAGAAGAACGTGTTGTGTCTCTCACCCTTTAAAGCATGTATGTGCTTTAACACAAAATATGTGTTGCTGTCCTTCCCTTTTTTGTTATTTAATCTTGATGTGTGGTTTTTTGAGTTCGTTTTAGTTGGGTTTTTTGTTTGGCTTTTCTTTTTTTTGTAGAATGTTTTGAATGTGGGGAATAAACACATTTAATTGGAAATTTAGCAGAAAATAAACTCCTTTTTGTTTCAGCTGGTCCTCAGAGATCAGAGGAGCTGGGTGTGGCTGGGCTTAATTTCCAGTTGGAGCCAGTTCAGGACTACATGAGTGATGTACTGTGGCATTTGTTTCAGCAATCCAGTGGGAAGGACTGGCCTCACTGGCCGAGGATTGTTAGGGCGCTGGGGACCAAACCATGCTGCTGATCCTGTTGTAACCAGGTAAGGGGCAGGTAACTGCAAGGTACCCTGCACTAGAGAAAAAACCCATGCATTTTGCTTCTTTTCTGCTTCTCTGAGCAAGGTATTAGTTTTCATGGCCATTTTCTCTGTTTGGTTTCTGTTTGTAAGCCCATTTTGCTTTTGTTAATGTAAGAAACACTTACTTGACTTAGTCTATGACAGGAGGAGGTAGGATTAGGATGCTCTTTTTGTCACTGTATGCTTTGTTTTGATGTGCTGTTCCAGCAGGATGTGTGTGTACATGCATTTTACACAAAGCATTCAGAAAAGATTGTGTGGTTAACAGAAGTGTGAGTTAGAAAGTGCCATGCCGAAGACAGAAACATTGTGGAAAATCATCCTGATGCATTTCACTTCTTCCCCTTTCCTGAAGGATGCCAATGCTACTGAATTGCTTCCTTGAAAGTGAATGCTGGAATTTTTTTATTATTTATTTATTTATTTATTTATTTAAATTTTTTTTTAGACAGCTTTTTGCTCTGCCTATTGGTAGTTCTTAGTTCTTTGCTGAAGGTGATGGTGACTGCTTGTGGCTTTGTCCTGGTACTGCTGCAGTTTGTGTGACCATTTTGTTCCAGTAGAAACATTCTCATCCTCTTAGTATGAATTATGACAAGTGCAGCTTGGAGAGCTTTCAGAGGAGCTGCTGCCACCAGCCTGGCTGCAGAAACATGCCTCATGGGCATTTTCTGCCCTTTTGACTGAGGAAAACCCTCATTGTTCCGTCCTTGGTTGCGATCCTGCTGGATGGCATTTGTTGGTTGCCTCAGCTGTTCATTCTCTGCTTTGTTTGTCCTCACACAGGTTGCAGTGCCTTGCTCTTCCTCTCTCAGGCCCAGGTGTCAGGAAGCAGCAAAACATATTCTTGTTTATCATTTTCTGCAGGTGGAAAAGGGATGGAAGTGGCAATAAAGTTGCTCATCCAGTTTCTGGCAAGAACATCTTGCAGTTTGTAGCCATCAAGAGGAGAGACTGTGGGGAGTGGGCCATTCCTGGGGTAAGGACAAAGCTTCAGAGGCAGCTGGCATTTCCCTGCTGGTGAAGCCATGAGACAGATATGGCACATGTGTGATGCAAGTGGATGTAATATACTAAGAGCTAGGAGTTAAAATATGTAGAATCTGAGGGATAGCATATTTTTGTTTGTTTTTTTCCCCCCCCTCCAAGGGAATGGTGGACCCAGGGGAAAAGATCACTGCTACTCTGAAGAGAGAATTTGAGGAGGAGGCCTTGAATTCCCTGCAGAAATCCCCTGAGGAGAAAGCAAAATTGGAGAAGCAGCTCCAGAAGCTGTTCAGCCAGGAACACTTTGTGGTGAGCTCTGTGTCTCTTGTGGTAGCCTTTTGAGCTGTGCATGTAACTCATAGCTGTATAAAACCTGAGGAAGTGCAGTGAAATGAAAATATGTTGTGATGCTCATCTTCTTGGGGTGTAGGAAATTGAAGGGACTGTTGAAAACTCTGTAAGGGCAAATGTCTCAGAAGGAAAGAAAAAAGTATGACTGATTCCACCTTGTTTGTTTTGACACTGAGCTGGTTCTGGTTTGTTCGGGCCCTTATAGGTGTACAGAGGATATGTGGATGACCCTCGTAACACTGATAATGCCTGGATGGAGACAGAGGCTGTGAACTATCATGATGAAACAGGTAAATATCTCCAGGCACGCTCTTAGTTGCCTTTTACTCCATATGTTGGTTTGAAATTGGGGCTGCTGTTGAGCTGAGAATGGCAGTGAAATCAGGGGAGCATGAAAGGTGTAAAATATGGGACTAGATTCTTAAATTGGCCTGTTACCTCGGACTCCCATTTTTCACCCGTAAGATAAATCAAGCTACCTAGATGTTTCTGATGTGTTCAAGCCAGAGACTTCATGCAATGACATTTCCACTGAATTTGGGATAGTGGGTGCCAGTGGTGAAGTTTCACATGTCACTGGTCCCAGATTTATTTGTCCCCCGAAATAGTGGAGATAGTGTATCTTTGGCCTCTGTTTCCAATACAGAAGAGAAGAGCATTTCCTTGGTTGTTGTTTATGAAGTCCTGAGATCCTTTTTAAAAACAGAGTGAAAACTTGGAGAAAAAAAGCAATTCAGAAGCAAAGGCATCCCCTCTTAAAAACTAGTATTTTTTATTTTGGGGCCTCCAGTAAAATTTTAATTTTTTTTCATTAGCGTATATAAGTTTCAGAATTCAGTTTGTCCTGTAGAATAGTATGTGAGAAAAGGAGCAGTCAAATATTAAGCAAACAAGCAAAAATCCAGGCAGATGTATTGGCTAAACTTGGGGTGATAAGTACATGTTGTCATGATGGTTTCCAGTAACTTTTCATGCTGCTGGTGATATCCTAGCAACGATGACAGGGTGTTAACACCATTTCTGCTGTTCAGATTTGCCTTAAAATAGTGCAAGTCTGAAAAAGAATCTGGCAGAGATTCAGTGAGAGATTTAGTTGTTTTTTCTCTGAGAAGCCTTTGAGGGTTGCAGCCTGTGAAGGAGCATTGTGGAAAGGCAGAACTAATAGGATGTGAGAGGGGAAAAAGCAGGAAGAAGAGGTGCAATAGCGTGTTCTAACTCTCGTTTTGTGAACAGGTGAGACAATGGATAACTTGCCTCTGGAAGCAGGTGATGATGCTGGAGTGGTGAAGTGGGTCGACATCAGTGAGAAGCTTGAGCTGTATGCGAGTCACAGCTACTTCATCAAGCTGGTGACTGAGAAACAGGGAGCCCACTGGAGTGAGGATCCTGGCTCTGAGTGCCACGAGTGATGGGAACTGGGAACTGACAGACTCTGAAAGGAGAGTATGTTTTCCAGCCTTGAAACAGATGTCCTCGTCATCCTCAGTGAAAATTCTGTGAAATTCAGCTGGGAGAAACACTGGACAGTGATAAACAGAGGCTTTTTCAGAGACTTCAGATTGCTTCTTTTGATTTCTTAGCTAGTGTGAAATGAGAAGAATGTGGGGCTCTTGTTTTGCTTTCTTGGCTTCATTATTTGCAGCTGTTTCATAATGCCTGCAGATCTGCATGGCAGCACTGGCATTCTGACTGGTAGTAGTTCACAGGCTCTTTATTTTTGCACTGATTCCTTTCCAGGAATATGGATCCCTAAGGAATGAGAGACTTGTAGGATAACCTGAATAATGACTTAAGTGCTGCATAATAAAGTGAAATTTCTTTTCTGAGTCATTTCACTTTAGATATCTTTGCAGGGATTTTGTACTTTGAGTGATTAGTTTTCACATTCAATTACTTTTTAGTTTACAGTGTGGCTGGGATTCACATCTGAATGCGTGACTGTGCCTCTGTGTCAAAGAAGTTGCGACTGATATGAGGAGCTGAATTTTGTTGTTCCTTCTCTTCCCACGGCTTGTGGGGTACAGTACAGCTGTTGTGGAGACTGCATCATCAACAGAATCACTGGAAAGAGCAGCCTTAAATATAATCTTGTAAATTGTGCTGGTTTCTTACCCTACGGGTGATGTGAATAACTTGCAGTCTGGAGGCTGATGGGGGCTTTAGCATTTGTGCTGCTAACAGGGGCTGCACAGCAGTTGCTGACATTTCTCTCTGTGTTTTTAATCAATTGCTGTTAATTGTGTACTGGTGTCAGGAGTTGGTGACAGTGACAGCTGAAAGTTGATGTTGAGACCTGAGGACTTCAGGAATTTTGATCCATGGGTTGAAGTGAGTTGGTGATAAATGTCATGGTCTGGAATTACCTTGTGTAACAGCACTGTGACACGGTCATGCACTGTTGAGACTTTATCCACATCCTGCTTAACTAATTAATGGGTTTAGGACTTTCTCCTTTTCAACCCTACCCCTGCCTCCCAATTAGCTAGTGAAACCTGGAGGAGTTATGGGTGTTTATGCAGGAAACCCTGGGAATCTTGCAGAGTTATTAGTGTTCTTTTCAAAGGAAAAGGTCGTGTCAAAAGGTATTAATTTTTCTTTCAATCCTTGCTCACCTCTTCCTGCCCATCTGTTTTCTTCTGTGATGTGCTGCATTATGCAGAGTAGACTCCCAGCAGTGTAGCTGGATTTTGAAAGCATGATCCATAAGAGCAGACCCTTCTTAGACAGTCAGGGGATGTGGATCTGCAGTCTCTATATACAGTTTTTAATACTCTGTCTTGCATCAGAAAACCACAAAATGTTATGAATCATCACTTCTTCAGATGTTTTGGGTTATTAGTTTGCTTCTCAGCTGATAAAAACTGCAGGTTTTTTTTTTGTAACAACCGCTACTAATCCTTAGAGGATTGACAGGCTTGGCAGTGGAAATGTGTTATGAAAAGAGTATTTGTTGTTTATTTTTTCACTGTAGATATTCTGACTGTAGCGATGCTGGAGGAGTACTCGGATGATAATACTGAGAGTACTGAAGCTGCAAACTAGAGACAGCATAAATTCTTTTTCCTGAAGAAATGGGAATTTGTGGGTTAAAGTCATTACCTTTTGAGGCCAGCTGTGTACTGGCAGTGTACTTGCAGTTTGAGAGCTGTGTTTCTGCCACCCAACTCTGTCTGGGTTAAGCAAAAGACAGAGCAAATAAGCAATAGGCTGCAGCCAGGCTGGAAAAGTGCTGTCAAAATTACTTTCTCTCCCAAGATATTTGAAGTCCCAGAGAAAGGATCTTTTCCAAATGGAACCAGCATAGAGAATGTGCTTTTGTACATGCCATCCAGGCTGAGTTATTTACACTGCTGTGTAATGTTGCAGAATGTGAAGTGAGCAACAAGTCAGGATTATGGAAAAAAAGTGGCAGTGCTAGGAAGTAATCTCTGGTTTGTGTAAGAAGTCCTTGTGTTGAAAATAATCACAGCTTAATTCATTGTATCCCAGGGCATCAGCCTGGCATTGGACAATGATTATCAGCCTTTGCTGGTTCAAGAGCAAGTTAGCAGAGGGGGATGGGACTTCCACTATTTAAGCTACCAAAATAGCATTTCTCACTCCCATTTTCTTTTCTTTGGAGAGGTGACGTGGTTCAGGTGAAAGATGTTTGCTGATCATCCTTTGTGGGAATAGCATTTGGGGCTTTTTCCTTAAAGCAGAATATGCCTGGAATGTTTTCAGTGAAGTGCTTACCTTAAAATCACAAATTTATGGGGATTCAGGAATAATCTCATCCTATCCTGGGTTTTTTTATGCTTAAATTGTGCCTCTCTTGAGGAGAGCAAATGATGCGCAAAGATGAAAGAAACACAATTTTCTTCAACAAAGTTGTGAGGAAACCCAGATCTCCAATAGACTTCTATTTTATTTGAGACTTCTATGCAGCATGTTAAGCTGACAATACAGTAAATAAAGGAAACAGATCCCATTTCAGTGAGTGATAACATCTACATTCTATAATTCTACTGAAGAGTTTTGTGAACAGCTTAGTCATTAGGTTAGTAGTTGTTTATTGGTTCAGAAAGATCATGGATACATGTGGGAGGCAACACTGTTTTTTTAGCTATGAAGTAGTTAAATTTTTCTGCTGTTAATGAGTGTAGGAATTTTCTGCACTTGGGTTGTTTGATAAGAATTCAGTGAACCTCATTCCACCATTTTCTTGAAGGCTGTTAAACTGTTAATTACAAAAGTAAGCAGGATTCATCAATTTTAGTACAGTAGTGGGAGTCTGCTCACTGGGCTCAGAAAAGGAGATTTTCACTTATGTCTTCTGCAATAAAGAAGAAGAAAACATTATTAACATTTAATGCCGAAGGGACAGTTTTATCTTGTATCACTATCAATAAAGTGACTGATGCTATGAATGAGCAATCACTGGCACAAGTATACATGTACTAAGATAACTCCTTGCAGCTTTCATCCTTCATGGCTGGTAAAGTGTTATCAGAAGAGCTGGAAAAATTCTGGGAAAAGTAAAGGTTCCGTGTGTCTGACTTCTGACCAGAATCAGCCTCCACTTAAATTAGGGACTTGCTAGTAGGATTTTAAACACATTTCTTCAGTGTGCTTGTTTGGCCAAATGCCCTCTGTCCCATAACTCTTCTGGGATTAACCTGTGCTGCGTTGTTAACCCTCTTGACCTTTTGCAGGCTTGTTATTAGTGTTCTGTATTCCTCTCGGCACTGCAGCCATGGGCTTCTGCTCACAATTTCTTTGCCTTACTTTGAGGTCAGAGTAATGTTCTTGGCAGGAACATTCTGTCAGGTGCATCTGCCTATTCTTTTAGGTTTACCTTCCTTAATCCCAAAGCAGTGGCACCATTCCTTCAAAGCAATGAGTTTGTCCTTGTCTCCATCGCACTCTTGGAAGAAACGGGTTATGCAGTGTTCCATGGGAACAAGGGAGGCTCTCAAGGGTGCAAGCTCCGAGTGTGTTAATAATCTGAAAGAAAGGGCAGGTATGGAGAGCTGCATTTCCTTCATAAATCAGCAGGATTATCAGAGCTGATCTGCAAAGATGCTACAAGACAGCAATGATGGCTTTATCAGAGATGCCCCACTGGATTTTGTTGCAGTGCTTCTGTAGTGACTATATTCCAGGTAATGATAAAGATGTCTAATATCTGATGAGCTAAGTGCTTTTACTGAATGTTTGTTTGCCAACAGCAAGTTTGTTTTTTCCTACAACAAGTATTACTTTTGTAGTAATTACAGGTACTGACAGGAGCAACTTGCTCGCAACTCATCGCTTGTGGAGTTTTGCTGTTAATCCTCAGTATATAAAGCTTGCAAAGTGCTTAACTGTGTTCTAAATGTTCTAAAACAGTAAGTGTGGTTGTCCTGAGATATTGAAGGTCTGAACTTGGAAATACAGATTCCATCACTGGTTGATTTGACCAAAACCTTGAAATCTGAGTTATGTTCTCAGAAGGTAGAAGCTTCCTCTGGACTGTGACTATATTTGCTCCTTAAACTGAGAGATCTCTGTAGTGTTAGCTGAAAATTATGGATACCTCACTAGTGGATCTTTGCTGCCAGGGCTCTGTCCTTTGTACTTAGCCTGTTTCTCTTAGCTTCAGTATGACAAGACTTCTTCCTGGCTGAGAGCATTAATAGGTATTAAGACACTGTAGAACTTAGAGTGTAATACTTGATTGTGCAAGGCAAGAGGATAGCAGATTCTGACCTAGGATATGCTCAAGAAAACAATGAGAGAAAAAGTTCTGTGTTAGAGGGGGGGTGATAATGGCTTCTAACAGCTAAGGGACTGGTTCTGTGTATAGAGAATCCCTTGAGGTGTGTAGAAAAGTAAACTAGCCTGAGTTTAATCAGCAGATCATAACTGAACCACATATATTTTTTTACCTGTCAACAGGATGCTGGTCAAGCTGGTGAAACTGCCAGTGCACAGGATACACATACATCTGGTAATTTTTCTCAAAGTCATGCAGGAGCAGCTCAACCGGGTGGTCACCGGCTCCAAGGCGCTTGTCATTCTGATAGATCTTTTTTACCTGAGCTCAACACAGAAATTGTTATTTTTTGTTTCAGGTTGAAGATGTGTCTTGAAGAGAGCTATCTGGCAAGAAGGTGTTTTGGAGAAATGAAACTTGATAATAAAATATCCCTAGGGAAATGTGTTTTAGTGTTGGTGACCATATGCAGCATGAAAAGCTTGCCTTAGTAGTCCACGACGTTTTTGCTGCTGTCTGTGTCACCTTTGCCAGTAACTAGAAAGGAAGTGAAATTCTTGTGGTTTAATTGTCAAACTCAGCTAAGGGGGGTAGTAGCCTCAGCTTGTTAGGAGATTAAACCAGTTTTATCCCATCTTCTAGCCTGAGGCAAGCAACACATGTTTTGGGGGAAATAAGCCATCTTAGAAGTCATCTAATTCATGCCATTTTGTATGAGATGTTCTGGGCTAGTCCCTATAACTGCATGGTCTTATTTGACAAGTATTGCTGACCTTATTCCTTTGCTTTTCAGTTAGAATCCCAGAAGTGTTCAGGTCACGTTCATAAAATTGAATAAGGATGTTCTTAAGCCAGTCTCGCATCCGGAGGGGAAACTGATCCACTTCATAATCAGTACAGGGGGGGATGTCTGTGCCAAAGAGAAAAGCTTTTGTTAACAAGTCATCTGTTAAGTCTCCATTCGAGCATTTCTGAGATTTGAGATCTACTTCCAGTAAAAATTAGAATTGATGGAGCTGTTAATACATAAAATTTTGAATGTACCTAATGTGTTCAATTAAAAATCTACAATTTTTTTAGTGCACGTGCTTAACCAGTTGTGCAAACCACAACCTTTATATATCTGTGCAGCTTTTGAGCATAATTGTGCAGTGAAGCTCTAATCAGTCAGTTGCATGAAAGAAGAGTTTTTGACAGCAAAGGAATATTCTGGCTGGGAATGCACTTTCCTCCTGCCATATGCAGCAGTCAAAGAGGTTGGAAATCAGTTCTGGCTTTTAGATCCTGACTTCTACATTTCGCATCTAAGTTTGGTTGATGTTTTTTAGTTTTTTGTTTTCCATGGGGGTTTGAGAGTTAATAAATTTTCATTTATTAACTCTCTGTAAACACTGTTTTTCTGGTCAAGGATTTAAAAAAACTTCAAAGGCTATAGCAATAGGAACATATAAGGCAGTGCAGGGGGAAGGTAAGGTCAACAAAAAATTGGTGTAAGCACAGGAGAGATGTCTAGGTTTCAGATAATTTTTAAACATTGAAGGCCTTAATTTGCAGATTATTGATGCACAAATGGCAGATTACAGGAAGAAGGGCAATTTAGGGCTGGCAGATGTGTTAAAGCTACTGACACTCTGTACAGAGCTGAATTCTTCAAAGGAAAAGACGCTTACATTTGCAGGAGCCCATATAGTCTAGGTGCAGCTGGCGTCCTATTTTTGTCCCTTCCAGTTGACATTTGGTGCCAAAGAGCTGACATGTGCCATCATAAGTCTTGTTATCCGTACCACAAACCTAGAGGAAGGAAAACCACCACCCCACCACTGTGTTGAGAAAAATCCTTGTCACTCAGAGGCATTACAGTAATAAAAGCATCATTAACATGTGGTGAATACCAACAGGAGTGCATGTGATCAGTAGTATTGGAATTAGTAGTTGGATGCCCTCATGAGGACTAGTTGTCTGTACTTGCATGCCCAGTTATGCAACGCTTCGGTTTAGTTCTATGGTTGTAACATAGCCTCTGAGATGCTGTGGGATTATTTCACTGGATGTGAACTAGGCATGTGCTCTAAAATACCAAATGGATACATAGAATTTTTAGTGACAGGGAAAAGGTAGAATCCCTGAGACTGAGTGAAGCAAGTCAGTCACTCTGCAGTTACATGGGTTCATACTGCTCTCAAACCACACCCAGTGAGTTTGTGTGCTCTATACTTAATTTTTCAATTACTAGAATCACTCAAACTCACTTGCATGCTTTTTAGGGTAGAACCATGCTAAATAATAGCAGGGGAATATGTTATCTTGTGAACCCTTTAGGTGGCTTTTCCCAGTCCTGTGCACTGGGTGAAATACTCACATGCTCATAGTCTTTGGTGGGAGGGCAAGCAGCAGGATCTTGGCAAATGCAGTGGGGTTTCCCTTGTTTGTCTGCATGACAGACTTTGCCTCTTTTGCAGTGGAAGTTCCGACATGTGTCTGGCAGTCCTAGCAGGAAAGAGGGACTATTAGAGGTGATGGGATAAAGCCAAGTGTTTGTCAGATACTACTGAGAGCCAAAGCAAAACAGCCCAGTATTCACCAAGAAGTTCAAATGCATTTTTAATTTTGCATTTTTAAGTTTGTTATGAAGCTGGATCTTGTATTGAATAAAACAAGCCAAACTTCAAATGAGAATTTTTTGTGAGACTTCTAGCAGTCCCAGATTTGAATTGGATGGGGAAATTATTATTTTTTTTTAGAAAAAGCTGTTTGTTCTGTAGGGGCTGACATTCAGACATTCACTTCCAGACAACCAGCTTCCTTTGGTGAAACATATCCCATCTGTCTTTGCTGAATCAAGCACTGGCCTTTGTCCTACTCCTACTTGAATTCAAGCTACTGTTCTGAAACTGAAAGCTCTCAGAACAAGGTAAGCCTCATTTCTGTATCACTGACACAAAAATTTGTGCACTGCCTACAAATGTTTTTCACTAACAAATTACTGAATCCAAGGGAATGTGGAAGGGATTCTCTGGGAACACAGGATTAGGCACAAGCACAGTTCAGTCAGGTGAAATCCTGTGATGCAAAAGGCAGGAAAGAAATACAGACCAGCAAGTTCCCCAGTGGCAGAGAGTTGGGAGTTACATGACAGCTTTGCTTGGGGCTTACCAAGGAGAGCCTCCTCATTCCTGCTGCTGGCACTTTCCCTCTCACCATGGGAACTGTCTGTAGTCTTAACCTGCACAGTCACAGAGGCATAAGCAGAAAGTTGTGGTAAATCTTGGGAAGAAAAAAAATACTTGGCCTAATCTTTTTTCAGGTCCAAATACAGAGCTGACTGAGGCACAGTTTTCTCTGTTTTGCTATGCAAAACCTGTGAGAAGAGCATAAAGCCTCTGGTAGTATTACCATGCTCTTGTTATTTGGGGGAAAATAGAGTAAGAGGTGGAGAGAGAGAGAGAGAGAGAGAAATGGAAGTTCAGTAAGGCCTGAGTTTCTTATAATTATTCTATTGACTCTAGTCCTGCCTTTTCAAGCTGTTCACTTTCGTGTAGTAGCATTTAAAATCTTTGTGAGAGATGAGTGAACAGGCTGGTCCAGTAAGCTGGAGACTGGGTTACAGGTTTTTCATCTGTGTATCTGTACTTATTTGTGTGTTTCATTACACACCCCACTGGGTCTGGAGCTCTTATGTGAATGGTGTTCACTTCCTTTCTAGTCCAATTCACCCAAGTGTTCTGGATGCAGTGACACAGCATGACCCAGAGGAACAGGGAGTACAAGGGGAGATGAGACTTCTGCATATTAATAAGTCACCTGTTTTTCTCCAACAGGTCATTTCAATAATCAGGAATTTAAATTTAGAACTGGTCCCTCTCCCCTTTTTTGTAGTACTCAAGTTTTATTTTAAAGATAATTTACCTTATCTTCACTGTCCATTGAATTCATGTTCTGAATGGAGCTACTAATTTTCAGTTGCTGCTTGTTGTCAGAATTGGGTGGCTCATGAGCATCGTAATCTTGTTCAGAGTGAGCAAGGTCTTTAATCTTGACAACTTGGTAATCCTCAGTCTCTCTGTGAACTGCAGTGTCATCTTCAGTGGTTCCTTCCCCTCCAGGCTCGGTACTGGTGCTCTCCTGGTCGTTACTCTGGATTCTCTCCTCTTCCTCATAGGCTGTTTCTTTCCAGGTATTGCTGAGATATTCCTCACCACCACTGTCATGACTGTCATCATCATTACTGTCTTCCCTATCTTGTGTTTTCCCCACCGTGTCATGATCACTCTGGTAGTTCACTTGAATATGGTAGTTTCTCTCTTGACCTTGCTGTTTGCCATCCTGATATTCATTATGGGTTTTTTGAGAGACGGGGATTTCTTCTTTATAGGACTTCTTCCTGTTCTCCCTCTCTTCTTCCTCTAGGTCAAATTTCTTGCTGTGTCTCTTGGTTTTCCAGGTTAGTTGTCTGGAATCTCTCAGTTCATCATCTAATTGCATGCTGTTCTCATGATCCTGCCTTTTGTATTGGTCACCTTGATGTGTCTGATGGTCTTTGTGCTTTGTGTCTCTGTAATCAGTTTCTTCACCCCATTTCTCGTCCTCTTCTTCCATGCTTTCCTCATCATCGCTTTCACTGTGTTTTTCAGACAGGCCAACAGCATTTTTGTTATATTTCCACATGTTATGCTCATGCTCAAGGCTGAAAGCACCCACTGGGTGTTCTGTGTGGCCTGGAAGGTGTTGGTTTGCTGTGTTCCCATGTTTCTCATGGTTCCTGAGCTGGTCGTGCTCAGAGCTGGACTGTTCTCTGCCGCTGCTCCCAGAGTCACTGTCCTGGGTATCTGAAGCCAAACCTAGTTTATTGTGCAGTGCAAGGAAATCGATGCTTTTCAGGCTGTTTTTCACTTGATGCTTGCTCCCAGTTCTTTCTTGCTTCCTCATGGTCTGGGGCCCATCCCTGTCTTCAGAGCCTGGTTTTAAGTTTCTGGCAGTGGGCAGCAAATCACCCTCGTCTACATACCCTGTGTTCTCTTCCTTTGAAGCTTCTGGATGAATATATTCACTCTTAAAAAAAATTAAAATATCAGATTAATAAACCTTAGTATTTATTTGAAGCTGATGCAGTGTTATTTTTGCCTTGTATTGCAAAGCATGGCACTGGCTTTATTTGTTTTCTTTGTATGTGCTCCTCTTAAACTAGCCTAGGGCACGACATTCACAGCTGATGTGCCTTCTCTTTCTCAGAAAATCTGTTTATCTGTCCCTTCTTTTATTGATGGAGTTTCTGGAGAGGTCTATCCAACTCTGTTTCAGAGAGAGATGCATATGGGTGTCTTGTGAAATCTCAGAATGCTTAATTAGTATTTTAGTCATAACCACAGGCACTTGTAGACTGCAGTAATTATCACTTAGCTCAGAGAAGGGGGATGTGAAACATAACTTCCTGCACAGATAAGGGAAAAATAAGGGACCTGGGAAAAGAGGAGCAGGCAAAGAGAGAATACCTCTCACAAGGTGTCATGGTAGTAATTCCTGAGAAGTGCCATGCAATGATTTTATAATCCACACATAAATCTACTTTGAGTCCAATCTATCATTACTTCCTGGCTGAAGTCATCAAGAACTATTGTGTGTGGTGACAAATATAAAATCAACAATAGATGTTTGAGTGCCTTTTTTTTCTTATTCTGTCCAGACAATAGCAGAAGTGGTATCTTCAGTGGAAATGGTTCAAATGCTGAGGAGAAAGCAGGTACTGAAATGACTGTCAGGTCTTGCTGAAGCAATTGCCTTTCTGCTGCTGTGTGTGTTTCTGAACAACACCTATGGATGTTCAGTGTTGCCTACTGCTTACAAGAATGTAGCACCTGATGCTGATATTTCTTAAAGCTTTTGGGGGGTTTAATTTGGGAAGAATGGTCCTTCTCACTTGGTCCATCCAAGTTGCTGGAATAGCTTTTTTCCTTTAGTTTGACTGCTTGGAAAAAAGCACTCTACTCACAAGCCTTTATTTTATTTTTGAAGGTAAGATTGAAAATATTAATTTGATTCTGGTAGATCAGCTATATCCTATTTCCTAATGTCAAAGTGGTATCTTAATGTTTTACTGTTTTGTCTTTTGCCTGGTGTCCTTGCTGATGTGGAAATAGTACTGGGAACCATATTCACTGTATCAATTCCAACTCTAACTTTTTCAGGGGAAGACTGTATGTCTAACAGAATCTAACAGAGTCTAACAGAATATAACAGAAATTCACTGGAGCTTTTCCAAAGTCCTACAGGTTCAGAAAACACAAGGCCAAACAGTCTTTATAAGATTTTCTGTTGTGGGTACCTGTGCTTGAAGTAGCAGTTTGAGAAAGATTTGGCTCATGTCTTGACAGGGAGCCTTGTCCTGCCCCAGTTCTGCAGAGATGTGTCTGGATACAGCTTCCAGGTGCTGCTTTCTGTTATACCTTTGTCCCCTGGGTAAAATCAGCTCTTAGAACTCAAGTGCTCGTGAAGGAACTTGGGCAAATTTTAGTCACTATCTGTGATTAGATACTGTGGGGGAGAGCTGGCTTTTGGTAGATGATGCACACACTTGGAACTGATGATTCATTGGCTATTGTAAGGTTTTGCTTTGATGTGTCTTATGTGTATTATTTCTGGTAGAGAGCTGTAGGCTGCAAACTAATCTTTGTACCATTTCCTCTGCTGGATGCTTCATTAGGAAAAGTTAATTTTTTTGTTTTCATAGTGTAGAACATGATCCAGATTGACATGAAATGTATCTGGAAAGCTGTATAGAGTGGGATATAGTTTATAATTAAAAAATTTTAAAATGGTTAGCATAAGAGTTGAGATTTTGAATCTCTTACTACAGAGCATAATATGAATTTAGTAGTTCTGGAACACTCAGTGGCTTGGAGATAAGATCCATTGTGTCTGAGTCACAAAGGCTGTGCAATAAACAGGAATTTTTATTTGGGTCAGCCATGAATGCAAAACTATGGGCTTCACCATTAGCACACAAATGTGGCATAGGGAGGGCTGGTGCAATCCTCTGTCTCATTGCCACCAGGGCATCTGGCCTGTCAGCCACAGATTACTCTGCCAGGACAAGCTGTGTCCAATGCTCTGCACCATGAATAGTGAAACATATGGTGGGTAGAATTCTTACATATTTGAGACTGCATATGATCCCCTGGTGTGATAAATTGAGGATTTCATCCTCCTCCTATACTGGAGCTGTGATAACAACAATTTTGTCACTGGAGCTTATTATTTGTGCAAATATGGGCAATGATGATATGTGGGGATTCATTTAAGATAATATTCTCAATAAGTAAAACTTCCATTTTGAGTTTTAGATTTTGTCCTGTTTGCAATTGTTAATATGCAAGGCATGAGATACTTGGCACTAATTCTTGAGGTGAGAAGGCCTAAAGTTTTTTAACATAAATCAATTTGCCAAGCAGTATGTATGTGGTAATGTGTTTTTATATTTAGGATTAATAAAGTAAGTTACTTCCTATTGTTTAAAGAACAAGAAGAGTACCTTTTCTGGAGTTTTCTGTCTGTGAGTTCTGAGCTTGTGGTTTACAGGATGGGTCTAAAAAAGACAAATATATGAATATCTGCACATCCATAAGCATAGAATATTCTCAGAATAGGAAATTATGCCTGCTAATAATAGCATGGTGAGGACTTACTAAAATAGCAAAAACTGGTCCTACAAGGCAAATGAAGAGGGCTACAGTCTTCATGTTTTCCAGATCTTGTAGAGGACAATAGTTAATGGTACAGGGGTAGAGCTTAGAGGTTTCCTTTCTGCAAGAAACATGAAAACAAAACAGGTTAGGATTTGGGTATAATCACCCAGAAATGTCTGATGGAAGCAATGTAGTTGTTCCCGTAAATTGTTAAGGCTAGAGACCCACAAAATTGTTGTGCAGTGTCCTGTAAACTCAGATTAACTAGAGGACACTTTAGTCTCAGTTCTTTGACAGTGATTAAGCTACAGGCTGTGTTCACAAATTCCAGGTGGGTGTTCCTGAAAGGCAGAGCTGTGAACGGATATAGGTTAAGTATTTAAATACTTACAAATAGTTGTAAGTACTTATCCACCCCTGAGATACCACTTTGTGAAAAATGCCTCTTTTTATTGAAGGCAGTAAAGTGAGGCAGTGCCTGCTTGTGGCACCTCTGCAGCTGAGGTGTCTCTTGGCTGCTCCCCTCTGTGTCTGGTAGGAAGAATTAGGTGGTGAAATTCTGCTCCGCAGGTCTCCAAGCTCAGAAGTGCTGCCCAGGCTGCTGGAAGAAGGGGTGCAGTCCTGCTTCTGTGTTTTCTTGGAAATTGTCACCCAAAGTGTACACTTTTGGAAGATCCCTCTGTTAAACAGTGTTTAGTGTCATTATCTTTCCTTAATGAAGATCAAAATACTCATTAGTGGGGCATGTCTTGTATGCAGTCCATTTTCCCTTGCAGTTAGTCTCCAAATTACCTCTTGACTAATTATCTATTATCTATTTGGCATTCACAGTTAGTTGTCTAAGATGTTTTCAGAGGGGAAGGCAGAATACAACAAAAGCCAATAATGAGCACATGCAAAATGCCTCACTGGGCTGGATATGGGCAGTCACTTCAGATCAGGGCAAGTGTGGTTAGACTGAGGATTATGCAGGCAACTTGTCAGAAATTCAGGGCAATAATTCAGCTTCATGTAAAGCCCTAAAAACTGCATACTGTGCTTTTTGAAGGCCTTGCAAGTTACTGAGGAAAGAAGGATTTGAATGTCAGGTAGGCTTGATTTCCATTTCTTTCTGTTGCTGGTGAGGAACACAGACCAGGGCATGTCACTTAACTGAGTTTCCTTTTATAAAACTCTCATTTGTCATATTTGTTTTGGTAAACTAGTTTGAGAGTTATAAATGAAAAGTTCTCCATGTTGTGTTTTATTTATAATTGCAATTTTATAATTTGGCTTGTCTCTATCTGTAAATGTTGCCTCTACCACCTTTGCTCAAATAATCAAAAACTAGTTGGAATAAATCTGAGTTAAGGTGGCAGGACAGGGCTTCTGTATTTTCTTTTTAACAGCAAGCCTGCAGCAGCCCATAGGAAGTATAAGGCTTGAATTAAGTATTTGGTCTTGAATAAGTATTAAATTATTAGGGAAGCCTGACCACACTGATTGGAGTGTCCTATGATGGATTGTGAGATGATATTTTTTACACTAAGTGGGAAGGCCCTTCATTCTTGCTTTAATTTCCAAATATGTCCTAGGAAAGAATTTTTAAAAGCAAGCATTTGTAACACATAAGTTTAATAGAACTGTCAGAAAGGAACAATTACACAAGAAACTTTTAAAAAAAATATAAGCAGGGAGACATCTCTCTGGGAAAGTAAAATCATTATACTCTGCAGGAGAATCTGTAGCAAAACCTAGCCAAAAGGTGAATAGGAAAATTTCTTGTGTACGATGGGGTTTTTGACCAAGAAATGAGTAATTTAACAATACTTCATCTTGGGTTATTGAGCAAGCAATGCTGACAAGGGATGCTGGGTTTGCATGGCATGGAGGCTACAGGCTGCCATTCTAATAGTCAGCAGTCACTTGAAATACTAATCAATTACATGAATTTTTAATAAAAGCAGAAGTGTGATATTTTTAAATTACAACTGATATAGCACATTCCTGTCTCCAGATCTGTTTCAAAAGCCCCTTGTGAGAGCATGAGCACATTATACATGTAGAAGCTGGTTCATGTGTGCACACACATAAAACTCATAGGCAGATTTTGAGGCAGATTTCTGATCTGAGTAAAAGAAGAGATCACAAAAAGGTAAAAAAAAATTAAAGCATTAAAACTATTTCACTCATTCTGTACCAGTAAATAGCTGATAGTGAGAATTGATCCCTCTGATGCTGCCAGTTTTACAGCTGCAAAAGCCATCAGACATAAGTCCTTGATGGCTGGCTGCAATAAGATCAAAACCAAACCAAAAGTATTTCAGGACAAATTAAAACAATTTTTAACAAACCATTCACATTAACTTACTGTAATTGTTTAATCTCTTATGTTTCCTTTCTACCATTTCATTTTATTTAATGCTTGTGTAGATCTTGTTAGATCTTTAGTTTTTAGAGTTTTGGTGTTTTTTGTTTTTCGTTTTTTTTTTTTTTTTTTTAAATTGGGTTTTTTCTTTGTTTATTTTTTATTTTTTAACCAGAGCTGTCTGTAATTTAAGACCAGATCAAGTCACAATGAGCTGCTTTGATTTAATTTGAGGAGGATCAAAAATAAGACTTACTTATTATGCAGAATTATTTTGATATTAGTTGGTAGGTTTTGTCTTCTCCCAGATCCTGCATTTCTTTCAAGGTCTCCCTGTTTGGTACATGTTTTCACTAGGTCTACCAACAGGTGTTTGAAAGGTTCCTCTAAGACCAGCCAGTATTTCTCTCTCTTTCCTTTCCAATATGAGAAAAGAAGATGAATCTGTTTTTTTGGCCTTGTCTATTGGACTAAGGTTCCTGAACTGATATTTCAAGAGACTGTTGAAGTGTTGGGAAATTAGGTCGCACCGTGGCTTTCAGCTGGACCACTGTACGGTTCCAAAGGAGGAGTGTGCTTTTCTTGGCTCTTGTTGGCCATAATGCTTTATTGCTTTGCAGGATCACTGGTAAAATAATTATTCCAGTGGTAAGATAAGGGTTGTATTCCTAAACACAGAAACTACACATTATTTTCTCTTACAAAGGTAATTTTCTGTTCTAGACATAAACATCTGAAGTGTGTTATCCTTAAAACAGATGACACTCTATGAAAGCTTCAACTCTTTTGTAGTCAGTGGAAAAAAATTGCAGAGGGTTAGATATAAAGCATTCTAAAGTTTTAATTAAGAATAAAGAAGAAACAGTACCATAGCAGTAGAAGAGGTGCTCCTTCTTGGCCTGCCACTGATGTACCAGAAATCCTTGAGCCTTGCAAAATGTGGCTGCTTTTCCTGAGATGTGTTTTGGTGTCTGGAACAGACCTTCCCACCATGTGCCTTGTGCTGCAAGTGTCAGTGAAGGAGGATGGTACTCTGTGGGTCTTGGTTGAACAAGGAATCCTAGGCTTCCATGGGGCGAGGTGGGGGCAGTGGGCTGGTGGAATTCTGGTGGATTATTGAATCAGAAAGACAATTCAGTGCTCATGGGCTCTGGGCCAGGGGAGCTCAGCGGCTGTGTGGGAAGGACAAATTTAGTGATTTGCAGGGAGGGGAGCCAAAGGGAGTGGGTGCAAGAGTTTCTGCTGCATCAGCTGCTCCCAGAAGCGCTGAACCAAGGGATCTGCTGGGGCAGCCACACTGTTGGCTGGAAAAGTGGAACATAGGGGATGCCAGCCCCTGCTGAACTGCCCAGTGCTGTTTAAGTATGCTGCACATGGTGCGTGTGAGCCTGCAAAAAGGTAGAAATTCTAAATTAGGTATGTAAAACCCAGAATTGGTTGGAGGCTCTTGCATAACTCTGAGGAGTTTGCTGTTTGGAAGCTGTTGCTATGGCTGTGCTGCCTGTCTGCCACAGCCACAATGCAGAGCGAGCTGGTGAGGAGTGTGGAGACCTCCATGAGCCTCTGCAGGCTTCTGGTTATTATTCCATAAAATGCTCCACCTGAACTGGAGTGCTTTCTGGGAAGTTGTCCAAAATAAGTGGAGGGTAAGCACCACTTATTTTGGACAAAAGCACTTCCAGTGATAAAGGCAGCAATCCAGTCTCAAATTCCACATTCTGCCAATGTCCTCTCTTCCTAGGGAGGACACTTTACATATTGTGTTGACATGATTCGAAGAGAGGTTGAAGCAAAATGGAATGAAGTGTGCGAATGGTAAGAACTGTAATGCAAATGCTGAAAATTCAGTCCCTTTAGATAATATTTTAACTGGTTCTTTTTAAAGTTACAGTTTTACTGGCTTCTCTTCTGTTCATCCAAAATAGCAATAGACAATGGGTGTTGATTAGAAAAAATAGAGTGAGAAATGTACAAAAATTTACTATGTTTTATGTGGCCAACTGTGAAGTTTATAGTTAATAAAATTTTTTTTTTAAAAAACTAAAAGAGCCTGAAATCAGAGCTGAGCCCTCACTCTGTACACCAAGCAGAAAAAAAACCCTTTGACAAAAGTCCATGAGAAATTCTTTAAATCCTTTTCCTTTTTATCTCTGCTACTCTGCCTGGAAACTAATCCATGCCTATTGGAGTTGAAATTCTGCTTGTCTGTCAGCCAGTCAGTGCCTGAAAGGAGTGGGCATTATTTCAGAACTTCCCGTTTGTTTTTTCTTTTGTTGTGCATGCTGAAAAAATGATTGATTTTATCTATTCAAAACTCTTCGTGCTGTACCATCAGATTAGCTTTACTGGGTTATCAAAGATAAGTGGCTTTGCTGTGATTTTTCAGTGTTTGAGATATGGATGGACTCTCAGCTGATAAAAGAAAACTGTTCAGGTGGCAACCCAGAAATTAGGACAAGTACAGCAATGCTAATTTTATGGTAACTAAATATATTAACTCTTTTTGTCATAAGATTTTCTGATAATGGCTATTAACCTTGCCTTGAAGTTCTTAATTCACAGAAAAAAGTGTCAGACTCTGAAGAATTGTGCAGAATCTTGAAGTGTGAATTTGTAGGAGTCTGAAGGTTATTATTGGAAAACTGTATGTGATTTGTAGGCTTTGCCTGATTCTGCATTTAAACAGCTTTCTTGGGACTTGCAGGACAGTGGGGAGGAAACATTTTGGTTTTGAGGATATTGAGGAATTATTGCTTATCAGAGCTGTTACATATTTATGAAATACTTCATTAGGCAAAATTTTCAATCTTTGCTTTTGATGACAAAATGCTTCAGTTGAGAACATCTCTGGTTGTTTTCTGATGTCGCTGAGAGGTCTGGGCTTGTCTTGGAGCCATCAGTCCTAGTGCTCCAGGCCTCAGCCAGTCCCACTGTGTCAGGCAGTGTGCTTTTTGGAAACCTTTCCAGTGGTGGATTAGTAATTCCCTAACCAGAAAGAGGTGCTGTGCTATCGAGGTGAAGTATGGGGGGAAGAGGGGAGGCAAGCAGTTGCTGAGCCAAGTGAAAGGGAGGATATACAGCAAACAGTAAAGATTAAACATAGAAGAAAGAAAACAGAGGAGTACAGGGAGGTGAAAAAATTTGATTTATCTGTCTCACTGTGGCAGCTGCTAGACAGACACTTTAAACAAAGGAAGAAGAGGAAAACCTCAGAGGATTTTGTGTTATATTTATTAATGTGCCTATCTCTGGCAGCAATGATCTGTGGGACAAACTTACTGTGGATTAGGCTCAAAAGACATTTGTTTTTATTGGAGCTGTCTGCCCTTTTGTATGCTCACTCCTGCCAGAGGGTTCATATTTCTGCCCACAAGAGAGTGGTGTTGAGCTATTGACTTCCAGACCACGTACCAGGCTTCAACTTCCAGGTTTTTAAAAAGAAAAGTAAATTTTAACATCAGTGTGTGACAGCGTTCACAGGGGTTTTCAGGATGAGGGAAGAGACGTAGATCTGACTCCATATTTCAGAAGGCTTGATGTATTATTTTATAATATATATTATAACTATAGTAAAGAATAGAAGGAAAAGTTTCATCTTAGAAGGCTGGCTAAGCTAAGAATAGAAAGGAATGAAAAACAAAGGTTTGTGTCTCGGACAGAGAGTCCAAGATAACTGCGCTGTGGTTGGCCATTAATTGTAAACATCCAAGATGGGTCAATCACAGATGCACCTGATGCATTCCACAGCAGCAGACAACCATTGTTTACATTTTGTTCCTGGAGCCTCTCAGCTTCTCAGGAAGAAAAAATCCTAAGAAAGGATTTTCATAAAAAGATGTCTGCGACATCAGTGCTCATTCTGATCTACAAATAAAGTTTGGCTGTTCCATCAAATATGCTTTACCCCAAAATGAAAAGGTGTGTAAGCAAGGTGGAACTCAAGTGTTTTAGTGTAGATAAAGAAATTCTGCACATATACTGGCTATTATATCAACGATATAGTACCTAGCTGTGTGTCTATGTGTTTTCTCTTTTTACTACAGAGGAAAAAAACAGCAAAATGAGCCACAATACAACAGTCAGACATGAAACAGTTGAGTCTGATTGCAGTCAGTGCTGGTGCATGTGTGTTGTGGAGTTCCAGGTGGCGAAGATCACAGTCTGCCAGGTGGTGTTGAGAGGGCTCTGAGCACATCCCTGGTTGCCTCTTAGCCATTAAATAGGTGATCAGGAAACTTAAGGAAATCTCGGTGTAACTTCCTTAACAAAAGATGCATCTGAAGCCTTTCATGAGCTGATGAAATGGCCTTCATTTAGATAACTGTATGAATTATTTAGATTCTCAAAAGATCACAGCCTGGAGCAGATCCCATTGGAAATGTTGGCAGGTACTGCTTGTCCTTTCCTACTGGAAATAATTGATAGGGTTCATGTGGACCATAGAGACATTTCATGGGGAGTTTAGTTTTCTTGAGAAAGGTAGAAAAATTGATTGGAGACAGTGCTGGGGGTAGGAGGGAGTTGATGCCTCTGACCAGTTCTGTTCAGTTGTGCCACACCAAAGGAATACTGGAGGTGGGGTCCTTCTGTGCCTTATTTTTGGGGAGGCAGGAGAATATCAGTTGTGGCTCTTTAGGTATATGCATTTCTTTCTAAATTAACTTATCTACCAAAAATAAATCACTGATAATTATAGTAAATATAATATATAGATGTGCACAGAGGCAAATATAAGTTATAACCCCTGGACTAAGTAATATTAGTACATTACTCCTTTTCTCTTTCCTCAGAAGAGAGGAAAGAGAAAAGGAGTAATGACTTCCTTCTGGAGGCTTCTTGTGCTGAATTTGGAATTAAGCTTTTTATATTCTGGGAAATGAATTATTGGCACAGGTTTTTTTACTCTAAAGGCTTCCCTTCTCTACCATCCTTTTTGGTCTCCAAAGGCAATACCTGGAGTCCTTTTAAGATTAGCAAGCATCTCTGGAGCATAATAATAATTGCATATGAGCTGCTCATGAGTGTATTGAAACTTAGTTATCTCCTAAGAGCTTTACAGTGAAAATCTCACAAAGTGTGGCTTATCATTAAAAGCTTTTAAAAAATCACAGAGATGTGAAGTTAAAGGTCTTCCTATTTGTTCTTTTTGTGGCCTGCTACTTGGTCAGTTCTGCATCTAAAATCAGGTTCTCTTGAATACAGATGATGTGGTTGCAATTTCTCTTTTGCTCTAATCCAGGAGCCCTCCATCACCAGTGTTTTATTCCATACAGCAGTAGTTCTGCCTACTTTCGCATTACAATTTCTTTACTTTATTGCACTGAGTTTTCCAACCCTTCAGCAGTCTCATGGCGGCTTTTTATTTCTTATTCTACCTGTGTTAAATGCTGTATGGGATGCAGTTCTGTCTGTGATTTTCATGATGCCTGGGAAGACAAGAAGTGCCAGGCAGAGCTCCTGTTCCCTGGATGTATGGAATGAGTCATGCTGCCTGGTGTGCTGAAAGCAGCTCCAAACAGGGCCCAGGCTCCAGCACGGCCGCCCCTGTGCTGCTGCTATGTCAGGCTCTGTCTGTGATGCAGTCAGCGTGTTAGAGACTCCCATCCCTCTCTCCTGAGAGCTGCTGCTCTGGACTGTGTCATGCTTGACCACAGTGCCTGCATAGGATGAAATTATATGTTTAAAAAGGAGGGAGAGAAATAAACATCTTGCCCAGCCGGGGAACATTTGAGTCCCGTTGGGGAGGAGCTATTTTAAAGCTCAGACTGAAAGATGTCTATTTTTGCCCTTCAGCCAGACAGACTCAGCTAATGGTCTAAATTGTTCAAACCATTTTCTTGACCAAATTCTTAAAAAGAGGAATGAAAATGAGCAGGAAGAGTCCTTAAGCCAGCAAGAGATAGACAGGGCTCAAACCTAAAAAGATCTTATCTATACCCTTCTGTTCTTTGGGGCTGTAGAGATGTGCTTTATTTTTATAGTTGTAGTGTGCATTTCCTTTAATAATGAGCCAAACAGATTAAGTTCAGTGTGAGGATTTTAAGAGCAATACTGCTGAAAACACATTGTGGAGGCTGTGCAGTCTCCACATGTGTCTCATGAGCAGGTGGTTATTTCACTCAATCATTTCAGATGCACAGCATGGCTGGAAGCTTTTGGGGAAGTGTAACACAGCCAGGACTGCTCATTGTGGCTCATCTTCCTTGTTTCTGATGTTCTGCTGAGCCCTTTCCTTAAAACTGCCCGTGTAGATGGGTTTAGATCTTAGGATAGGGAAAAAACCAAGTTTTATATTATGCATGGGTGCCATTTAATTGGATTTCCAACCTGACTGCCCTGTGAAGCAATTCTGCAGCTGTTTGGGAGCACCATGAAGCAAATGTAAGCGGGGGGAAAAGCCAAGTCCACTTGTGATGGGGAATCTGATGTAAAAAGTGTCAATACGCACAAAGGAGTTTGTCAAGGTTGTTTATTTAGTGAGTGCTGTGATCTTTGGTGGTGACAGAAAGGCAATGAATCTGGTGAAGGGTCTGGAGCACAAGTCTGTTGAGGAATGGCTGAGGGAGCTGGGGGTGTTTAGCCTGGACAAAAGGAGGCTCAAGGGAAACCTTATCAGTCTCAACAACTGCCTGAAAGGAGGGTATAGCCAGGTGGAGGGCAGTCTCTTCTCCCCAGCAACCAGTGACAGGACAAGAAGCTGCCTCCAGCTGGGCCAGGGGAGGTTTAGGTTGTAAATTAGGAAGAATTTATTCACAAGAAAGGGTGATTGGACATTAGAGTGGGCTGCCCAGGGACATGGTGGAGTCACCATCACTGGAGCTGTTTATGGAAGGAATGGGTGTGGCACTTGGTGCCATGGTCTGGTTGGCATGGTGGTATTTGGTCACGGGTTGGACTTGATGGTTGCTGAGGTCTTTTCCAACCTTAGTGATTCTGTGACACGCAGAAAGCCTTGGGCCATAAGAAGACAAGGATTGTGAAAGACTGCAATTAATCTGTTCCTTGTTATTTCAGGAACAGCATGGTCTTAGTGGAGTGTCATCCTCTCCTGTCATGGTCCTGGTTCTGCTGATATTCCTTAAAGTGTGTGACTTGTTTCAGCTCTAATGCTGGGCCTGTCTTCCTCAGGAATCAGAAAAACCCAAGTGTGATTTTGTACAGCTAAACGAGCCTTTCCTGCTCCTTGGCCTTTCTTACCCTGTTTCCAAGTCAACATTTCAGAGAGCTTCCCTCACCCCTGGGAGCTTGGGGACAGCAGCCCTTGGGGCATTTTGGCTTGGCTATAGGCAGCTAGGCATTTCCCTGAATCTGAAATCTGCTTTTAGGATTTTCAGGGCACAGGAGACTTTTGGTACCCTCCCCATGGCATTGTGTCCCCAGTTTCTGGGTGATTGCCCCCCTCTTCCCTCAGGTTTTTCACCTTGCTTCGTGCATCCTCAACTCCATGCAACTGCCTGTTCCTCAAATAGAAATAAATACTGAGGAGAGTGTGTTATTCATGCCAGCACAAAGGTCAGGCTGCTATCAAACCTGCCATCTGCGTGTGTGATGTCTCACAGCCTCTCGAAAGACAGAAACGGGGCTGTGGGTGAGTGGGTGTAATGTCTGTAATGTCTGTAATGTCTGTTGTTCAGCCAGCCAGGGGTTTAAAAATACCACTTGTGAATGACCTGATGAGAGCAGTTTTAGAAGGCAATCCACAACCAGCACGTTTCAGTTTTCTGATGGGAAAGGTATTTGAAGAGGTGTTTATATCAAAACAAAATTTACTAAACAAGAAGGGAACAGGACACTGAGGGGAGATAAATATCCGTGGTGGAGTGGCTGGTGGCTTTCACTGCAGTTCTAATGCCTTTTTGGGGTCACTCAGGGATTTGTACTGGGGAGAGGGGAGCAGAGGGGCAATGAGATGGGCGATCAAAGACTGGTTTTCATTTCCAAGCACCCTTCTCTAGTGCTGTAGCAACAACTTCCTGTCTGTATGAGTTATGCTAATTTCAGTGCTGAGAAATCCAAAAATAGCTGAGGAGAGAGGAATCAAATTATAGTTTTGCCATGGGATGAGGTAGTGGGAAGGAAAAGCATGCTGTACCTTCTCCCCATGTGTGGGCATGGGTGCCTGTCTCCCTGTGCTCAGAAGGAAGCAGGACCCAAACTGGGAGCAGGCCAAGCACTTGTGTGGAAGTGTCACCTTATAGAGATCCCTGGCTGTTGCCTGCTTTGCCCCAGAAATTCATCTCCTGAGGTCCACAGCCATTAAAGAACAGCCTGTCAGCAGCACCCCACATTATGTAGAGCAAGATCTCCATGGCCACTTCATTTCAGAACCTAATCATTACAGAAAAGGAAAGAAAGGATAATAACTTGGAATATTTCTACATTTAAAATTCTCCATAATACTATATATTTTCCAGTTTCTTTGTTATCCCCTAAAGGCAGAAATTTCAACCCAAGTTCTGGTGAGCTGTGCATCACTCTGGGGTCTGCAGAGCCTAGCCCATGCCCAGCTCTTGCTCCCACATGTCAGCCCCCCTGTGCTGCATCCCACACCTCCACCATGGAGCATTTCCCTGTGCTGCACCACTGTGATGGAATCATGACTATTAGCCCCGTGTTGGCGGTGGGTCTGTCCTGGTACAGCACAACAAGGGCTGGGTTTGTTAATGGGAAGTGGCTTTTCTGGAAAATACCACAACCTGAGTGGGGTTTGATGATGTCTCTTTGAGTGCACTAATGCTCAGCTAGCTCACACGGCTTTGTTTTGGGTTTTGGTTTTGTTGAAAGGAAAAAGAAAGGGGGGAAGTGAATCAAACTGAAACCTCCCTTTATTCTATTTATTTTTCAGTTGGAGGGAACGGAAAGATTTGAGCTTACCTGCTGGAGCACATTAGTCATGTGAAGAGATGATGGCTGTGGGCATGGGCAAGATTTGGGTGTGGGCTGGGTAGTGAAGTGCTTAAGCCCACAGTGTTGAGAGGATTATGGATGAGATGGATCAGCTTTTGTGATTCTGGCCTGATTTCTTCAATAAGGAGTGCCAGGACCCTGCTGAAGGTAAAAGGATGCCCTGGCACATAAGCTGGGGTGATACTTCCAGCGGTCCTGTGTGGTTGGACAGACAAAGGAAGTCCTTTCATGGCTTTGCATTCCCATTTGGGTTGGTTCTGGGGAGGAGCCTGGTGGAAGACAGAGGTGGTGATGCTACTTCCTCGTAGAAAGCCACAAAGTGTACCATGTAATTACATCTGGGCAGAGCAGGGCTGCCCCCACAGCACAGTTACGAGTTACGTACGTGACTGGAGCAGACAGTGCTGGAATTTGCAGATATGTCAGGAGTCAGAAATACTAGAAACCCTCAGGAAAGGTTTTGTCAATAACTGAAGCCCTGAAGTTACTAAAAAAAGTTGGAGGGGAGCTTTGTGTTCCTGCTCCTGCTGTGGGACCATGAAGGTAGGGAAGAGGCAGCACATGTTCTCAACCGTGCTTCCCCATTCAGCACCTTGCTCTCATTTGTTTGCATCAGTCTTCCCTGCTTGCAGATCAAACATATTTTCACATATTTTTGTTTGTGACTGGTTATGCAAAATCAAATTCTGTGCACGAGAGTCAATGCTTACCCAGTATTCATTTCTTATAAGCTTTTTTTAAAGATTCCTGCTCCTAATCTCTTGTGCAATAATCTTTTGTGCATTCAGTGTTCAGAAAAAAACTACCAGTAATGAGAGAGTATTCCAGCAGAAATAGTGAAGAGGAACTAGACTGAGTCAAAAGGTATTGACTGTCATGTGCAATCACACATATGCAGCTGCTTTGAGGTATACCATTGAATTCTACTGGAAGTTTAACAGAGTGTGAATGAGTTGTGTAAGAATTCATCTGTCATTTACAGCTGCTCATTGAAGGTGATTGGTATGAAATTACAAAGAACAACCTGGGGGGCTGGGGGAATGGTTAGGAAGTTTTATTTATTGGTAAATCAAACAATGAAGAGTGTTAAAGTCATCATGGAAGAGTGAAGGCTGGATCCAGCCTTTGTGACTGGTATCTAAATTGGGTGAATTGACTACTGAGAGAGTAAGTTGAAGATCTCATGAATGTAGGTGTTAAAAGCAATCAGCTTCAATTCCTACTGCAGTCCCTGTGAAAGTGGAGCAGAAATGCAGATCCCTGCCTCAGGATCAGGGGTGGCTGCTGTCAGTTGCCATGGTGATGTTCCTTTGCTGTATTTTAAGGTGCTGGAGTCAGCTGTGCCCAGCTTCACTGGGAAATGCACACCAGCGTTTTGGCTGCTGGCTGAATGCTGATACAGGTTTGTCACCAACAATCCCACATACTGTTTTCAGGAAAGCAACATCCAGTAAGCAATTCCAGATTTTTCTTTGTTGCTCTCATATTCAGAACATGCTTATACTGCTTAAGCTTGGCCTGCCCCTCCCCACAGTATTTAATGACCTTTTTAGGAACCACGGAAAACCAAGAAACATCTCCTTGGATTTAATACTTGTTCCTTGCTGAAAAGAAGTTTATCATTAACATGTAGATTCCTGTATAGAGTAACTTCTATGGGATTTTTGTTGCATAGACCTTTGTGCAATATGGAATATTGTGGAAGATGTGAGTACAGCACTCACATAATAATAGTTAATAAAAAGTTAGATTGTGAACCAAATGAAAGTCACGAGATGTGTGATGTGCTATGCTTTTATTTTCTGAGGTTGTATTAGTTGAGACTTCTCTGGCTCTGTGAGTTGTTTGGCATTGCTTGGGTTTCGGTAGTGAGGTGTTTCAGGTTTGGTATTTTTTGGTGGTGGTGTTTTGGTGTTTTTTTTTTTTGTGTTTGGTTTTTTTGCCTTTTTTTGTTTGGTTGGCTTTGGTTTTTTTTTTTTTTTGGTTCCTTATATTATTTTTTTAAAGTTTTTAGGATTTTGAGGATTCAAATGTCCTTGAAGGTATGAGCCAAATTGCTGATGATCTCCTGCTCAGAGCTGCACTGATGGTGTCAGTTTTTCCAGGCTCCCAGGGGACTGTGGTAGCGCTGCCTGTCCAGCTACACCGAGCAGCAACAAATTTAGCCCGAGTGAGCCATAATGACAGTACAGGAATCAGAGGACTCCTGACTGCTCTCCAGGAGGGTCTGGCTCTCCATACAGACATCTTCATCCCTCGAGCTGCCCCCCTGTCCTGGCTTCTCTGCTCCCTCTGGGCACCTTGTGCCTCCACATTACCTGTTTGCACTCCTGCAGTGCCTACAGTCGTACAGTCATTTCCACCGGTCGTTTCCTTCTGGTGTTTTTTTCCCCTCCAACAAGGAATCAGGGTGCTGTGACTCAGGAGGCAGACACATACCCAACCTGCACAAACAGCACAACTGCCCCTATGTCACCCTGATGTGATCAGGGGCAAGGCTGGCCCCTGATTGCTGCTGTGTTTTCCTTCCTGAGAACACTGACACTATGCTGCTTTCCAGATCTTTGCAATTCCAGTTGGATGGGAGCAAGCACAGGGTGAAAACTGCAGAAAGCTTTTCATATTAAGGCTGCGTTATTGTTCCACTTCCAGCTTGTGATTGACAAACACTTACTGCTCCGACCTCCCAAGGGGTTGAATTGTGAGCAGGAAGTGATTGTAAAAGATATTGTACTCTGAGTGAGATGTTAGGAGTTGCAATTACCTTCCAGTGTCTCTATGATTACTGCTGTCAGTGCTGAGCTATTGACAGCCCAGTGTCACTGGAGCTACCTGGTGGCTGTGCCAGCACTGTCAGAACAGGTCCCTGCTGTGAGGCAGAGCTGAGCATCTGTCCCTGCCCTTGTTTTGACTGAGGGCAGCAAGATGCAGCAGTGCCTGTGTGCAGGAAGGTGTGTTGGATCTGAAAGTGGCCAGGCAGAAATGAGACATCCTTATCCACACCTGATGAAGTCACAGCCTCAAATCAGTGAATTCAGCCAAGTTGATGGATGAATATAGATTTATAGAACCTGACAATCCAGTCACACACATCTGGGAGGGATGGCACAAAGCACTTGTCCAGCCATGAGCTCCAGCTGCAGTGGGCATGATGTGGATAGCAGTTATTGCTCCACGTGTTTTGCTTTGGCAAAAGTGGCACAGAGCAGGTACAACACCTGTGGGACTTTGTCCCAACAGACCATCGGGGCGATAGGCTGGTTTTGCTGGAGGTCATTGCTCAGAGCAGGATGGTAGAAAAATGCTATAAATAGACATATATAGAGTGTGAGGCTGGCACAGGTTGGATAGGTTTTGGGAAAGGGCATGGTGCATCTTGTGAGTAGGATAAGGTTGGGAGCTCCCTTCGACAGTGTCACAGAGACTTTAAACAATCTATGATGTCTGAAATAGGTGCCTGAAATAGAGCAAATGACTGGTGCCTTTAAAGTGCCTTTTTTCTCTGGCTGTAGAGGAAACTCCATGGTGGACATGGAATAGGGTTAATGATCCTACTCCTGTGCTGATAGGACACCAGGGGAGAGGGCTGTTGGTTTTATGCAGAGGTCTAGCATTAGCAGGTGCCTTGTGTGTGTCTGTATTTCAGGGCCCCTGGACTCTGGCTCCTGTGAGATGTTCTTTTCCAGCAAGGAGAAGTAGCAAATTTTAGAGGCTTAGAAGAAATCAAGCCTGTGCATGGCTCTGTGTTGTGACAAACATGCTGGTAGTTCCAAGTCACAGCATTTGCAGCTATGGGACTTGCTCCCAGAAGGAGTTGGAATATCAGTGTTGCTCTTCAAACACCTAAAATGTCATCATTAGCTACTGGGCTCTGTGTCATGCTAATGCTGTGAATGGCAGACAATGTTTACTCAGGTAACAAAATGAAACTGTGTTATAACACCTGTCACCAGAAAGTGTGGGGGAAAGAGATTTGGATTTGGATCTGATCATAAGGTAGGAGGTGGTGCTGAGTGTTTGGTTGAGTGCTGAGGACATGTGTCTTGGGTCCTGCTCTCATCCTAGTCTTCCCTACTCCCCTCATTCATTGAACCTTTTCCTTTTGATGCTGCTGTCAAAATCCTTAAGTTTACTCAGGAGAGAAGTGCACCAGCAACATTAATATTATTAAAGTACCCTGGACTGGAAAAAAAAAAGAGAAAACAGTGTTTTTTTCAACACTATTTAGTTCTTGAGGTTTTGATGCTGAGCTGATCAGTGGGGGAGAGCAGCTGTTCTGTTCTTCCTCTGCCAGCTGGCTGGCTGTAGTGCCAGCTAGTCCTTTGGCTTTGGTGTCTCTTATTCCTCCTGCTGTCTGCACTCATTTCTTTCCTCTGTTCTCATGAACCCTACACAGTCCAGACTCTCAAACAGAGGAGTGATATTCCTGCATCTTCATACCAGCCCTGCCAGTTTTCTAGTTTCTGACTTGGCCACATACTCCCTGGTAGTCTGAGGGTGCAAACTGTAGCCTGGTCAGGCTTCCCCCATCTTCCTTCCAGGGCCTGAGCATCTTGGTAGGGTAGGGCTTGTGGAAATGCCCAGTGGCATTTAAAACACCCAACAGACAGCTGCTGCTCCCCTCCTCAATCCATCTCTCGCCTTTGATGTAACAATAATAATCCTTAACATCATTTTTTCTTTATAAGGTTAATGGTAAGGTTGCAATATGTGGGCTGGGGTTTCCTTTCCTTGAAAAACACAGGCAGGTCTGCTTGGGCAATCTGGCTAATGCTGTAGGATGATCTCTGGAAGGGATTTGGGGTGCACACCTCATTGATGGAGCCAGGGCTATTGGAGATTACAGGGGTGTGGGTCGGGTCAGTGTGCTGTCAGTGAGCATTGTTGGGTGTGCTGGTGTTTCAGGGCCTTTGCAAAGGAGGGAAGTGACCTTGGGGTAGTGGCTGGTGGGGCAATGGGTGGCATGTGCTATAAAAGATCCGGGCATGCAGAGCTTGGTGTTTATCTCTTTCTTAAACTGCAGCACCTGGATGTGAGGCACCACCAGATCTTTGGGGGCTAAGTTAAATGCAGGTTTGGCATAAAAAAAAAAAAAAAAGACAAAACATGGTAATTGTTGGACGTGCTTAAAAAAGGTTGGTAACATGAACTCATAACTGGCTGGGGACAGGGGTATAATTTTGACACAGGTCAAAAGGAAAATACATCCCATGGTATCTGCAGCAGGGGTCAGGTGGGGAAGAAGAGGGAAAACATCTGCTGAAGGTATGGGCACAGGAATGAGAGGCTTGATGGTGACCATCTTGAGGCCAAGGGACTGTGGGAAAAGCAGGGGGGCCACAGTGGCACTGGCACTTCCCTGCATGGGGCGCAGGAGGAAGAAGAAAAATTATACTCATCACATTCAGCACCTTGTAGTCCTCACAGGACAGACACACATGGACTGTGGGCTGTTAATGAGGGGGAGAACAGCAGGAGATTGTGAGGATGAAATTACACCCAGCAGCAGACTGACATGTCTGGTTTCACAAGATGCTCTGTCCAGCACGAGGCATGCCATCTGGATGCTGTTTTCTACAGCCTGAGCTAATTCAGATAACCTGCAGTTTACAGAGCCCTGGCTTAATCCCAACCCTGCCCAAGTTTCCTTCAGTCATTTATTTCACAGTGCCAGCATCTACTGTGAATGTCAGCAAAGCTGCAACCCTGTCCATGTCCCCATGGCACATATTGTGGTCTGAGTTTTCCAGAGCAGAGGTAGCATCCCCTCCCTGTCCAGCAGCTGGAAGGAGCCCTGGAATGCTACACTCAGTGCAGTGTGAGTGATGCTCCCTGTACTCTTCTTATTGAGTATTTCCCTTCTCCCTGGTACAAGCACCTGTGTGGGCATGAAAATAAGATGAGTACTCTCTTTCTAGGGTGGTTTTGTGCTCCTGCCCCAAGGTACAGAACAGGGCTGAGACCTGGCAGGGAAATGGTCCCTGTGTGTTTCAGCACCCTGGCCCATGGCACAGGGCAAGCTCTGCTCCCAAGGTTAGGTTGCACAGGTTGGGAGGACATCATCCCTGGGATGGGGTCCAATGCTTGGCGTGGGTGACGCTGTAGTTGTTTGCGTGTGTCATGGAGGGAAGTGTGTGAATGGGATAAATTTAGCAGTCAAAACACAGGGCCAGCACAGTCTGTCATTAACTGCCCTCCCATCCCATCATCCTGCAACCACAAGGAGCTTTTTTAGGGCCGGCGTCATGGCAGAGGCCAGAGGAAGTGTGGGAGGCCAGTTCCTGGTGACACCTCCAGGCGCAGCAGCGCTGCCCGCTGGTGCCATTGGCTGCCCCCGGCCCGGGGCTGGCACTGACCAGCAGTTAAATGCCTGCCCTGGCACACTGGGACACACAGCCTGGAGCATTCCAACACAGACAGCCAGCTCATCCCTTCCCCAGCACCACAGCAGACGGACGCGTGCATCACACCTTGAGGTAAAGGTCTTGGTTTCTTTGGGTTGATCTGGCATGGCCTGGAGGGAAAATGGCAATGTTTGAAAAAGGGGGTTGAAGATTTCCTCACAAGTTTTGGTTGAAAGCAGGAGGATTATCATCTGGGATGTAGGTGTTGCTTTGTCAGGGAAGAAGTCAGAAGTGTGCTCTTTCCAGCATGTTTTGGGTGCGGGGTGATGTTCAGTGTGGTTAGTGTATCCCAAAGGAAGAGGTGCTGGGCTGGGCTTAAAGAAAATGCTTGGAAAATGAGAGCAGAGCTGGAGGAAAGCCCCCACTGCTTTATCTGCCTGCCAGGCAGCAGTGCTGCTGGGGCGCCCACCCAGAGGGCTCTGGGGCTGCAGCTCTCTGTGGCATTATGTCATTGGGATGCTCCACTTTGGAAGTAGGAGATTTTATGAGGCTGTGGGGACCACTCCAGGGGGAGGTGCAGGTCTGCAGCCCATGGTCTCACAGTGCTGCCCATCTGAGGCATAGGCTCCTGTCACAACCACTGAGCTCAGCTGGGTGGTGACATTACTATGGGAACAGGAAACTCAGGAGAGCTTTCCTGCTTCTTAATGATGCTCAGACAAAAAATCTGCCAGTACATGGCTGGGTATTTCAAACCCCAAACTAAAGGGAGTTTTCTGCGCAGGAGGTGCCAGGAGGTGGCACAAGAACAAATCCCTGGCTTGTTTGATGACATGCCAGGCTGAGCACTGTGATTTGGGAGGGCTTTGTGGGACCAGATTCCAGCCAGAGTCACATGCAAAGGCTTTGCTCGAGCCTGCAAATATTTCATTCCTTGTTGCAGCTGCAGGGACCACGACTGACATGAGGGCTGCATTCCTGGTGCTGCTCCTATGGGCTGTGGCCTGTGCTTACCCTGTAAGTACACCCTGGACTGACACTCCCACCCCAAACCCCTTGGTTTTGCCCGGCCAAGGCACACTGATCACTGATCAAATGTCTCCTGGATGTGTTTAGGTGCCTGGCCATGAACCCTCCCACCCCAGCGCCCTGCAGGAGGTAAGCCACAGGTGCTGCTGTCCCACAGGGAGCAGCCCCTCAGGGAGCAAGTCTGGGATGGGGAGCCAGCTCTGGGCAGTCCTGGCACCAGGAACCTAGGAGGGATCTGCTGCTTCTATGGGTCTTTGAGCTTTGTCTGTCTGCTCAGTCTTTTCAAGCTGGGTTGGTTTCACCCTGTTTTGACTTGCCTCCCTGTAAAAGTTCCTAGTTCACCTGACACCTTTTGCTGTGCTGGCCCTGAAATAGCCCAGCTTGGGCTTTTCTGGGCTGCCCTTTTGCTGGTGGCTAGCATTTTATTTTGTATCTGCAGAAATAAATAAAGGGCTGAGGTGCAAGTAATAGAAAAGACTTGAGCTCTTGCAAGGCTTGGGAGTGAGGCCCTGCAGCAGCAGCAGTAAAAGTACTGTGGTTGGTGTTTAATAAACCAAAAGCACCATGTCATGTTTTGCCTCCAGGATACCGCAAATGAAGATTACATTGACAAGCTGGGCAACCGCCTAGATGGTGGGGATGGCAGACATCATCCTGCCAATCCAGAGACAGGGGAAAATGCACTTGCCAGGGACCTGGCAGGTGGGAATGCCGTGCGTGAGGAGCTGGATGAGCTCAGTGGCCAAGATGTGGGAGGCCAAGTTGGGCAGGCTCAGCACATGAACCAGGTGGACCATGAAGACATGAGTGCCCACAATGGGAATGACCTTGGTTTCCTGGTGAGTGAGTGAGTGAGTGAGTGGAGAGGAATGTTTTGTTCTGCCAGAAATGCTCCCTTGGCCCCAAAGCTGGCATCGGTCAAGGCTGTGCCTGGCTTTGCATTCATCTGTTTGTCACCTCCATAGGAGGTGGATGCCCGTGACACTGAAGATGCTGACAACGGAGACCACTACGGTGCCAGAGCCAACGCGTTTCCCTCCCATGGTGGCGGGTTCCTGGACGAGGAGGATGACAGTGGGGACGACACCTTCGATGCCAATGGGCAAGAAGAGAGGGGTGAAGGCCCTACCTATGGGGCTGGCGCTGATGGGGCAGGGGAACACGAGCACGATGCTGGCCGTGGGGATGCCGGGGCTGGAGTGGGGCACAGCAGCAGCAGCAGCAGCAGCGAGAGCACTGGGGCAGACCACCGACGCTACAGGAACTATGGGCACACCTACAGGCACAGAGGGGCCAGCAGCAGCAGCCAGGAGGAGAGCTATGACTTCCAGGACGAAGCCATGCAGGGAGATGATCCCTCTGTCTTTGACAGCCCAGGCAGCAGCTACAGGATGCGCCACACTGGCCCCCACGCTCTGGGGAACAGTGGGGAGAGTGCCCAGGGGGCTGGCTCCCACCGCTGGGAGGAGGGTGACAGCAGATCCCCCGAGGTGGAGGATGGGGACTCTGAAGAAGACAGCCCATCTGTGGAGAACAACAGTCAGTCAGAAGAGCCTGTTGACAGCCAGTCAGAGGAAAAAAGCTCCAGCCACTCCAGGGAGGATGGGGATGGGGATGGGGAGGACAGCCCCTCCAGGGAAGATGAGGACAGTGAGTCCAGGGAGACCACGGCGGAGCAGTCAGATGAAGTGCCAGGGCAGACCCCAGAGGTGGTGAGAACCTTGAATGAGCACAGCAACAGTCAAACCTGGGAAGGTGAGGAGGACTGGGATTCTGCTGAGGACAGGAGTGTGCTGTCCACACCTGACAGTGAGTCCAGGGAAGAAGAGACTGAACTGAGCAAGTCCAGGGAAGATGATGATGACCAGAGCCATTCCACAGAGGAAACTGTGGAGGAGTCGGAGGAGGATGAGAATGACTCTGTGCCAAGCACATCAGCTGAGAGCCCAGAGGTGCCAGAGGATAACAGCAGCCCAGAGGACAACACAGGTGAGGACAGCAGGTCCGCAGAGAGCGACAACAGCGAGTCCCAGGAAGATGAGGATGAGGGAGAGAGCCACTCCCAGGAGGATGCCACTCATGAGTCCAGCAGCCACGGGGACGACAGCTCCCTGCAGAGCCTGGAGAGCGGGGCCCACAAGCAGCAGCTGGGCGCCCTCCGGCGCAGACCTGCTGCTGACTATGATGACAATGACTGCCAGGATGGGTACTGACCTGTGCCCCGGGACCTCAGCGGCATCAGGGGTGTGGGGGGAGGAGGGGTTAATTTATTTGCCATATAGCCTGGTTGACTTCTTCTCAAGAAGTGGTTAAAGTGGACTGGTTAATGCTGTGGTTAAAATGGAGCCAGGTTTGCCAGGGCTAGGCCTGGGCATGCTACACAGGGAATGAATGAAAGGCTTGCCAGGCACAGGGAGAACACCGAACCACAGCAAGAAAGGGTATTTTCTGTATCAAACTGGAGAGCAGCTGAGAGCTGTGAGGGTCAGCAGGGTGATGCTGCCCAATTGCCCCAGGGGCACAGTGGTGGCTTGGCACTTCTGGGCATGCTGGGCAGGTCCCTGTGTTCACTCCTTGTGTTTACCTACCCAGACTCCAGTTGGCGCTTTCCATTAACTCTATGTCCAGCACATAAAAAGGAAAAGCTACAGCTGGTGTGCACGTGGGGTGCATGGGCACAGCAGGGTGTGAAGTACTACTTCAGGATGGGATGTATGTAATATTTTTATTATTTTGTAAGAAATGTACAGAAAACATTATACTGTATCCTTTTTGCACTTGTATTTCAAAGCTGAAATATACCCTGTTGATTTCTTTAATCATTATTAAAACCACCAAACTCCACTGTAGTGTGGTTTGAGGTGTTGCTGTTTTTTTTCTCCTGGGTGTGCCAGAGTCTGCAGTTTGGGTCTGGACCAGAAGGAGCGGGAAGCAAAGGGCAGGATATTTGTGTGGAGAGCCACAGCATGCCGGGAGGAGGGGGAAAGCAAAAGCTGAGGGTGTTCCCACTCCCTCTATTTCCAGGTGCCCCAAAGGCCACCCCTGCCCCTTGGTGGACCTGCAGTGCAGTGGAAAATCTGGCTGATGACCCCAGTGAGCTGGGCCTGAGGCTTTGCTGTATTAGGGCCATCACCTCCTGCAATGTGAGCAAGGGTTGTGCTGCTCTTCCTGAGGTGCTGGAAAGGTCCCAGGCCGTGAGGACTCTTCTGGTCCACTGGCTTTGTGTGCCCATGGTGGCGCCTGGTACCAGTTCCCTGCAGCAGAGATGCAGGTGAGCAAGGTAAAGGTGTTACCATGAGTAAGGCCTGTTTTACCCTGTGTGACCTTTGGTTGGTTTTTCCCTCCTATCAGCAAATAAACAACATGTTATTTAAACTCACATTATTATAAATGCCACCCAGGCTCTTCTTCCTTGTTCACATGTGCAAGACAAGCAGTACAATGTGGGTTTCGATGCTGAAACTGAAGCCTCGGCCGTTGTGTCACTGTGCAGTTTTACAGCATGGAGTTGTGGCTCTGCAGGGGACAGTCCCCAAGGGGCCAGGGTGAGTGGGTACATTCCCTTCAGCTCTCAGGTCTCATGTCTGAGCATTGCAGAACCAAATTCAAGAACCAGTAAAAAACTGAAATCTTTTTCTGCTACTTATAGCACAACCACACTTAATTTGTAGGCTGTTTCCACCACTTGAAGGCTGGGAGCTGAACAACTAGTGGTTTTTATGGAAATTGTGTTTTAATATTCACCCTGTGAAAACCTTTTTCTGCTTCTATATGAGATCAGCTCTGAAACTTGTGGCTTCCCCATGCTGCTGTCTTGGGAAGGAGCCTCTTTCCTGACCCTTCATCCCACTAGTCCCCACTTCACTGTGAATACCTCAGCTGTGACCTGGCCCTTATTTTTTGGACCTCTCACATCAGTTGTGTGAATAGCTGGGGATACTGTGATGGCAGTGATGCCTGTCAGGGTCATGAGCACCAAAATTCCGGAGTGCAGCTCCACCACTGGGGTGAATGACAGCAATGGCTATCTTGTGTTCGGTGCGGGTCACATCCCTGTCGCTGCAGTTTAGAGTTGTAGCAATGAGTGTTTGCAGCTGCTGCGGGGCAGGCAGGGCTGGGAGCCCTCCCGCGGCCAGCAAGCGGTGCTGCTGTCCAGGCAGGGCCACGCTCTGGTGCCCCCTGTGTCACACGGCTGGGTCACACCCCGGGGCCGTCGGAGGTGATGGTCACATAGCGACAGCTGGTGGCGGTGGGGATGGAGCAGGTTTTTTGGGATCCCTCCAGGAAGAGGCGTGCAGCTCTGCAGTGAGCTCAGCCTGCGAGAAGCACAGTGGAAACGTGTCAGGAGAGGGGTGAAACCGCTTCTTGCAAATTTGTCGATGACCCTGTGTCCATCTTCATCCTTGTGGGAGTGGTGCTGGGGTGCACAGCAGCCTGGCACAGCGGGGCAGGGGACTGCGTGTCCCTGTCCTCCTCACTTCATGCATGGAGAGAAAAACTGGATTGATTTGGGTTTAGTGTGGGCGGGAGGCACGAGTGCCTTGCCAACAGGGCCCAGGGTATCCGGCTGTGTGCTCCTGGGGACATGCTGCCACTACAGCCGTGTCCTGGCCAGCAGCGCCCAAAACTTGCCTCCCGCTGGCTGGCTGCTCCCCAAAAGCCAGGGAGCCGGTGCCAGGGCTGACTGCTGCCTGCTGGTCCTGCCAGGACAGCTTCCCACGGGACCATCCCTCCTGGGCACTGCCCTTCTCTGGGAAAACCTCCCACTTGGCCTCAGGGAGGAGCGGCTCATGTTGGGCTCACGCAGGGATTTGCCCAGAACCTGCCAAGGACATCTGCAAGGTTTTGGGGGACACTGGGGTTATTGGACTATCCCTATCAAATGCTGTTCATCTGTGTATAAGCAGGACCACCCTGCTTGACATCTGAAAGGGCAGGATTTCACAGGGTGAAGTTTTGGATGGGTGGAAGGAGTGTGACCAAAAGATGCTCTTTGAGAGGATTTAAAGGGATTTTTAGGAGTTTATGTATTCGGTTTTTGTGCCGCGTGTCTGTGCACTGTAAGCATTGCAGGGGGAAACTCCTGCTCTTTGCTGCTGGGCTGCCAGGATAAGCAGCTGGGAAGGTCAGCCACAGGCTGTGCCATCGCTGGAGATATTCCTGCCTCCAGTTTCAGGATGATTATGTGATGAAGTTGTCAGATTCAGTTTTCCTGATGGGTTAGGCAGGGCTAAAAAATGCCCACGTCAATCTATGCTTTTATTATCCACCCACATGACGTTCTTTGTGCAGTGGGGGTGGCCTCCAGAGCTGAATGCAGCAATTTACCCAGAAATCAGCATTGGGGGTTAAAGCAGGTATTTTTGGATCCATTTGGGTTTTTGAAAACATGAGTTTGCATAACCTTAAAATAAAGGTTTCTTGTCTTGTTTTTTTTTTTGTTTTTTTTAGTTTTTTGGTTTTTTTTTTTTTTTTTTAATTCTAAGAAGAAAAAATTCTATTTTAAATAAGTAGCTGGTGGCTGAAGTGGTGGGAGGCAGCAGTGCTGAGCCTGGCTGTGGCAGCTGAACTTGGGGCAGCCACGGCATACAAGCTGTACTTATCCAACCCCATTATTTTCCTGGATTTGATGGGAGAAACAGAGAGACCCATGCACTTGCAGGCCACCTCTCCATCCAGCAGTGGCTTTTTTGAGAGTGCAGACAAATTTCCTGGGCTTCGCATGGTGATCTGAGTTCCACAGCTGGCCGCAGGCTTTTTCTTGGCCTGTGTTTATGTTTAGCAAAATGGGAATATCTGTGAAAGAAATATTGATAGAATCACAGAATGATCTTGGTTGGAAGGGACCTTAAACACCATCTCAATTCAACCCCCCTGCCATGGGCAGGGACACTAGACCAGGTTTCTCAGAGCCCCATCCAACCTGGTCTTGAACACTTCCAGGGACGGGGCACCTACTGCTTCTCTGAGAAACCTGTTCCAGGGCCTCCCCACCCTCACAGCAGAGAATTTCTTCCTAGTATTGAATCTAAACCTTCTCTTTCTCAGTCTGAAGTCACCCTCTCCTTGTCTTGTCACTACATGCCCTTGTAAGAAACTTCTCTTCCTCTTCCTTGTAGGCTCCCTTCAGGTCTGATGGGGTTGTCTGGTCCGTGCCCCCTGGGATGTAATTCTGTTGTGGGAACCACTCCTCTCCAAGCACACAGTGCGGCCAGGAGAGTTTGATTGCGTTTCTCTGCCCTTTTCAATGGGGAGGAAAAACCTCTGACGGAATCACTGAGGCCATCAATCTGAACAAAAGAAATATGCCAGACGTGGGAAAACAGCTTTTGACCTCAGTGAAACCCCAAAATGTTACAAACCTTTTGAATGCTCAAAGGAAAATTTTCTTCCAGCTCTCTTTACTGCCATGCACTTTGATGGCAAATAACTTTCCCATCCCTGGCTTAGCCATGTCTTGGGAATTTTGTGGTTCCCCCAGCACTGCCCCAAGAAGCCAGGCACCACAGGATGGTACAAGTAAAGCGTAAGTGTTAGCATCCACCTGTATTGCATTCCCCCAGCTCATGATGGAAACCTTAAATCCTCTCATACTGCACTCCTCAAATTCACGATGGAAACCTTCAGAGCGAGCAAGTGGTTTGCAGGTCAGTTTTTTCCTGCTTCCTGAAATGCAAAGCTGCAAAGAGCTGTTGTATTTTAGCAGAAGGCATCAGGTTACTGAACACAGGGGCTGCAACTGCACCTGGAGGGCCAAGGCAAGATCTGCCCTTTCTGTCCTTGACCTGATGTTGTTTCACCTGTAGAATAAAAACCAGTTTTATGACAGTGTGAAAACTTTGTAAAGACAGCTTTTAAAAAAGGGAAATGAGTGCCTGAGTGTCAAGGTACTTTTTGCAGAAGGCATGTACTTCTCTATGTATTTAGGCCAGTTTGGATGGGGTTTTAAGCAACCTGGTCTGGTGGGAGATGTCCCTGCCCATGGCAGGGGATTGGGACTAGATGAGATTTAAGGTCCCTTCCAATCCAGAGCATTCTGTGATTCTGTGATATGTGGAGACATACATCACTCTTCTGCAATTCATGTGTGTACACAATAACAAATAACCAGTTCAAGAGCAGCAGTTCCTGTTGATACACACAGCACACTGCCTCTGCTGCAAGTGGGGCCTTTTTAATGCCATACTCAGGGGTTTTACCAAGTTAGAGCAGTGTATGCAGTGACAGGGAGGTAGGAGCCATCACCAGCACAGCACAGACGCAGTGTGCTTCCATGCCTTTCAGATGCCTGGAGGTCCAGGGATGCTGATTTAACTTTGTTAGAGAGCTCAGTTCCTGAGCTGAATGTGCAGGGGGTTGGTTGTTACTTCTGCAATGAACAGAGGCTACCCTCCTGCTTGCCTTCTGAAAATAAGAGTTTTTGGGAGGGTTATTTGGCTTTTTCTCCTGAGAATGTGTTTGAGAGCTCTCACATGGATGGAGGCAGAGACAGCTGGGGGAACCAGACCTGGTAACTTGCTCTGGCTGATGAGGAGTTTGTTGTTCCTGAAAAAAAGAAAAACAAACAAAGAGAGGAGATCCAATACACAGATAATGCTCAAACACGTGAGGGCCTGGGTGGTGGCAAGTCTGGGATTTGCGATAATGCTGCAACCTAGCCTCAGTGATTTGCTGGGGTTGGTTCCCAGAGCTCAGGGTGCTTCAAAGTGCTCACATTACAGAGCTACTCCTGGCCTGCATTTTGCCACAAAATAGAATTAATTTCCTTTTTCTGCTTTCTGCTCAGAGAAAAAGGAAAATCATGTGAAATGTTCAGTTGCAGAAGGCCAATATATAAAGTTTGCGTACTGATAATGGAGACTGATACAAGGCGCATTTTAGATATTCTTCCCTCACGCTTTTATTCTAAAATTGGCTGTTGGCAAAAGAATAATGAGTTATGTGTGCAGTTGATGCTGGTTTGCATTTGTGTTTGTGCTCTGAGAGGTAAGGAGAAAGAGAGGCATTCTTTATTCTTATTCTGTTGCTCCCTCTTCTTTCTCATCACTTCTCTCCCCAGCTGGTGACCATGGTACACACACTCCTGTCCCTGACAGTATGTGAGGAGAGCTGGAAGCCAGGGCAAGCTCTCAGGTGCCTCCTATACAGGTTTTGGGGGTGCCCTGGCCGCTGAGCTGCAGGGCAGGCGTGTCACTGTAGGACACGAAACAACATGAACGCACACACCGCTGCTCTCAAGGTGAACAAAAGGGAAGTTTATTTTCTGACTTTAGCATTTATCAGTTTCTAAAAGTGACAGTGGATTGGAGGGTGAAAGTGCCACCCCCCCCCCCCCCCCCCCAATGACACTGGACAAACTAACAGTCTATCAAATTTCTCTTCTTCCATAAAAGAATGCAAAACAATAAGTTATTTACAGAAAGTGTGTGAGCAAGTTTGCTACAAGAATGTAAAAATCAGAAGGCTTAGAAAATATTAAAAAATCAGGGCAACACAGGGGTGCCCCTTACCCTGGCAGCAGCAGCACCTTTGTCTCTTCCCACCATGCTCAAAGTGTCCTTCTGGTTTTGTTTTCTTTACTTATTTTTGTCTCTGAGGTTTCCTTTCAGAATAGCTTCAGGGCATGGAAATAGGACGGTGTGGCCTCAGCCCTGCAGTGCCGGGCAGGGCAGGAGCACTCTGCTCTGCTCATTTACCGCTCTGCAAAAATAATAACTAAATTTGGACTTAGGAGCCATGTCAGCCTGAGCCAGACAGGGACACTCTGACCCTGAGATCCTCAGGGGCTCAGGCAAGTAAGTACACCCAAACTGTACAGGGTGCCCTTGCTGGGTGCAAGCTGCAGCACAAAGCTGCAGCCAGCGGCTGGTGCAAATCCCGCCTTCCACTGGACCACTTTGGTTAAAACCCCATCCTTTGGAGGCAGATAAGCTGTTCTATGTTTTGTTTCCAGCAAGATGATATCATTTCATAAAGCTTTCAAAGCCTGTATTCACTTTTAATAACAGATTCCTCTCAGACAAAAGGGTGATCACTCCGAGCCCTGCCATCTTGGCGGGACGGAGTTCTTGCAAAAGCATTGAGACCAATGCTCCACACCTGCCATGTGGTGATTTTAAAGTAGTAATAGAAAATAAATTTCAAATGGAAACATTAGGATGTGCTGGCTGAGTTCCTGGCTGGTTTTCCTCCATGGTGCCATTGAGGTTGCTGCTGCTGGTAGCCTGCCTGGGCAGCACTCGCTCCAGGAGCTAAACATAGGTGCTGGCTGCACAAGGCACTTCAGCACACGTTAATTATCCTGGTGTTTTTTAGGGATCTTGGGTGAAACGTGTGTTTTTATAGTCAGTTTTCCATATTTTTTTTAAGCAGCCTGGAGTAGAAGCCCTTTAATTACATTAAAAATCACCTCCCACCAGGACTCCCTGTTCCCAAGCCCTGCTGAAATTTTAAGCTCAAAGCCAGGCACTTTGCTCACTGCTTTCCTTTAAGCTCAAGGCCAGGCAGCTTAGGACAGCAGGGGACAATGGAAGGCAGGGCTATCTATCTCTGCCCTGAATGCCTAGCAGGGCAGCCCCTCCAGCTGCTGCAGCCCCATGGAGCTGGGGGGGACATGGGAATCCTCATCCTCACAAATGCTGATCTCTATTTTTGTCAGAGGCTGCTGCATTGGCACCGAAGAACTACATGGCTGAGGTGTTTTCATGGGTTTTTGTTTTGTTTTGTTTAGTTTTGTTGTTTTATTTTGTTTTGTTTGAGGTTCTTCTTGGGTTGGTTTTTTTGCGTGGCTTTTCCTGGCACAAGGCGTCAGCTGAAAGCCACAGCCAGCTACAGGCCTGCCTTATAATTAGGACTCTTCACAGTCACAAAAGGGGCTTTGAAGCCCATGGGGCAGCTGTGCCCTGCAGCCCCAGGGGGTTGCATGGTGGGCATGTGGCATGGTCTGCTGCCAGGGGTGTTGGACCATTGGGGGGCTGTGGGGGACCTCTCCCTCCTCAGAAACAACTTATGTGTGTAGTGCTCCATCAGCAATTATCAACTCCCCACCATGAACCTGTCAATGATGGGCTCCCCTGCGTGTAGCTGAGGCTGGCTTTGCCCCTAGTTTTGAGAAGAAACACTCAGGCATTTCATGGCAAAGTGGATTTTTCTGTCCTAAATAACCATAGTTTTACCACTGGCTAAGCTGACCATTACAGATCTGCCTGAAGGCATTTATTTTTCAGCACCTCTCTTCCTTCTCCTGGTGCTGTCAGTCTGAAAGCATCAAGTGGGAGTTGCAGCTCTCCTTGCCACTGTGGAAAGCAAAGTTGCACTTGGTGAATAGTCAATCCCTGAACTGCTGCAGCCCAGATGTGCAGGAGCTTAGGGGCCTTTGCTGAGGAGTACAAGAAAAATCTGGGAAAGAGGGAGCAGAGGTGCACTGGAGAGCTGGGTGGATAAAATCCAAGCAGGAAATGATAAATATAGGTAAAGGAGAGAAGACATCCCTGTAGAGGTGGGTGTGGGGGGTGGCATCCACTTGCTGTATCCTGTCACCAAGATCCACAGTGTGATTTGAGGGCACGTGTGGGTGGGGTTTTTTCATTTCCCCCCCACTCCCAGGAAGTTATTCTGCTTTGCTGGGGACATACACAGATTTCAGCTGAGCAATGCCTGATTTTTGAGAGCAGGGGACTTGGCTGGCCCCTGTGTGGGTCTGCGTAGTTTGCAGGGCATTAGAAACAAAGCAGACCTGCATTTTGTAGCCACACTGTGGTGGAAATGGCTCTCAAAGGGGCACTGAGTGACACCTGTATCTGAGTCCCCTTTTCTTTCCCTTCCCTTACCAAGGCCTCTGCAGGCATCCTGGAGAGGGATTTTTTTTTTTTATTTAGCTTTTTTTTGGTCTAACAGCTCTGCACAAGTGGCTGTGGGGCTGGGCTTTTGAGGTTGGTCTTTTTGTCTACTTGAAAAAACAGTGACAGGATTTCTCAAAAAGGGAGGTGGACACCCCCCAGCAACATATTTCCCAATATTTATTTTAATTAAAACCCAGAGTGTTATTATACCCTCGGCCTCCCAGCCGCACATCTGAGGCCAGACCCTCAATTAAGTGGCGCAGTGCAAGCCTCTCTGGGTTTGGCAGCGGCGTGGGGTGCTATGTTTGTGCACCAAATCTGCCAGCGTTGAAGTTTTGGAGGGGTTTTGGTGCATGCTGGAGGGCTGGCGTCACTCTGGGCAGGGCGGTGACTGGCTTGGGGGGGGGCAAAGCCAGGCCTTATATCCCAGCAGGGCAGCAGTGGGAGGAAATCTGTGCCGGCTGACTCCATGGTTAGCTCTCAGTGCTGGGGCAGGGTAAGCTCGCTGCTGCTTTTCTCCCTTGGGTTGTGCATTGATGTCTGCTTTTTGCAGGGAGATGGGAGGGTCAGCTTGCTGGCAGGATTGGGGTGCTGCTTTTAGTCTTTTTCTGGATCTGTGGCTTCATGAAGTGCTTGGGTAGAGGGGATGAGCATCCAGAGCCTTGCTGCAAGGTCAGAGAAACTTGTGGACACCTGTTTTATAGCCTGAATTAAGCAAAACTAGGGAAACTTCAAGCACAGATAAATGTAATAACAATTCCCTACAAGCACAGCTGATACTGGGTTTAGGCAGAGGAAGGGTAGGAGAAAGCCTGACTGAGCTCAGGGGGATGCTGGAAGCATTGTTCCCTGGGGGAAGGCTGGGGTGATGCTGGAAACGGTTGGGTGTGCTCCTTTCTCCTTGATGCACGAGGGCAGGCTGTGTTTTGGTGCTTTGGGTGTGCAGCTCAGACCTGCCTAGAGCTAAATCCCCTCCAGCTGTGCCTGTGGGGGGCTCTTTGCATTGGTGCCTTGCCACTGCTGTTTTTACCAATGGCAGCCTGTGAAGCCAATTACTTCCATTATTTGTTTGCTTGTTTGTTTTTCCTCAGTGAGGTTACACTGTCTGTGGTGTAATTCCCAGGAGCAACTGCTTCCTGGGCAAAGCCCAAGCAGGTCTTGGAGCTGTGGAAGGGCGGCCACAGTGGGCAGTGCTCCCAGCTGCTCCTGTTGCATCTCCAGTGGGGCTTGGCTTTCTCCCCTCCCTTGAGGGCAATGGGCAAACAGGAATAAGTCATCCTTCTCCAGGAAAGCTTTGAGTTCACTACATGGGGAAACTTGCTTTTCTGGTATATTGTGGCTTCTAGAAAAAACAAAATGTATTAATGGAAGTTGAGGCAGATCTTTAAAAAAAAAAAGAAGAAAAAGAAAGAATTGGCTCTATGGAGGGGTTGGGTGACCTCACCAAGGAAGGCTGGAGGTCAGCCTTTTTTCTCCCAAGTCACCCATGTGGACACAGACACGTGGATGGTTTGGAGTGGTGTTGGTGCTTTCTAGCTGAAAAGCAAGCCCTCAATGTGTTTCAGTGTTCCTAGAGACAGCAGCCATGAGGAGTGTCCTGGTGTTTGTCTGCCTGGTGGGAATGGCGTGCACCTTCTCGGTGAGTGCCAGCTGAGAGGGGACCCCTGGCCTTGCCAGGGCTGGTGTGGGGCACGTACCAACTCACCCTTTCCCCCAGGTCAAGAACTGGCTGCGGCAACCCAAGCTGGATGACTCAGAAGAGAATGCGGTAGGGTCTCCCCTGTGCCTAGTCCCACACAGGGCTGATCTTGAGGAAGAGCACATTTTGGTGGCTCCTGTACCCAAGGCCCCAGACTGATGGGATTTTGCCCCTCCTTCTCCTGGTAGGTTTTCAAGAGCCGGCACCGGCATTACCTGTACAGATACATCTACGTGTATCCCTCACAGCGACGGTACCAGGTGGGTGGTTCCGAGGGGTTGCTGCTGCTTTGCTGCCCTCCAAATGCAGAGATTTTGGCCCAAATGAGATGGGGGCATGGTCTGTGCCCTGTTGGCATGGTCTACGGGCCTGGGCACAGAACATTGTACTTGTGACACCACTGGGAACCCACCCACCGGCCTCCAACTTGGTTTTTCCTCTTAGGGTAGTGACTCATCTGAGGAAGAGGGGGATGGCTCGGAGGAGGAGGAAGAGGGGGTGAGTATGGCAAACCAGCAGTCTGCAAAACAAATACGGGAATTTGGGAACTTTCTTTGGTTTTGTAGTCTCTGCTCATCAGCATTTGTGGTCACTGACTTCCCACAGGCTTGCACTCTGGATACAACTGGATTTTCTACTCTGGACCTTATTTTACTTTTTTTGTCGATATTTTCCTTTTGCTTTCCTTTTTCTTCCTGAGCAGGGGTTGCACCAAACAACCCTGAGACAAATTCTCTGGGTTTCCATTTCCAGTGGATCAGAAAGGAGCAGGATAGGCCAAAGGACAGAATCAGGGAGGTTCACACAAGGAAGAGGGTGCTCTTAGGAACTCCTCTTACCTTTGTCCTTCAGGATCTGTTACCCCTGTAACACTGAGAATACCCCTATGGAAAACCCAGTTATGCTCTGCATGTGTGTCTGTGGAGTGACACAAACTGATGCTGTATTGGGAAAGTCAAATTTGTATCAGTCAGATGGTAAAGCTGCTCCTGTCTGCTGGATCAGTGTGAGCTTGGACACCTCTGGAGCTGTGAGAGCAACCCAGGTCCAAAATTAAATGTAAGGGATTACAAAGATCTTTTGTGCCTTATTGGGTTGCAAATGCTCAAAAATAGTTCAGTGGTCTCAGGCACATAGGTGCTTTGAAATAAGGACCTGGTATGCTTAGAATCCTGTGTGTCATGCTTAATCAAGTCTTTTATTTTTTCCTTTTTAAAAAAATTATTTAATGAAAGCAGGGAGTCTGGTTTTAAACCCTGCCTTGGAGGCCTGTCAGGGCTTGGGATATAGCATGGGGTGGCCCCTGTGCCAGCTCTGGCGCCTCCCTGCAATTTGCCCCACTTTAGCTGTTTCTCTCCCCTACCACTGCAATCTCTAAGGATAAATTTGAGCAGTAGGATGGGCAGCAAAAGGTGGAATTTCATTTCTCAGGAAGAAAGTAACTGGTATGCAGGAATGTGGCTGCTCTTTAGGTCTGCCCTTTTCATTTTGAGGGCACCAGAGCAGTGGCTGCTCTCATGCAAGGATGTGCCTTCACTGGCAGGGTGGTCAGCAAGATGAATCATGCTGATAGGCCCCAAGGTCAATTATGTAAAAAGCATTATAAAGCATATCGGTTTGCAAAAAGCTGCTATATAGGGAGCATCACTTCCACTGGCACAGCTGGCTGCACTGTGCAATTTGATGGCTCTCCTGCTGGAGAGGAGAGCAGCCTGGATTTTCTCTGCCAGCACCTGCACCTGTATTTCAAGGTCTGACATGGCCCAAAATGCCAGGGTAGGTGTCCTTGGTCTTGGCGTGTGAGCAGCAGAGATTGCCCAGGGCAGCGATGACACTGACCTCAGGTCTCCCTGCCATGGCTGGGCCCATGTGCTGGTGCCAACCAGCTCCACCTCCCAGGCTGGGCCCTGAGTGAATTGCCCTACCAGTTCCTCAGTGTCTGCTTAGGCTCTGTTTGCATTTGGGTTATTCCTTACCCTTTTTTCAGCCGTGCACCCCACTGAGAGCCCCGCTCTGCTGCTGATCTCTGGGGCCGAGTGTTGCTGGTGGCTGATTGCTGGTGGGTTTGGGCTCACACCTGGCTTTGAGCCATCACACTCTCACTGACCATCCACACATGGCATGCAGTGTGTTCGCGTGTAGTGTGCCTGTGGCTTTCTTTGTTTACTGGAAACTGAGGAGGTAACTTCAGAAGAAAACCTTTAGATGCTTTGCAAAGCAAAACTTGGAGCCAGAATGGGAACATCAGACTCCAGCCACCACCGCGTAATTGCACAGCTCCATCTGCCCTGCTGCAGCCTCTACATTTCAGCCTGGAACAAGAGCCATGAGAAAGCAGGGAACTCGGAGCGATGCCCAAACGCTCTGTGTGGATGCACTGTATCCTCCTCGCTGCGGAGGGGCCTGCGCTCCACTCCAGCTGCTGAACCCCTGCCCTGTCCTGTCCCTGTCCTTGCAGGGGCCATTTTATGCTGGAACCAAGGCAGCTGGACACCCTGCTGGAGCAGCCCCTGAGGACTGTCAAGCTGCACTGGGAGGAGACATCCCATCCCCCCAGCAGGTGCGGTTTGGGGAGATAGAGGGAGCACCCACGGGGAGGGGGATGTTCATTGCATGTTTGCTTGTACCCATGGGATACCCTGCACCCTGTTTCTGCTTGGGGGGTTGCTGTGGAAATACCTATAACTGGACAAAGCTCTGGACATTAACTTGGGGTTGGAAAGGGTACCCCAAAAAGACAGCCCTGCCATGAAAGGTGTGGGGGAATGCTCAGCTGCGCCCATACCTTCCCCTTTCCACATGGAGGTGCAAGCTCCTGACATCCAAGTTATGCTGTGCTGTCTTCCCTCTGCCAGGGCAAGGACTGCCAAAGGATCAGGCAGAGAACTGCCAGCAAGGGGGAAGACTCTGAAAATGAAGACAGTGATGAGAATGAGGAGGAAGAGGAGGAAGAAGAAGTAGATGAGAATGAGAACGGTGTCAATGGCACAAGCACCAATACCACAGAGAGTATTGGACCTCATGGCAATGGCACTGCGGTGGCTGAGGAGGGCACTGGTGAAGCTGAGGAAGAGGAGGAAGAGGAGGAGGAAGAAGAAGAGGAAGAAGAGGAGGAGGAAGAAGCTGAAGCTACCACCATTGCAAGCACCACCAACGAAGAGGGTCTGATACAGGCGACCACTATGGATGATGTGGGACCCACAGATGTCACCACAGATGCCACCACAGCTGGGGAGCTGTGGGAGTATGATGTGACAGCCAGGGACCACGGCCGGGGGGACGAGGGCACCACTGAGGGTGGGTACGAGGAACAGGATGAGTACGCACGTGGGGACAGCTACCGCGCCTATGAGGATGAGTACGGCTACTACAAAGGGCACGGGTACGACGTGTACGGCCAGGATTACTACTACAGCCAGTGAACACAGCCCTGGTGCTGTCCCTGTCAGCCCCAGCCACTCAGGAAGGTGCATTCCAAGGCTCCCTGGAGCCACCACATGCCAGAGGGGATGCCAGGCAGCTTGTCATGCACAGGCTGCATCCCTGGCTCCATCCCAGGCTTTTTTTTTGTATCTTGCAAAGTGAAATGAAATGAAATGAAATGAAATGAAATAAAGCAACTGAACTGAGCTTGTTGGTGACAAAAGGTTTGCTGCCAAATTTTCTGTGATCAGTGGAAGAGCGCAGCGCTTGGGGAGGGGCTGAGGGGCTGCATGATGCTTAGGGCTGAATCTTGTTATTCCAGCTCAGATGCACATGAAAGGAGGGAGGAATAGCAAGGATAACTTGGAAAGCTGCTGTAGAGTGCCCTCTGAAAAATGAAAGGGTGCTCTTAGGGACACTAGGGTGGGATTACAGCCTTGTTTTACGTAAAGTTGATGTGAATTTCCAATACGTGAGCAGTGATAACTTTATCACGTCTTCTATTCCTTGGTAATGTGCCTCCCATGGCCTGACCACACATCAGGCAATTTTAATAAGGGCAAAACCACTAATTTCTCTTTCTGTCCATCATTAGCTGTAGACGCACACCCCTGTAATGAGGGCTTTGCTTTGTCCCTGCATCAGGCATATGGGTATGAGGCTGGGCAACTTGGATGTGTGTCTTGAACACCAGTACTGCAGCCCAAAATGTCCCTGTCACACAGCCTCATTCCCAGGGCTGTCACAGTGACAGTGGTGCATCCACTCCCCTCCTTCATCAGCGATGGCGATACCTAGCTGGGAGTCCTCAGCTCAGGGTCCCTTCCCAACAGGAGTATGTCCCTGGCCAACTGGTGATCTGCACTATGGATAGGGATAGAACAAATCCCACTGGGTTCCAGGCAGATGCCACCATCTGGGAATAGTGATGGCCCTCATTCACAGTTTATGGCAGGTACCGTGCTTCTCTTGCACTCCTAGGAAGGAAAGCTGAGTTCAGCTTCTGATGCAGGTCCAACTGCAGAACTAGTCTGTTCCTGCAGCAGCAAGTCACTGGCCATTGTACAAAACTGCTTCTGTATGCCAAAGCCAGGCTGCAGCTTCTGGGGAGGCAGTAGGTGCTGCCTGCAGCATGGGCACCCCTGGGGACAAATCCCTATGGTGGCACTGAGGAGCCCTGCGTGCACTCATGGCTGGTGCGGGGACACGAGAGCTCCATCATCCACATCCCCGGGGGGTGCTCCGCTGCGTCAGGAAACTGGCACAGACAAAGAGCCCTGGCACTGCCAGGGGCCAGGTCCTGCTCCTACAGGGCGCTTAGCCCAGCCCTGTGTGCGTCAGCCCCCCAGGCACCTGGCAAAGGCTCTCCTCCAGGAGCCAAAGCACGTGGGCTGGCTGCCCTGTGGGGTGGCATCCGACTGCCACTCCCTGGCCAGTGCCTAGGGCCAGTTTCCCGCTGGCTCCAGGATTTGTTCCTGCTTGAGGCTGGATGCTGATGGTTTAAGCATTTCTGGTGATAACGTGGGCGTTATGCCAGCTCCCAGGGTTTGGGTTGGGGCAGAATGGAGAGTGGGATGGGAGCTGCTGCCACCACCTCCACAGTGACTGTCTGAGCCAGGCTGGCTGCAGCAGTGGGAGCCTTTCTTGGCAAGGATGTAGGTGACCAGGAATGCCACCCAAAGTATAGATGGAGAGAAGGAGGGTTTGTACATGGTCCACACCCTTGTAGCACTTCTTTGTAATGAAGTAGGGCTCAAAGGGGCCTGTGCAAGCAGTGCAGGGAAAAACATACATATTTTTTTCTTTTTTGCCATACATATTTCTTCTCTTTTGCGCTTGCACAGGTTTAACTCAGAGCGGTTGAGGCTGAAACCCAAAAAGCAAGTGTCAGAAGACACAGCATGGTGAGGCTCTCAGTTTGGCCAACACTGCCCTTCTGTGCCAAAGGGCCAGGACCAGGCCTGGCTCTGGATCTTGCCCTTCCATTCCTGCAGCCCTGCCAGCTTTCCCATGTTGGTCACAGTGAGCAAGCCAAGACCCACTGCACACCCTCTTATCAATAACCAAGCTGGATGTGTGCCACACTAAGATCTGCACTAATCATTGAGCAATTTTGCCTTCAGAACAGATATTTATAAACTGTGCTTTCTGTTTATCCAGCCAGGTGGAACATTTGATAGCTGTCTTTTACCACAAACACATTTTTAGCTGGAAATTACTCCCCCTGGTTATCTGTGAGTGCTGCCAGAGCTGACAAATGTCCCTGAGCAGGAGCTGATTGGCTCTGTGCACCCGGGGCCAACTTTAAATTTCAGCAAAGTGGGCACAGGCTCCACAGTCTGCCTGTGGGACCTGCCTCCGACAGGAAAAGGTAATCTTCTCACCTAGCTTCCTGCCCTGTCTCTCCCTAGCCCTTCAGCTCTGCTGTCCCTGAGCAGGGACTCTTCTGCTTTCACTCTGGGCAAGCCACAGTGGGGATGGGGACACCCTGATCCTTGGCTGTGCACATCTCTTGAGCTTACATTGCTTTTGTACTGCTGATCTTTGTGCATGTATTTCCTTCTGGTGTTTCCTGTAGCAATACTGGTATGGCTTCAGTCTCTGGGATGGACCTGCAAGCCCAGGCAAGGGTGGTTGGGTGAAATGAGAATTGGCCAATGGAGATATTGCCTGCTGCCATTTATCAGTGCTGTGAAAGCCTAAAGCCTGCTGCTTTCTTAATTGGGATTTATGAACAGCTTAACTTGCAGCAACTTTAGGGGATCATTTATTACAAATATCCACCCAAGCTGTCTTGACAGAGGAAGTTAGGCAGTTTTAATAGCCAGTGTCAGAGCTCCCACTTGGAGCTGCTGGCTGTGCCCTAAGCACATGGTGAGAGCATTGCCCTTGTTGTGAGGGATGCAAAGAGGCAGGACAATGCCAAGGGCCACCACAAAGCCTGGGAAAAACCAGGGTCGCTGCAAAACCCTGCTGCCATGGGAGCTTTGGGATAGCAGGAGCTTTTAGGTTGCTGCTAACCAGGATTATTGAGGACCACAAGTCCCAGGAATACTAACTGCAGCTATGCTTCACTTCGTACCTCCAGGAGCAGCCCAAGATGCAAACTTCCCTTGCCTGTCTGTGCCTGTGCCTGCTCAGCACAGCCCTCGCCACACCTGTGAGTATGGCTTTTCCTGGGTTCCTGCTGGAAGCGTGAGATGTGCTATCCAGTGCATCCTGGCTTGCTTTCAGCAGTGGGAAAACATAGGTTGTAGTTGTGTACACCACCTCAAAATATATATTAGCACTGGGGTGGCATAGCATGTTCCTTCAGCTTAGCAATCAGGGCACTGCACAAGTGTCCATCTGGGTGGCTGTACCTCCTGGATTTCTGTAGGTCTGGGATCTGCCTGGTGCTTCTGGCCTGCAAACAGCCTGAATGAAGTCACAGGCAGGGAGGTGTGGGAAGGATGCTCATCTTACCTGTGTGGGGAACAGTGGTCAGAGGGGCACCCGCAATTATTTTCCAGCTCTCCTAATTTGAAATATTGAGAGATTTAACTAAAACCAGGGCAAGTTAAGATTAATATAATAGGAGCCATTTCTGTCTTGCATAACTGCTGTTCAGCTTACTAAATCCACAGCTAGAGTGAAAGTCCGCTCCTAGAAAAGGCTTGCTTTTTTGTCAGGGTAAGGAGGAGGGAAATCCCATCTTCCCTGAGATGGCCCCTCCCATGTGTCTCTTACCCCATAGAGCAAGCTCTTAAACCCTAGTCCGTAGCAGAGCAGCCCAGGGGAAGGCAATAAATCAGCACAGATTTGCTTTTCAGATAGAGGAAAAATGGGAGTTAATGCTCTGTGTGACCAGAGCTGTAATCTGTCCTTTCACACTGTTCACAAACAATGAAACAATCTGGGGATATTCAATACTTTGGGGTGTGTTTCTGCCCCTTCAGTTGGGCTTGGGATGTTTCAGGGACTAATTTTTCTGAAATCAAAGAGGACTCTCTTCCATGGGGCTGTCTCTCACTCTGGCATGTAAGGGATGCCTGAAATGGCTTTGTGGGGCTCACAGGGTGCTTCCACTAGTAAGTTCCCCAACTCTGAGGGATGCACTAGCCAATACCCACCAAAAGATGCCAGGATAATCAGGGAGAGCTGGAAACCTGCAAGCATATAGAGAAACTCAGCTGTGAGGACACACAGGTTGCTGCTCAGTAGCTTAGTAAACACTGGAAACTCCACCAGTTAACCAGCTCCAGACTCATCACAGGCAGATCCAAGCAGTAAGCTGGAGCATTCTTTTGTGAGTAATGATGCTGTGTATTAAAAATGCTCTGTGGTAAAATCCTCTGCAGCAGTCTCCAGGAAAAGGTTATTTGTTATTTATCAACAACACCATATGAAAGCTAGCGTGCAATACAATCATGCTGGAGCAAAATTCACAATAATTTTCTGATCCTGGAAATGGGATTTTGAACTTTCCTACTACTGCTGTCTCTAAGCCAGCACCCCAGCTGGTGCCTGGGAATTTGGTGGCTAATCAATGCAGTTTTCCCACCCTTCCCTGAAGGTGGAAAGGGTGGGTGGTCAGCAGTTGGCACTGCCTGCGTGCTGAGGCAGTGTTTGATGCCTCAGCTCTTCCCTGTGTTTTGCTGCCCACAGGTGCCACTGCCGCTGCCTGAGAGAGCTGCTGGGAACTGTGTGGGACAACACCGGGTATGTATCCTTCTGCCACCTCCTGGGGCCTCAGTGGGTACTGGTGGGACTCTACTGCAGTGCCAGATGCAGAAAGGGAAACTCCTGCCAATGCAATTAATAAGAAAATTGTGGGTTTTGGTTATTTTCTTCCCTACCAGATATTTCTGAAAAGCTGCAATGCCAAGCATGGCTTCTACATTTTCAAATATGTCTACTCATTCTCAACGCGGAGGAACCAGACGCACATAAAGGTAAGGAGGTAGCCAGGGGACACTGTGGGACCCTGGCCTGCCTGGGGTACCCCCAGCAGCAATCCATCCCCCTGACCTCTCCCTTGTGTGTACTACACAGAAAGAAGAGGCTGACCACCAGAGGATCATCCCCAGCCACCGGCTGGATGACGGCAATGCCAGGAGGGAGCCACCAGCTGGGTCAGCAGGGACAGCCCCAGAGCACAGTGACAACAGCAGCAGTGAAGTAATTGAGTATGGGATTGTCTTCAGTCCCGAAAACCGCAGCACACCAGGCATCAGCAGGGATGGTCCCAGTCCTCAGCCTGGCACTGGCATGCGTGCACGTGGCAGTGGGGGTGGCATGGGTCCCACCCCATCCAGCTCAGAGGGCAGTGGCGATCTGGATTTGGTGGTGGAAGGTGATGGCGGTGTTCCCGTTCTCCCTCAGGGTGAACGCCCCAGTGAGGTTGTGGTGGGGAACAGGTCCAGGGTCAGGAGTGAGAATAAGGATGATGGTGCCCCGAGGGTGGTTCCGGAGGGCGGAGCCGTGACCGCAGGGAGGGGGAGGGCCCCTACTACCAGAGGGACAGGGGATGAGGGCAGCGGAGAGGCCACTGTCTCTGGCCAAGGGCAGGAGATTGTTAAGCAGGGTACAGGGACAGGAGGCACGGCTTTGTCCTCTGTCACTGAGAAGATGGAGGATGTCCAAGTGGATGCTGCAGGTGTGGATGAATATGCTTACATCCCCGATTCAGGCAGTGTAACCATCACCCACGGGAGCCTGGGCAGCACAGACAGGGCCAAGGGTTTCACCCAGGTCTCTCCAGGCCAGGATGATGAGGTAAACATATTCATTGGGAGGGCCAACATCCATATGGGGGAGCAGGTAACCACCCAGGCTGGTGTCACAGCAAGTAGGGAGAATGATGGCATCCCCTCTGTGGGAAGCAGCAGGCCCCCCCTCAGGCTGGACGTCACCGTGGCACCCAGTGGAGGTGAAGATGACAGCATGCCTGCCCGCCAGCAGCCTGAAAGACTGGCCACCACAGCCACCCTAACCCATGGGGACAGCGTTACCAGCAGCCTCAGGGACAGCCGTCTCACTGGAGAGGATGAGGAAGGTGCCACCACCATCGGTGTTGATAGAGGACTGACAACCCCTGTTCCCTGGAGAGTCACTAGTGGTGACATTACCAGCCCCACAGTGGCTAGCATCCATGGGAAAGATGATGATGAGGTGAGAGGAGAGGGGCAGAAGTCCCAGGGGAAGCCAGACCATGTGGCTACCACGACCCCCCACCACAGGGGTGACGTGGAGGCCACTATCACAGTCCCAGCCAAGGGGGCCAGCATCCGCCCAGCCCCTACTGAGGGGTTCCGCACCACCCGGTCAGTGACAGCCGGCAGTCACAGGGCAGGCATGGGCACTGGTAGTGGGGAAGTGGGGACAGCCACCTCCACTCCTGCCCGTGTGGAGGCACGGCCCGGGGCAGGGATGAGGGTCCGTCCAGGGGGAGCAGGGCTGGACAAGACACCCAGGACGGACAAAGCACCATTCCCAAGTGGGAAACCCAGCGGCGGGGTGTCGAGTGGGGGCCAGAAAAGTGTTGGCGGCTATGATGGCGATGCTGGGGGCAGATCTCAAGCTGCCAAAGCAGGAGCCAGCCCCGCTCCACAGGCAGGGCAAGCCACGGGCAGCATGGCAGCAGGCAGGGGCCGGGAGCAGGGGCGAGGTGCAGAGAGTGGGACAGCAGGGCTGGGGGCCGGGGGCGGCCGCCTGCCTGGGCACCATGGCAGGAGGCTGGGGGCTGGAGCGCCGGGCACCATTGCGACGCTAGGCCGCAGCCGGCAGCTGGACCAGGTGAAACGTGCTGACGAGCTGCACGTCCGTGAGCGGGCCTTTTACAGCCTTGGCGGGGCGGGCGGCGGCCCCCACGGCCCCTATCCCGGCCTCGGGAGTGCCGACAGCAGCCAGTCCTCCGAGGGGGACCGGGGCAGCCACAGCGAGAGTGCACAGACGGGACTGCAGCCCTCAGGGTGGGGATCCCCAGGGTACCCCCAAGGCCGCTGGATCCAGGGGCCCCTCTGAGGCGTGGCCGGTATCCACCCCGGTAGGCTCCAGCGGTGGAGCTGGGGGGTAACTCGCCGTGTTTTCCCCCTTGGCATCCCCCCTGCAGGCTCTGCTCTTGCCTGGGTGAGGGGCAGGTTGCTGGGGGGCACACAGTGCTTCACAGCCCAGGAGCCAAAAATCACTGGTTCATGCAATCTGCTGTTAATCTGGGGGAGGCTGCACATGGCACAGCAGCAGGAATGCACGGGTGTGCTGTGCTGGACAGCCAGGGAACAGCAGCTGTGCTACAGGGCATAGGGTAGCGATGTTTGTGCACTGATGCGAAGCAACTAAAGAAGCAGTGAGAAAAAGCCTCTGTCCTTGCAGTTTCACTTCAGCCTACTGGAGAAATAAAGGCATTTCTGTACCTGTGGATCTGCTGGCTCTGGTGTTTGCAATGGGACTTCAGGCAGTCACTGCCACAAGCAGCGTGCTGGGGGTGGGCTGGTCCCTGGGCAGAAGGGGATTTCTGGCCCCAGCACATCCCTGGCCCTGCCATTTCTTGTGGGACTGCAATTTGGCCAACAAGCCCTACACATCCCTCCCCTGGGATACCAGATCCTGCCCAGGGCCACCAGCATCCCTGGGCTTGCTAGGGAGGCCCACAGAGCATCCTCCCCCTCAGTTCATCCACTTCCCCCAGCAAGAAGTCCCCATCATGCCCTCCTGATGGTACATTTCCTGGCCACACTGTCCTTCCAGGAGCACCATAACACTCTGATTGTGCCACCACCACTCCTGCCACTGGCCCCTGCACACAGGCCAGGCTGGGCTTTGACACACTGGAGCCATGCCCTCAGTGTTAATCAAAGTTAATCACTGTTTATGCAATTGCAGGTTGCTTTTTCTGTCTGAGAAGCTGCTAAAACAGGCGTGTTCAGGAGCGGCACAGTGGGAGAGGTGTTGAGCCTCAAGGGGACAGGTATTGCCTCAGCACATGCTGAGGGGACTCACCACCAGTGCTGTGCCTGTGCAGGAAGCAGGCAGGAGCAGGTAGGAGCAGCCGTGATGTCAGTGAAGTACTCACAGAGTGCCTGCTTCCCTGCCCTCTGCACACCTGCATGCAGGGAAGTGGCAGATCCTGTCATGGCACACAGAATCACAGGATGGTTTGGGTTGGAAGGGACCATAAAGATCATCTAGTTCCAACTCCCCTGACACAGGCAGGTATGCCACTCTCTAGACCAGGTTGCTCAAAGTCCCATACAACCTGGCCTTGAACACTTCCAGGGACAACATCCAAAGGGAAGCATCCACAGCTTCTTGCAGCAACTTGGTACTTAGGGATCGTACATTGTTGATTCATGCTGGAACACTAGGACACTGTGTCTCACTGGTGCTATCAGTTACCACCAGCTCTTGGGACTCTGCTTTGCTACTGCTCACACTCTCCAGCAGAAAAAGTCAAAATTGCATGTGCCCACCATGTCCCCCACCAGGTCATTAGGCCCTGGTGTCTCTGGGGAAGCTGCTCTGTGTATCTTGGTCCCAGTGCTGGAGAAACATGGAGATGTAGGCAGCCTGTGGCAGGGATTTGCCTGCAGCTTCCCAGGCTTGGGGCAGCATGCAGAGGACCTCTAAGGGCTCATGGACCTCCCATGCTGACCCATCCAGCTCAGACTAAAAGGTGCTGCAGAGTTGCTGCCAGTCTGGGCTGGATAACTCACCCCTAGAATTGCCATGGCACATCACAGCCCCGGATTTATGGACTACAGCAATGCTCTGGGGATCTAGGGCTCGGCATGATTGCCTGGCAAATGAAGAGCATGGTTTTGGGGTCTCACTGCTGACAGGGCTGGAACTAAGGAGTTTGCCCAGTGCCCTCCATCCTCAGTCCTGACCATACCAGGTCCAAAAGATTAAGCAACATCCTTAAGCGAGGGCTGGGCACCATCTAGTGGAATAAAAAGCCTGTTGCTGGGAATGTTTTGTGCCTGTTGAATGATGCCCAGTTCTGCCTGATGCTGGCGTGGGCACTGCTGCCATCTTGTCCCACCGCTTCCCTGAGATCCTGGGGAGCTCTGCCTGAATGGCAAGGTCAGATATAAAACTGGCTAGTTCAGGTATAAACGGCATACACATAAACCTGCATTACCTCCTTGCACAGTCACTGCAAAAGCACCTGGAATTTTTGTGCTGTGACCCTGACTCTGCATCTGGGAAAATACAGTATTTTGGTATGCTCACCCTGAGCCCCCTGCTCAGCACCACAATGCTGCCTGGCCCTGCTCTTTTAAAGCTCACCTGACAAATAGCACAAGAGGCCACTGAATATAAAAATTGCAAGTTTCCCTAGGAAAAGGTTTTCCCAGAGTATTGGAGCAAAGCAGGGAGCTGTTTTTTCCTTGCAGTGAAGGGTGAGCAGATGAGGACTGGCAGGATGGGCGTTGGCAGGGTGACACTGCCCACCCCTCATGCTCAAACACCCAGAGCAAGCTTACAGCTGAGCTAGAGATAGTCACCAAGTCTGGGAGAGATTCTTCTGTGGCCTTTTGCTCTTTGGCTTGGCTGAGCTGTGTGTTTTTGAGAAAAGATTTAATTTAGACTTTTAATAAATATACATCTACATTATGTTCTGTGTGTTTGGGGTTTTTTTTTTTTTTTTTTTTTGTTTTGTTTTGTTTTTTTAATCAAGGGCAGCAGTGATTTATCTACAGGTGTTTCTTCACTCTGGGGCAGCAGAGGCTGTTGCTGAAGTGATTTAAGGTCATTCATCCCACCTTGTAAGTGCGTGAACCCAAGTGAAGAGTGATATGTACTGTCTGAGGGTGCAGAACAAAAAATAAATTGTCCCTAAAAATCCCAGCTACTCTTATGAATGTTAATTGTGGTCATGTCACCAGGCAAGTATGGGCACACACTGCTGCTTCAGGCCAGCAAGGTTGCAGAGAACTGCTAAAATGCTTTTTAAAAGAAGCCTAAAAACCAATGGTGCACTTTGAGGAACCATTCAAATGGAGTTTTGAACGGTGTATTTTCAGCTCCAGAGATCAATGCTGGCTGTATGGATGGGGCAGGTGGTGCCCATCACAAATAGCCCTTCCCAGGCGTTTCCTTGGCTGTGGGGTGGTAGCAGAAACCTCCCAGAGAGACAAGAGTGCCTTCTCCGATGTAACACCGTGGTTTTTCAGAAGAGGGCAAAAGCAGACAGCCAGAGGGAGCAGCTGAAAGCAGCATCTCTCAAAAGAGACTGAGCATGGCTATGGGACAATAGTGATTTTCCTTGTCACCTGCTGTAGTTACTCAGTGAGACCCATCTTCATCCCACACCAAAGACCAGGGACTGACAGGGACTGAAATACTGTGCACAGCCCCAGCACACCCTTCCTCCCAGTGCTCAGCCTTCCTGCTCTGAAGTTGGCAGCCAAGGCTGGGCAGCTGCAGGGGGCCTCAGTACATCCAGGTTTTTGGACAATGGAGGATGCCCCAAAGCCTCCATCCTTTGCCTCATTGACATTGAGGAGGGTGCAAAGCAGACCTAGCAATAGGAAACTTGGGTTTTATTTCTGCAGAAGAAGCCACACAGTACTGCCTATTATCAGGGGGGTTCAAAAATTATTTTACTTACTCTGAACAGTCTCTAATAGACCATCCACCAGCACTTCCCTGTAAACATTTTGGAAATCATTTTCTGAAGTCAGAACCATTGCTATAGTCAAGTAAAGGCACATTTTGATACATGGAGTAAAATGCAAATCTCAGTGACATAAGTAAAAAATATTATTAGCCAATATTACAATCTGTTTGGGGCCTCTTTTGGTAATCCTTGCCTATTTCCCTGCATCCTCATGGTAGCTTTAGAGGGACTGGTCTGCAAGGTTTCTTTGGGGAGCAATTGCCTTGCAGCTGGATACTTTGCGAAACAACATCCTACACTACATTCACCCTTCTTAAATTACTTCATGGGCTTTACTTGCTCTGATCATCAGGGTACCCCTGATTTGGAAGCGTACAGAGCTGACAATCTCTGGCCAGTGAACTGTGGGTTTTTCACACTTCCTGAGGTTGTCTGGAAAAAACTTCTCCTGCCAAAAAATCCTGGCAAACTGTAGCCACTGTGTGAAAATCCCAATGCTATTCCTCCAGGTGATTGATATACCAAGCCAGTCAGTCTGGGTTCAGCTTAGACTGTTGGCTATAATTAATCTTTTAAGTTTGGGAAATTGGTAGATAAAACCTTCTGTCATGAAATGGAATGCAGGGGGTGTTTCAGAGATTTTACACCTTGCTTCAAAACTGGCCTGCATGGGAGGAGATAAAATAGGTATGTCACCTTTTCAGCTTCCCTGCAATTATCTCCCTCCCACCAAGTGATGAATATTTTCAATGGTGGCTTTAATTAAAAAAGTGTTGGGCCTTACAATAAAATCTCCCAGCCTCCTGCTGCCATCATCCACCAGTGATGAGGAAGATCAAGCCTGACAGCCTTCAAATGTTTGACTTACTGAAAGCTGGCCCTCCTTTTCCTCAGCGCTCCCTCCTCCCTTATCCCTGTTGAGACATTCCTGAAAAAAGCCATCCAATTCCACCCCAAAATACAATCAGGGCTGAGCCCACTCAGCCAACCTCAGCTGTACCTTAGAGTGAGTGAATAGGCTCCCTGCCTTTACACATGGGATATTTCATATGCCAGTAAATCCATTTGTGCTTCATCTCATTTAAAACACCCCTGCTTTCCAAAAATGTTGGGTCCAAAGGGCAAAGTTTTAGATAATAAAAATCCTAAAGGAGATCTAATGCTTGAAATAAAAATGCTAAGGTGCTTGATCAATTCCAAATGCATATTTAATATATGAATAAGTAAGTACTTTGTGCCAGGCACCGAATATGAAAATGAAGGATGTCTGTATGATGATCAAAACCAGCCTTTGCTTCAACTTCCAGACACAGGACTGAGAAAAACAGGAAAGTCATCCCCAACCATCTTTAACCACTCAATACTTTTCCCATTAGCTAAGGGCAACTGTTGTATCAACAGAGAAATTATTTTAAGAAATGATCCTCCTCCATTAGGTTGTGAGCTGAAAATATCCATATGCTATCCACAGCACTGGATAAGTTTCCAACATCCTCCCCACACCCAAGAGCACTCATGGGACCAGGGGCTGAGGAGCATCCCTGTATCCAGCAGGGCTGGGATGGGTTTACTGCTTTTACTGCTACTCTCAGGAGCACCAGCCAAACCCTTTGAATGCAGGTCCAGTGGCAGACTGGCTAGAAGAAAAACTGAATTTTAATTTCACTTTCCTTGCTGTGTTGCCTTTCATAGCAGAGCAGGGCTTCAAGAGGAAGGTGCTGTCTCCAGGAGCAGAGCAAATCTCCTCCCAATCTTCTTGCGAAATGCTCAGCAGAGGAATAGTTGAACACCTGAAAAATTCAAGACTTCTGAGACTTTAAAAAAGAATCTGAATTATTAGACTTTCACCAATTTAGAAAAAAAATCCAACCCAACCTCAAAAATCTCTTCATTTAGTTTAAATTTCTATTTACTGGGGATTAAACTTAAAACAGTTTCATGAGAATTTTCAGCCACAGACTAAAAAACATGAAGGAGCTGTGGAATGCCTCTCCCTGGAAGGCCAGTCTGGCCAGGGTCCTGCACACCCTGGTGTGGTGGATGGTGTCCCTGCCCATGGCAGGAGATTGGAACCAGCTGATGTTTAAGGTCCCTTCCATGCCAAAGCATTTTGGGACACCAGGAGGGTGCAAAGAGGGCTTCTGCTACCGTAAATGGAATGTTGCCACAGCCAAACCGTTGCCACAGGGATTCCATGCCAGGGTGCCCAGGTGACCTGGGGTCTGTTGAGACAGTTGATGGATGCTCTGCTGGGAAGCAGATGCAAAGTGTCCATCTCCGCCGTGTAGTGTGCATCTTCTCCATCCCTGGTGGGAACAGAAGGTGATTTGCTGACATTTATGAGGAAAACTCTTGGCTGACTACACAGGTAAGTGTAGATTATTTTTGAAAAGGTTTCTAGTGCTGAGGGGCTTTTCTGGGCTTCTGGCCCAGCTGCAGGTGTCTGAGGCTCCAGTACTGAACTTGTACAGAAACTGGTGACTCAGGGATGGGAATCCTAGAGCAGGGTGGGTATTTAAGAGAACAGGTATTCCAGACAGGTAATCTCCTCTCTTCTCTTCTGGTAGGTTTGGAAGAGCCCTCTGACCCTAGAAGTCAGGGTTTTGTAGCAGTGTGCTACCTAAAGGAATTGAAGGGATCAATCACTGCAGCTTCTCTGACATCCTTCTCTGTCACGCTTACACTTCCAGTGGTTTTAGGTCATGAAGCACCATGAGCACAGTGAGTACTTTACTACTCAATGCAAATCCTATTCCTAAAACACACTGTCTGGGGTACTTCTGGAAAGGATCTAAAGAGTTTGTAGCAAATGCATGGGAACAGAAGCCTATTAAGACTTCATGCAACTTCATGTTTTGGGAGACGGAAGATTTTGAATCTCTCTGGGTGCTAGCAATTTTTCAGAAATGCTTACAGTGTGAACAATGACCTGATAAAATTGTGAAGTAGTCTCCTCATTTTCAAGCCTTTGGGATAGGCTTTTTCTTGGTGAGACAGATGGCAAGAGATCAGGGGCGACTCCTTTTCCTTGATGACACGTGCTCAGGGAGGAGTGACCCATAGCACCATGTGATGCATATTCCAGCCTTTTCATTAGTGTTACCTGTACCCTCGTGCTTTCATTGGTGTTGCAAAAATGGGGGCCACGTTACCCTTATGCCCACAGAAAATGCTAAAGCTTTGCTCCCTCCTAGAATCAGCAAAAGCACTGTGGAGAAGCAGATGATTCCAGTCAAGCTCAGAAACTGAGCAGGTTGCTGGCTCCTAGCACAGGTGGAGCTTCAGAGCCAGAGCCAGTAGACTTCGAGGAAAAAGATACACTTTCTTTTGAGCGTGGTAAGGACAGAATCTGCTTCTGGAGGGCTGGGGTCCACTCAAATGTGTGCATTTCACAGCCTCTAGGCCCTTTAATGGGAAAGAAGGGAAATGTGGGATTTTAGGAAGCACCTAGTATGGCATCTGTAAACAGCAAGGCTCCTGGCAAGCACATGGGTTAGTTACTGCGCTATGATGCATGTGCACCAGTGGGAGATGAACTGTGTAGCAAAGGTCCAAGTGCTGCTCAAGTACCTTAGTGCCCACTCTGAGCAGCTGGCAGCTGCCTCTGCTGCCACTACACAGGGTAGCAAACTTAAGTTTGGGATCTCCCAGCTGGGAAGCAGAAAAGGAAACTTTGTCATTAGCCGTGCCCCATCCCTCCAGGGAACCTCTACAGTATGGTTCTGTAAAATCAGGATACCTGCTATGATTCCAGCTTTGGTTTGGTATTTTTCCTGTGTGATAAACATTCCCCTGTGTTAGATAAATCTTGTCTCCTGCAAGCTGCTGTCATCCAACAGAACTGTGAGGAGTTCAGCCACTCTTTCTTGCAGAGGACAGGGCTGGCAATGCTCTCCTGTGGGCTGTTGACAGCAAAACTGAAGTGAAATGTTGGACACATTCCTGAAAAGAAGAGACCCAGGGGACAGATGAATCCTACCTCAGCCTGTTCCTCTGGCACTGGCCATTTCATTCCTCTGCAATGTCTCATATTGATTCTAACATTCTGGTTTTCAGCTGGTGAGGAATTCATAGGTGTCCCAGCTGACTCTCCTGACTCTGAAGACACCAATCTAACTGGCAATGATTCTGGCAGTATTGTGGTAAGAAGTGAATGACAAGCTTCTCTCTGTCTCACAGCCAAATTAGTTTTCTCTTGTGCTGCCAGGCCTGCCTTTTGGCATCCAAATGTTCAGGGCTGAAACACAGATCTGACTTACCTACTTCAGGTATAGCTCTCAGTCAACCCCAAAGGCACCTGTGAATGCATCAGCATCTCTGAGTATCACTTGCAGAGTGATTTAAAGAGTAATTTAAAATTTCTGTTGCTCTAAAACTTGGGGAGAATGTTTAGCAATCATGGGTAATAGAATAGAAGGTGCCAATTTAAAGCTGAACTGTTCTAGAAACACACAAGATACAGGCCAGTGATTTAAAGAAAAAGGAAAGATGAGGACAAGAAGCCTTTGACTTCCCAAATACAGTGTTTAGCTGCAACATTGATTTGAGGTACTCCTGTCACTTAGATACCAAGCACTACTGTAGCTGGCTGGGGTACTGACTGTTTATTACTCCAAGTATTTAAAGTTTATTAATCCAGTTCTGTTTTTCACTCTAAGAATTATTTTACAAAGATCTGGCCCACAGAGTAGTTTATTCCCTGAGTTTTGCATGGAAAAGCAGAAACATGCAGTAGTGATGCTGGCAAAAGTTTTGAACTTTATGGAAGAATCTGCATTACCCAGCCCCAATTCTGCAAAAATAATTGTGTGTTTGGGGGTGAATTTTTTTCTTCCGCAGCTGTTCATCTCATACAAAGAGTTTATGGCTATCACAGCTGAACTTGCCCATTTGTGGGAGAAAAAGGGAAAGAAGCACTTCCAGCCTAAATCCAGTCAGGGAACTGAAACAGAGGAGCAGGGTGGAAGGTGTTCATGTGATTCCTAAGTTACCTCTGTTTCTAACCCATTCTAGCAATGGGAGCAGAACCAGCAGCACCCACTTTCCAGAGCAGCAGATAATTCAGCCGTACTACTGGCAAGTGATGATGACGTGGATCCACGAGATAGTGATGGGTATGTGAGAGATAAAGCGTCTCTCCAAAGTGTAGTTTCTGACATAGGGTAGAAAGATGTTTTTTGTCACATTGCTAGGTTCTGCTTAATTCTGTGTGAAAACTTCAGACCTAGAATATAATATCCTGTCTGGAAGAGAGCTACTTTAAAAAAGAGAAATCCTAGCAAAATCCAATGGAAATTTTTCTTCTGTGTTCATGAGGTCATTAATGAATGCGTCTTACATAATTGCTTGAGATGTGCTGAACTGCTTGCAGTACATAAGAGTTTTTGGAATAATTGTGTTGCTGGGCTGGGGTGTTGCTAAGTCAGAGCAGGGGATGTTTTAATTTCTGACATTCTTTGTATCAGTAACACTTTATGTGGGGTGAAATTAATGGCTGCATGTTCTTTCTGGCTGTGCTCTCTCTAGTGCATGGTCATCAGGTATTCTTAGTTCTCCAAACTGGGTGGATGAGTACTTAGAGGTAAGGATCCATGTGTTGTTATAGTTTGTGTTTTGTGGGAGGGGAATGGGCAGAGAGGGCACTGTACAGCTCATGTGGCCAGTGTGAGGTGCTGTGGGCAGCTGGCTTGAAGCACAACCCTTGCTTTGGAGCTCCAAAGAGCTCGACCCTCCAAGTCACTTCTTGGTGGTGTAGCCTGAGGGGGAAACTCCTGCCGAGGTGGCACTGGCAGATCTGTGGGTTCCTCATTCTTCTAGCAGCTATTGACAGATTGCAGACATTGGAGTTCTATTTGCCCAGTGCCCATAGAGCAGACAACTGGAATTTTTTCCTCCCAATCCCTGTTCTGGCTTTCTTTTCTCATCAGCTCTGCAACCGATATGAAATTTCTATGGCTAACACAACTTAATGTGCCTGTTTGGCAAATTAAGAGAGAAAGAGGGAAGGATTTGGCTCTTCCTAAATCCAGATAGGGATGAAGCAGGGGAGCAAGGAGGAGGGTTTTAACATGTTTCTTAAGCTGCTACCCTTTCTACCCACCTGCATGGAGGAGTACCCACTTTTCTCCATACCAGTGGACGATTCAGTTGTGCTACTGGCCTGTGATGATGATGAAGACCTGAGAGATGATGATGGGTATGTGACAGATAAAGTGTCTCTCCAAAGTCTGATTTCTGAGAGAGCAGCAACAGCTTTTTGCCAAGATTTTAGGTTCTGTTTAATCCTGTGCAAAAAGTTACTACATGGAATATAGTGGGCTTTATGGAAGAGAACTGAGTAAAAAACAAAACAAAACAAACCCCTAAAATCCATCAGAAACTTTTCTGTTCATGAAGCCAATATTGATTGTATCTTACACTGTGGTTTGGGATATGTTAAAATGTTTGCAGTACATAAAAGTACTTATAATGCTCGTGTTGCTGGACTGGGCTGTTGCTGGGCTGGGATGTTGCTAGATCAGAATAGGAAATACTTAATTTCTGACATTTTATGTATCAGTAACCCTTGTTGTGTGGTGAAAATAATGACTGCATATTTTTCTTGTTCTGTTCACTCTACCACAAGGCTCTTTGGTCCCCTATCAAGTGTGCTTTACAAGGACTGCTTCTTATGGGTAAGAATCCCAGTGTCACCCTCCTTTTATTTTCTGTGGGAGGGGAATGGGGCAGAGGAGGAGCAATGGGACTCATCTGGCTAGTGGGCAGCTGGCTTGAGGTGCAGCTCTTGCTTTGAAACTTCAATCTGTACATCCTTCCAAGTAATTTTTTTGCACCAAGGGAAAAACCCTTATCAAGATGGCACTACCAAATCTCTGGATTCCTCATTATTTAGCAGCAGTTGACTGAGGATATTTCAAGTCTTCTTTGCCAGCTGCCCATAGAGAAGCAAACTGGAATTCTTTATTCCCAGTCCCTGTTGTGATTTCCTTTCTTTAGCAGTTGCTCATCTAACACCAAGTGTTTGTGGCTCTCACAACTGAATTTGCCCATTTGGGGGCGAAAGAGGAAAAGAAACATGTACAAACCAAATCCAGTCATGGAACTGGGGGAGCAGGGTGGAGTGTGTTCAGGTGGCTCCTAAACTGCCTCTGTTTCTACCCTGTTGCAGCAGCTGGAGCAGAACCAGCAGCACCCACTTGTTTCCAGAGCAGATGATAATTCAGTCCTGCTACTGGCAAGTGATGATGAGGAAGGAAGAACCAACAATAGGTATGTGGGGGATAAAGTGTCTCCCTACAGTCTAATTTCTGACATAGGGTAGAAACAGTCTTTTGACAAAGTTTGGGTTCTGCTTGATATTATGCAAAAACTTCAGACCTAGAATATAATATCCTGTCTGGAAGAGAGCTACTTTAAAAAAGAGAAATCCTAGCAAAATCCAATGGAAATTTTTCTTCTGTGTTCATGAGGTCATTAATGAATGCGTCTTACATAATTGCTTGAGATGTGCTGAACTGCTTGCAGTACATAAGAGTTTTTGGAATAATTGTGTTGCTGGGCTGGGGTGTTGCTAAGTCAGAGCAGGGGATGTTTTAATTTCTGACATTCTTTGTATCAGTAACACTTTATGTGGGGTGAAATTAATGGCTGCATGTTCTTTCTGGCTGTGCTCTCTCTAGTGCATGGTCATCAGGTATTCTTAGTTCTCCAAACTGGGTGGATGAGTACTTAGAGGTAAGGATCCATGTGTTGTTATAGTTTGTGTTTTGTGGGAGGGGAATGGGCAGAGAGGGCACTGTACAGCTCATGTGGCCAGTGTGAGGTGCTGTGGGCAGCTGGCTTGAAGCACAGCCCTTGCTTTGGAGCTCCAAAGAGCTCGACCCTCCAAGTCACTTCTTGGTGGTGTAGCCTGAGGGGGAAACTCCTGCCGAGGTGGCACTGGCAGATCTGTGGGTTCCTCATTCTTCTAGCAGCTATTGACAGATTGCAGACATTGGAGTTCTATTTGCCCAGTGCCCATAGAGCAGACAACTGGAATTTTTTCCTCCCAATCCCTATTCTGGTTTTTGGGTTTTTTTTGTTTTGTTTTTGGTGTGTGTTTGTTTGTTTTGGTTTTTTCTTTTCTTTAGTTCATCTAATAATGAATTTTCCTGTTTGGGGAAAATTGAGGGAAAGAAACACCTCCAGCCAACATCCAGTTTGGAAGCTGAAATGGGGGGAGGGAGGAGGGTTTTCAGGAGGTTCTAAAGCTGCCTCTGTTTCTATCCTATTCTAGCAGTGGGAAGAGAACTAGCAGCAAGCTCTTATTTGTTCTCAGGACAACAGCTATTTGGCTACTACTTTTAATGTTCTTAACCAAAATTAGAGAGCAATAGCCTAGCACTCTTCATCTGATCTGTTGTAATTGCTTGGATGTGCTGGTGGTGGTGGTATGTAACCCCAGGGCTGCACACCAAAGTCTAACTGTATTTTCTTTTTTCTCTCTTCCCATATGCACTGATGCAAGCTTATTGAAGGTGAGTTTACATTTTAAAGTTGATAATGGAACTGTTATAAATATAATTTTTAGTTTTTCTGTGTCTTTTCCAACCATCTCAAACACCAGGGATTGAAACTGCATTTAGCAAAAGGCAAAGAACAGTGCTAAAGCCTCTGGCCAGTGTCTCAAAGAATTGATCCCACCTATGTCTGATAGCTGCTATCAAACACAGTGGAAAATCCCCACAACATAAGTTGTTGCTTTATATTATGTAGGAAGGAACGTTAATTTGGTGACGTTTTCTGTAATTTTTGATTGCTTAGTGCTTGATTATTACATGGACATGGGAGTTGCAGAGATCATTGTTGCATGTGTATTCTGAGAATTAAAAAGCAAACAGCAGTTCTTACCCTTTGGGTGTTACCAGGCCATTAAAAATGTATCACCTTTGAACTATATGTGTTATAATTTTCAAGTTACCTTAACACCATAGGACCCCTGCAGTCCCTGTTAGTACGAATTGTGTGAGAGAACTTCCCTTTATAAGGCAGATCTGTTCACAAATGGTGTAACTCTGTGGAACTTATGGCACTGAGACTCTCTCAGGTAACATTTTTAGCTGTTCATAGGGTGAATAGTGTTTTGTTTTGGTCTGTAGCAGAATAGTCTCAATGTGTGGAAGAGGTCAGCCTCAATATTTAGGGAAACTAGTTTATTTAAGACTGATTTTAACCCAGCTGAATAGGGTCCATTTCAAATAGGAACCATTACAGACCATTTATAATAACTCATTTAAAGGGCAGTTCCAAGGAGAGAGAGTAAATAATAGATCTAACTTACTGAAATTAAATTGCAGAGTGTGATCAGCAAAGAAGCCAGCTGCTGTTGGACAGCTCTGCACTGAGTGATGATGATGAAGATGAAGCAGCAGATAATGATGTGTCTGTGGCTGATTCAGAATCTGAAGAAAGGGATTCATCAGAAGATGAAACTGGGAGTTCAGAGTACGTACGCCTCATGATGTACCAGACATTGAATTTTGCCTTTTGTTTTTCATACAGACAAGACTATGTTTTACTGCTGTGAGCTGGCTTACCTTTGCAACCTTTACTTACTCTACTTATTTCCCTCTTCCAGTGATGACCACATCCCATGCTGCATGATGATCAAATGATACCATTTTTACTTTAGGAGAGGAAGGCAGCCCAAGGCAGATGGAAAGCTTTGCACACAACCCTCAAGACGAGTTTGGGAGTATAGCAAGAGAGGGTGATTAGGCACAGGCCATAGCTCACAATACTTTACATTTTGTTTTCATGCCAGGCTTTAGTCGTGCTGTTAGATAAGGAAATACTTTCATTGGTATTGATGGCTTGACAGCAGCTGGACAAATTCTGTGCAGGCTTTATTAAAGCTGGTATGCTTTGGATTACTGGAAGGCAAGATAGGAGAGAACTTAATATAAAAAAGGCATAATTTTTCCCTTTGATCTCAAGATGCTCTGTTACAGCTTGTGCCTTCCTGCTCTGTTTAGGTAAAGCTGAAGATCAGCACTTAATGCTGAGCAAAGTCCCTCTTGCCAGAGCTGTCTGCAGTGTTACTCTGTAGTGTCAGGCCTTGTTCCATTCTAGAACTAATAATTCCCAGAGGACAGCTCAATGCTGTAGTTACAAAGCTGTTATTGGTGACCTGTTGGACAAAAATGCTGCTGTACATAGACTGCCCAGTGCTGGAGGCTGCTGGTACTTCAGATCCTAGGGCAGGGTGCCTGACTTCATCCTTCTCTCAATGACACCCAAGATGCTCTTTCCTTTGGGAGACCCACACTCATTATTGCCTACAGAAAACTGAGAGAGTTAAGGATACGCAGGGTTCTCCAAAGGAAATGCGTCGTGGCTGCTCAGTGCAGCTGGAGATTATGTGACATTTTATGTGTCAGTGTGATGACATAAACAACCACATGTTCTTTTTGGTTTTGTTCTCTCTAGTGCTTGGCCACCAGGTACTGTTAGGTGTCCGATCTGCATGGATTTTTACCCACAGGTAAGGACCCACCTGTTGTCATCTTTCCATCTTTGTGGGTGGGGAATGGGGCACAAGGGGAGCTGCACGACCGAGCTGGCTGATGTGGGATGCTGTGAGCAGCTGGTTTGAAGCACAGACCTTGCTTTGGAGCTCTAAAAGTTACTTCTTGTTGGTGTACGTAGAGGGAGACACTCTTGCCAAGGAGGCACTGCCAGAGCTATGTGTTCCTCATTATTCAGCAGTAACTGACACATTGCAGATACTCCAAGTCCTGTTTGCCTGCTTCCAGTAAAGCAGCTAACTCAAATTCTTTCCTGTTGTGATTTCCTTTCTTCCAGATTGTGCAAAGTGGACGACTGATTTTGTCAACACTGTGTGGCCATGTCTTCTGCAGTCAGTGCCTGCCTTTTGCCCTTCAGACTGCCAGCTTTTGCCCAACCTGCAGGACAGATCTCACTCCAGGACAATATCATCCCATTTATATATAAGTACTTCTATTGTTCAAGACAGCGTCAAATGGATTTGGGGGGATAGGTGGTATAATGAGTTTTTTCTCTATGTGTATATAGTTTTTGTTGTATAAAGTTCCATTTTCTCTGTATTTGATTACAAATAAATTTTAAATTTATTTAAATATAATCAAGTCTGCTCATCTATGTTAGATTCTGCTGGTAGACAGAGATTTCTTTTAACAGGTGGAAATAAAGCCCTTGGTTTGATCAGTCAGAAGTGCTTGTTCTTTTCATCACAGTATAGTAACTGATTTTTGGGGGAAATGCTAAAGGCATAAGCTTTGTAGTTCTTGTGATAGCATGTGTTTTATAGAGGAAGGGAAACAGGCACTGCTTGGGGTGAGAAGGCTTTCGTTTCTTAGGACAGACACAGCTGGATGTTTTGCTAAAAAATGTCATTATTTCAGTGCTTTGAAGGTTGAAAGAGCAGCAGGTTGTGCACACATCCAAAGACAACTATTCTCTTTGAGAATAATTCATTTGTATCTAGATAGCTTGTTTATGGCCCAAGCGGCTTCTTTGTCACTGGTTGCAGTGTTCCATTGATGATTGCCAGCTAATGACAGGAGCACTGCCAGCTTCTATGAAGCTCTTCAGCTTCTAAAAAGCCTGTAAGCTTAAGGACATAATTGCTTCAATATAATTGCTTTATTACAACTGCTTCAATATTGCTTCAAAACCAGGGCACTATACTAGTAGTTATAGCTACCTAGCTGTAAATAACTCTGATAAAGCCCTTTTAAAAAATATTATTGCAACCAATTTAAATGAATAATTCAATTTATTTTTATAAATACATTTGGTTTGCCATCCTTTGTGCTGCTGGACAAAGTTGCATGAAGTCTTAATTACCCCTGTATAACCTTTTGGACATATACCATTGACAAAGTCTGGTGCCCAAGACTGGATTGCAAACTAAGCTCTTCTTCGAGGAATTCAAAAAGCAAGGGGGTTCTTTCCACACCTTTCAACTTAATGGGAGGGCTTCTCTTAATAAACTTTTTCTGAAGCTCCCACTCTGCCTGCAACACAGGTGCCAAACCCCCACTGTTGTCTCAGGCATCTCACAGCAGCGTGGACAAGCCCTTCACACCCGTGTTTCACCTCTGGGAAGATGTGCTGGCCACAGATCCTGCAGGCACTGCTGCTTTACACACTCCTCCCACCAGAAACTTGATCCAAAGACAATTTCTGGGCATGAAAAGTACATGTTTAAGGAGGGGTGGCAGCCCAACTTGGCTTGCTTTGTCAATAAACACCGGGGGTGTGTAACGCAATAGCACGTATACTTGGCCCCAGCTGAGCTGGCTCTCTATACTGTGTTGTTTTGGTGTTCTGGATCAGAAATCTGTAGGTTTGTTTTTGTACCAGCCACTCAACCACTAAACTGCTTAACCTTCTCCGCAGTCAGCGTCTTGCAAAAGCCAAACACAAGCAGCTCGGGCTGCATGAAAACATGTGCAGCAGACTGGCCTGAAAGCAAAAACAAAGCTGTAATTTACTGGAAGGGAAGGTCCACTTTAAATTTACAGAAAAGAGCATATATAGTAACCTAACAAAAGCATGTAATGATTGTCTGGCCAGGACCAGGGGATGCGAGAAGTGATGATGTGAATCAGCTATCAGATGTTAAACATATTTTATCTTGGTCAGGTCATAATCCCATATCCTTGATGACAAGCATCTCTTCCTAATACTAAAACTGCAGAAATGCTGTTAGAAAAGCAAAATCTCAGCTTGAATTTAGGTTGGCCAGAGATGTTGAAAACTGCCAGAAAAGGTTCTTTATATGCATAAACAACAGGCAGAAACCTAAAGGAAATATTGGTCCTCTGTTAAAAAGGAGAGGTGAGTTAATCACCAGAAGCACTAAAAAGGTTGGTTGTGAGGCAGAAGTTCTCAACCTTTCTTTATCTCTGTCTTTGCCAGTACTGCTGCTCTCCACCTTGAGAGAAATTGGATAAAATAGTTGCAGTTGGCATGTATTTAAGGGGAGTCCTGATGGCAGCATAGGCTGCACATGCCAGCAATAAAGGGGCATCCTTAGGCAAGCTTTGGAAATTCACAGCACTGCATGAGCACCAGGGCTTGTGCCACAAACATTTCAGTCAACGCTCAAAAGCTTTTGTGCAGATCACAGCAAGCTTCAAGGCAGGGTTTGCAAAGTTGATTTCTTGGGGATAATATATTAATTAAACAATCAAGCTCATGAGAGCAGAGTTGCTGCAGGAGTATGGACACTGCCAGACCTACCCCAGCAGGCACCACTGCCACAGACCTGTGCAGAAGGCTGTGTGGGCCTGTGGGGACAGGGACACTTGAGGCCACACTTTTCCCTCTGCTTAAGCTCGGCCTCTGACAGAGCAGCTCAGCCTTATGGAGTGGATTTCACTTCATTATTTTCCTTTCTCTCCCTGTTTTCCAGTCCAATTTCCTCAGTTACCTGTGCTCCAATCTTTCTCCCTCCCAGCCTTCTGGCTTTTCTGCCTTATTGGCATTTTCCCCCTCAACCCTTTTTTCCCACTGCTGTTTCTCCAGCTTTGCCTTTTCCACTATGCATTTCCACCCTGGTGTTTCATTTTCTCCTGCTCTGCCCTCTGTCAGTGTTCACCTTCTCTGTCCAAATCTGAGTAAACTGGTGCTAGCTCCTTGCTCTGTCTGTCCAAAATTCTCAGCCAAATGAGGTCGAGGGACCCCTTAATGAAATTCCTTGGATATCAGTTTTGTGCAATTGTGCTACTCATTGTATCTGGTTCTTTTATGCTTCCAAGCTTAATTTTATGCTTTTTGAAATGACCCAGAACAGAAATGAAAGGGAGATGCTGTAGGGAAGGCTGTGGGGGAACATCAAGAGACCCAGTGCTGCCATGGCTTGGCATACCTGGGAGTCTCATTTGCTGCCTGGAAAATTTTTGCCCTTATTCCTGTTTATCATTAATACATCTGAATAATGATCATTAATGCAAAGGAGTGGTTCTTGCTGTGCAATAGTCCCCTTTAACAAAGTAAATAACTGCTACACTGGTGATGAGAAAGTTGATGTTGAAGACCTGTAGGTTACTTCATACAGGTTCTGACTCCACTTGGCAGGGAGAGGTCCATGCTGCAGGAGGAGCATGGACCCTTCAGGATGAGTTTATACTGTTTAATTATTTGATTAAAAAAATAAAAAAAAGTCAAGATAAAAAAAAAAGAATGCGTAAAATGGAATTTAAATATTAGTTCCTAGTAAATGGTAAAATAATTAATATGTCTGGCAACGATTTCATTATCTGCTGTCTAGAGGTAGGCAGTGCACCTTTCATGAATGGGGTCAAAGTGCATCGGTGCCAAGTTTGCCATGACCTTAGGGACCCTTCAGGATGAGTTTCCCTTGGAAAAATCCCTGGGTTTTGCAAACAGTTCCTGTACCCAAAGGTTCTGGATGTAAGTTCTGGATGTAAATCACTAACAGGCAGGGAGGGATGTTCTGATTTCCCAAAACTAAGTTACTTGAGGTGAGTCACAATCAGATGATGATGATTTTGTCATCTCCTTTGGACCCACTGTCTGCTGTGGCCTCCCAGCTCTCATGGGTCACTGGAAAAAGTCTCTGACACATGCCTGGGGGCAAGATGGGATTTTCTGTGGAAGAACTGGGGAGCAATTGCTGCTCTCAGCAGTTCCCAGCAGTGAGTAAATGCTCCTGGAAATGAATGCGTGTCAGGAAACTCTGCCTTTTTCTAACCTCCCTGTGTGCCTTCTCCCTTAGTCACCAGCTGGGGCTGCTGGGGGTACTTAAGAGTGTTTAAGGTGAGATGCTGTGATACACAAGGTCTAACAAGTTTTTGCCCTCTCCCATCAGAGGAGGATGTCTCACTCCCTGTTTCCACCCTGTACTATCCCCCTGTAAGCCCTGCATGCTTTCCTTTGCCTCTGTGTTGTCCTGCCTGCCCTAACCAGTGTGTCCCACAAAAGGGGCTTTGTGGAGGTGTGCTTGAGGAAGGTAAGGAAGTTTTAGCTTCCTGTTTGCAGAGCCAGGAGTAGGTTTTTAACAGAAATTATGTTATACCTTTGCTATTGCTTACTTAGTGCTGCCTGGCTCTGGGCCACTTAGAAAGCCAGATCCCAGAAAAGAGCAAAGCATTGCTATGATCACCGGAAAAACTGATCTGTGTCCTTTCTCCATGCAGCTCAAACACTGCCCAGGCCTGGGTTTTCAGAGCTAGAGACACCTCCCCTGAGCTGGGAGGTGGAGGTGTTTGTTGAGGTGTGGACTTGTGTTTCTCCACACAGGCACAAGGAAACTGCAGGGCGTCTGTGTCATCCGGAGGAGTTTTGTGGTGGGGAGAAAATTTAACACTTTCTGCATTGGCTGTGGCATCTCTTTCTGAAGGGGAAAATCAAAGGGCTGATGCCCCAGGGACTGAGGTCTGTGGCCAGGCACTATCCTGGGTCATGCTGTCTGGGCAGGCTGCTCTGGCACACCTGACAGGAAGGGAAGGTGCTAGCAGCGGGTTTGGCATAGCAAACTCTGCACTACACTTAATCCCTGGAAGTCCTGGTTGTTTAAAGGCATGAATAGTCTGATAGTTCATGGCTAACTAGAAAATGAGATTTAGTTAACAAGGTATGCATTAGGACACCAGTGAGATTAAATCACTTGACTTTTAATGACAGCAATAAAATCCTTTGGCCCCATGGTACAAAAGCCTCAGGAGCAGCTGGTGTCAGCCTTGGTTTCTCTCCATGGTTTCAAGGACCATGCTGTCAGGGACCAACTGACCAGTACACAGCTTCATCAGATCATAAGTCAGAGCCTTATCCAGGGCACTGTAGAGGGGAAAGGAAGGAGACCCCTTCCTAGGGCTGCTGGGCTCAGGAGGCAGAGCTGTGCAGGGCTTTGGCATGGACTTGCCGTATCAGACTGTTTTCAAAACAGCTATTCTGCTTCTCAGGGTTTGCAGAAGAATTCCAATAGCCATGAGGACCATAGAAAGGTTTTTAAGGGCTCAGAGATATAAGAAATATAAGGGCACAGGTCAAAAGCTAACATTTTCCAGAGCAGGTAAAGCCCTAAGCCTGTAAACAGCTCAGTGTGGGACAGCTGACTGTGCACAGGTGATGGTCTAGAACTAGTATGAACATCTACTGTGATGTGCTCTTCGTATTTAGCTTGTTTGCTTTCTCTTTAATCCTCACCTTCCACTAAGCAATCCCTTGGTGTGACTTGTATCAGAAGGGCAATGGTGATGTTGTTTCTTACTCATTCTGCACTCAGGATTTGTATTTCCAGAGCCTGCTGCAAGGGCCACTGATGTGTCAGCATGGCAGGCACAAAGGGGGGGGTTTGTCAAGGTATGTGGCATGGCTTGCTCTGTTTGCCTCCCCTTCTTGCAGAAACCATATAGGAATTAGTTTTCAGTATAGTTTCTAGCAAAATGCTGATATAATTCAATTCAGTTCATTTAAAAGCACTTACTGATAGCTACTTGTGTTCTTCTGACACTGTTGGATATTCCATATTTGTGTGCCTGAGAAATACTTTCACTTGGGGCTGTTCTGTCTTGCAATGGAAAGCTGCCACTAAAGGTCCCCAGAAAGGCAAAGCTTGAACTGGATAGATGTTGTCTAGCGACTGGTGTAAGTTTCACCCCCTCTTTTTTACAAGCAGAGCACTGCTCAGGCTGGACTCTGCTCTCATTTCAGTGAGCAACACCGAGCTCAGTCCCTTGCTGCAGGGACTGGCACACCTTGCTGATGTGACAGGCAGAACATGATTCAGAAATCATTAGTTTGGCACTGGAATGCTGCTGGAAAATTCCAGTTTAAAAGTTTTACATGGTACTGAAACAAAGCAGTCTGTCACGCCTCTCAAGTTGCTCAGAATTCATGTGCATTTCCTTGTGTTTGAAACAAGAAGAGGAAATTCAGACCTCAACTCCTTGTGAGGGTCAGGCTGGTTCTCCAAAGTCTGCAGGTGTTTGGTCTGAGAGATGGGCATCTGCAAGAAGCTACAAGCCAACAGAGCCTGTGGATGGGGGTGCATGAGGCAGAACCATTGCACACAATGCACAGAATGCTTTGCTTAAACCACCTCCCCTCAGTGATTGGCCTGACAAATTCTCTGTGTCTTTTCCTGCTTGTTTTTCCTTAAGAAGTCTTTCTGTACCCTATGACAGGCTATGAGGACAACTTTGTATGACCATGAACCTGTGGCAGTCCCACTGTCAGTATCAGATGGATGCTAAATCCAAGCTGTGCCTGGCACCCTCACCCTCCTTTGCACCTGCTTGCCTGCATCATCCACTTGCCCAGACAAGGACCACCCAGGCCACCAGGGTCCTGTGTTTTCATAGATGAATCCTCTCTCAGGTTTCACAGACAGAGCCAGAAGAGTAATTGGGTTCTAAAAGCTTGCTGGAAGGGTCAGAAGTCTGGGAAATCCTCACTGAGCTGTAGCTGTGAATGTTATGTTCATTATGTTCTCTGTATGTGACAGAGCAAGTCATCAGACTGAATAGGCCAAAAGATTGTGAAACACTGGCGACAGTTTTTGGATTCCTGTTTTTTAGCAGGAATTTGATTCAAGAAAATCTTCAGGATTTGTGAAGTGGCCTTTGTGCAATTGCCTGGGAATCAAAATATCCTTCCAACTCCCCTTCTGAACACACCTTCCCAGCAGGATGAGGGCACCTTCTGGTAGATAACCAGCTATCTTCTGATATCTAGAAAATTAATTTTAAAAGTGTATGCTGTGTGTATATACCACTTGTGCTTAGTCATATGTGCTCCTAAAGCCTTCTAACTCGGAATCAGAGAATGGTTTGGGTGGAAAGGGACCTTAAAGACCATCTTGTTCCAACCCCCTGCCAGAGGCAGGGACACATTTCACTAGACCAGGTTGCTCAGAGCCTCATACAGCCTGGTCTTGTACAATTAGATGGGGATTCCAAAGTTTCTCTGATCAACCTGCTCCAGTGTCTCATTACCTTTACTGTAGACAATTTTTAACTAATATCTAATCTAAACCTGCCCTCTGACAGTTTAAAGCCACTTCCCTCTTGTTCTTTTTGTCTCTAGTAAAATGTCTTTCTCCAGCTCTCCTGCAGCCCCCTTTAGATACTGGGAGGTGCTATAAGGTTTCTGTGGATTTGAGTCTTCTCCATCCTAAACAACCCCATCTCTCTCAGCCTGTCTTCACAGGAGAGGTGCTCCAGTGCTCTGATCATCTTTGTGACCTCCTCTGGACCCCATCCAAAAACTCCATGTCCATCTCATGTTGGGGATCCCAGGGCTGGATGGAACACTCCAGGTGGGGTCTCAGCAGAGTGAAGTGGAGGGGCAGAATCCCCTTTCCTGACCAGGCCACACTGCTTTGGATGCAGACTTTGCACTTGGCCTTGTAGAGCTTCGTAAGATTCCACATTTCAAGTCTGTCCAGGTCCCTCTGAATGGCATCCCTTCCCTCCAGTGTGCCTATTGCACCACACAGCTTTGTGGTGTCATCAACCTTGCTGACTCTGTACTCAATCCTGTTGTCCATGTGTGCCACAAAAGTGTTTAACAATGCCCATCCAAACTGACCCCCGAGGGACACCACTCATCCCTGGTATCCAGGTGGACAATGAGCTGTGGATTGTAACTTTGCATGCTGCCATCCAGTCACTTCTTTATCCACTGAGTGATCTAGCCATCAAAACCACACCTCTCCAGTTTAGAAACAGGGACGTTGCGCAGGACAGTGTCAAATGCTTTGAACAAGTCCAGATAGATGATTTCAGTCACTCTTCCTTTATCCATCAACACTGTAATCCCGTGGTGGAACGCCACCAAATCTGTCAGGCATGATTTGCCCTTAGTGAGGCCACGTTTGCTGTCACTAATCACCTTCCTTGTTTTCCATGTTCTTTAGCACAGTTTCCAGGAGGACGTGCTCCAGGGTCTTTCCAGGCACTGAGGGGGGACTGACTGCTCTGCAGTTCCTCAGGGTGCAAATGTGATGCCTGTTTTTCCCAGTGATTTATTCAGCCAGGCCACTTGTGCTGCAGTGTCTTGTCTTAGGGATGGAGGACGATTGTATACTCCTGCAGTGGATAAAGAAGATAAGAGAGAAAGCGGCTGACTTTTTTTAAGGTACACTGGCTCAAAAAAGATTTATAGTAATGACTGTAGAGCCCACATCCAAACAAATACAGTACACAAATTCCTACTTCTACTAGTGAGGGTTTTTTGCTGATGGAATGCAATTTCTCACTTATGTTTAATGATTGACCTGGTATGGAGAGCAGGGGAAAGTAAACCATTTGTTATTTCAGTCCCCTGTTTCCGTCTTGGATTATATGTTTTGCATGTGGGGACACGTTGCAGGGAATTGCCCATCTGGATAAAGTGACCTCCAGGCAGGAGGTGACTCACCACTGCTTCCCTGGGCTGCAGCCATCCAGTCCCACTGTGCCACACTCCACTGCTCTCAACAGCTCTTGGGGCTCAGCTGCGTACAAGTTTAAGTGCTTTGCCACCTGAAGAGCAAGTGCAAACACACAGTGAAATGTGAAGATGAACCCACGTTTGGTCAGGTTCTTAGGAAATGCTTTTTCAGAGGAAAGTCTCTCTCGTTTCTTTGACTTTGAAAGGATATCCCACATCCTTGTTTGAGTTATGTGTGAGAAAGTATATAGAATCATAGAATAGTTTGAGTTGGAAGGCTCCTTGAAGGTCATCTAATTTCAATCCTCCTGCCATGTGCAGGGACGCATTCCCCTAGATCAGGTTGCTCAGAGCCCACTTCAACCTGGCCTAAACACATGCAGGAATGGGGCTCCCACAGTTTCTCTGGTCAATCTATGCCAGTGCCTCACCACCCTTACAGTAAAGAATTTCTTCCTAACAGCCAATTTAAATCTGCCCTCTGTCAGTTTAAAGCCATTCCCCCTTGCCCTATACCCTCATAGAGTTAGTCTCCAGATTTCTTGTAGGCTCCCCTCAGGTATTGAGAGGCAGCAGGTTTGTCAGAACTGAGGCATTTTTATGTAAGTTTTAACACGACTTGAAATCAGACCAGGGTTTGCCATGTCACACAGGATCACAATGCATGTGCATATTCTGGCATATGTTCAGCCTTCAGAAAACTGCATTTATAGACTGGGGAAAGCAAGTTTCTTTGCGTGAGCTGACCATCATTATAGGTTATGGCAGCCCTTCCCAGACCACTGGCTTAAACAGGAAAGGAAAGAGACATCTGCCCCGTCTTCTGTTTGACAAACTGAACTAGTCACAGTATTTTGCTGCACAAAACCATCACCCAAAATAACCTCATTCTTGTGTGTCAGTCTATATTTGTAATTATACTTTGCAACAGGAAGAAAACCATGTTAATTACATTTCGCAGAAGAAACATTTCTCTTGTGCTTTCCTAGAGCGCCTGCAGGGAGATTACTATGTCGAAATAAAAACCCAAACAAATAAACCAATAGCTGTTTATATTGGAGAGCCCAATTTCCACCTTGCTGCTTATTAGAGTAGGGCCTGTGCCATCAACAAGATTTTCTGGAGAGTAAGAGCAGGAAAACCTGCACAAGAATTGCTCCTGCTGGAAGACAAGGTGCTCTTAGGAAGTTGAGAAAAGCTTTTGCAGAAGAAAGAGCAATGAGAGTACATTGTATTGCATTAAGAAAGATGTGGAGAAATACTGTAATTTCTAAATATTTTTAATACCCATGTGCTTCCAATTCATTTTGCATCAGTGGTTCAGGTAATTTGACATCCTGCTGTTTTTCAGAGTTGATCACTGGGAGAAGAAATATTATTTCCAAAAAGCCAGGAGATCTCAGGAGGTGTGCATGCAGCCTAAGGGAGCTGGGGAGGCTCCTGGTTCCCTAGAAGTCACAGATAGGTTTGCCATGCAGTGAAACAGACTTCTTGGGCAGTAAAATCTGTAACTGGATCAAGGTGAGAAGCCAGTGCTCTGGGGAGGCTTTCCCAGCTGTGAGCATAAGGATGCTGGCAAAACCTCACCAGCATTGCCGTCAGGCTTATCTCTGTAAAAATCAGAATATAACTTGTGAATACCAGGGACTGGAATAGAACTGATAATTGTGAGCCAATCTGCTGTGTTTATATGTGGCTGAATTGTGTAAATGGCCCAAATAATCTAATCTCTTCTCTGGCCACAAAAAACAAGGGGAAATCCGAAGGCCTGTGCCTAATTTAATTCTTGGAGTTACAGCTGGGTGGTATAGCTGCTGCTCATCAACATGACTGTATGGAGAGTAGCTTTAACAACAGAACAACTCCAGTGCAGGAGGAATAACTACATTTGGGCAAATGCAAGCTGATAAGCTCAGTAGTATGTGAAGTTTGTCCTTCAGTCTGATGTGTGCAGGGGGGTCAGAGTAAAAGATGGCCTGTTTAAGCTTTTAAAATCCACAGAGTCTCATCCTCTGGTTTGTATCATCTGTAATTGACTGTGGTAATTGACCTTTCAAGTCTGTCTGTATTACCAATCCAGGCCTGGGAGAGTTGTTGGCTTTCCAGGAAAGATCTCCTGGTACTGACCTGGACACCTGGACAGCTCTGCAGCTGTTTGAGTATGGAACAAGGGAGGCCATAGGCTTGCCTATGCCCCCTTTAATTGCTAATCAGGGAAGAAGCAGACAGGCTAATTTGTCAATAGGCCTTATCTTTGTGAAAGGGGAGCAGCCTTGCTGTCTAAGGGTTCAATCTGCAGCATTTGTGAAGCCCATGTAATTAAAAGAGCCTCTCTCCTTCTCTGCCTCCTCTGTATGTGCAAACAGAGCTGCTCTTCACTGGAGTCTATGGAGAAGACTTCCTGCTGGAGAAAGAGATTTAAAACCTACAACCAATGAACACAATTACTTGGCTGGGTTTATTTGTTTGTTTGTTTGTTTTCTATTTTGCCTCTGTATTTTTCCTTGATATCCGTGGTGATAAAGACGGGAAATCAATGTGTTAAGAGAAATGCTAGTACAACTGGAGTTCAGAGTGAGCTTTTAGTATCTCTTAGGCATCTATGCCTCATCTCATTTGTTAACAGTAGCCAGCCAGGAGATGACAAACAAAATGAACAAATTATTTTTACATCAAGGTTTAGAGTGGCCTGGCTTTAAAAACAATATATTTAATAGTCTACTCAGTAACAGGACCTGATAACTATTTGATCTCTAACAGAAAGCTTGTGCCCATACAGCAGCTTTGCAAGACCAGAGCCATACTTAATGTTGTTTTTGCTGAAAATTATCAAAATCACATGATATAACATCAGTGTGGGAAGGGCAGGTATGGTAGGCATGAAGATGAGTGAAAGGCTACTTTAAAAAAAAAATCTTGCTGTGGTAGTATGCATTTCTAATTATTTAGATGCTACTGTTTTTTACTTGTTATTGGAAAATCTACATTATTCCTACCATCTTAAGAACCCAAACAAGCCACTGAGGGTGCCTTGTAACTTGCCTGTGAAGCAGCAGTGTTACACCCCAGCAATGACACTGCTGGCACTGCCCAAAAGAGAGTCATGGATAATATTCCCTGGACAATCCATCTTCTATTGCTCTTGCTCTGAGACTTGGGCCTGCCTTTCCTCTTGTAAAAATCTATGTCCAATGGGACTGTCACACTGCTCTCTCTCTCAGGAGAGCAGCTACCTAAAAGATAGGTAGGATGAATGAATCTGCTGACCTGAAAGACTGGAAGGTATATCTACAAATTCCAGTAGGTATTGGGGGGTATATATACAAATTCAGTGTCTCAGCCTGGCTTCTTTGCCTGGAGGAGAGGAAAAGAGACCTCCATGCCCATGAACATTTGTTGAAATTAAGCCTTCCTCTTCCTGTCTTTGCTTAAGCCTGAATCAGAAGACTAGGAATAATCTCACTGGGAGTTTCTGTGATGCAGCACTCCTTTGCTGTTGATTTTTCAGTGGCCAGGTTTAGGGAGCCTGGATAATGTAGCTGTGTAATATGCCCTTGCCTGCACTTTTAGGGTAAAGCAGAGGTAGGATGTGTCAGGGATGTGGCAAACTCCTGTGGGATGTGGTGCCAATGAAGGTACAGAGTTCCTATAGTGCTCCCTTCAGGAGCTGGGTGCATAAAAAATGCTTTTCAGCTCTGCAAAGGGCACAGAGTTATCTGGTGACAACCTGCACCCTGAGATCTGTGTTCTCCAGCCTGGCACAGCCCACATGTCACTGCCCTGTTGCTGCCCTGCTGTCTGAGGTGAGACCAACTCAGCTACAGCCAGCAGTTGAGCTTTCTCCTTTTGCCTAATCAATTGCTGAGATGAGATCTAGTCTGTGTTTCAACAGCAGTTATTTTGGGTGCAGCAAATCAAGTTTCTCCATACGGAATGGATGTTCCTTCCCAAAATTGCCTGTCATCCACTGTGTTCACATTTTCCATGGGTGAGGAGAAGTCATTTGACTTCTTTGTGACAAACAAGACTCAGTGAAGAAAATAGCAGTGTTATTTATTGACTGGTAATGTGCTTCCTAATGCAAAGACCTCTGATGCTGCATACCCTCCTGAAAAGTAATTTGCCCTGTCAGCTGCCCCTTATTGTTTGATTCAGGTCCTGCTGCTTAACTCAGTTTCTTAGTCTTCTCTTTCCTCTAGTTAATGTATAGCTGCAGTTTGCATCCTGCTTTGCCTCCATATGCCAACCACAGTTTGCCATTTATTCTGCCAAATTTATAGCTACACACTCAACCAACAATCTGTCTAGGTAGCCAGTATGAATTATGTGCAAAATGTTATTTCCTAAATCTGGATGTGATTATCTCTCAACTGTGTATTTCCAAAATAGCAGCTCCCTTCCAAAGAGAGCTGGTAAGCAAGGAGGGAGAGTAGGGATTTGCCAAATGTATTTGTGCTTCTGTGCTTAATGAGAAGAAACCTTTTTCCCCAGATATTTATATCTGAACTATTCAGTCTCAGACACTTGTATCTGAACTATTCAGTCTATCAATTTATCCTATTTTCTTGAAAAAATTACATGTTTAAGAAAACATCCCCTTTGATTTGCTGATGGTAATATCTGTCAGGTATGAGTTATTACTTCAAATTTCATTAAAAACCCTTTCAAGTTTAAAAAATGTAGTATGCTTAACATGAGGAGAAATTGCTGGGTCTGAGGGATTTCTCTATTGGCACTTTTATTGCTTGCTGTACAAGAGGTGGCGGCCCCACCAATACCAGTTCAAAGAGGTTCACTGACATGCAGGACATGTTCTGGCTTTCCAAGCCAGAGCCAAAGTGATTCCTTGCTGCAGTGGAGAGGATAGCTCCTGCAGAGCTCCTGCCTGCATAGGCTTTGTGGGAAAATAGCCTTATCACCTCCAGGCTGAGCAGGCTGTGGGGAATGTCTCCATGATTCAGTCGAGACAGGAGAGGCCTTGACCCCGGCCTGCTGATTTTTGGTTCCCCCACAAAAACAAATCAGCGTCTTGGCCAAACAACTTCCTCCCTCTCTAAGCCCAGTCCCCAACTCTTTAATTTCCCTTCACCAGGCCCACAGATGGGTTTTTCCTCCCACTCCACCACAGGGCCCACACGGCCTGGGGCGCAGTGCCTGGTACATGTTTGCTTTCACACTGACTCAGCTCTGCCCCTGTCCCACCTCAGACCACAGTGGCCCTGGGCTGAGAGGTAAGAAAACTGCTCACAGCAGAAGCTGAAGCCGTGTGAAATCTGACAGGATTCTGATAGGTAGCCAAGCCTGTACCTGAGGTCAGGTTTGTTGACAGGGTCACAACATGCAAGCAGCACATGCTCCAGCCTTCTGCAGAAAAGATGCCTTGTGTACAGATAACCACAGATATGCAGGATGGAATCCTGGGTTGTGCAACACCTGGCACCTCTCCAAATTATCTGTTTTGCACTGGGCTCTTCCAGGAGCCACTCAGAAAGTGTGTCTTGCCAAAGGTTGGGCTCTGGGTTTGGTAGCAAGCTTTTTTGGACTCAGCTCCTCGTGCTGTGATCCTTGTGTGGCTGGGTATGGAAACATGACATGAGCTCAACATGGTAAGTGTGGAATGCAAAATCAAGGCTGCTGTGTGATAAGGATTCCCGGGATGCAATCAGGACTCTGTCATGCTCATCTCAGTTATGCACAGAGCAGCACATGGAAGAGTTGGCCCATCATCTCCCTGTCTACCTCTCCTCTGTCCAGCTGCGCTGTGATCCACTCTGTTTCTTGCAGCAAAGGGTTCTCTCTGTTTTGCCAGCAGAGCTTCATGGAGATACAGCTGGAGGGGTGCAGGGTGCAGAATCTTTCCTGTTGTGACCTGCCAAAACTGCTAGCACTTGGGAGAACAGGCATCTTGTGACTTTCCAAGTTTCACAATGCAGAGTGAGAGGATGCTATTCTTTCCATATCCATTCTGCATATTCAGATTTTTCCATTAGGGTCCTTTCTCGGTAGGAGGAGAAAATTTTGCAGTAGGATCAGAAACAGGGAACTGAGCAAGGCAGAGAGAGGGAAACAACTTGTCACAAAGTTTTTCCAATACTTGTCTGAGAAGCAATCTTCTGTAAAGCTGTTTCCTACTTTCCAATTCCTCTCAGCACTCAAACTGTGAGCCCCGAGCTGGCAATCCGATGGCTGCTGTTTTGTGAGCTTATAAAGGATTTAAGCACACACACCTCACCTCACAGGCTTTCCTTCATCCTGGAGCATTATCTCTGCAGCAGTGTTCAGACTTCAGACTGAGCTCAGCTCCTTCTCATCCTGAGATGAGAAGGTCTCATCCTCGTGTTCCCAAAAAATTGCTTTTTGAGGGTTACATACATTAAGAAATGGTACAGTTAGGAAAACATGGTGTACACATAAATTCTTTCACTGGTCGTTCTTGATTCTATGAGTACTTCAGACTATTATTGTGTTTGTTATTTTCCAGTCAAAACAAATGCATTTCTTCTCCTGTCAATTCAGAGCTGAAGCACAGCCACAAATCCAGCACTGAAAAGCTGGTGTTTAGCTCTTCACACTGGTAACTCTGATAACCTGAAAATAACAAAATGTTTCTGTGCTGGTTTAATTTCTGCTGCTACATGGACTTGAGTATTAAAATACATGAATTTCAATGGGGAAAAAAATCTGGATTTTTTTTCTAATTGGCTGTAAAAGTCAAGGGAGGGGACATCAGTGGGTCTTCATTTTAGAAGTTCTAGACAGCTTGTCTGTATTTATGCTGTTTCAGGAGCACCCAGTTGCCTCTCTGAAAGGTGGGATCTGACTGAGGTTGACTAACCTCCAGATTTGTGAGATTCATCTGCATGGCAGTTTCTCAAATATTAATTTTTTTCTTCACTTTCCAAAGCTGTTCCTAAAAAGCCAATTGAAAATGGCAATAGATAGTGACTAGTCCCATAAGCCAGAGACAAATGAGTGGGCTCTCTTTGAGTAGAGGAAGATAAGGACAGACCAAAAAACTGCAATCTGTCAGACACTGGCACTTGCTAGTACGCTGTCAGCCTACTGTGGGGTTGTTTCCCAGAAAGTCTGTCCCAATTTATCACCTACTCTATCTCTAGGTCGGTGTTGTGCCTAGTTCTGCAACTCCTCAAGGAAGTGGTAGGGCTGACTCTGGGAAAGTGAATTTAATTGCTCCAAGTGGTACAAAGGAAGAGACTCAGCTGTGCTGCAAAGCATTTGTTATCAGGGTGCCCTGCTCACATGTGTAAGGAGAAAATCTCTGTTGTAATTTCTTTATCAAACAGATCTGACACCCCTATCTCTACTGCATACCAAATATTCTCCTGGGCTCAGACACAAACACTGTGGTGGTCTATGTAGTCTATTTAAGAGGCAGAAGCCTTTAAGTCTACCCACTGCTGTAGGTAAGCTTTTCCTCACTACTGAAGGTTTAATTAAGAAAATGTAATGGCTTTGGGAGGTATATTGGTTAATACACTGAGTTTCCAAAGAGCATTTTATGGTAGTAATATTGCTTTTCATCTGTCTTTCACAGAAACCTATCTTTACTAAGTCTGCCTTTCTTGGAGATAGTCTAATTGCAAAACAGTATTTGACAGCATTCTTAATGCCACCAAAGAAAATAGCCTCTCTCTTCCAGCCTTAGTCTTTGCCATCTAGTCTTTTTTCATGTTCACCTCCAGACCTGTTTTTTGATGAACAAAATTCAACAAAAGCCAGCTGTCTTGAAAGCTGACTGACCACTGCAGGTCACTGCAGGGAGGCTGGGATTTCCCAAGCCAGCCAGAGGTATTGCTGGGCATCACACTGATGTCCTAGTTCAGGATCTTAGGTAATGTTGGAGGTTGCATAGGGAGGCACTGATACAGCTTCTTGACAGCACAAAATGACAGCCTAACCACATGTTACCAATATAGCCCAGGGTGGAAGGAATTGTGGTCAAAAGCTTTGTTTGACAGGACAGACAAGTAGAAAATGTCACCTACATGGCAACAAATCACAGCCAGAATCATGCTCTGCACTGACCCTGACAGATCTTGAAAGCCAGAATCACATACCCTCCCACCTGTACAAATTCAAGCACGCTGCTTCTGCTGTGCCACCAGCAGACAAGAGTTCTCTCCAGAGTTATGGATTTTAATGTGGGCAGTGAAAATGGTGAAAGCTCCCTGCTTTCACCAAAAGAAGCACAAATCCTACCAAGGCAAAGGATTTCTCAGCTAGATGATTTACAGGAGGAATAACCACATAATGACAGGCATGAGACAAGTGCTAAATTTACTATAGCTCTGTACAGGCTAATCTTGCATAAAATGAAGACATTTAGTAATAGCCATGGCTTCTCATCCTGCTTCTGGATTACTGCAAAACATCCTTGCTGCTCCTTAACTCTTACAAAATCTACCATATAGATTGTGTTGTGGATTGTGTAGTATGTTTGGCAACATGCCCAAAAACACTGTCATCTCCCAGCACACTGGAAACACCAGTTGTTTTCCATAAACAGCTCCCTGGGGGTCACACAGAGGCTCTGCTGGGAGACAAGGGTTCCAGGCTCTTGCAAAACATTTGCCTTGAGGTGCCACAGTAATAATTGACCTGTACAGGAATGTCTGTAATAAACTGCAGGAAGGCTCTGTTTCTAATGGCTCCATCAGCACAACTGATAACTGCTGCTGAACTTGGTGAAACAGGTTGTTTACATAATATGGATTTTCCCGATGGTCTGATACACTGTAATACGCCGTTATGTAGATTGCAAGTGTTGGTTTTGGCCAGACAGCAGCACAAGAGGATCTTTGAGCATAATGTTGTTTTTCAGTTCTGTGTCTCTTGATGAGAGGCTTGTAGGGAAAGTGGGGTTTTCAGGCTTAAAATTTAATTCAGGGTGTGGACAGGAGAGCAGGAACAGCACACCCAGTCCCACATGCAGTGGTGCGAGCCACTGGCTTCACTCTGTCTCCATTTTTGCTCTGTCAGACCAAAGTAGTTTTTTGCTGATGGTCCGGACTGGTGTTTGGGACAAAATGTACTTGGCTACCTAAGGGCCTGGCTTGGGGTTCCCTGGAGTCAACAGCAGTGGCCTTTTGAAGCCCTCTTAGTAACTAAGTAAGTATTGGCTACCACCTGATGCCCAAATCAACAGTTCCAAAGAGCACCCACTTCCAGCTGGAGTCCTGTATCTGCATTCAAGGCCTTCAGCAAACTAGTTTTCAGCAGCCCTGAGCTGCAGATATAATGGGAGATGGTAGATCTGTCTAAATCTGCATAAGATCTTGATGCTGAAATCCGAGTTGCTGAAGGCTTTTTTAGTTGAAAAGTCTTTCCTGAGTTATGTTATGACAATGGTCATATGGCTTCAAAAAGAAAAGCTAGGATGGTCCTCGCTCAGGTGGATCCTTACAGTCAGAACAACTAATGATATGCTATTACAATGTTTTTATCCAGTTCTCCCACTGGGATATTAGAACACTCTCTTAAGTACACTAAGTTGAACTTCCAGCTGTTGCTGATCTCAAGTCAAAAATATAATCAGCTAGTCTGTGTGATGGTGTAACCGGGAGGTGCTGAGCCAAGCATGGGTATGCTGCTCCTGATGTCTTTAAGCATGCCCCAGCAGTGCCAGTAAGCACAGGATAACTGGGAACAGGAGCTGCTACAAACAGGTCTTGTCTGCTTGGCTAAAGATACAGCAAACACCAGTGGGGTGTCACAAATGAGGAGCAAGATAACCACCTTGAAACAGTTACAAATATTCCGCCTTCTCAGAGGGCTGTTTGGAATGTTTTTCTGTGTTTGAATGACTCCTCATTGTTCTTTTAGAGAAACACCACACAGAAGGGTGTCTGAGAGTCCCCCAGCACATCCCAGCTGATGCAGAATCAGTCCAAAGTTAGGGACATCTAAGGGAGGCCACAATAGATTTGTCACCCATCAGCAGGGCTGATGCACTGCTCCAGAGCAGGCATGGAATTTCATCCCATGATGTCCTTTGCTTCCCAATGCCAATCATGGTACTCCTCATGCTGGAGCTATATCTGTGCTTTCTTTTCTTCCTTTTTTTTTTTTTTTTTTTTATTGAAAAATATCTGGTAACTGGTCCCTGAAGAAGGTTCTGAAATGGATTTGGTGCATGAGACAGCTGTAGCAGATGACTTGACCAAACCACCTGAGAAAGGAGCCAGAAGGAATACAAATGAACAGAAAAGGAGTAAGAATTCCTCATAATTCCTCATAAGGATGCACCAATCTTCTTTAATAAGAGCTCTTGTACATCTTTACAAACAAGTTACGGGATGCAGAATGCCTACACAGACAACTAGTACTACTAATTTTATTTTTTTTTTTTGAATCCAGGTAGACCAAAAAATGCAAAAGGCCATATTCTGCAACATCTTTGCAATTCCTGTAGCACCATGCATGCCCTGGAGAGAAAGTCCACAGTTCTGTGGAAACATTAACACATCTTTGGTGAATTTTATGTACAGATTTATTTCTTCCAGCACACTTTAGACATTCCTACCCCCTACAGAAGAGTGTACAAAAGATTTCTGGAAAGCTGGGCTTTTTACAGAAGTAAACCAGGCATGCCCTGAAGCCCTCCTACGCGATACCAAACAAACACTGTGCATTCAACAGACCTGCTGGTTAATTATCTTGCTCATAAGTAATGTTTCAACCTTAGAATGGTTTTTGTTTGCTTCAAAAGCCACAAAGCCAAAGAGGAAGTGTAGGAGAACGTGGGCAGGGCGGTGGCCACGAGCCTCATGACCTCATCTTTTTCCACCATACGGGGATTGGTGGCTGTGCTTGGGACAGAGTTTAAATTGCCAGAACTCCGAGATGTCAGGCAGCAGGGGACGAGGGGAGAAAGCCAGAGCTGCTGGGAGCCAACTGTCTGGAGCTGCTGCTGGGATCACTCAGAGTGCTCTTGTTGTGGCTGACTCCTTCAGCACCAAAAAAGGTAATTTTCTTTTTTCTTTTTTACCTGACAAGTGCCAGTCCATCTGCAGCTTTAGCCTAGGAAACACTGAGCAGAACTTTGAAAACTGCTTCACTGAGCAGGGATGTTTGATATTTCTCTGTGGAAAAAGCTGTGCTTTTATAGGAGCAAGGTTGTTTAGCAATGCCAGGTATTGCACATAATCACAATTTTAAATTTGTGTACTGATAGATGTTGGGAGAAGGTTACTGAAAATCCTGCCACTGAATCATGCACCAGAACCTCAGAGCTGGTGCTTGAACACAGAAAGCTTTCTTCCTCATGTAATCACTGCCTGCCAGTGTCCTGTTTCTCCTGGCAGGCTCACGGTTTGTGCTGCACAATCCTGAGTTGATGGGACAGTGAATGGGATACACTTCTCTGTGAAACTTGAAATTGCAATACCTCTAACAGAGTGTCCTGTCTCAGGGCCAGCCTTTACTAATGCATTTAAATGTCCCAAGCAGCTTTCTTTTCTGCTGTGATTTACCAAAATTTTGAATGACTCTTGTTCATCAGTAAATTGCTTTAAATTCTCAGTGATTTTCCTTATTCTGGGAACTGGTCAGTAAGCACTGAAGTTTACTGTTGCTCTCCTAATTTCAGCAGGAATCAGTTATTTATTAAAATGCTATTGGACCAGCTATTTCACCTAATCTCTTGTTTGGAAACACAGGTTATTTTGTTCTGACTTCTGGATGGGGAAATGGAGATCTATAAATAAAAGCAGTTTATGTTCATGTAAACTGACTTTACTCAGCAACTCAAGTTAAAAACCCTAAAAACTAGTTTCAAAATAGCTGACAAGACAATACAAATTGTTTGCCTTAACCTGCCTCTTTTTCAAAACAATTGTGTTAAATGAATGAAGATAAACCAAAGCTGGTATTTATAACAGTTTTTCACAGAGTTTTTCCTTTGCCTATGCAAGTCAGTAGACAGCAGGGGTCAGTTCACCTTTTCAGTGTGTTTTTTCTCACCACTGCTCAGCTCTTTTTAGCATTCATTTTCAAAATTCTTGTAACTTTTTTAGTTGCTAAATCATTACAGGGTGGGTGGGAGGTGGTGACAGAAGATAGAAGAAATAAAATTAGCACGGGCAAGTTGAATCCATAGCAGGGACCTGGTCTTGGCATAGTGAAGTATACAAAGATAAAGGAAAAGCCTGTAGTGTTTTTGTGGTATTGTACTTTATTGACTTACTGTTCCAAAATATTTTCTAGGTAAAATATCACAATGAAGGTGGCAGTTCTGTGTTTATGCCTTATCAGCATCACAGCTGCATGGCCAGTGAGTAAATCACAATCACTTTCCCCAGTACTTGCATTGCTTCCTTTACACATCAGCGAGAAACACTGATCAATGTTTTTTCTCTTTTCTCCCTTCAAGGTGATTCAATCCAAGCAGCATGCCATTTCTTCCAGCTCCAAAGAAAAATATGTAAGCTCATTTTGTCTTTCTGTTAATTTTCTTTGATAAGTACTTTTTGATTTTTGTTTTGTTGTTTGTTGTCCTCCAAAACACATTTTCTGGTACTTGTTCTATGATTGTAGATGCTTGCAGAACATGTCCTTACCTGGCTGTTATGAGCTAGTTTTAAAGCAGAGAGCCACTGATGTCCACAGACTTTTTCCTGTGTCATGTGTCTTGGTTGTGGACTTTCATTAGTTCTATCTCCAGACCAGCACTGGAAATCTTTTTTTTAAATGAAAAATGTGTTAGCTGTTAATTAAAAAGAGAAAGAGACTGCAGTATGGCAAAATTGCTATAACCCATATTCCTTAGTGTGGATCAGATGTCAATATTTGGTGTTGGAGGAGCACCTTAATCCAATTTATTTTTTTGAGTGATGTAAGTGAACTGCACTTAGTCTTGTTATATAGCTCTTTAATTCATTCCCCATTGCTAGTTGTTTCCCTTGTAAAATCAATTCTTGGCTCTGAGAACCAACTACTGCATTTAGTTCAGAGTCTTCATGAAGTGGGAGATAAATGACCCTCCAGAAAGGGCCTAAGAATTAGAAGAAGCAATGATTGTTAGATATAACTCCAAATTCTACTCAATAAAAACAAGCTGGAGAAACTGATCTGAATTTGCCCAGGCTCTGCCAGTGAGAGAGGCACAACTCTCTATCTTATCTATCAATGCTCATCTGGGATGATGACTTGCTCTGTGTCCTCTTCCTACTGCAATGAACAGCTGAGGACACATCCCATACAGAAGGACTAGGTACTGCAGATGCCACATCTGCCTGAAAGAACAGGCTGGGATGCAGCAGTTTTCCCTGCTCCTTTGAGGATTAACCCCTCCTTTTTATTTTCTCTTTAAGGACTCCAGGGGCCATCACTTGCATAAGTACCACAATGACTATGTGAATTCTCAGTCTCAGGAGAGTCAGCAGCACCCACAGAGTGACCTGGCATCATCTCAGCAGGTACAGACACCTAACTGGAAGAGAAAGCACAGCATCTTTCCATGCCAATATTTTCAAGTTATGATTAAGTGCTTAAAGAATAGTCAACATGCTAATCAGCTCTACTGTATGTGCCTTTGTGTATACTAACATTGAGCTTTGTGTTGCTTTCAGACCCTTTACTCTTCAGAAGAAAGTGTGGATGTCCCAGAACAACTGGTAAGTGTTTTGAAGGACAGCATGTCTGTTGAGTGCTGTAGGGCAGCCGGTGTGGAGCAGCTCTCATTTTCCTCACTCAGGTGTGGTTCTTGCAGTAACATCTCCCAAAATAAAACAAAGCTCCAGGCAGGGGGAGGTGAACTCAGTGCAGTGCCTGCACATAGCTCCTCAACAGTGCCTGTGCCCTGGGCCAATAGGACAGGCACCAGTCTGCCCCTCTCACCTCCATGTTCATTTGCCTGATGTGTAATTAATGTTTTCCAGCCCTTTCCTGACGTGTCAAGCAAGAGCCATGAAGACGTGGATGATGATGATGATGACGATGACAATGATTCCAATGACACGGATGAATCTGAAGAGGTTGTCACGATTTTCCCCACGGACATTCCAGTAACTGAACCATTCCCCACTTTCCCTTTCACCCGAGGAGACAATGCTGGCAGAGGTGACAGTGTGGCCTACAGGATGAGGGCAAAAGCTGCACTGTTGAAGAATATCAAACTCCGCAAAGCCACCAAAAAGGTGAATAACACTGACCAATGGTGCCCATGTTCTTGGAAATGGGGAGTGAACTTGAAAATGGGCATTTCATAGGGGTTGGTTTTAAAAACTGATATGGGGAAAGTAGGCATAAGTGAAGGAATGCATTTCCTTTCTCTGGATACCACAGATCAGGGGTCTTGATGACTGCCAATGCACTGGGGCAGGAGTGCAGCTTGCTGATGCAAGCTGTGCCAAACCGCAGTTTGCACTGTCACGATTTACTTGCACACATGAAATCTGAGGCCAGGAGCAAATGAGAGTTTCTCATGTGAAAGGCTCACGTAACTCCATAAAACACCAGAGTAGCTCCAGGCAGAGGTTCATTATGCAGGCTTTGAGCATCCCTGCAGTCCAAGCAGCCTGCATTAGTGCAGTAATGAATGAAACAGTTCCTCAGGGGTGACAATGGCTCTTATTCTGCTCTCTAACACAGCTCATCTATGATGCGACTGAGGAAGATGAGAGCGACATGGATGCAGAGAGCCAGCACTCTGTCTCCCGGGAGGATCCTGCTTCCCGCAGGTCCCTGAGGAAGCACGCCAGCAGCGTGGTGTGGTCTGAGCGGAGCCAGGGGCGGGACAGCAGCGAGCAGGACAGCCACCCGCATGACCGGAGCTTGGAAAACGACAGCAGGCCCAAATCCGACAGCCACGAGGCAGAAGGGGACAGTAGCAAGTCTGGTATGAGAGGGGACAGCCTCTCGAGTGTGGAAAGCAGGGAGAGAAGGGACAGCCTCTCGAGTGTGGAAAGCAGGGAGAGAAGGGACAGCCACTCGAGTGTGGAAAGCAGGGAGAGAAGGGACAGCCACTCGAGTGTGGAAAGCAGGGAGAGCCGCGACCGCGTGTTAGCCGAGCTCTCTGACCACATCAGCAGCCAAACGCTGGAAAGTGCCGAGGATTCTCAAGATCGTCACAGCATCGAAAGTAACGAAGTCACCCTTTAAAAAGAGATGATAAAAATAATATTTCCCTTCTTTTCCAATCTCTACCTAAGGGGAGCAGGGAGTAGCTTCATTTCGGGGCACTGTTTGTTAATGTAGTTCGCGTGGTGGCTTTTGGGGTTCGGGGCAGTCCGTGGCCCCTGGGGCTGTGCCGGCGGAGGCTGTGGGACACGGTGGGACACGGCGGGCGAGCGTCGCCCCTCGGGCCCGCTGCTCTCTGCGCTGCCGAGCGGTGTTTTGCTGTAAATGGAATTAAATAAAACCTCAAAACCCTGTACTTGCATTACTGTTCACTGGGGCTTGGACCGAGCCGGGGGATCTATAATACATCTTCTTAAAATGATGTGAAATGGCTGCTCCTCACAAATTTAACCAGTACAACCTCTTCGCGAGGCCTCCTCGTACTTTCGCCGAGGATGAGCGGGACTGCAAACACCCAGCGCCGACCCTGCCCCATTGCCGCACGGGCGGTCCGGGGCTGTCCTGCAGAGCGGAGGGAGGCGTGGGAGGAGGAGAAGGACGGCGGAAAGGAGGTCCCGGCCGCCGCTCCCGCCGCCCGCCGGGGGGACTACATCTCCCTCCGCACCGCGGGCTTTGCGCCAGAGGGCGGGGAAGGGGCGGCAGCGGAGGGGCCCATGGCGGGCGGCGGCGGCTGCCGGCGCGGCCGGGAGCAGCTGGAGCTGGAGCGGCTGGGGCAGGCGGCGCGGGCCGGCTCCTGCCCGCCATCGCCGCCGCTCTCCGTCTGCTCACGGCAGGCCTGGAGCCGGGACAACCCGGGCTTCGAGCCTGAGGAGGACGCGGCGGCGGCGGCGGCGGCGGCGGGGCCGGTGCTGGAGATGGACGTGGAGTGGGGCAGCGGAGCCGCGTCGTCGCTGGGCAGCGGCACCGGGGGCCCGGCGGGCGGCGGGCGGCGGGCGCGGCGGGGCCCTGCGGGGCGCGGCGGGGCTGAGGGGCCGGGCCGCCTCTCGGGGCCGCCCGACGGAGCCGCGCCCCGCAGGGCGGCCTGGGCCAAGCGCCTGGCGCGGAGACTGCGAGGTGAGAGCGCCCCGGGCCGCACCCCGCACCCTGACCCGGCTCCTCAGGCGCGGGTGCCGCTTCCTGTAGAGTTGTTTGTAGTCTCTCCTCTGTAGTTGCCTGCAGTGCTCCTTTTCCTCTGCCCGTGTCCTTTTCCATTCTGTGCCTCTGTGTCTTCGTGCACATGTGTCTTCCGATCCCCGTCCCGGTTATGGGCCCAGCACACGCAGACGCACCCCCGTCTCGCTCCTTCCTTTCCCCACCTCTCTGCCTCTCAGGTCTTGCTCCTGGCTGCTTTCCATGTGCGACACTCCTGCACAGGGGAAGTTTAGGTTGGACATTAGGATGAGTTTCTTCACAGAAAAGGTGGCACTGGAATGGACTGCCCAGAGAGGTGGTGGAGTCATTGTCTCTGGAGGCGTTTAAGGAAAGACTAGATGTGGTACTCGATGCCATGGTCAAATTGTCATGGTGATGTTGGGTCATAGGTTGGACGTGATGGTCTCCAGAGGTCTTTTCCAACCTTGGCTTTCTGCCCCACCACCAGGTCTTTGGAAGGTTGGGGCAGAATGCTTGTGCTTCATTTTCAGCAAAACCCCATTCTATAGAAGTGGTTAGGATGGGTTGGGATACTTACAGTGGGCTGCTGGGAGGGTGTTTGAATCACTTTTCTTTTTCTGCAGTATTGTGCAGTGCCTTGGTGCTGCCCTTTACAGTCAAGTGCTGTCTGCTGTCACACAGCTGGTGACCAGGGACAGAGTTGGAAGCAAAAGTGAGCACATATCATGTGAACATTTGAGGTGTTGTTATATGCTTGCTGCAGTAACTTCCTGCTGATCTGGTCTTGTACAGGGTTGATTTGACAGCAGCAGAGAGAATGCTGGATGGGGAGTCCTTTGGATTTAAGGTTGTGAGAACACATTGAAAACCCTCCTTTCTTTTCAGAGAAGCTTAAAATGTCAGCTTCAAAGTACAAGGATTTTAAACAGAGCATCTATTTAAGTGTTGGGTAAATCCTTATGGTTATGAAGCTGCAGAAAAAGCAAACCATATTTAGAAAATAAAGATTCTTCTTCTGAAATGTGGATTTTCTGAAGATAGGAGATAGTACTGCTGTTACTGGCTGCCACGGCATCAGTGGAACTATGAAAATAAGCTTGACTCTAAGGAAGGATTTGTACCTTCTCTGATTTTCATGGGCATTCAAAGATTATTTGCTGTAATGATTTCTCTAGCTTTGGCTGTATTGCACCGATAGAAATCCCTCTTGAACATTGCAATATCTTAGTGGTATGCAAATCAGACTTGCAGAGATTAGGGAATAGAGCATGTTTTCTTTTTAGCAGATTTTATTGGGACCATGTTCAATGACCCAAGTCACTTCATAGCAAGAAACCAGAATAACCAGGAAAAGCTACCAGTAATAATTGTGTTTGGCATGAATTGGCACTGTGCTGTTTGGAGTCTCCAGTAGAGTGTTTGTTTTAGTCCATTGCTGAGATGTGTAGTTTCCTAGGAAAAGAGCTGCTTCACATGGAGAAAGTTAAATCCTTTCATAAAAAGTTTGACAAAGTTTTTTTAATTCAGATGCTCCCTTCATCGTAGTTGTTGCCAAGAATGAGCCTCCTGTGCATGTTTTCAGCTGTGGTGAAAAACAGCAATGTTTGTACATGAGGCGAATGTGAGTCACCTGGTGGTGACCTGGCAGGTGTTGCTCCTGTTCCATCTCTGTTGTGATTTGTGCAGTAGTACTGAAAACAGTTTCTGATGATTCCTGACCTCCTTCTGTAGGCAAGTGTAGCTAAAGTTACTGCAGTCGACAGATCCTTTTCCGGCTCTTTGATGAGAATGTTGCCATAAATTCCTGGGCACAGTAAATGTCTGGGTGAGCCTTCAGTGCTGTGGAGGTGCTGCAGGGTGCTGTACTTCTGTGGAATAGGAAACACCTTATCTGAAGGATGTGATCCCTGTGCTGCACAGTTTAAAGGGGCTGATTGCAAGCCTGACATTATTATTGGGCACTTGAAGGATAACTGTGAGTTTACTATGGGAAAGAATACTCCATGGTTCTTTAGATATTCCATGGATGTCCATGAGTATCTTTGAAGACTGGAAATGGTGCTTTCAGTTCTATTTCAAGGACTACAGGAAAGTTGGCATAGATTTATTTAATAGAATTGCATCTCACTAGACAGAATTCAACCAGAGGGAGCAATCGTTTGGATATCACAAGTGATAGAGTCACCATGGCAAAAAAGATGCCACTTAGTATTGAAGGATGTTCAATGACAGATTGCACTTTGCTTGCCATGAGTTATGAAAGAAAAAGGCAGAGAGGATTTAAAGTATTGAGATTTTGGTAATTGCTGTAACAGGAGTTGCTAAGTGAATAGAACCGACCATCAGTAGTTGAGGTTCTTCTTTATGTGGATTCTGTTCAGATTCTAACATGAATGTTTGTGAAGTGCCTTTAGTTCCTCTAGTTTTACAGCTCTCTTCAGCAAATATCCCAGATGCTGAGACAAGAGGGACTGATTATTCTACTCTCTTAAGGAGGAAGTTGCCAGAAGTTTTGATGGGTAAAAACAAGGTGTATTTCCAGAGCCAGCCTGGAAAGGTAATCCTGCCTTGTAGAGCTGTGCTTGGTCACCCAGTGCTGCCATGTCCACATGTCTGTCATCACTGATGTGTGTTGGGCATTTCTTGAAAGGTTTTCTTAGTTATTGTTATATAAAGGTGCAAAATACCCATCCCAGTCACTCCATTAATTGGTACTTCCATGAAGACTGCTACATACAGAATGAGTATGAGCAACTGCTAGTTGCAGATTTATTTGATAAAAATGCACAGATTATGTCAAAAAGTTGATGAATAGCAAATGTATATAGGAAAACAAAACAGGTTTGTTGTTTGCAGCAGATGTCAAATCCAGCAGTGCTTACCTCTACTATGTTTGATGCATCTAAATCAATATTGTAACAAGAAAAAAAGGGGAATAATATTTATATTGCAAAAATGTTACAGCTAATGAAAGCTCCAAGCTAGCTCATTTAACAAATCATTGTGTGATCCCTGGTGCTGTTTAGTTGGATTTTTTCTTTGCTGTAACTTTCTGTTCTTTGCTGACTTGATTCCTAATGGTAGTCTGATATGACAGAGTTTGAGTTTGGAAACTTTCTGCTTCTGCTCACCACATATCTTATTGGTGAGTAATTGCTGACAGCCAGGACTTGGCTTTCTCACCAGCTTAGCTCACTGCCTTTTCCAGCCTTTTCTTCCTCTCTTCCATAATGTCTTCCTGCCTTTATTATGAAGGTTGCTAGTGCAACGTAGTGCTGTGCTAGAGGCTGAATTTATTGAGTTATTATTATTAGTGGCTCAGTAAATGTTCTTGGATTTGTGTTTTTGTCTTCAAGAATGATCTAATGGGGAGGATTTGGCATTCGTGTAGTAAAGTTGGAGTCTTTATCTGCACATTTTCAAACTTGGCCTTAAAGAACAGCTTTGGAAAAGCTCTCCTGTTTGGGGGCTGACACTAGGGAAGGCCCTAAGTTACCAATTAAACCATGTGAAGAGAGATTAATGCTTAAACTGTTAGTGCTTGCTGTGCCCATGCAAGAGAGGTTTCCAGGTTTATGTCACAACTTAAAAATGTGGTAGCTGAAAGGCTTCAAGAAACATCTAAGACATTTTTTTTCCTCATTTCTGCAGGTAGTGGTAAGAGCTTCCTTATTCCCATCTCTGTTAGCAAACAAAGGTCTGCAGCTGGCAGCTTAGCCCATTGTCTTAGCCTTGCAGCAGTGCTTGCAGATTGACTGAACTCATGCTTCACTGTCAGGTTTATAAAGCATTTTGGCTATCCCTTGTTACTGTTCCATTTCAAATTACTGTGGTAAGTTTGATGGACCCAGGATTTTTCCTAGAGAGTTTGAGGTTACTACATTTCCATCTACTATGAAGGTAAAGGATGTTTTGAAAGGTTAGCTGTTTAAAACACCTGAAAAGGATGGACGTTTACTGCAGTTCTGTAGGAGTGAATTTTTAGTTTTAAATGCTTTTTCACTGATCAGAAACTGAGGTCAAATTGCCTTGCTTTAGGTTTAAATGAGGAGAAGCTCCATGAAGGGAGCAGTCTGAGCAACAGCAGCTGTTCCCAGCTTTTTTTCTACTCTGTACTAGACATGGGAAATAGGGATGGTGATTGCTAACTGCATTTTATTTTGAGGTGGTTGTTCCTTTTAAAAGACTCTATTTAAAAGATCCTTTTGCTTTTTTACCCACTTGGAAGAGATCACCAGAGTTCAATAGCTTCTTTCCCTGTCTTTTTGGGAATGTCAAGCATTATATGGAATGAGGACCAGCCAGAGAGAGTTCAGCTGATGCAGTTGCTCAAGCTGACAGCTAGACTGTACAGCAATTGCTCATTTAGGCTGCTGCTGATATTTAATTGATAACTCTTTGTTGTGCAGGGAAAGAAACCATGCAGAAATGCTCACCAACATCCCTGCTGTGTCTCTTGCCTGTCTGAGGAAGGTTATCATACCGTATTTAAAAAAAAAAAAATGACTCAAGTATCCTCCTTTCATGTAGAAAATTAAGACTGCTTCTAAAGGCTCAATAATGAATGTGCATTTTCATTCATTGAACAATGATTTGCATGTTTAAAAGATAACATACCAAAGCACTGCATTTCCATTTCTCGAAGGATGGCTGTCTGTGCATGTCTCTGTATGCTTGTATCTGTTTTTATACCATGTAGCTCTAAGCAATGGTATTTCTGCAAATCTTCCACAGATTCTGTTAGAGTTCTGCTGAACTGTTCCTAAATTATTATGGTATCTCATTGATAGTTGATACTGCCTCAGGCCCCATTCTGTCTGCAAACAAAGCTCCTCTTTCTTAAACTTAAAATCCAATGAAGGACTTGCAGCAATGACAAAGGTTAAGCTTTCAACACCACTTACTGTGTCACTTGTGTATCTGTACCAGACATCTGTGCCCATCATTATATATATCTTTTTCCTTTTAAGGTCTGTGGGGGACAAGACTCATGGAAGAGAGCAACACCAGCAGAGAGCAGTACTTGAAAAGTATTTTACGGGAGCTGATCACGTACATGGTTTTCCTCGTGGTCCTGTGTGTCTGTAAGTACTATCCAGCACCAGTGCATCAGTTCTGTACTACCTGCTTGTTGTCATTCCAGAAAGGAGGTTGTTTGATGTGGGAGAATTAATAGACAGGTAGGCAAATACTTGGAATCAAATATTTCTCTTTTTTCTGTTGCTTGGGACTGAATATACTACAACTTTCTGCATCTTAACAAGCTTAGAATCTTCAGGCAGGATGATAGTAGACTTATTCTTTGGTTTTAGACAGCATTTTTTTATTGTAGTACCACATTGCAGTGTAATACTTCTGCTAGTGATTTTTGAAATCACTGAGAAGAAATGGTAAATGAAGAGGAGGAGTTAGCCATCCAGGACAAATAATTGAATCACTACATTTGAAGTTCATCAGCAAGGTTATATACAGATCACAGCTGGAGACTTCTGTGGTTTATGCCATTTGTTGTCTTGATACCATATGAAGTATCATAACACTAATGACCACAGAACATAGTAACATTAAATTTACAATGCAAGAAAGAACTTCTTGTGGAGTTACAAAATATGTTTTATTTGTTTGCTAGGGAGAAAACCAACAAAATGTGTACATTAAGTTAGTGTATCTTTAGAAAGCCAGTATGTTTCAAGTCTCCAGTTTTTAGTGTGAGCAGTTCTGCCCTAAATGGCTGAAATGCTGGTGATGACTCTTGAGTTGCCATTTATGATCAGTTTTAAAATAACAAAATGATGTTTTAAATTTTTGTGAGAGGGAATCTCAGAGTGGAAAAGCAAAGGCAAAACTGCACTGATAGACTGTCTCTGAGAGCAAGTCTGCTCTGCTTGAACATAACAGAATTACTAAAAAGCCCAAATTTTGTACTATTGACACAACTGTTTTGATGTTGTACTGCAGGCATGTTTATATATTAAATATCATGCTTTTTTCCTTCCTGAGTAATTTAAGAGTGCTTAGAGCAGGTTTATGAACAAAGCAGTGCAAGGGTGCTTGTGGCTGGCATACTGTAGCACCAGGAGGAGTGTTGCAGTGAGAGGTCTGCTTTCACAAAGTGAAATTTGTTTCAGCAGGAGAAGTTTGGCTCTTAACAGGCTGTTAACTGTTTGTTTTGTTACAGAAAAAGATTTTTGCTAACAGAATAAAGGAAAAATATAGTGTGTTAAATATCTGGAGATATCGCTAACTTATTAGTATTTTTTAAGTATCCTTTTTATTTTACACATAAGCAATAACTGGAGGTCAGTCTGGTCTGTGGCTTGGCATGCCCTAGGAGAGTGCTTCCCATTGCAGGCTAAATGCTGTGAGCATTTCTTGTTCTCTTGTTGTTTGGAGAGTAATGTTTAGAGAGAATCCAGGTATTGCACAGTCACATGATATATTCCATCCATGTGTACAGCAGAACTCTGTTAAAAATAGTTTTTGCTCTCTGATTGTTAAGGGAAACAAAAAAAAAGTTATAAATTTTAAACAATTATCAAAACTGACAGTGATGTTCAGTGTAGGCCTAATCTTTCAGATTCCTCTGAGTTTTAGCCACAGAGTGGTTCAAGTATTTACAGGTGGTAACAATACCTATCAGCAATGGAGAGACAGGAGCATCTGAGCTTGGATCAGAAGCCAATTTTATTGAGAATACAAGGCATTTATATATGGTTTTACTGGTATGGCACTTCATTAAGGTTCTATTTTTGGTAACAATTTCCCATTGGTTACACATTTTTCATGACATGACATGACATCACATCACATCACCTGGTTACATTATCTTATCACAAAATTTTCACAACATGTCTCTTGCTCACTTCTTGCCCAGGGAGAATTTATCTGTGTTTGTCTCTCCCAAGGTTTCTGCTTGATCAGGCCGAGGATATCAGACTCCTTTATCAGTTCCATTGTACTCTGTTTTATTCCCCATAAATACCCATGCCAAAGACTATTTCCTCAACCCATCTTAGTTTTGTACATCATTTTATAATTTATGCTCTGTGGCCCTCAGTCATACCTTTGGCCCTGTGTGAGGAAAAGGAGTAATACAGTCATTTATTTTCTGTGGGGAGTTTCTCTTAAAGGCACTGCACATCTGTACTGAATGTTCATTCCTTAATCCATGTCATTCCCAGTGCCCTGCAGTATCCTGGTTGACTGTATTATTTGCTCAAGCAGAGCATAGTTGTCCTGAGGTCTTTGTGCCATCTGTGCCAGTTCTCCATGCATGCCTTGGATAGCACAAGCCACCTGAAAGGCCCTGCCAGCCTCTCTTCAGGCCCTGCCAGCCTCTCCTTCTACTTTGGTAGAAGCATTAATAATAGAATGAGATGTGGAAAGGAGAAGAGAGTATTATAAATTGATTGATCAGTCTACCTTCACTGCTTTTTGTATTTTAATCACAGTTGACAGATAAATGCTGCTTGGTGTGGATTTTGTTTTGGAGCTTAATAGTTCCACTACAAAATCTGTACAAATTCAGCCTGATGCATTCAAAACAAATAAAGGCTTTTGTTGGTTTTTTTCCCCCTCTTTCTTTCATTCCTTTATCTCTCACTCCTTACCAAACCTTCTGCAGTGACTTATGGGACAGTGAGTTCCAGTACGTACTATTATACAAGGGTTATGTCACAACTCTTCCTGGAAACACCTGTGTCAAAAACAGAGAAAACTGATTTCAAAACTTTGTCCACAATGGATGACTTCTGGAAGGTAATCTAAACCCAAGTTTTTGTATCTCTGTTGCTGTGGTTCACTGGTACTGTCATGAACCTTAAATTTAACCTTTAGAATCTTATTTCCTAATGTGGTCAGGCTTGTGCATGAAAATCTATGTGCACAATGTCAAAGCTATGGAACAAAGTAGGCCTTTAATATGTGAAAATTTAGAGCTCAAATAATGTTGGTGGGGCAGGGTAGGGCAAGTTTGTGGGATGTCTTTGGAGGGCAGGTAATAGTAAAGTCTTATGTCAGAGAAATTATTAACTGCAGTTCTAACACTTCTGTGGAATGAAGAGCTACAAAAACAGTGCTGGCACCATGCAAACTGAAGTTCTGTCATCCTCCCCAGTTCACAGAAGGCCCTTTGCTGGATGGTCTTTACTGGGAAATGTGGTACAACAACAAAACCATGGCAGAAAACAAAAGCTTCATTTATTATGAGAACCTGCTCCTAGGAGTGCCTCGCATTCGGCAGCTGAAAGTCAGAAATGGTTCCTGCTCCATACCTGAGGATCTAAAGGAGGAAATCAAAGACTGCTATGATGTCTATTCTGTAGCTAATGAAGATACTGCTCCTTTTGGGCTCCGGAATGGAACTGCGTACGTAGCATTCCTGTAGATACATACTCATTTTTTATGTACTTTCACCCATTTTTCTGTCTTAATTTTACAGTGTTAGTCAAAGGAACTTTGTAACTTCTTTCTCAGAGGTTACATCAAAACTTTGTAGCAAGGACCCTCTGAATTAAAGTATATTTAATAGCTAATGCATGTTTTTTGGTCAGGTTTGGTTGGTGTCTGTTTTATTAATTGTAAGTTGAAAGTGGAAAGACCAATGTGCTCTCTTTCACTTCTGAACTAGCTGGACATACACCAATGAGAAGGATTTGAATGGCAGCAGCCACTGGGGCTTGATTGCCACATACAGCGGGGCTGGTTATTACCAAGACCTCTCGAGGACCAGAGAAGTGACAGCTCTGCAGATTGCAAGCCTGAAGGAGAACCTGTGGCTGGACAGAGGGACCAGAGCAGCCTTCATTGATTTCTCTGTGTACAATGCCAACATCAACCTGTTCTGCGTGATCAGGTATGAACAGAATCACCACAGTGTTCAGTTGCACAGTGTGGGTTGTAGACCTGGGGTTTTCTTGTGATGGCTTTGTTTTGGGGACATAGGTGTATGGGTGATATTTTTGCCTGAAGTCCGGGAGAAATGATGAGGACTCCTCCATGGATATCAGAAAACTAATTAATTAATTTATTTTACTATATTATTCTATATTATATTACACTATATTACATCTAAACTGAATCTGCACAAGCACCCAACTGTGCAGAATCTTGTCTGCTGACTGACAGTCTGCACATGTGCTTGGCCCTGATAGGCCAAGGAAACAAAACACCATCGCTTTGGGTAAACAGTCTCCATATTGCATTCTGCTTTGGCACAACACAGGAGCAGCGAATGAGATAGGAATTGTCTTGATCATTCTTTTCTCTGCTTCTCTCACTGCTTCTCTCAGGTTCAGAGAATGTGAATCCCACATAGGTGAGTGTATGTTTTGTGTAAAAGAGATAGACAGCTGAAGTGCCATACCTCCCTGTCAAAGAAGTGAGACTCCTCATGAAGTCTGTCCCGGCCTTCCTGATGCCACCATGCCTTGGGTGCACTTTGCAGGAGACCTTTCCAGAGAGTTGGCATATTCAAGTAAATACATGGATATAGAGCATCAGCCTTTGGTTTAGACAGAATGAAACAGGCAGAGATGAAAACAAATCTTTCAGTCTCTGTTTCCTCACCGTTCCTGAAAGGCTTTGAGTTTTAGTCAGAAGTGAGTGTGGTCACGTTTACAACTTCTGTGTGGTGTGAAAAATTGGAATCATAGATGAGTTTGTGTCTATTATTTAGATTATTGTACAAATAAACCCAAGTGTCTTTTAGTAGTGCTTTTCATCAGTTCTTGTTAAATTAAATTCTTTTTTTCTTTGCCTTTTTTTAAATGCAGGTTGCTAATAGAGTTTCCAGCCACTGGAGGCCTGGTTACATCTTGGCACTTTCAGCCTGTGAGGCTGATTCATTACATCTCCACTTTTGATTTTTTCCTGGCAGCCTGTGAAATGTCCTTCTGTCTTTTTGTTCTGTATTATATGGTGGAAGAGGTCTTAGAAATTCGCATTCACGGACTGCGCTACTTCAGAAGTGTTTGGAATTGCCTTGATATCCTTATCATTGTGGTGAGTAATCTTTGTAATCAGGCTAAAATTGCTTTCTAGAGTGCACTTTGTGGGAGACATGAATTACTCAGTGTTCCTGTTGTGGTTTTAAAGTACAGGACCATCATTAGGAGGGATACTTCCAGACTATTAGGGTATTCAGTCTGAATATGACAATTTTAGTCTGTGTTTCACAAAGTTGGTTGTTCTGTCTTCAGTGCTTTCAACCTGGTGCAAAGTTAGAGTATTTGTCCATCATGCATTTTCAGTTTTTGTTTATACAGACTTTTACTGAAGGTGTCAAACTTGCCCTCCCTTCTACATATCTGGTACAGACTATTGCACTGGCTTTCAAATAAGAAAATCATCTGCTTTAAAGAAGTGATTTACATTTCAAGGAATAGGACTTGGATTTGAATATGTTTGCAAAGAACCACAAGGAGATTTATCTTGGTATTAAATACTCACCAGCTAATACCAAGTTTGAAGAAGTGCCTCAGAATTGTAGAGTGCTAGCAGCTGTCTGGGTTAAGTGGACAGTGTTGCACTTCAGTAATCTTAGTGTGCCAGAAAATATGAGCTTTGGATATAAAGCTGCATAATGTAATTCTCTCTGGACTCAGATCAAGCTTTGCTTACCAAAAGTATACAAAGCCAGAAATGCTGAAACAGTTCCAGTCCCATACTTGTTTTGTATCTTCAGGCTTGGATTAATCAAAGGCTTCAAGTCTTGAAGCCAGTATTTGTAATCCAGGGGAATATTACTTGCATCACAGTGCTTTGTAAATGAAGGGCTGCTTAGGAGGATGTTTACATGAATTGTGTGCTGTTTTTTACACTTAAAGGTTGGGCAGGGAAAAAATGCTTTGCTGTTACAGTCAGTGAAGAGTATTCTACTGTGAGTGTAAAATTCAGATCACACAAGAGGTCAGAATTCTATGTTTATGCATTGCCTGAGGGGCATTGTTTAAATGTAGGATTATGTACTTATGACTCTATATGTGGTGAAGTGTTCACTTACAGTAATGAACAGAACATTTGCAGAAGTGAAAGCAAGAAACCTCTGTGGTAAAACTGCAGCTTCTCTGCTGTTGCTTGTTCTGGGCAATACTGCTCAGTCTGTGCTCTGGAGAAACTGTAGTACCTTTTTGGCTACTGCTGTCTTTCTGTTCTGTGTTCTTTTTCACCTTTGTCTGTTTGAATTGTCATATTCTCTTCCTTACATTTTCTTCTCTGCGACAACATCACTTCTGTAATAGTGCTAGCTGCCACTGTCATCTTGTTGTTCACAAACAGTGGCAAGGAAATTACTTTTAAATCTTCTTACTCCCAGACTATTTGTCTGTAGTCCAGGACTATAATGGTTTTATTGTGAAATGCATGAAGTTCCACACATCTTAATTTTATCTGACATAGATGTCTCAAACAAGTTGTTTTAAAGTCCTAATTACTTTTTGTAAATTTCTGTGTTTCTTTTGTCCTCAGCTGTCTGTGGTAGCTATAGGAATTAGCATCTATAGGACATCAGCTGTTGATATGCTCCTGAAGAAGCTGCTGGAAGATCAGAACTCATTCCCTAATTTTGAACCCTTAGCATATTGGCAAATGCAGTTTAACAACATTGCTGCAGTCACTGTGTTTTTTGTCTGGATTAAGGTAATTCAGGACACACATCTTTATTCTACCGTTAGAATGTAAGCAGTATTCTGAGTTTCATGAGACACATTATTTGAGGTTTACTCATGTTTCTCTCAAAGTCAATCATGTGAGAAAGTTAGAACAGTGAGAACTTCTTGCAGATGAAAAGCTAAGTTGTAATTTGCCACAGGTGTAGTCAGCTCTTGTTTAGGTCTAGAAAAAGTAATCAGTCCTTGTGTTTTGTCAGCAGACATGTTAAGAAATGTTTTTGTTAATCCTCAATTGATAAGTCAGTAATTCTTACTGCTTGGTCTGTAGCCAAGTTCAAGACATCTCATGTAAAGGAGTGGAGAGCAATTATGTTAAGAAATTGTCTTCCTTCTCTTTTCATCTTTTTTCTTTGTTTTTTTTCTTTTAACAGCTTTTCAAATTTGTTAACTTCAACAGAACGATGAGTCAGTTATCCACCACAATGTCTCGCTGTGTCAAGGATGTAATTGGCTTTGCCATTATGTTTTTTATTATTTTCTTGGCATATGCTCAGTTGGCCTATCTTGTCTTCGGCACTCAAATTGATGACTTCAGCACTTTCCAAGATTGCATGTAAGTACAGGTATAAAAAATGGAAAGAAGATTTTGGTTGGTGAATCAGTTACTTTATCAGAGGCAAATCCTGTGATGTCCATCTAAGCAGATAAGCTGCAGTCACACTGCTGTTGATATAACCTGGTAGCAAACACGTTTTATTACATTTTAATCTCTGTATTATTGCTGTCAGAGCAGTAAGCTAAAACCAGGGCTGGGTTGGCATGATATGATTTTTATAGGGGTTGGTTACATTCCTAGACAAAGCAATGACTCCATGTTCAGTGGTTAAATGCTTATTGAAATACTGGATGCATAATAAGGTTGTGTTCCTGATAGTGTTCATAGTTGCTTGACTCAGCGTCCATCTTAGACAACCACAAAATTTATAAGTATCTGGAATCCAGGAGAGAGAGAGAGGACTTAATATAAGATTGCTGATCAATTTTTCCTTGATTGATTTGGTGCAACACAACCTGATTGTAACTGAGGAAATTAGTAGGTTGTTCAGTCACTGATTTCCCTTGCTCCCTTACACTGGGGCAGTGTTGCAAGGAGTTTCTTGCAGAGAAGTGAAGGAACTGGAAATATGCTGATGGTGCCATAAATTGTCAAGCTTCTTCCAGCTTAGAGGGAGAGGGTTGGGGTTGTGTGTGTGTGAGGGAGATGGGAGTGGGTCTAAGAGCTTCACAGTAGTAATTGTTAGTTTGCTCTCCTTCCTGTTGTGACCAAAAAGGAGAAATAACCCCCATGGCTTTGTTCTGTGTGTGCACCTGACTGGGAGTTGGGTTATGCCTATAAGATGTGCTTGATGAATTGTTTTTGCAGACCCTGATAAAGTGTTACAAGAGTGCAGATCTCTCTGCAGCCTATCAGTCCCACTGCTAGAATAAAATAGTTTAAGAATCCTCACATAGCTCCAGTAATATTTTCTTCAACTCCTGGATGTGTTTTGTTTTTTAAGATTTACTCAATTCCGCATCATTTTGGGAGACTTCAACTTCACAGAGGTTGAAGAAGCTAATCGAATTTTGGGACCTGTTTATTTCACTACATTTGTGTTCTTTATGTTCTTCATTCTTTTGGTATGTACACTTTGTTTATATGGGGTGTGTCAGTGGCTGTTTTTGCATCACTTGTCCTTTGATTCCTCCTGCTACTTTTGGGGCTTTTTTGATAATGATGAGTGTATGGCCCATGAAGGGGCCTGACTGCCACATGGCTTTCCTGTTTTTCCTCATTTAAAATTGATTTGCATGGTATATTTTTTGTCATTCTCATGTAGTGATCCACATTTTTAATTTATTATTATTATTAATTTTATTTCTAAAATCTGAATAGTGCCTGGTAGTCAGATACAGCAAGGCTGTCTCTTTTGGTGAAAAGTACCTGTACTGTTCCATGCAGTCTCTTGATTCATAAATTGCTCTAATGTGTGGCTGACTGGGTTTACAACAGCTTTGTTCTTGCATGCCACACACAGCTTTGCCTGCTGCAAGAGCATGGTTCTTCAGCAGTCCTGTATCATCATAATTTTTAGTGTTATTTAGTGACCCTCAAACTTAGTGCAGCTTTTTGTTACTGTTTGAGATGAGGAGGAATGGCATTCAGATTTTATTTGTGGGAAAATACTTCATCTTGGATGTTCACTGGTAAGGATGCAGAGAATTTTAAATCTTTTGTGAGGAATTTAAGTGTTTGGTGAGATGGACCAGGATTCAATGGGAAAATAACAAATGTGTCACTATGTGCCAAAGGTTCACATAAAGCAGGTTTACTATTTGCTTTGTAGCACCTAAAGTGTTGCAAAGGAACAGTCTAATGCCCAGCAAGGGGAAGAAATCTCTTTTTTCTAAGGGGCAACAGAAAAGCACTGAAAGGTGAAGTCAGAGCAGGTTATCCAAAATACTCACTATAATTTGTGTGTTTTTTAATATCATTTTGTCTGAATGAAATGTTGATGCAAGTCCCTTCAGACCAGTCTGGGACCTGGAAATTCAGTTAGGGAAGATGGGCAGAAAGCACTAACTCTTAAAGCTGGGCAGAATAGCAGCAGAAAACAGCACAACAGTGAATTGTCAAGTTACCTCTTACTTCTCTGGTGTTGGGCATGAATACATAAAGATACAGCATTGAAAGATTGTCCCAAAGCATGTTTTAAAAGTCCATGAGGAAACAGAGGATAACGTTGCCTTTCTACATTGAGCATGCCAGTAAATTGAGTAACTCTTCTTGAATATGCAATTTGTAGTTCAGTCATGTTTACTCCATGTCTAGCAGGAGCCCTTCAGCAATGACAGCATGGTTTGATTAAGTCACATGCTTGGCACAGAGTTAGTGAGACCAATATTTTCTCCTTTCTCTGTACCAGAAAGAGCTCTTTCCAGAGCTGGTGCCATAAATGCCAAGTGCCTGATTTTAAGCTTTTTGATTTTATCTTTAGTTTGAAATGCAAGTAGAGCTGTAAATAGATAAGAACATTTGTTTTGTGCTGATTATTACAGGATGAGTAGTTAACTTGATTCCTCAGGCATTTTTGTTGCCAGCCCTTTTGCCTGGATTAATTCACAGCTGTTACCTATGTAAGCTTTGCTTTGCAGGGTTTACTGCCACTGCTGTGTGTAGTTGTGAACTGTCTCTGGAAAGGAATCCTCCAGTTATGTTAATAACCAGTGGTGTTGATTAAAATTTGTTATACTGCAGCACATCATATTTCAATATCAAACTCTGGATGTTAGTTTCATTTTAAACAGATCACCATTTTCTTCTGGCCTTTTGAAACAAAATCCATGTTAAGGTCTGCACAACAAGGTCATAGGAGTAGTAGGGCTTAGTCCTGTTGAAATTTGAAATTTCAACATTTTTGTTTTCTCTTATGAACAGAACATGTTTTTGGCCATTATCAATGATACCTACTCTGAAGTCAAATCAGATATGGCACAGCAGAAGGCAGAAATGGAATTGTCTGACCTTATCAGGAAGGTAAATGTAGTGTTTTGTTTGACATCTTATTCGTCACATCTGAACTTATTTAATAAAATACTATGTAAACTGTACAAAGTAAAGCTGGCAGCAGCTAGTGAGAGTACACATCTCAGTTAAAATAAATTAATCTGAGCTGAGTGTAAATTAAATGAGTGAAAACTTCCCATCACAATGTATTTCAGTCATCTGAGACTTTGCCTTGAATGATCACACTGAACACACTGAATGAGATTATACAGTAGCTGATTTCTGTAATCAATAAACTTACTAGAAATCTCGTTTCATGAGAAACAACAGAATTTTACTTTCTCTTTAGGGCTACAACAAAGCCATGATCAAACTTAAATTGAAGAGAACTACTGTTGATGACATTTCAGAAAGTCTGAGACAAGGTGGAGGAAAACTCAATTTTGATGAACTCCGGCAGGATCTCAAAGGGTAAGGGAGTTGTTACTTCTTATCTTCAATAGTATATCCAGGGACTTGTGATGTTAACTTTGTGATGTGATTTTCCTCTAGCAGAAGCACACTAATGTGGGTAAAGACACACATCAAAGTGTTTTTCTCTGCATTATGGCTGGTGTTGGCATCACATATCAGAGAAAGGTTTTTGGGGCTCTGGGGTCCAACCTCCTTGAACTTCTGTGTTTTGGGGAGAAAAACACAGAAATCTCTGAGGAAGAGATTTCTCCTCAGAAATCTCCTCAGAAATGACAGAAACATTACCATTTCCTCAGAAACATTACCATTTCTCCTCAGAAATGACAGAAACATTAACATTTCCTCAGAGACCTTTGAGGGAATGGTAATGTTTCTGTCAGACTGCTGCAGGAGTTTGTGGACAGTTGGGAGTCCAAGGCAAGGGTACAAATCAAGGAGATATAGAAGGGAGTTGTGAAGGAGAAATGTTCAATGTTGGGAAGATTGATGCTTTAACTAATGAAGAATAAGGACTGAGGAGTTTTTATCAGTGTTGTGAATCTGTAGAAAACACTGGGATGTCTTTGTCTTGAGGATGAAAGTCTATTTGAAGTGAAATGTTTTCTAATACACAGAGTTCTTTCAGCATCTGAAAAATGGAAAGTGAAGGAACTGCTTTTACTGCCTTTTCAGGAAGGGGCACACGGATGCAGAGATTGAAGCAATATTTACCAAATATGATCAGGATGGGGACCAGGAATTGACAGAGCATGAACATCAGCAGATGAGAGATGACCTGGAGAAAGAGAGGGTGAGCTCAGCATTAGGAGTGGGATGCTGCCAGCATTGTCTGCCAGTCTGCTCCCTGTGCTGGTTTCCTGCCTCAGAAAAATCCTCTTGTCTCCCTTCACTTTTGGTGTCATTCCTGGCTGGCTGAGCAGAACTGTGAAAAGGCACAGGGGAACTGATAGAGGACAGGAGCTCTTTGACCTTGATACCACCATCCCCCATGTACAGGTGAAGGGTGTTGACATCCTCTCTCTCTCCCTGGCTTGTGTTTTCACAAAGGAGGATCTGGACCTGGATAGGAGCTCTCTACCACGACCTCTGAGCAGCCGCAGCTTCCCCCGGAGCCTGGATGACTCTGAGGAGGATGAGGATGAAGACAGTGGACACAGCTCCAGGAGGAGGGGCAGCAGCTCCAGTGGGGTTTCCTATGAAGAGTTCCAAGTGTAAGTTTGTCCTTCTGAGGGGGACAAATCTGCATGTTGGGTTTTTGTTTGTTTGTTTGTTTTATTGTGGGTTTTCTTCTTTGGGTTATATAGTATTCTCTCCTTGATATTATTCAAATTATTTATGAAAGCAAGTGTTAGGATTTTGTTGTGCATAAATCACTCCTTTTAGTGGCTTTCAAATAATATCTGAACTGGAAGTGCCTTAGAGAGCCTCATGGGAGTTGGTTAGAATATAGAAAATCAGAATAAACAAAAAAAAAAAAACAGCAACAAAACCCCTGTCCTTAAAACCTTGTCACTGAAAAGTCAGAGAAAAGGGTCATGTTGCAATAATGCCAGAAAATACTTTTGTGTTTTTTTCAGTAGTAAATGCTTCAGTTTAAAGTTCAGTGAGAGCTTTAATGATTGTTTCTAGTAAGATTTAAGTTACTCATGAGTGTGTATTTTGTCCGAAGTGATAGATCTCCATATTAATTAATTACAGCAACACTGGCTAAATAAAGAATTATATAACTGGAATCAACAAATTTCCATGATGATGCCCTAAGAGCAGTGAAAGCAGAGTGCAGGATGTACTTTTTTCCCCTGCTGTGCTTTGCCCCTGTTTTACTTTCTTCCTCTGGTATACCTTATCCCTCCTGGATGGTAGGTTTGTGGGAAGTCAGAGGCTTGGATAACAGTGATGTCTCATCCTTGTCTGCCCTGGTGTTGACATGCTAGAACAGTGCTGTCTGGGCAGTGTCCCAGTCACTGAAGCTCCCACTTGTTGCCCCCAGGCTCATGAGGCGGGTGGATCGCATGGAGCATTCCATTGGCAGTATCGTCTCCAAGATCGATGCTGTTATTGTGAAGCTGGAAGCCATGGAGAGGGCCAAGCTGAAAAGAAGAGATGTGTTGGGAAGGCTGTTAGATGGAGTGACAGAGGTAAGAAACTCACTCTCTGTGATCTGGTCACAACCTGAATGTCTTCTTTTCTGTTGGCAGTTCTTCCTACTGCCTGGCTTGGCAGGATTGAAGGAGTGGTTGTAAAGAGGAGTGGTTGCTTTGGCAGTAGGTGAGTGATTTCAGTTAGGTGTTAGGAAAACATGAAATTTAAAACATGAAATTTTGGGAACATGATTCAAGATTCTGATATGACAACATGTTTTGCAGCAGCCCTGTGTCACCATTTAAACCTGTGATCTGGACAGCAGTAGTTGCTGAAGCAGCTCCTCCAATCCTTGGTGTCTGTTGGGATTAATACAATATTTTTTGTGGACTAGTATGTTAGAGTCTATGGGATCCAGTCCAGTCTGCTCTTATTCTCCTTTGTTGCTTCTGGGACTGTGTGTGGCAGGTGGGGGATATTGCGGGGGAAGGGTAGATATAAGTCCAATTGTGTCAGGAACCCACGTCTTAAAAAAGGAACCCACTATGCCATGGCAAAACGTCCAGATATGGACAACATTGTAACCAGACCAGTGAAGAGATTTTTGCTTTTATTTCCAGCACATCAGTCTCAAAACACAAAATGGAGACATGACAGCTCACTGATCCACACCAAAATGTCTCTCTAGGGTGGGGTGATACAGAAAGACATAAAATCATCTCAGTCTAGATTTCAGCCAGTCATACACAGAAAAACACATATTGACAAGCATTCTATCCAATCTTATAAAACACACGTAATGATAGTTAAAACAAAGACTAGTTCATAGGAGACAAAGAACAAAGCTCTATTCACGCTAACCTTCTAAAGATATACATTAAATAACCTTGTTGCCATCCTAAAGCCAATTCTACAGAGGCCTATTGTTATTTGTCACGTCTACTGCTTGGGAAGCTTTTCTGCTTGCTTGGGAAATTTTTCTGCTGTATCTGCAATTCTAACAGTACTTCAGTCTAAGGCCTACATACCTTTTTTAACCATTTCCTAAAACCCCTCTAACTTTATGGATTCCAACAGGGGAGGTCACTTCTGTCAAGAGGGTGACCTGACTTCTGCTGCTTCCCCTTTCACTCTCTCTTTCCTTGAGGGCCCTTTGAAAATGGCCAGTGGGAGAAATGTGTTCTTTCTGTAGATGCTAAAATCTGTCAGGTGGAACATAAGTTGTGCTTTCCTAGGTGGCAACCTGGGCATTTAATTTCATCCCTGGAAATCAAACAGTTTGCTGTGGGAGCCGTATCCCCATTAGCCTATGGAAGTACTCAAGTGGTATAAGAATTTCTTGTGGTTGTATAGGGTTTTGCCTAGACTTCAGTTTGGAAGCTGCACTTCCAGCTTGTGTCCTTTAATGTGTTTAGGATGAGAGACTGGGCCGGAGCAGTGAAATCCACAGGGAGCAGATGGAGCAGCTGGTGCGAGAGGAGCTGGAGCGCTGGGAGTCGGACGACACGGGCTCTCAAATGAGCCACCGGCTGGGAACGCCGCTGGGACCGAGCGGCCAGCCGCGCTCCCGGAGCTCGCGGCCATCCTCCTCCCAGTCAGATGGCGTTGATGCAGGAGCAGGAAATGGGGGCAGCAACATCCATGTGTAGCTTCAGCTTTGTAGGGGATCCCACATGTTGCAGGTCAGTATTCAGTCAGCGAATTCCCCAGCACGAGGGGATCGTTCTGATCAGACCCCTGAGGACATCTTTCACTGGTGGGTAAAAGTAAATATTCGCTCCATAAATCATTTTCAGGCCTGCATAAGCCATGTGTAATGCCAGCAGTGAGAGTGTCACCCTTGGAAACAAAAATGCTGGAAACTGAATGGATAGCAAGTGGGAAAACATCTACCAGGACAGAAATCTGATTCCATAAAACTGTTATTGGGAACAATTGCACGAGGGCAGCAAGCTTCAGACAAAATAATGTGCAGTGGCTGACATAAGAGGCTATTAATTTTCTGCTTCCTCTTGGAAAGTACAATTTTTAAAGGCTTTCAAAAGCAAATTTTAAAATAATATGGCATCAGTTTGTCTTATTCATTATAACAGCTGGCAGATAAAACGGCACTTTTTTAAAAAATAGGAGTTTCTACTTGTCTTTCTGAGTTATTCTTGTATACTTAGTATTTTACTTAATTTAAAAGATTTTTTTCCTGTTTTGAGAGGTACATTTCTTTAAGCAGAAGAAAGTGCACTTAGTTTGTACAATTGTAAATTGCATCATTCTGTGGTAGAAACTGAATGCTTTATAAGTGGCATTTAGCAAGAAATACTCTTCACACCCAACTAACATAATAATTTTCAGCTAAGTTGCAAAGTGCCCCTTTTTTAATGCTATCTTTTAATGTGTTTCTGGGATAAACATTCCAGAGGTTCTTAGATAAGTACAGCTACTTTGCAGAAAATACATTATTTAAAAGCACACAAAATTGAAAACCACTGAGTTTTCCTTGGGTGTGACAGGGAAGGGGGCAGAGAAGTTTCTGACAGTTGGGAAAATCTGATCTTGTGCCATGTGAAGTTCTAATCACATCTCAACGATGTGGTCTGTATTTACATTTAACTAAACTGCTTGTGAAATGGTTAGCTACGTTTCTACAAAGACTTCTCTGCCGAGGTGCAACACAGGATTCCTTTGGGAGGATGTTTGTATTACAATCACTGGTTTTTAGCATTTTTAGTATTCCCTCTGCTCTGTGTCATAGAAGCTTTATTTTTGAAAGGACATGCAAGGTTGAAATTCTGTTGGTTTCCTGTAGAGAGCACCGAGGCAGTGTCTGCAGTTTTGCCTAGGAATGTGTCTCCATGTGTGGAACGCTGGTTTAGGAGGAAGGCTGTCAGTTGTGCTTTTTTCCTGAAGATGGCAGTGTTCTGGTGTTTAAAGACTCAGCTGGTGAAAAAGATAATGGGAAGCCACATAATCAACCACATCTTAGCTATTAGTAGCATATGCAGAGGAGAAAAGGCCAGTTTAACAGAGTATAAGTGGCATGTGTTATGTTGGTGCCTTCTGTTTCAACAAGCAATTAGTGTCTCTTCATTCTTGTGGGAGTGCTGCCCAGGCAAAGCTTCCATGTTCCATACCTTCTTGCAATGGCATTGCCTGGATGTGTGGAATGCCTTTCCTCTAACCAGGGAACTTGCCAAAACTAAAATAGAATTCACACCTTTCCATTTTTGATTTTATGACAAACCATATGCACAGAAATCTAATTAATGTAAGCTGGAAGAGGACTAAATTCAGTACTGGAATTTCTTAGCAGCTGTGTCTTGGGAACAGAATTATGTAGGAGAGCAGGTTGTGGTTCTTGTGTGGGTTATTTGGTCCTGTATTGGGAAGGAATTCATACCCTTTCACAAGAGTCCTCATGAACCTGCGAAAACAGTGCACAGCACAGTGGGGGTAGGGCATTTGGGTAGGGTGAGGGCATTCAGATTAAGCTCTCACTTGCCTTGATTGAGGGGTTTTACACCTCAGAAACCTTTCTGAGGGAAGCTTTTCAGTGTTGAACTGCATTTCTGACTGTAAACAGACCAAAGAGAAACACCAGCTGTATTCATGGCCATCAGGTGTGCAAGAAAATAGAAAATACTATACCAAAGCAATTTAAATATACAGAGCCTTGTCTTTATGTTCATATCCAAAATATGTCTTTCAAAATGTAAATTCAGTCACTCAGTTCACCTTTCATTTGTACTATATGTTTATTATGAAAGTGTTTGCATTAATAGCTGTATTTTTTGGGGTATATTTCTGTAACATGTCGTTACTTGATAACAAACTTCATCTTGAAGTGCAATAAGTTTCCATGGGGTACCCATGTGCGTGGACAGTGGGCCTTGCAGTAAGTGCATTGCCACTTGATAAATGTTACAAACATTTTATTGATGCATTTTTCAGTTTTAGATTATAATATCATTTGTCACTTACTACAAAGGTACAGTTTTTTGCATAGTAATGTACAGTGTTTGGTCTTATTTGGAAGCTGTTAATTATGCTAGTCTTCTACAATGATCAAGAATGAGCACTTTATTTCCTAATAAACATTTTATATAACCTACAAAGCAAATACTGAGCCTACACCTGGTTTGTTTATAGTGGAACATGAAGAATCCTGCATTTTATTTGTGTTTCTTTTAGCTCATATCCTATTCTCAGATTGCCTAATAAAGGGAGCAGAGGGAGTAAATGGGCTGATCCTGCTGATTCATTGCCCAAGCAGTCCTTTTTTAACACTTTATTTCAAATCTGCGTTTCTGCAAATGCACAGGTCTGCTTTCTGCTACTTCTGGTAGCAGCTCCCACTGCTAGTAACTGTCTCTTCATTAATTGCTGGGTAATTTAAGTTTTTTTTTTTCTCTATTCCCCCTTCCCCCCGCCTTCTATCAGGAGAGAATACTACAGCATCTGGAGGGTTTGAATAGAGCTTGGAAAACCCAGGCTGTGATGTAAAACCCATGATTCTGTCTGGACAGCTATATTAATGAAACTGTATTAATGAAAATGGAATTATTAATGCAAATACATCTCAATCTTTAATGAAATACATACATACTGAATTTATTAAGTATACTAAGCCTTTAGTAAGTGCACTATAAAAGTCATAGTGTGTGGGGAGTGGGAACTTTATTGATTTATCTATTTATTTATTTAATATTGTGTGTATGCTGTAATATTGCTGATTTTGGAAGATTTCTTCAGGAAGTGCTGTTTGAGTTGCATATTTGGAGTAAGAGCTTTTTGGAGTAATTCTTCCATGTCCACAGGCATTACTTGGATGTCTTGTATAGTCCAAGATTCTTCTCCAGTAAATCCAAACAAGAAGAAAAATTTGGTCAAAAAACTGAGGAAAAGGGGACCTTTATGATTAAAAGTCTGCAAAAAATTGTCACTTGTATATCAAGGACTTCCAGGTTTTAAGCACTGATCATGCAAAATAGGTACAGAAAGGTGGAGTGGCAGCTTAATGGTTCAGATGACTGGCATTCTAAGAGTTGTGTTTTATTTGTGTCTCCTCACACTGATGCCTTAGCACACACTCAGCTGCTTCCAGCTTGGATCAAAGGGCTGCTACAGACATGCTGCCTAATCACCAGTAATGCTAAAACCCTGGATTTTCCTTGGATTGGAGATTCTGGCAGCTCTTCTGCTTTGTTTCTACTCCAAGGAATAGTCAGGGAGACTAAAACTGCATCCCAGGATGCAAAGAGCAGCAAACTTGTGCCTTCTGTAACAGGCCTGAAATTGGATGAAATGTGAGAGCAGATCCTACAGCCAGATGTTCAGGTGTTTTGGAGCAGGCCTAGCAGCAGTGGGCTACCAGGAAGGGAGCAAGAAGGGTTTTGAGATGTGGGGAGTGTACTGGGTTTGTGTGGTTTTCAAAAAGCCATTGGTAGTCAATGCAGTAAGATTGCCAAAGGACCAATCATGACAGCTTGCATCAGCCGGTTTTGCTGGTGACATTTTGCCAAAAGTTGACACCAGTAATTTCATTCATTTGCAAAGTCATGGAAAGAGTTAAAGATTAGCAGAGACTCACAGGGAACAAAGTGCTCATTAAGGAATTACTCATGAAAAACAAATCAACAATATCAACAATGTCTTTCAGAGTTAGAATTTGTTTTAACTCCTGTTCAGGTTTTAAGACTTCTAGTTTTGAAAAAAATAATTTCCAGTGAGAAGAGTTAGGCTTTGTTTTCTGGGAAGTCACAGTAGAGGTGTTTTCAAAATAAAAATCTAACACTGTTAAAAATGCCTGTGTGTGCTGCTCAGGCTGCTGCTTTTCACTGCTGCATGGAGAGTGGTGTGATGTAGACTCCGAGAAACACTCAAAGGAAAAGAACGCTCCTTTCAGGCTAAACCTGAAATTACCAATTCATTCCAAAGTCTGAGGTAACCACACTTCTGTACTGCTACTAGCTTTTCCTGGAGCTGAGGTGGATGCTGTCAGCCTGGGTTCCCCAGCTCCTCAGTTTCACATGTCTGTGTGCAGAGGATGCAGCCACGAGAAACCTTGTGCTGCAGGAAGGCAGAGCTGGCAAGCACTGGAAAGAAATTTCCATCTCTCTCAGTGTTCCTGTGATGCCACAGCTGTGTAATAAAGGCCAGCTGTGTTTCCTGGCTTAGTTATTTGAAACAGGTTTGACAAGGGCTTTAACTGTCTTAACTATCTTAACTGATTGTAATTTCATGTCCAGCAAGAAGAGGAGGGAAATGTCAATTGGGAGAGGAAAAGCATTTACATTCAGGATACTTCTCCCTTTTTTTATGACACAGGAAGATGAAAATAAGATCTACCTGACAGGAGGACTAATTTTTTTAAAAAAAGAAGGGAAATATTTATGTTGAAAGAAGTTGTTCATGTCTGTAAGAACCATAATCACAGATTATTTAGCAAATAGAAGTGTGTCACATGGAAGATCAAGGGGAGCAACTCCAGGAGCCTTGGTTGGCATTGCTGCTGTTACATTATCAGATTATACTCTCTCCTCCTGCTATGTAGCTTTTGTGTAAAAAAACACAGCTGAACACAAAGTGAGCACTTGCACTTCCATGAATGCTCAAGAGACAACAAGCTGATGCTTATAAAAATGGCATTTACCAGTTAATATCAGAAAGCTATTAATCTTTTTTTAAATTTTCTAAATTATGATGTTCTCTTTTAGAAGAACATTTGTAAAAAGTGTGCAGAAAACCTGGCACTGTAGCAAGGAATACTGAAAATTTTTATCCAGGAAATAAAAGTTTGAATACTTGTAGTGTATATCAGCATCTCAGAGAAAATTTGCAAACTGAAGTAACTACAAATCCATAACAGGGATCATTCTGATGTTGCTATCCTAATTGTTTTCTTTCTTCCCTTTCAGTGGATATATTCATTATCATTATTGTTTGACAGCTTCCAGTGTCCACCTGACATAAATTCTTTCTGTCCTTTATGGTGTTTTTTTCCAGTTCTTGCTCTGTACTGGAAAAACACAGAACTGCAAACCTTTTTATTGATTTATTCTCTGTTTTAGTGGAGTGCTAACCTACAAGTACATTTCTCAATGCCTCTGGAAAATCCAAATGAAACAAATGTTTTTCCTCACAGGTGGTTAGTATGCAGCCTACAAGGCTCTTATTTTATCCACCAGCACAGAAGTCAAGAAAGATGGTGACATTTTTTTATGCAGCCCAAAGCATCCAGACAGTGGTAGTGGCTTCATCAGTAGAACATGAGGGCCCATGGTGAGAACGAGAGGGTCAGCAAGCACTCAGACACTTGTTAAATCTTTGCTTTTGAACAAATACAATTTATAAACCCTTGGTACACTGTGAAAAATAAGTACCAATCCCCTAGTCAGTGTCATGGGCCTTTTACATGTGTCATTTGAAAAGTCAGCAGCCTATATCATGGAGTTGTGTATTTTCCATGCTGTCTAGCCTTCTGCCTCCTCATCAAAAGCCATTCATACTGCTCGCCCACCAAGCTTACTAACCTGCTTCACAAGTCACTGAAATAATTCTTTATTCCAGAAGAATTGCTCCAACAATTGTAATTATTGATAATTAAATATTTTTAGCACAAAGAAGAAGCTAAAAGAGTAGAATTGAATACCAGTGATTTCAGTTTTGCCAGTGCCCTTCTGCATATTAAAAGCTCTCAATCAGTACGGATTTACTCCTTGGGCTGCTCTTAGCATTAAGTTGCAGTTTACTTCTTTCTTCTTCTTAATAAATAAATATAGAGCTCTGAATTATGGCATTCCAAATCTGTGTAATTTTGAATATTCTTCCTGGGACATGACCACTTCAACTGGGTGATACATTAGCTGTATCTAGCCCGTTTGCTATCTATTCTTGCCTTCATGAACATGCACTACAAGGAAAAAGCAGTTACTTTCAGTTACTGGCCCAGAAAATATCAAAACCTTAGTTTCTGTACTGAAAGCAATAAAATTTAAAAGTGGTATCCTTTAAGATTATTATCATAAAGTTTCATTTAAACTAATTGAATTAAATGAGTTTAGTAGCTCTTTAGAAAGTATTAACCCTCAGCTTGTGATTTATTTTAATTGAAGTTGTTCAGACAGAGGATGTAAAGAAAAATCTTCAACTAGATTGAGTACTCTAAAACCTAAATAAAAGTAAGTCTTTTATAGTTTCCAAGAGTACAGATTAAATCACTTGCTGTCAAAGTGTACGCAAACTAAAGAGGAATTTTCATACATGAAAACACATTTTCAGTTGAATTAGTGATATAATCTGAATCATTAAGTTATGTACATCACAGTTTTTAAATGCTAAATGCAAATGACAAAAAAATCTCAGGAAAACAATGGTATCAGGCAGTTCTGTCACTTCTAAGCCTGAGCAATACATGGGTCTTAACACCATAAAGTACTTGATCCTTGGTACCTTCTCTTGCTAAGATCCTGCCGAAAGGAGCAAATGTCAGGGATAATTCAGGTTCTGAGCCAGTTGCAGAGGAAAGCAGGGATCATTTCAAGACCAATTTGGAGCAGATTAATGAAAAAAAGGCTTAATGAGGCATGGACCCCTCAAAGAATGCTGGACAAATCCACCCCTGATGAGGGTGGGGAGATAAGAAAGATTGTGAGAAACAAGTCAGGACCATTAACCTTGGGCTATGAAGGAGTTTCTTGAGAGTCTAATTCTTGTCACAAGGTCAAGCTTTTACAAAGCAATTAAGGATCTCCATAATATCAACCTACAGGCACACACACACACTCAAAGCCTTCTGACCTCGGGGACTCTGGACTCGTTTCCGTTCTCTTGATTGTCTCTCCCCCCCTGCTTGCACTGCTTGCAAAATACACCTTCGAGTAATGGTAGGAATGATGTGTCTCCTGCCTTGTGCAAGAAGTTGTACTTGTACTAATCTGTAATTGTACTTGTACTAATCTGCCCCAAACTAAAGGGGAGAACCAGATATATGATAGAATAATAGAATTTTGGGATTAGAAGGGATTTTAAAGATTGCCTATTGCCAACCCCTTGCCATGGGCAGGGGCACCTTTCACTAGAACATGTCATGTGCTGTGCTGGACAAAAAGAGAAAAATAAAATCTTAATTTAAAGCCTGTAGTGTGACAGAGAAGTCTGATGTTACTACTACTGTAATTTCTGCCCATGCAACTGAGGTATAGAATTTTACAAGTTTACAGAATAAAGTACTGGAAAGCACTGGAAGAAACATTTCTTTTATGTAAATACATTCTTGTGGATGACCAGCTGCTGAAATAAGTAGTAGAAAGCAAGAAAAGTATAGGAGTTTTGTGGTAAATATTATCTGTGCAATAAGGTGTCAAAGCCTGTTCAAAATGTGAGTAATTCAACTTAGTTTGATTATTTTCTTTCTCAGAAACCACTGCTATATACAGAAATCATTTTCTTTTATGACTGGAACACAGTCTGTGTGATCATGCTTATAACTTGTTGAAATTACAAGGACCAGCTGCAATTCAATCAAATGTAGATTTCTACATTTTAAAATCTGGGATGATTTTTCTTTTTTCCAAAGGCAAAAATTCCACTTTCATTTCTTTGTAGTACCAGGACCTGGTACTCCAGGACAGGAGTTCCTGTAATTTTTTTTTTTTTTTAATAACAACACAACTCTTATCTCCTCACTGCTTCCTTTGGCTTAAAAAGGGCTAAGCTAAAGGTGCAGAACACACTCTGCCAATGTTTTGAAGCTTTTATTTTCCCCAGCAGCATGACATCTTACCAACAAAGCAATACGAGAATTAGTGAATCCTAATATCATATGTATGGAGATTAAATTTACAACATATGTAAGCTGCCCATTCTCGAGGAGTGGTGTAACTGAAGGTAGAGAGGCCTTGAGAGTGTGGAGGATCTGGAGGGGAAGCATGTGAGGAGTGGCTGAGGTCATTTCGTCTGCTCAGCCTGGAAAAGAAGAGACTGAGGGGAGGCCCCAACTCAGTCCACAACATCCACATGAGACGAAGAGGAGGGGCAGGCCCTGATCCCTTCTCTGGGGAGACAATGACAGAACCCAGAGGGAATGGCCTGAAGCTGTGTCAGGGAAGTTTTAGACTAAATATCAGGAAAAGGTTCCTCACCCACAGGGTGTTTGGGCACTGGAACAGGCTCCCCAGGGAAGTGGTCACAGCACCAAGCCCAACAGAGTTCAAGAAGTGTTTGGACAATGCTCTCAGGCACAGGGTGTGACTCTTGGGGATGTCCTGTGCAGGACCAGGAGTTGGACTCGATGATCCTTGTGGTCCCTTCCCATTCAGGCTATTCCATGTTTCTAAATCTCTTACAGAAACAAGGTCCTGTAAGATTTTTTTTGTGGCCTACGCAAGCTGGGGCAAACACTGCAGGAGCAACAAGATGAACAACAACAACCCAAGAAAGAGCTGTAAAGTCTGTAAAGTTGTCTTCTGTGCATTATTGTGCCTTTAGTATGCATAACTCTGCAGATAAAAAAGAGATGAGCTAGCATTGCTGCACGTGGCCAGGGAAAAGCTGGCCTGCCAGGAAGTGATTGCTCCAATCTATGGACTTTTACAAAGGTGCTGCCATCCTGTTTAGTCATGCACTTGAAATTGGTCCCCATAAAAATTACTAAGAACTACTCTTGATAGCAGCACTAATGAGACAGTGAAGATGACTTGCACTTTTGCAGAGGAGATACAAATTTCAGGAAAGGATCATGGGAACTGGCCGTGTAAGAACAACACCTTTATTTAAAAACACAGTGCTTCTACCACTTGACTGAGGCAAGAAAGGCTTGATGGCATCAATAAGTACATTCTAGAGCAGTAATGATTCCCAAATAAAAAAAGGCACTGGGATTAAAGTAATTTTGTCCCTGTCTCACATATCCCGTGACCACATAAGCAGCTGAGATTGTGTTGGCGTCCTGATAAGCATCATTTTAGACTTAATTTCTTCCTGGTGAGGGTAGGTGCTAATTAAATTATGGAACTATTTATTTCAGGTTAAGCCACTAAATATTAGATATAGTGTTTGACAAGATCATAGCTAGAACATGCAGAAAGACTGATTCAGTGTCTTGAGGAAATGAACAGCTGTACACTTTTTCTTTTCCTCTGTGGCACAGAGGAAATGTTAGACATTGTTAGACAAATGCTAGACATTTTGACAGAGTAAATTAACAGCAAGTATTTATTATACAAGGATGGCATTCATGTTGTTGACTTGGGTAATAATAAAAGTACAAAGAAATGTCTCCTTAAAAATAATCAAGTCAGTTGCACAATCCGTTCAGCAAACTGCTGAACAGTGGGAATTGCGCCTTTCCCTCTGGTTTTAAGAGAACTTCTTCATGAAGTGCAGTTTGAGGTAGGCGATGGTGAGGAAGATGAGTGTCATGCAGGCCAGAGCCAGGTGGTTCTGCCACAGCCCCCAGGTGCTCATATCGATGCCTTGACTCTCCAGATACTCCTCTCCAGTACATGGCCTGCAGATAAATGCACACACATTGATAAGCTTAGTCACTTGATAACCCACTCAGCACGATCTAGGAAGGTCTCTAGAAGTTGTAATGTGGTTGCATGCGTGTAGTAGGCCGGGCAAGCACCATGTGTCAGTGGTTAATTTTCCATCGTAAATTTGCTTTTCTTGTAGCTCCAGTTTCACATAGGAAGATGAAATGGATTTTGTGAGGGTGTACAATTGTGTGTGTGTGCATAGCTCTCACTAAATACAGTTTGAAGAAAGGTAAGAAGCATAATACGAGGTATTTCTAGTGTCATAAATACTAAATATGCCAACAAGCAGAATGTTCCATGCAGTGGAATGCAAAAACCCAATCAAAGGTTCCTTTTCCATGTAAAAGCTCACAGATTCTCTGATCATCAGTGAGTATCTCTGATACTCAGACTGATGTTCTAGGACTTCTAAGGCTGCTGCTGGTGGGATTCATTTCAGTGTACCACGATACTTACATGCGGCCTGTCTCTCGATAGCTACCGCCACTGTTCAACACTGTGCTGTTACTGCTGCCACAGAAGTTCAGACCAGGCAACTCATTGATCTGTAAAGCCTTTTAAAATAAAAGAAACAATGACAACAGAAAGTAGTAGTTAAAGGAGTGATACATTAATAAGATGAGAAATAATGCAATTAAAGTAATCCTAAAAATGTGCTGGTATCACTATTATATTTGCCAAATCCCCATTTTTTAGCAAAGTAGCAGAGTTCTTTTTTTTCTTTTAAGAAAGGGATGTATATAGCCTGTACACCCCTGGTAAAGCATGCACCACAACAGGCTTTACCACTTCTCCCAGGCCAGAATATTTCTGCACAGACACAGTAAAGCCCAAATTTCTCTGCAAAACATCACTCTGACTTAAATTTTTGCAAAGTAGGAGAAAAGCTTTAGCCTGACAAATTTTTGTTTGATTGATGGAAAAGACAAATAGGAGATTTTTACTTTTTTGGGTGGGGATAACATTGTTCTTTACTTTGAAACATTTCTGCCAGCTGAAGTCCAGTGAATGTAGCAGTTGTGTCTCTCATATGAGGTATTTCCAAATTACTGAAATGAGCTCTTCTGAACAGCAATTGGTGCTAGTTGATGAGAAGCCCTTCTTGTTTCAAGACACTGCACAATACTCCAAGGTTGTTGTGCTTAATTAGCTTTCCTTTTGCTCGTTAGGCCACCAAGTGTGAAGATTTCATTACCATGATTCAAGACATTCCTTTCTAGCCAACCATTTCCAGGTTTGTACGCAGAAAATCAGAGCACTTACTGTCATTCCATAGCGAGGGATGCTAAAGTATTTGAGCCAAGAGAGCCAGGCCATGACGCTTGTGAGATTGACCAGCAACCCAGAGAAAATCTAGAGGCAATGTTTACAAAAAAAAAAAGCCATAACAAAAAGAAAAAAAACAGATTACAAATTACATGCTTTTATCATGGGTCCTTCTCTAGCTCTTGACTTTGTTTCTTCACAGAAAAAGGAATGGGAAAGCATTCCTAGAGGAAGAAACTCTTCCAGCAGAAGAACAAAAGGGAAGGATTTAAATGTTATCAAGCTTGGGCCATAACCTCAGGTCCTTCCCCCAAAACAAGTAACAAGGAATGCTTTCCCCTGTGCAGTAAACCCACACACTTCCTGTCTAGGGGTCCCACAGAGGTTCATATGAACTCTCTGCTGCTCCTCAGTGTGGGACTGCTCTGGGTTTTGCCTGAGTGCCCTGAGTCTGAGGCAATGTGGATTTTGGCTGTAGGTTCAGCTCTGCCTCATCGTAAGTGCCAGTCTCCTGACTGTGGCTGTGTGTTGCCCAGTGTAACATGCCCAAGGTGGGGCCTGCAGCTGGGGAGGACAGCTGGGCTTGTGGTCTCAGAAAACAGGGGGCTGCAGGTCATGCTCTCAGTCAGACACCTTTGCCTTTCACAAAGTTAAGGGAGAGAGGATGAAATGTAGCCCTAAGCAGCTTTCCTACTTTCCAGGCAGTTTTCTGTCTGCAAGAGCCCAGAGAAGAAGTCAGAGGAACGACTCTCCTCCTCACACCCAGCCCTCCAGCCCCTCACTTACTATTCTTTCAGAGGACAAATATTCCACCCCACAGCATCAGGATACTCAAACCAGAACAAATCAGGATATGTTAACCCCAACAGACTTTTTGCAGAATTCAGCTGAACTCCATGCTAGTAGGATTTCTGAATTTCAGCATTTCTGGGATTTCATGATCCAGACTAGAGAACTGAAAAGTGCTACTCACAATCATAAAAACAAATGCAACAGTCGAGAGTAGGTTTGCTATAGTGACCACGCTCTGTCCTGCTGCAATGGCAAGTGCCATGGAAGTGGCTGTGTAGGACACCATCATAAGAGTGAACATCATTATAAAGAAGGCTTCTGCTGTTGGTTTCAAACCTTAAAGATCAGAACAAGAAGGGCTTCAGAATGATCCTGCTGAAAGCTCTGCCATAACCTGAACATTATTGTGATTTTCCTAGTGTGTCCTGCTTACAAATTACATCTTGTCTGCCAGCACAGGCTGTGTCACTGAGACCCAAGACTGCTGTGGTGCTTGTGACAGCCCTTATGTGTCTGTCTTGACAGTGGAAGAGAGGATGAATGGGTAGTGTGCCCAATACTGCAGTAAGACTGAAGGTAGTAGAATGTGTGGAAGTACAGTACTTCACAATCCAAAGTGGCTGCAAGTTGTCCATCAAAGGAGAAACTTCCAGTGCACTTCCATGAGAATCAGCTGTACATCATTTCACTAGCTCCCAGCAGAGAGCTCTCCTAAAAAACCTAGCAGCTTTGAGGTGGTTATGGATTCAGTAGCAAGGTCTGTTTCTCTCCAGTTTCACAGTCTGAGAGCCTCTTGCTGATGTGGCCTTGTTTCCTATTCCTTAGGGTAAAAACTCAGACCAAAGCCAACAAACTGGTATTAATTCACACAGTATTAAGATCTTAAAACAAAACCTTTTCTTTTAGGTATTCTTGCAAGGATCGGAAAAGTATCTTGTAAGAGTCATCAGAAGCCAAGAAGGCCATAGATGAAAAGGAATAAATGAAAACAATGTTGTAAAGGTTATTGCTTCCTTCTAAGGGCAGTGAAGATGAGACATGTCACAGATTCTCTGATGAATGTTTTAATCTTTGTGTCTTTTCTGTAGAAAACAACATGGTGTGCTAAAAGTAAGCTCAGTAGCCAATGCCATGCCAGTGTAGGGATTTAGCTTATATAAATATCCATGTATGCATACACATCTGTAAGATGGACATGCCATGATTTATTGGGGGGGTTGGAATGAGACTGTAGGAGACCATACTTGCCTAGCATGAAGTAAACTATGCAGGTGAAGATGATGCTGGGCATGGTCCTTATGGGTATTAAATCAGCCATTAGCTTTGCTATGAAGTATGCAGATGTTCTGTAGTACCCACTGATATATTCATGCCTGGAACACACAGATAGGTACAGCGCACTACAAATTTAACCATTAAAAACCAGTTTGATTTTCACCCCTTGACAAATGTATTCTAGCTCAAACTAGAAGAAAATCTTTTATACTTGGGCTATACTGCAGCTGTCCAGTAAGCCTATACAGTATAGAACTGGTGACATTTTCATGTGCAAGTGAACATGGGTATTTGTGCACATAATTTTTAGTAAATTTATGTCTCATGTCATCAAGAGAGAGTGTAAAGTTTGAATAATTTCCATATTTTATACAGCATAGCTTTAAAGAATCCAGTTAGATGACTTTTATTGCCCTCACTAGCAAGTGACACATTATTAATCAATGCCAACATTGAGTATTCAAGGGGTTTTTACCAGCTGTGTCAATAATATTACACTCGAAGCCAGTTGTAATCACAGGTACCTTTTGAGGGGTTTGCAGACAACTCACTGATAGACTAAGAGAGTAAATTTGCAATGAGCACTTTCATTGAAATAATTTGAAAATTCTTCACTGACTGTACTTAAATGACATTTACAGCATGTCAGAAAAACTCACAGTCTAACAGCAGAGTCTGGTATCTTTTTTGTATGCTTTACTTACATAAATATCTTCTTTTCTACAACAAAGAGTTCAAGAGCTGAGACACTGCTGAAACACTGGTTGGTGGTCAGAAAGAACATTGCACCCACTCTGCAAAATAGCAAAACAGTGAGCTGTTATTTAAAATGGGATGTGAATGTAGTGTTTCCACAACAGAGTACATAAATCCACGTGCAGTTCCTGAAGTTTAGCAATGCTTGACCTTCCATCCCAAAATCCATGGAAAACTCTTGGCCATGAGTCTGAATCTGTAACAAGCCTGACATAGATGTGGTACAGTCATTATTTGGTTTTGACATGCAATGATAGCACATTCTCTGATGCAGCCAAAATATAGAAAATCAACTGAGGTTTCTTTTGAGGGGCTGTGGTTTGGTTTTTTCCTTGATGTAATTTCCTTCACATTCTCAGATGGTGAAGCATTTGTCTGCTGCAAGTAGAGAAGAACCAAATAAAGAGTGTGAGAAGTATTTTTAACCTTTTCCACAAAAATTTAAGGCACTTCCTACTCAATTTAAAACTGGGTTGTTTTTAAACAAATGCTATGAAGTCTTATGGGATTAAGAACCCAGAGGTTTCATAGTGGCAAACTCATGTGTCAGGTCAGGCCAGGTCATACAGCTGTCAAAATGATACATAGAGCAGCATAATTTGAAAATCTCTTACTGCTGGTAAATTCAAGTGTGTGAGTAGAAACAGTTGCAAGATTACAACTTTAGTTACCTAGGTTTATGTAGCCACAAGTCTGTATATTTTAACACCCTCAGTTCTGCAGGGACCTTGCTGGAGGAACAAAATCACATCCTCACTTCCAAGCCACACAGGCCTGGCCTTACTCATGTGAAGGGAAGCATTTGCTTTAAAGAGGTATTAAGCTCCTTTAAAGGGAGCTTTATCAAGTTTTCAAACATCCATTGCCTAGACTGACTGACCTGTTCTGTAGTCCAGCAGAGCTCTCCTCAAGCCCAAAGAAGATGGCACCTACAACCAGTCCCAGAAGAGCTGTAATACCAAGCTAAATGGGAAAAAGAGAAAAGAGGAGGGGAAGTATCATTCTTATTGCTTCAAAGGTTTTCCTGAGTGCCAGGATGAGGATGACAGTTTATTCTCATGCTCCACAGTGTGTGGTTACTGGGCTCTATCATACATCTTCCCCATGGGATTGTTTGTAAGGAGACGCTACAACAGGGCTACAGATATGCTGATATTTGCAGTCTGTAACTATTTAAATAGCAGAGATAACAGGACTTACTTAAAAGACTGAAGTGGGTGCATCACACTTTTTAAATGCTAAATGCAAATGACAAAAAAATCTCAGGAAAACAATGGTATCAGGCAGTTCTGTCACTTCTAAGCCTGAGCAATGCAAGAATCTTAACACCATAAAGTACTTGATCCTTGGTACCTTCTCTTGCTAAGATCCTGCCGAAAGGAGCAAATGTCAGGGATAATTCAGGTTCTGAGCCAGTTGCAGAGGAAAGCAGGGATCATTTCAAGACCAATTTGGAGCAGATTAATGAAAAAAAGGCTTAATGAGGCATGGACCCCTCAAAGAATGCTGGACAAATCCACCCCTGATGAGGGTGGGGAGATAAGAAAGATTGTGAGAAACAAGTCAGGACCATTAACCTTGGGCTATGAAGGAGTTTCTTGAGAGTCTAATTCTTGTCACAAGGTCAAGCTTTTACAAAGCAATTAAGGATCCCCATAATATCAACCTACAGGCACACACACACACTCAAAGCCTTCTGACCTCGGGGACTCTGGACTTGTTTTACCTCCACACCAACCCTCATTATATAATTCCCTCATTATATAAAACATGATGAAGTTAATTTATACCCCTGGCTACAGGCCAACTTTTCTATTGGCCCCTCCCGAATTGCTGAGAATTGCAGTGGGAGTTTTGGTGGCGCTGTGGTAGCAGAGTTTGGCCCATGAATTAGGGGATTCCTGAGGATTAGTCACTCTGCAGACACCAGCTGGACTTTCTTCATTTTGAAATCAATGTGCAACTCTGAAGGAGTCAACATTTTTGGTTCTGATCCTTCAGAAAAAGCAGCACTGACAGAGCCAGTGATTATCTTTCATGGTGGGTGCTGAACCCCATTGTGGACTTCATGACATCTTGTCCAGAAGACATCATCACCAATCTGAACAGTCAAATAACCAAACAGCACACACATTACAGGGCTGCAAAAAAATTTTTGCACTTGAGCCAACTACCAGCATTTAGTTTTGTGTTGAAGTTTAATGAAGTACGCAAACACAGTCTGTTAACTTTTCCTGGCGGGGGAGAGGATTTGAGGCCAAACCCCACAGTGCCAAGCCGGGGCAATTAGAGTCAAATCTGAAGAATGCTCTCGAGCAAACGTGTGAAACTTCTTGGGACATAATGTGCTCCTGGCTGGGAGCAGCAGAATACCCTGCTAGGACAGGTCTTACCTCCCAAAGCCTTTCAGTAGTCCAAAATTAATTACTGAGCAGTCCCACATTTGGGAGCATTCAGAACACCTTTTATCCTCAGACTCCTAGACCTTGAGCACTCTTTCTTCAGATGCTTACTGCAGTCAAGATATCAAGAGGCAAAACCATCCCCGTGACTTATCTAATACTCCAGGAGCCAAATAAATTCAACATATATCACAAAACCATAGATACAAATAGCCTTACCTGAGCTATGGAAGCCTGAGGGTTTCCTATCAGGTTTTTAAATGTGCGCCTGGACACCCATTTCAGCTGGTGGAGGAAGGAATTGGCATATGTGATTTGCCGGAAAAGTGGTTTGGTTTTCTTTTTGTTTCCTGAAGAAATGCTCTCTAAATGTTCTTTTGTTTCTCGGTAATAGGCAGAGTTGGAGTATTTTTCTGCTAATTGCTCAGCCAAGGTCTTATCATATTCAGAATATTCTTCAGTTCTCTCTGCTGGAAAGATTAAAAAAACAGAAGAATTAAGATGTACACGTAGTTCCAGTGATTCAGTGCACTCAGTCCCATAGGACAGTTCAAAAGAATTGGTATAAATAAGATAAAAAAATTGTGTTTGCCTGTGCAACCTGTCCCACAAGCAGCGGCAGCCTCTCAGCTCTCTGACAAGGCAAACCCTTGTCTGCCCATGGAGTTGCAACATGGCTTTTAATCAAAAAGTGATTTTTACATCCCCTTTGTCCCCAGAGGCTTCTGTAAGTGATGTGTTTCACAGATAATGACATAATCCTGGACTTTCCAGACTTTTAGATCCAGGTAATCCTGCATTAATCCACTTTGGTCATATATAAATTTCAGCTGGACCTCCTTTTTTTCTGAACTGTGGTATAGTGTGAGCTTTTGCAATGACAGATGCAATGTGTCATATCTGCCAGCCATAATATTTGCTAGACCCTGATCAGAGCACTTTTGTAAAGCGATGGCTGCTTGTTTGGTAAAGGTATAGTGAAAATGTGCTTGGACACACAGCATATTCATTACTTCCTTTGCCTTTTCACTCCTGTGAAAAGAGAGTAAGCTATTACTGAGTGGCAGCAGCAAAGTATGAGAAACCATGCTCCAAAAAATAGGTGAGAGCTGATTCATTAGTTTGGGGATAATTTCTGCCTTAGCACAACTTCAGAGAAACATCAGATGAACAGTGGTACCCTATGTCTACCCCTTCCCACCCTGCTCAGAGGAAGGAAAACAGTAATTTCCTAACAGAAAAGTTGTTACATTAGGTAAAAAGGTCAAGTCATAACTGCATCAAATGATGTCCTTAACTGGAACAATTATCCTGGTTTATCATCTCTGCTTCTGCAGGATTTCAGCTGGTTTGCCTTGAAGATGAAAGAAGCTCTTTCTGTGTGCTGAGAGTTACCAAAACAGTTTTTTAATCCCCATTCCCACACATGTGAGGATAACTTGACTCAGCTATGGGTTTCATACCTGTATTGCTGTCATCAGCCTTGCTCATTGCCACGGCGGTGGAGTCTCCATTGATGACGTCCAGGAAAAAATCGGCGGGGTTGTTGTAGGGCTCGCACTGGTAGCCTGTGGTGACATTGACACTGTGGTGACATTGACACTGTGGTGACACTGACACTGTGGTGACAGCGTTTTGAGCCCTGCGTGGGGTTGTGTGAGTGGCCAAGGACCATGCTTGGCTGTCAAGAGCACAGCCACACATCCTGCCATGGAGCAGCCTGCCCCAAAGCATGGCAGCCTTTGGGAAGTCCACACTCTCTTAAGGGATGAGCGGCACTGCCAAGCAGCACCATCAGCAAAAGCGAGGTGACAGCTAGCCCCGTGCTCTTCCCAGCCCTAGCCCAGGCTTCCTCTAATTAAGATGCACCAGGAACAGCTCATCCAAATCCACATGAGGGCCAAGAGGAGAAACACCCAGAGAAGCGCTCAGCCTGTTAAAATACTGGACCTGCTTGGACACACCGTGTCCAATTCTGGCCCAGAGCTATGGGCATTGCCCTCGAGTTGGTGCAAACCAAAGGTTGGCCCTGCTGGAAGTAGTGCTCACCAATGGACTGAAAGTACTCGATGGCGTGCTGGGCTGGCCCATGGAACAGCACTCTCCCTGCAGCCAGCAGTGTCAGGCTGTCAAACAGTCGGAATATGGAGTACCGAGGCTGGTGGATGGAGAAGATGATTGTCCTTCCTTGTTTTGACATCCTGAATGTGAAGAATGACAGAGATGTCAGCTTTGCAAGTTGATTCAGTGTTTAGATAAGAGCATTTGAAAGTTCAGTTAAGTCTTGGTGAAGTCTGATTAACTTGGTATGCCAGAGAAGGAAGAAGAAAGAAAAAAAAAAGAAAAAATATTTAGGTCGTATTTACAGTGTCTGTATGAGAAAAGAATTCTCACTTTGGAGAGAGAGAATTCATTCAGTTTTTTTCCTACTCCGTTCACATCCTTGGCTCACTGGTAAATAATTACATGTCTGAATTCCCTGTTTGCTCCTTTGGACTGTAATTCAAGTCAAATACAACCGAAGTCTAGCAGAGCGGAGTGCTGAGAACAGGAAGCTGTTTCTAAGGCCACCACCTTTTCAGCAGCAGTAGGACAGCATTAGCAGTGCTGGAATCAAGTCCCGTGGTTGGCTCATCCAAGAACAAGATGGCAGGATCCGTGATGAGCTCCATCCCAATATTGGTCCTTTTTCGCTCTCCTCCAGATACCCCACGAATGAACTGGGTACCAACCTAATAAAAAAACCAAGAAACTTGTCTTGTTTGGCCCAAGAAGAAATCCTTCAACAAACAGTATTGTACCCACATGGCAATATCTGGGGAGAGTTGTGAGAAATTCTGGCTCTACACTCAGAAGCAGATGTAAATGTTATTTTACACACATCCTTGTTCTTAATGTTAGCATTACTTGAGGTCTCATCTTTTTCTCCAACCACTAACTTTCCCTTTCACCTTTGCCTTTCCCTTTCTTTTTACCTGCAATGTAGTACCATATGGCAGCATCAGCACCGTCTGTACAAGTCTCCATACAGAAATGTCACTAATTATTTTATTGCTGAAACATCCTGTTGAAATTGACTTTTTTTTTTTAAATCTGCCATGATGACTCATTTGGTTAATTAATAAACCACTTACTACATTTTAAGTAACATGTTTACAGGCCTTACCTTGGAATCTGCAACTTTGCTCAAGCCCAGTTCCTTGATGATCTGATTCACTCGTTCATTTTTCTCCTGTTCCTTCACTGACTTTGGCAAGCGGAGTGCCGCTGAGAACTTCAGATTTTCTCTTACAGTCAGGGTTCCCATGACCACATCATCCTTCATTTAAAAAAAGGGGTAGATACTTGGTGGTTGCTCAGCAGTTTCTGTTTATTCCTCTGAGAACTGTATCTACCTATGTCTTATGCAGTCCTTGCATGCAGAGGGACAGTAGCAGCAGCCAGAACATGCAGTAAGGTGCATCTTCAATGCCCGTGTCATGGAAGAGTTTGGATTTCATGCACGTAATTATATTTGCCTTAATTCATAAAGCAACGCCACATAGGAACAGTGTCCATCATGCATGATATAAAAATACATAAACAGGCAAGCACTGAAAACAGGCCCTTATGTATTCTTACCTTATTCAGTGTTTTGGAGGTGTTGAGGGAGAGACTCAGGGGCTGAAGGGAGTTAGGGAGCAGCTACAGCTCAGGTCATTCTCACAGTGTGTGTGCCCGTGCAGCCTCAGCCCACCGCAGGTGAGGAGAGGGAGAAAAGAGGGAAGGTAAAGAGAGGTTGGGTCCGTGTGGGTTAGGGCGATGGTGTTCAGCATCCAAACTTGTTTGGTCAAAGGAGGATGGAGGGGAGGTTTTAAGATACCATTTGCTTGTCTCTTGCAAAGGGAACCTGCCAGTTGTGGGAAGTTGAGATTTACATGTGGTTTGAGAGACCACCTTTCTGTAACATGTTGACATAATTTTAAGGAGTTTTCATTGATTCTTGGATGAAGGCAAGGTATTTGCAACAAAGCAGCAACTTCTTACAATAGAATCCACAGATAAAAATTACTTACCTGTACCACATAGCCAGAGGTACATTTAAAGTTGGCGGGCTGGGGAGCTCCATTGATCAAAATGTCACCAGAGAGTCCATGGGGATCCTTCCTTGCAGCCAAAATGTCCAGTAGCCTAAAGGAAAAGTTGGTTACTTTGTCAGATGAATGTACAGGAGGCAAAGCTCTCTGAACTTCAAACCCAGCTCATGGAAAGAACAGCTACATAAAAGCAGATCAAATTCAATTTCTGCAATCTAGAAAACCCCCAGCAACTTTCAAGGACTGAGTTTCTTTTGTCCTGGTTTCCTAAGGAAATGAGATCCATGCAGGTCCATGTCCATTTTTTCAATAATTTGAGTTTATCCTCAAGCTGGTTACACATTAGCAGAATGGTGAATAAGGAGTGACTATCAGTAGACTGTGGACTAAAACTGAATTTCGCCTTTCTCATATAATCTGTCTTTTGGAATTCAAGTATTTCTCAGAAAACAGTGAGACTTACACAGCCCTAAATAAAAACTCAATCTTTCTCTGAAAGAGAAGGCCACTACTGCTAAATGTGTACAATTTCACTTTCTCCTTGGTGCAATTTCTGTGGTGGGTGAAGGGGGCACTTACGAAGATTTACCACTGCCAGTGGGTCCCAAAATTGCATTCAATCCTGGTTTCATGATGCCACTGTAAGACAAAATGGATAAGTTTTACCTAATAGTTAGGGTGAGGTTATTTCTTTGCCTTTTTCAACTGGTAGACCAGTTGAATGTAATTTATCTGTACAACTACTTTCTGCATGCCATTAATTTTGGAATTAATGAAGCTGCCTAATCACAAGCAATATTTAAGATCAGACTTCACCTTAACTTTTTATTCTTAATTCAAGAAAAACTAATAATCATATAATAAGACAGAACAGAAACATGACGAAAATGTAGCAAAATCTGTACATGTATTTTTACCACATGGGTATCTACAAGAGAAGCACGCACTTGCTTTAACCATACTCAGTTCTAAAGGTATTCTCTCAACAGAGAGAATAACAGTCCCTGTAGTCAGAATAAACTAGGGATTTGTCTGTGCTTAAAATGTAATAGATAGTTTCTCTTTATCTGACATTAAAGCCCCATGAAACTCAAAAGCCAGATGGCAAATGTCACAAATGACCCATGTTAGTCAACTGAGGTACCACAACATATGGCTTTTGAGGAAAGCAATAAAGCCTTTAAGAGCTCATGTTTCGTGGAAATTCCCTGGGCAAAGAGTAGGGTAGACAGAGCTACAAAAAAGGGTAAATATTTATGATACAAATTGGAGTTAGGGAGCTGAAAGTCATGGGTGACTTGGAATGGCATATTGTATGCCAATGCCTTGCACTGAGTTTAACTACTGAGCTGTGAATGGGCAAGTTTATTCACTGATTATTGAACAAAGACCATAGTGACATGACTGCTTTATTGCAGTAGTGCTCGCTGTTGGGGAAAAAACCGCAAAATAACTCAACAAAAAATGCCAAAACTCCAGAAACCTTTACATCTCTGAAAGTTAACCTAACCCTCACTAATATTAATGTGTTAAATGTTTTAAGTTTAACCCCCCCAAAAAATTAACCTTTCCCAAGGCCACCTAAGGGAAGGAGACAACCACAAAGGACAGGCTGCTGGTATCTCAGCTAAACACCCTGGCACAGTGGGAGGATTCCCAGGCAGTGCAGAGCAAGCAGAGCTGGCTGGTGTGCCCAGTGCAGTAGGAGCCAGGCGGACTGTATGCCCAGGGCCAAAGGAAGTGTGCTCTCTGATGTACAGGCTCAGCCCAGGGACTGGGCACCTGGGCTTTAGCACAGCTGACAGCAAATACAAAGCAACCACACATATACATAATTTTTCTAAACCTTGGTCTGCATGTTGTGCTGTATGGCTCAGTGACATGAGTGAAGTCAACTCTCCGGACAGAAATAAAACTTACAGGTACTCTAATGGGATGTTTAAATACGTACTTGACATCTTTCAAAACTTGTTTTTTGGTGGTTTTTCGGAAACACGGGAACCCAGTCTTTGTCTTCACATGGTAGCAGATGTTGTGGAAGGTAAGCACGCTTCCTGCCCTGCCAGCCAAATCTGGCAAGGGCTGCGTTTTACTGGGAATGCCATTTGTACTGGATTCTGACATCTGAATACACAGGTGTGGCTGGTCTTCTGCCATCTTTCCTCTGGACATGAAACACAGGAAACAGAAGATTTGATTCAGTATGAAGAGGAAAGGTGTGTTTTGGGCTCAGTGTTTGGCACGGGGCCCATGGTGGGGCTGCAAGAGGCCCATCTATCTCTTTTGGATAGGAAGGTTTGGTCCTTTGGGCTCAGACCTGGAGATGACACAAAGCTGAGTTTCCCTCCACCCTGCTGGTCTGCAGGGTGGGCTGACCTTGGGAGACCACAGCTGCCCACCCAGCTGCCCTCTGAGGTGAATATCTGCTCTGGCACTTGGACTTCTCTAGGGTCTGTTTCTCCCACATTTTCTCACTCATCTCTCACAGTTGCTGAACAACATCCTTTGCCTTTTCTTACATGTTTCCAAAGAAGCTTTATCAGCATCCCTGACAGCCTCAACTTTGCCTCAGCAGCTGGAAGTGGCTGTGTCTGCCACAGCACCACCTTTCCCACAGAATCCTCCCCCTCCAACTACCCCTACAATCCTTTCCCACAGAATCCTCCCCCTCCAACTACCCCTCAGCAGCAGCACCTGGCCACAGGTAGCAACTGTTCTATTAATATAAATTATTTTGTGAAGGATATAGAAACATGGAAACTGACACTGCTGCCAAGTAATTCTCTTCCTTGGGTTTGCTTTCCATGTGAGAAGGTAGTTGTGGAATAATTAAAGTTATCTCACCTCTCTCATTAGCCAGGCTTCTGCCTGTGAGCCATCCACTTGCACAGTGGAGCATCCCTGGCTGTCCCTGTGCACGCAGACCTTTGTCCCCTTTGCTCCTCCTTAAGGGTCATCTGGGGGAGAGGCAGAGTCTGGCCTCTCTGTATAACATGTTGACTCATCAGAGCCTAGTTACTTTAAATATCACTATGGGAAAAGTTAACAATGCAATAGTTCCTGGGAATCAGGAGGGAAGGTGATCAGCGGGGAGCTCTGGGGTGACCAGTCCTCTCCCTCAGCATAGTTACACTGCTCACAGCAAGAAAGGAGGCAAATCATGACACAATTTCAGACATGCTGAATGAATTTGAGAGCTGTCAGTAAAAAGAGCACTGGGGGGAAAAAAAAGCCATTTAATCTAACAGGCTCATATGGTCATATAAAAGCCCAAATGCAAGCACTTATCTTGTCAGTTTGCTCAGGGTGCTTGACAGACAGCTGAGCTCTCCTTGGTGGCTATCAGCACAGTGAAACCTCTGGAAGCTCAACATTCAGCAACCAGCCTATCTCCACATAAAGGCTGGTTCATCTGTCTCCCAGTGGTACTATCTCAAATCTAGCCCAAGACTGCCTCTTCTGAAAAGCTGCACTCTTCTGTGCTGACAAAAATATAAGGTCTTAATGTTTTAGTAGCCAGTAATCTTGGCCCAGTGCAAATAAACCATGTTTGCAATGTAATTACAATAGATCTAGCTTTAATTTTAGCTGAAATGCATTTTGAGTAAGTTAAACATCAATCAAATGTGCAACATTTAAAATATAGAGGCCTTTTACTGAAAAACTGCATCCACTCTCGCTGGTGCCAGAGAAGATTTACCTGCCTGGAGGAGGACAAGTAATTTTACATGGCTATTTTTCCTGCAGTGTCTAGGTTAATCTGTCTGGACATCGATCACTGCCTTTGAAAGAATGCTTTGGTAAATTAGAGACATGCATTCAGAGCTGCAGAGGGAACCCATCACTTAAAGTCTCACCTAGTCCTGAGCAGATATTTGCTGATCTAGGTGCCAAATACACAACCACAGGGGCAACACCACATGTAGGCACTGGAAAATCCCTTGAGCTGTTGGATAACCCAGCAGCACAGAGTGCAGAAGTCAGGAGACAGTGTGACTATGACCTGGATATATCATTACATATATAAAGTATTTGGATCAGTATTTTGCTTGATCACATTTTTTGCTCACCTTAATATTTCAGTATTACAGATGCAACATTATGACCAAATGAGAAAAAAATGAGGTAGAGTTTGATGTCAGACATAATCAACAGAATGGTTACATTTTTCTTTGTTTAATTTGGTTTTGTTTGTTTTTGGTCTTTTTTTCCAAAGACCAGTATAAAAACCTAGCTCAGTGCTTGCACTGAAATTTCTGAAATGCTCTTCAGGAATTAAACCTTTTTTTTAGCAATTGAAGAAATTAATTTTTCCAGATTGAACTAGACAGGTAGACAATAAGCAGAGAATCAGAAACTGCTTTCACAAGTGAAGGATCATGCTGCTTTTACAGTGTTGTCCCTAAGAACAGTCTGTTGTAGTCAAATTTAGTCTATCAATCAAGATAGGATGAGATTGTACACTTCCTTGCAAAAATGTGTGTAGAAGCTATATAATTAAATCAGGTATGGGAAGAATTATGTATATCTATAGCAAACAGTCTCTAAATGGCTATTTAATACAGCTGTCAGCAGGAAACTTCCAGTTCAGGAAGGCTTGATAACTCAAATTTCCAGAGAAAAACAACATTCTTTGCTATTGTCCCTTGGGAAAACATTAACTACAGGGAGCTGTGAGCAGAGGTTGGATTCAGGTCTCACTGGATCTCAGGTTTAAGTTGTCACAGCCCTTCCTGGCTGCAGGGTGCTTGTGCCACTTGCAGGGACAGGGTGGGGTGCAGCAGGTAGAACACCTGGTACATGGATTTACCTGTGTTCTGTTCCTTCCTTTAGGAAAAAAAAAAGTGTATTATTGAGGACATGCCATTTATCAAAGTAAAAAACTCCATCTATTTCAAATGCTACATTAATACTGAAAATAGCATTTCACACTTGCAGAGCTACTAAAATTTATAGCAGAAAAAAAACGCAGAATGCTCATTCACTTAGAGCTGGTGTGGTTATTTCTGCTGTATAAAATCCGTGTTGCCTGCTCTCTTCTGAAAGGGACATAACCACTGCAAGATCTCCACCACAGCAACTCCTTGGTCTGGCAGGATGACAGGGCTCTGGACATTCTTCTTCCCTCTGTGTCACAGACATCTTTTCATTAAAATCCTTTGGTTAGGATTTTTCCTGCTGAAGCTGAGAAGTTTCAGCAACAAAGTGTAAACAAGGGTTATCTGCTGCTGTGGAATGCAACAGGTGGATCTGCGATTGGTGTCCTGTGGATGTTTGGATTTACTGACCACTCCCAGCAGAGCTGCTCTCCCTCTCTGCTGAGACACAGATCTTTGTTATTCATTCTTTTCTATTCTTAGCTTAGCTAGCCTTCTGAGAACTTTTCCTTCTTTTTCTTTTTAGTATAGTTACAATGTATTATATATATCATAAAATAATAAATCAAGCCTTCTGAACGTGAGGTCAACATTCTCGCCTCTCTCTTCACCTCAAGACCCCTGTGACCGCCGTCACACCTCTGGTGGGAAGGGGCTTGGGGAAGTCCCAGACTCCTGCTTCTCCCTCAGAGCAGGTCTGGCATCAACACGAGACTGGGTCCGCTGTGGATCTGCCTGGGGGATCCGTGGAAGCCTCTGGGAGCGGCCATTTGGATCTCAGCCAACAGTGTGCTCGGAGAAGATGAAGTGCAAACAGCAGAGAATATGCACTCGTGCTAAAATCTGGCATTGGATTTGCTTTGCTTTTTGGGATGCCTCTTTTTTGCTGCGGTGTAAAAAGTTGCAGTGAGATAATCCGTTTAGTATGTCACAAAACAACCTTCCCATTTCTGATCTAGCAATAAACTTCAGAGGAACAGAGGGTCCTGCTCCTTCACAGCTAATGTAATTGTCAGCTGTTTGCAACCACGCCTCAGAAATTGAATCCTTAAAATTCTGCAGATTCTATATGTTAAAAAATAATTATTTAAGTTTAATGTGGCATACAGCCATGAAACGTTTTAAGCCAGAACACTTACAGGACAAAGAAACAACAAATGTGAATGTTAATCAAATCAATTTCTATGCAAATTTTAAATTAAGTTTCTCAGATTTCATTGCCATTGCTTACAAATATTTACTTTAGATCAGATATGAGCAGGAGATTCTATAACAACATATACTTCCCGCTGTATTCAGAAGTATTTGTTAATCTCAATAAAGTGTTACATATTCTCATCGTATCAGCCATGAGTATAGTACACTTTGCATCAGCAGAATAAAAAATTTATAAACTCTCTGGAAATTTTGCAAATTTTGTTCGTTTTGCCAAATAGTTTTGAAATATTTCTATTGTCACTGATTTCAGCATAATTTCAGCTCAGGTCAAATAGAAAATAATTTTCTTCAGAGATATGTAGTCTCAAAAAATTTTGCCAGGAGACAAAGTACTGGATCTAGAGATTTAACCTTTTATTAGTGGCAAATGAAACTACTTTTTTTAAAACAACCAAGAAATCTCTTTGCCCGCTGTTTCAATACAGGTAAAATTAATGTCTCAGTACGGTCATTTTCCTGAGTATTCTTCTGAGACTTGTAAAGTACAAAGTTTCATTTTTTCCTACACACACAAAAGGGAGCTAAACAAAACCATCAAACAATAACAAAATGTGCTACAAAGTTCAGTTGATTCAAACATGATTGACTCCACAGCAGAGTCTTTCAAACAGTTTCAGTAAATGTATTTGTGTCCTTCAAGATACATTTTCTATATAACAAAATAAGGAACATTTATTCCTGTCAGTCTTCCTGCAAAGCCTTTGGCACCAGGGGGATTTCCAGTTCAAACAGAAAAAAAGCCCACAATAAAGAACAATACTATAGGAGGGGTAGTAAAATTATAAATAGCAAAATTCAGACGTGCATTTTTTAAAATCCAAGTAGATACTCAATAGATTTTATCCCTATAGAGAATAAGTATTGAAGTTACTTAAGGAGGAAGAGTTTTAGAGACAGAAGCAGCTTTCAGCATAATTTTCTAAAGGAAGATGCTCTAAACCATTTTAAAAACAGTCTTTTTCTTTTTTCTGGATACTTGAACATGCCAGAGAAACCGCAGTTAAGTGTGCTATTATTTCTCCTATTTTTAGTGGTTACAAAGTTAGGTCTTGCAGCCTGCAAGTTGAAACAGTACTGTATGTGCATTTTGGACTTCTGAGACATATATATAAATTCAGAGAAGCTGTAACCTTTCAATATATATAAATTCACAGAACCTTTTCTCCCCTCCTTCTTTAGCCATTTCCAGGGATGTGACTGACCAGAGAAGGGCTGTGGGGATGCAAAGGGGGCAGGACCATACATTCCTCTTTCTCAGGAACATGTGCAGGAAATTAAAACCGTTTGAGTAAATGAGGATAATGCGATTGAGGCAATCTGTAAATTAATTGCCAGCCTATTTACCACGGATTTGTAATCTACCTTCAATGAAAAGAGCACAAATGTTAACGTGCGTGAGGGAGCACTGAGAATAGCAGCTCCAGCAAAATTTTCTCATTTTTCACTTTTTTACTGGTTTTAATTTCTGCCTTGAAGCTTCCGCACCCCCACCTTTTATAAAGCATATTTTCATTGATTTTTTGCCTTCCCAGTAAAATCCCTTGAAAAGCCGGGAGAAGGCAGGTGAGCGTTTTGCTGCGGTTTCCTTGGGTGTTGGAGAAGACCAGCTGCTGAATATTATCCCACAGCAACGGCAGTGCAAGCAATTCATGGACGAGGGAGCAAGCCACTACATGGAGCTAAACCTGCCTGAATAAAAGGGCTGAGCTGCTGCACCTGATCCACTCACCAGCAGCAGGTCCGGGTCGGCGCCGCAGGGCTGCCGAGGAGGCGGCAGAGGCGCTGCGAGGGATGCAGGATCCGGGGAAGGGAGGAGCGAGGCACAGCTCCGAGGCGCAGCTCCGCGACACAGCTCCGAGGGACAGCTCCGAGGCGCAGCTCCGAGGGACAGCTCCGAGGCGCAGCTCCGAGGCGCAGCTCCGCGACACAGCTCCGAGGCGCAGCTCCGAGGCTCGCTCAGCGTGCAGGGCTGCGCAGTGCCACGCACATCTCACACCTGCTGCAGGACGGGCCCGCAGCTGTGCTCCATCACCCCCGCGAGTCTCCGCCCTCTCCCTTTGTAGGGAGGGCAGGGCCGGGGCGAGCCCCGCTTCCACCTTTTCTCCTTTCGGCTGGGCAACTCGGCAGCTGCCACAACCCACCCACGCCCACAGTGGGGACACTGTCAGTGAAGGAGAGCATCCCCACCTGCCCAAGGCTTGCAGCCAAGAACAGGGCTGGCAAAGCCGGCAGGGTGGGGTGAATCCCAGCACGGCATGTCACACAACGCTCAGCTGGCTGTGATATCTTCTCACCCAGTATCCTGGAGACAGATACATTTTCCTTCAGTTCCAAATACCTGCAAAAATGCAAAGGCTTTTCTGAGCCCATCAGAGTGGGGTTTTCACAGCACAGTGTGTGGGTATGACATTGATGCTGTGGAAAGAACCAAAGGTAAGGCAGCCCGTGTTATACAAAGTAGGAGCACTGGTCCCCAGCTGAGGTTACTGGGCAGCATCAGCCACAGATTTCCAGGAGCTGTGCTAACTTGGAGCAGGACCACTGACAGGTATACCTCTTCTCCTATGTGATGCAGTTTTGCTTTCCAGGACAGACGTAGCTTCCAATAACCCCAAAGATGATTTTGGACAAACTCTGGGGGATACTGAAGGAACTCTTTCAGTTCTGTGGGCACTGTACCACATGAGGGCTCTGCCAGAGCTTTGACAAATGCATGACCCCATGGAGTCACAATCTTTCTCCTTGGGAGATGACACAGAAGAGTACACGTTATGGATGGTTTCCATTTAAAATCATGATTTTTTAAATAATCTCTTTTTCCTAGCAAGACTCATCACTAATTATTAAATATCAAGGGCACCCATAAGAGCTCTCCTGGACCAAACACCACAGGGCAAGATCTTTTTATGTAGCTGTAACCTGGGATGGGTAAGTATATAATTGTTCATGAACCATGCTTCTGAGACTTTGGTCTTTCTTTTATCAATGACTTGATAATAATTAACTCTCTACTGTATTTATATAAGACTTAGAAGCATGCCACCAGCTAGTGAAATCATTGCATGGTCCCAGTGGCATTTGGAAAGGTGCACATGTCTCCAAGGAGGCACAGAAATACTGCTATCTTGTTCAGGGAGAGTGTGTCTGCAGCCTGGGCTGGAAACCTCAGCAGACAATTTGTAGTATCAGATCTGGCCTTTCCCCAGGCAGCTTGGATGAAGGACTTAAAAGTGTAATAAGTTGCTACACTGGGATGAGCTGTTGACTCCCTAGAAAGCCCTGCAGAGAGACCTTGACAAGCCGGAGGGCTGGGAAATCACCAACCACATGAACTTTAAAGACAAGTGCTGTATTTTGCTATTGTTGGGACAGGACAACCCTGGATGTACGGACAGGCTGGGGAATGAGAGGCTGGAGAGCAGCACTCTGCAAAGGGCCCTGGATGTGCTGGTCTATGGAAAGTTGAATGTGAGTCAGTGCCCTGGCAGCCAGGAAGGCAAGCCTGTCCTGGGGGGGGCATCAGGGACAGCATCACCAGCTGGGCAAGGGAGGGGATTGTCCTGCTCTGCTCTGGGCTGGGGCAGCCTCACCTTGAGTGCTGGGGCAGTTTGGGGTGCCAATATATAGGAAAGTATGAACTATAGAGAGCATCCAAAGGGGGACAACAAAGATGGTGAAGGGCTTTGAGGGGCAGCCACACCAGGAGTGGCTGAGGTCACTTGGTCTGTTCGGCCCGGAGAAGAGGAAGCTGAGGAGAGACCCCATTGCAGTCACAGCTTTATTGTGAGAGGAAGAGGAGGGACAGACATTGACCTCTTCTCTGTGGTGACAGTGACAGAACCCTGGGGAATGGCCTGAAGTTGTGTCAGGAGAGGTTTAGACTGGATATTAGAAAAAAGTTTCTTTGCCCAGAGGGTGGTTGAGCTCTGGAAAGGCTCCCCAGGGAAGTGGTCACAGCTCCAAGCCTGCCAGGGTTCAAGAAGGTTTTGGGCAATACCCTTAGGTACATGGTGTGGTTCTTGTGACTGTCCTATGATGGGCCAAGAGTTGGACTTTATGATCCTTCTTGGGTCCCTTCCAACTCAGGATATTCTTCCATGAGCTAGGAAAAACCAGAGCACTTGCACAGGATGCAGAGAGAGGTGAGTGTTGCTCTCAGGATGACTGGTGCTCCAGCTTAAACCAACCAACCAACCAACACAACAACAAAAGGAGATGAAAAACTGTGGTTATTTTGTTTGCACAGGTATTTGCTCGACTTTTAAGAGCCAATATGACTTGGTTTCTTTTTTTAATTGTGGGCACAGGTATCCTTGAGATTGTTTCTGAATGTGTCAATTCACAGTTGTTCCTGTCTTCAGGAGTGGAGCAGACTCCAGAGAAGGAAAGCCCCAACTGATGCATGCATTAGAGTCTGAACATGGAGTGAAAGGAGTTCTGCCTTCCTGCAGTTTCAGCAGCTGGCCAGGAGCAATTTAACTTCACAGGGAAGTTTTTTCTCTTAGACACATGTATAGACAGTCTGAAGGGACTGTGTTATCAGCTCTGGTAGCTGCTAGGATTTTTAGTGGTCCTGTATAAAGATAGCACAGAGCCATTCACATTCAAATAAGCAATAAAAGAAATGCGTTGTAGGAACATGATTCCTCAGAGATAAGATTACATATTTCATTAGGGAGAGACAGAGCGCACTTTGGCGCCTCATCAGCTTTGCTGCTTCAGGGCTCCCACAGGGATCAAGGTTCACATATTGCTGCAGGGCTTGAAACCTGTGCCCTCAGGAGTGCAAAACTCAGTAATGAATCCTACCCTAATAAATTTTTTTCTATCTTACTGTTTCCAAGGTCATGCCTCCCCCACGTGCTTATTTGTCAGACAATGCACAAAAAGTTATCATAAATTTTCCCTCATCTATCTTTGGGCAAACCTGTGGTATGTCACAGGATTACTTAAGGTTAGCAACTGATTCAATACAGAGTTCAACCTTTCACACTTCTGTTTTGTGCTTGGTCACATGTGAGGCACATCCATAACATGCATGAGAGCTTTAGTCAGTCCACAACACATAAACCCTGAGATGTTAAACACAACGTAAGTGAGGTATCACCTTATCAGACAGTCCCTCCAAGCAGCTTGCATGTTCTCTTTAAATATTAAATCTGGCTGAAGGTCACCACCAGCTGTCCATTAACCAAAATAAAAGGGTAAATCTGCTCAGCAGCAACACCAGCCAAGGTGTGTCCTGAGCTGCGCCCCTTCTTTGTTTGGAATGAATGGAGCTTTCACCTCAGCACTGCGAGGCAATGTTTAAAAAAATCATAAAATTTTATTGCAAGGAGAAGGAAACACACCTTGTATGAGTAATTGCTGTTGAAAGATTAAAGGTGACGAACCTCAAGGAATGGATGTAGACATTGAGTCAAATGTTGATCAACATGATGCTTACCAGGAATTCTCCTGAGCTGCAGATCAGGCTGGCATGATACTGTGCCGTATTTGCAGCTTGGTGTCAAACCTCTCAGGTGTCACCCTGTTCTTCTAAGTTCTTCTAAGCCTTCTGATGTTTACATTTTTGTAATGAAGTTTCTCACGCACATTTCATGTAATAATGATTGTTTTGCATTCCTTTCTGGAGGAGGAGAAATTTGATAAACTCTTGGTTTGACCAGTGTAGCTGGAGAAGTGGCAATTTCATCCTCCAATCCATGGTCACTTTTAAAAATCTGTAAATATTAGAGTAAAAAATAAACTATGCTTTTTTGCCTTAGATGTTTCATGCATGTCGTATGCATGTTGTTTAACATTCCCATAACAATGACTTAAACTGTGCCCCAGAAAAGTACCAGTTAAATCACTGTGATGTTAACATCACATATTTCACTTGAGTGGGAGATTTCCTAGCAGGTTCCCTGTTGCTCAGAGTGAGCTGCATTTCACTGATGTGTTCCAACCTCCTGAATTTAGGCTTAGAGCTATAATCCTTCACAACCTTGCTTTGTCTTACAGGTGTTTTGACTCTACCTTGCTTTGCAGGCCAAAACCTGGCTTAGTTGAGAATTAACACACCTGGGAGATATCTAACACCTCTCAGTGAACACAACAGTCTCTTAGGCTGCTAACACCAGATATTCTTCTAATATCTTTCCATGTCTGCAGTCATGTTTTCCTCCCCTGCTCTCTGATTTCTTTGAGACAGCAAGTCCCAGGGAGGGAGTTAAAGCACCCCAATGTCAAGCACTGCACCCTCTGTGAAATGTCCTGAACACAAACAAAGGGCAAGGACAACTTTATAGATACCTTCAATTTTTGCACCCATTCATATCTGTTCTAATACGTAGCAGTGACTGAGATATTTCTTTCTCACTGCTAAATTGTTGTGATCTTTGGCTGGAACAGAAATGCTTTGTCATGGTGAAATTGCCTGTGGACAAACAGCAGCAGCAGAAGCAGCGGGGCAGTGCTGAAGAACTGTCCCTCCTTCATGTGCTGAACTGCAAAGCAGAGAAACAAGAGGAGCTCTCAGCATCCTTCTTCCCTGGTGCCCTCTGGTGACTGACACTGCTCTCCCAGCTCCCACTGCACAGAATCCTGAAACACAAACCTGCTTAGGGGCCAGGCCTTGGGGAAGAAAAGAAATAGTATCGATTTGGTCCATTAGCAACAGTGTGGGATGTGAAACTTGGTGGTCTGGTTTATTTCCCTGTAGCTCATGCAGGCAGCACCACCACTGCTTTGCACCAAAAATGAAGGAGCAGCAAAAGAGCTTCTTGAAAACATAGAGAACCACCCTGGAAATGTAGGAAGGCTGTATCAGGAGAGGCTTGCATTAGTTGTGCTTTTACCACCATCCACTACATCAATACTCACACTGCATTAGCCTTGAAGAGAGTGTCTGATCTGATGCTCAGGGTCATACCCCACTACATCATCTCGTGTCCCTGTGGGATCAGTGCAGAGCTGGGGATGTTTAGCCTGGAAAAAAGGAGGCTCAGGAGAGACCTTATTGCTCTTTACAACTACCTGGAAGGAGTTTGTGGAGAGGTGGGGATCAATCTCTTCTCCCAGGTAAACAAGTGACAGGATGAAAGGAAACGAAAGGAAACGTCCTCAAGTTGTGCTAAGGGAGCTTTAGATTGGATATTAGGAGAAATATCTTCATGGAAAGAATGGTCAGGCATTGGAACAGGCTGCCCAAGTGGTGGAATCACCAGCCCTGGAAGTGTTAACAAAATGTGTAGATGTGGCACTTGGGGCTGTGGTTTAGTGGTGAACATGGCAGTGTTAGGTTGATGGCAGGACTCAGTCTTGGAGGCCTTTCCAACCTTATCAGTGTGCTTTGTGAGACAGCCTGTCTCCCATTTCCAGGAGCCCTTCAGACTGTTTGCAAACATCCCCCAACTTAATTTCTGCCTCCAGAAGCAGTGGGAGCGCCACTCCTCTGGTGTGTACTGGAGCCAAAATAGCTCAGGGTTTCAAATAACCCGAGGTGGAACACCCATTGCCTGTAATTAGCATACCACGTCCAGGAGCTGGAATGACCTGAAACTCAAGAGAAACCCAGGCATCCCTAACACTTGGGGAGAAGCTCTGCTGGCAAGAGCATCTTGTGCCTCAACAGCAGAGCAGCCAGAACTGTGATCTGGAGCTGGAGGATGCAGGAGTTGAAATCACTTAGAGCATCAAATACCTTGAGCTTTAAGCAGCTGGAGCATTTATCAGTCAGAGCTGTGAGAAACAGGAGCTTCCCTAATCCAAACTAGCTGGGGTGTCTATCAACTGGAGCCAGGGTGTCTGTCACCCAGGCACCACATGGGGTGTCCTCTGCAAGGAGCTCTATGTTGTCCTATATACCAACAGTTCTATTATCATTATAGTACAAGGATTCCATATCACCAGAATTTCATACCCCCCTCAATGTTTCTCACCGGCAACTCCTCTAAGCACTGACTGTTCCTGGTCCTTGCAGCAGCCATCTGACTCCAGATCCCACCAATCCACTCTTTTATAACACTGTTCTTATTGGCTACAGGTGTGGCCTGTTAACATCAGGCCTGCTCCTGATCTTTAGTGATTGGTCCAGCTGCAACTCGTTGGGGGATAAGATTACATTCTCTACCACCTTCATTTACCCACACTGTATCCCCCTACAGCTCTACCCAGCAAGGAGCCTGGCCCCTTCTTTTGTGGATTATATACCTGTCACATGCTCCTCACTGCAAGAAGGGCCCCTCTCAGTCTCATTCCTGGCAGCAGAAGTGAGATGAGGGTGAGCCAGGCTCCTCTGGGCAGCCCTGCTCCGAGGGGCTGCAGGTGAGGGGGCAGCACAAGGCAGTGGAGTCCCCTCTGTAGCTAAAGAAGGAGAGGCATCAGTCAGTCAGAGCTCCTGGTGGCACACCCCAGAGACCCTCAGGAGATGCCTGTCCCCCTCCCTATCCAGAACAGCCACATCCCTCCCAGAAGGGCACTCCAGGAGGGGCATTTGCACAAACCCCTCAGTGAAGCAGGGTGCACTTTGCCCTGACTATGTGCACAGGAGCTGTACCCACAAACACTGGGCTGTCCCCAGCACTACACAGAGCTCCTGGCAATGGGGTGCAGCTGGGCCAGACCAACTCTTGGTTCACCTTTCCTGAGCTCCCTTCCAAGATCCCAAGGCCCCCAAACATTAGGCACAAACCTCCTAGGACAGGCTTTGGTCTGGGGGGCTGTGACAGATCCCCACATGGTGTTGACCTCCCTCTGGCATTGTTTGCCCCCACCCATATTGATACAGTGCCAAGAAAGGCAGCAGGAACAGAACCAACCCAGCCAGCCCTCAGAGGGGATCTCAAGTGCTTATCCATCACCCACAATGAGGTTTTCCTGGTTATGCTGGGCTTCTCCCACCCTAGGCAGCAGGGAGAGACCCCCTTGACAGCATGGCTGGGTGTGGGGCTGTTTGGCCATCACTGTGGGCACTCACCAGGCATTGCCTGCAGCTCCTGAGCCCCTTGACACTCCTTGGATGAGGTAGGCACTTTTGGCTCTCCCCCAGGCTTGGGGCTGGCTGCTCCTGGCTCCTTGCTGCATTTCCACAGCACGGCCTGGGCAAACAAAGCCCCGTGAGGACACAAGGGAAAAGCTGTGTCAAGAAGGACCTGTCTTAGCACCAGCAAGGAAAACGATCATCACGAGCATCCCGGTGTGAAAAACGCCAATTATTTGTTTTCAAAATTTTAAAAGTTTAACAGTAATAAAATGGTTATAAAAATAGTAATACAATTAGAGTAATAATAATTTGGACAATTTGAATTAGGACAACATGAGACAACAAATACAAAGACTTACGGACATCTGGGTACCTTTTTCTGGGCACGAAAAAGGACACCCCTGAACAAAGGATTAACCCTTAAAAGCAACAGCCTGTTGCATATTCATACACCTCATACATGATGCATAAATTCCATTGTAATACAGGATTCTGTGTGGTCATCATCACCTTCTTCCTTCTAATCCTAACAGCGCCTTCGAGGCAGGAAGAAGTTAGTTTCTTCTGATAAGAGGGCAATAAATTCTTCTTCTCTGAAAGATTTAGGTGTCCTGTGGCTGCTATCTCACTGCAAGTCCTTTCTTTAAAAAAAGTATCCTACATAGCATCGTTTCTATTTTAACAATTTTTGTAACCTAAAACTACATTTAACACACTAATTAAGAGAATTAATACAGCATTACTTTGTAACACAACACATATAATATTGAATTTAATATTTGCGAAAAGCCAATCATAAAATACATGCATTTTTCGCACCGGTCTCGAGGGAGGCATCACAAGAAAACCACAACCATGCTGGCCCCAGCAGGCTGGCAGCGGCCCGAAGGGAGGTGGGAAAGCACAATGCAGGACTCCTCGAGCAGGAAAGGAAGGTTCAGCGCTACTGACAGAAACGCCTCAGGACCCGGAAAACATCCCTATTTCGGGCATAAGCAGCCGCGGGGCGCGGGGACTGCTGCCCATCCAGGGCTGACTCCGATCGGGAATTGCTGCCACGGAGGTGCCTCCCCTGGGGGTGCCGTGGGCAGGTCCGTGTCCCTCGATATCCCTGGGCCATGGTGCCATCCCAATGGCGCTCAGCCCGAGAGTCCCGGTGCTCCTGGGGCGGGGCAGATGAGGCAGCGCGGAGTCCTGGCACACGGCGCTGGCACAGCCTGCAGGGATCTCACGGGAGAAGCGGGATCCCCGAGGAAAAACCGAGCTTGCTGCGCCTCCTTGTGTGCACCACGAGGGTGGAACACCGGCAGCAAGTGGGACAGCCAGGGACCGCCCGCTCCGGGATCGGGATCGGGATCCGGGCAGGTGCAGCTTCGGGCTTTAGGACTCCGTGATGCGGAGCACCTGCGACAAGAGGCTTTTCCTTCCTGCCGCTGCTGGCAGCACCTCGGCGAGGGTCGTGCTGGTGGCACCCTAAATAATGAATACAGGTGAGTGATCTTAAGTACATACTCGCTTTAGTAGTGGTCATTTGTAGTTACTTCTAATAAAGAAATTCACAGAAACAAAACCTCTGCGTCCTCGCGTCTGCTCAGCAGCCTCCTGGCTGCTTCTGGCTCGGGGTGGAGGACGTGGGAATTGTGGAGGTTCATGGCTTTGTCCCTGGTCCGGATGGACCAACCTCTGCATGCACTGGAGGAGAAAGAGACCCGGGGAGGAGACTCCATGATCAAGGACGGGCGTAGAAGGATGCCAAGCAGGAATGACTGTCAGGGAAGCCCAAAACAACCATCGCTGTGGGAGGAAAGATGGGGACAGGGAGCATTTGTCAGTCAGGGAGCCCCGTTCTGGGGACTCACTGGAAAGAGGGGAGCTCATCACTCCTGGCTGTGTGGCTTAGAAGTCCTGGATCTTGGGTGCTCTCAGCACTCTCGTGGGCTCCTGCAGCAGCAGCAGGGCCGTCACTGAACCGGCCCCTCAAACCAGGCAGCTGCATGTGCTGTGCACTGGGGCTCAGAGTCTGCCCTCAGCCCTGCTCTGCTGGCTGGCAGGGGGCACAGGGATTTGGGACCAGGAGGGAGCAGAGGTGGCCCAGCACGCCTGTGACATCAGTTCCCACAGCAGGCCCACTGCCAGCTCCTGGCTTCGGCTGGCACCACGGCACAGCCGCTTTCCCCTGCTCCTCTGTGCACGTTTACGTGTGCAAACACACACGGACACGGCGCCAGCAGCGGCACAGCCTCGCCCCTTCGCACCCGCGGCAAATGCAGCGGGAGCTGTGACGGTGAGAACAGGCCAGTGGAAAATGTATTTTTGAATAAATTCCCGTCCTGTCCTGCAGGTGCCAGCACAGACGCACAGATTTGACAGAGCCTCCGGGCCCCCTGCAGCCGTCTCTGGGCAAAGCCCCACCTTTCTCTGTTCAAACCAATAAACTTTAAACCAATCTGAGCCAGAACAACACCAGTCCCAGACTTACCTCTTCTCTGTTTGTCACCATGGTAGGCAATGGATAAACCTTCGCACCCCCAAGCCCCAGCTCTTCCACCCAACACCCGCGAGCTGCAGGGGTCTGACCCACAGAGAAGCCATTCCTGTGGGATGGTCTCTTCACTATGTTTGTGTGGGGAAAGCAGAGTGACTGGGAATCCCACAGTATCACCATCACTTTCCACTAGTGTCTTGGTGCTGGCGACAGTCCAGGCATTCATGGGGATGGGTTCAGTGCTCTGGGGCCTCTCTGAGCAGAGGGCAATGCTGTCACCAGCTCTGCACATTGGTGGTGTCCACAGAGAAGTTGTTCCCATAGCAGATTTGGCATTTGTTTTATCTTCCCTCATTGAATTTTGTGGTCTGGCCTCATTCCAGTGTGGGTGGGCAAGAGAAAGCCTCATTTACCTGACAACCTCATCATGCCTCTGGCCACAGAGCCTAGAAAAGTACAGCACCAATTCTGATGCTGCAGAAAGACACAGGCACATAAATAACAACACACAGGCAGGAAGACAGACAATGCTTTTATTGCTGGCTTTACCAAGAGAAAAGGGGACCGAGCACAGTGAAGGCAAATTCCTCATGGTGCACATCCCAACATGCAGGGCAGCAGCAGCTCCTGCCTGCAGCGATTCCACAGGGTGCACTGAAGACAGCAGCATCTGCAACGGGATAGGAGAGCAGGACCACCCTTTACTCAGCCATTACTGCTCTGGCACTGCTGCAGCCCTGTGTCTGGAGTCAGGTGCCAGAGGAAAGGGAGACCCCAGGAAGGCACTGGTGCTGTGCAGCAGTGACAGAGCAGTGCCAGCCCCCCCAGTTACCAGAATATGCCCATTGCCCTCCTGCGGTTGATGTCTCTCTTTAGCTGGCAGAGCGCACACGGGGCGCAACACCAGATGGAGCAAAAGTCTCGCAGGATGGAGCCCTGTGGAGCAAGGGACATTCATGGAAAACCCCTTCCCACACCAAGCGTTAAACCTTTCAGCCTTCCTATTTTACATTGTCAGCACCCCATGGGAGCTCACTTGGGCCCTGCAGCATCCTGCTGCTCATATCCAGCAAGGATTGGGATGAAGCAGCATGTGCTGGGGTTGCCTCCAGCTCACAGTGCTGAGGCAGATATGTCCCTAACTCCTGGCCAGCTGGGATGCTCATGCAACTCCTCATCTCTGCCCTTCCCCTTGGGCACCCCTTTCTCCTTCCTTGAGCCCCCAGCTCAGCACCCATCCTGTGGCTGCTGTCGCTGTGGGGGCAGGCCCCCGAGCTGGGCACTCACTGGGATGTTGTATCTGGTGCGGTACAGGGTCCTCATGGCCACACTAGAGCCACACAGGCAGCACTCGTCCATGTCCCCAGCCACCTGGCAGTTCAGGCAGAAGAAGCAGAACATCCCACAGAGACCTGTGGGACAGCGAGACGTGGACTTGGCCGATGGGTGCAAATACAGAGGGGGAAAAGCCAGCTGAGAGCTGTGGCTCCTGACATCAGGCAAGAGCTGCTCTGCCTGCAGGACCCATGGGAGTGGGGTTTGTGGCAGGGTAATGCTGCAGGAGGAGCAGGAAACACATCACAAGCATCAGCAGGGATGAGGGCTCCGTATGTACTCACATACACCGCAATCGGAGCAGCAGTCCAGCAGCCCTGTTTGCCACTCCCCAACAGGCTGTTGGGCAGCTGAAAACTGGGGTTGGACTGTAATCACAGTTTGAGAGGCCATTGCCAGCAAGGGTTCAGGTCCCTCCAGGCAGTTGGTGGTCTGGAAAGAAAAGCCATCAGAGGAAGATGCTGCAGGTGCTTCTGAAGTGGCGTCTTGCTCAGGCTGCTGCATTCAGAGAGAGCTCCTTGGGGAGTCCCCACTGCCAGGGTAATGCCCCTCTCACCACAAAGGGGGGGGCACAGCTCTGCCAGAAGCTGCCACTACCCTCTGAAGGAAAGCCCTCTCTAAAACCAGTCTTCCACCAAAGGCAGCAGCACATCATCCTATGCAAGTAAAACGTCTGTAAAAACAAAGGTCCCTCTGCTTCAGAACTGCAGCGCTTCAACACCTCAAACTAGTCTTTTCATCTCCAGGTCATCTTTCATCATTGTCTGCATAAAATCACATAAAAATATCTGTGTAAAATTGTCTGTGTAAAATTGTCTGCATTTTGGGCAGGTTTTGGGGGGTTTGTTTTGTTTTGTTTATGATCACAGTCTCCCAAAGTTACTACTGCTCAGTTCTGGTCTCCCCAAGCTCTCAGGAGCCCTGCCACCAGTTCCTATTCCTCCTCCGCTGAACTGTCTGTGCCAACACGTCATCCTCCTCCTCCTCAGTCTTGTGGGGTCACCATGGCCTGTGGAGTTCTTCTCCATCCCATCCTTCCTCAGCAACGGGCTGTGTCTTCTGAGAGCAGAAAAGCTCCTACTTCACAGTACCATCCCCAAAATCACTTGACCAAAGTAACAACTCCACCTGCACCTCCATCAGTGGCCCCTTCCCTCTCTGCCACCCCTGCAAGGCACAGGACCAGCTTCTGCCACTCTCAGTTTTGGTTTTGGAGCTTTAATTAAAACAAACAAAAAAAAAAGTTTGAGGATTCTCCCACAGAACTCCCGTGCAGACACACTCCCTGCCCTTTGCCCAAGCTCAGCACCACTTTGTTAAGACTCTAAGAGGATTGTTTTCACACCAGAATTGCACAGTTACACAAAGTTAAGTATTAAATGACACAAGAAATGGGGTGGAAAAATTCCTATGCCCAGCACTCAGACTGTGCCATTGAGCTCATTACTCAAGTCAGAGTGGCACTGGCTGTGGCACTGCATTTGCACTGACTAATGGCAACAGGTGGCAAAGGGTTGCTGGCTCTGCTGGAAGCTCCTGTGACTCCCCAGCAAAACAGACACACCCCAGCTGTCAGAAACAGCCTGTTGCTGTAGGATGAGCCCCTGTTCCTGGCAGTCCCAGGAAGAGGAAAAGGGTTGCTGAATTATGGTGTAAGAGGGAAGAAAGCTGGTAAAAATCTCCACATGGTTTGCTCCTGAGTTTTTGCAGCTTTCTGCAGGCAGTGGAAGCATGGCTAGGCTGTCCCCACCTGAGACACCTGTGAGTGCAGCAGGGGACACTGCATCCATCATCCCTTTCCGGACACCTCCTGGCCCTGCCTTGGCCAGCTGTCCCTGTTTGTTCATCTGTGAGATCTCAGGTGATTCCCATCCCCGCTGCAGCCAATGTAACACCTCCCAGCACACCAAATCAGCAGCCCCTTCAGGAAGCCTTACACACAATGATTTAAGAAGAACCAGGAGGGGCAGGGGAGGAGACAGACCCTGGACAGGCTGTGCAGGGGTGAGCCCACCATGGGGCTGGGATGTTCAGGGATGTTCAGCAGCAGGCAGGACCACAGGGACCACAGGGAGAATTGTGCACAGGAGCAGCAGCAGCAGCAAGAGAAATTTTAGGGACAGGATTCCTCCAGTCAGGCTTCTTCCCCTCCCCAGATACGAGCACACCACATCCCTGCACAGGTGGTGGCTGCAGTGCAGAGCAGGCAGCAGCAAGGAGAAACCTCTGCCATACACTCAGCTACTGAGAGATAGGCCAGGCCCAGCACAAAAAAATGTATCACAATTTCACAATTCACACCCCCATGGCATCACCAGCCATGCTGGAATGACTGATGGGGGCAAAAGCATCCTGAGGTGCATGCAGCTTCATTTCACCAACAGCCAAGGTCATAAAGCTGCATCTATGGACACTGTGTGTGCACAAATACAGTGCACTATGTGAGCAACACAGCACAAAAACTGCTGTCCTCCACCTCTGCTCCCCACATCTGTGAAGATGCCTTCAGCAGCACCCACTACACTGTAGTTAACCCTGAAGCAGCTTTCCAGGTAGAAAACCTCACCTTTGCTTCCACCCTTTCCCCTTGCCCAGCATCACCACTTCAGCCACAAGCAGTTTCCGTACCAGACCAAAGCAAAGCCATGCCGCACGTACTTTCCAAGGTGTCCTTGTCCCAGCAGAGACGTGTCCTTTTCCTGGTTCTCATGCTTTATATGTGCTCTGGCAAGTGACCTCTGCTCCCTCTGACTAACAGAGCAAAAGGTAGCTTAGGTGCAGCTCTGCACAATGGCAGCTTCCCTGCTGCATTCCTGCTGCCAGCCCTCACCTCTCCCCACCCAGTTGTTCTCCAGGCCCAGAGCCCTGGTGGGAGAGGTTTTCCAAGGAGGGCAGTTTGTTCCCAGGCTCCTGTGCTGCCCTAAGCCATGTGCTGTTGGAGGGGCAGCACCATTCCTTTGTCAAACCCGAGCATCTGCAAGAACTGTCTGTAACTGCACTGGCTGACACAGGGGCGGCCTTCCTCAGGCTAAAAATGCATTTTTCTGCATTGCCAGGGGTCATCCCTCTGAGCCATCTGGGTTTAAGCAGTTGGGAGTGCCATCACACACATCCACCCCTCAGCATGGACAGAGCCGCTACTTACCCATAAAAAGCTTTGTGGTAAAGGGGAAGGTAGAGTGGGGACAAAAAAAAAATCATATTCTCCTTAAAGAATGAAGCTGGGAGATATTTTCAGGGATCAAAAGTCCTTTAGCATTTCTCTTGAGATTGATGGAGAGAGGGTGGATGCAACCTCCACCTTCAGGGTGGGAATGCAGGGCTCACAGCCCAGTGCAGACAGATGGGCAGTGTAATGCCATGCAGGAAGATTGGCACTATTTGTACCTAGAGAGGACACAGATAACCTACAACCCAGACAGATTTTTTATTGCAGGTGTGGAAGAATTCATGCTCAGGGTCCATATCTCTTCAACATCAAGGTGAGCTGGTGCCAGGTACCCCATGCCTCTCTATTCAGAAAGTGTCACTCACCAACAGCAGGAGTCACTTGACTGCAGGAAGACCTGGCTCTGCCCTGCAGCAGTAGTCATTTTCCCAAATTTTAAAACTTGGATGAGCAACACTGACTCCTTCAATGTACTAAATATCCTTTCTAATAGCTGATCCAATAACAAAATACTAGTGAAAATCTCTCTCTGCAGCAGGCACAGGGAAATCTCAGCTACACCAAGGGCTGCTGAGATGGATGGAGCAGGAGAAGGATTGGTGCTCTCAGGTGGTGCAAGAGTGACACACACAGAGGTAGGAAGACAAATTCAAAACTTTATTTCTGCAGTTAAGTAGGGAAAATCAAATGCAGTCAAGGCAAGCTCCACATGGTGCATTTCCCAACAGTCAGAGCAGTGGTGATTCCTGCTTGCAGCAGCTCCAAGGATGCAGCGAGGATGGCAGCCTCTGCAACAGGATGGGAGAGGAGTGTCAGGACTGAGATGTGCCTCACCACACTCTGTGTATCACCCCTCCTCCTCCCTCCACCCTGCACAAGGTCCCCAGTGACATTTTGCTTCAGGACATGTCACTCTGGCCAACTGTCCATGGCCATTTCCCCACTGCAGCAAACTTGGTCTGGTGTCAAGATGTTGGCAGGAGAGGCTCTGGGAAGTGACCTGCGTGTGTGTGACAGCAGCTTTATGGACCAGCACCACCATCCCTGGCTTACCAGAATATGCCAAGCTCCCTCCTGCGGTTGATGTCTCTTTTCATTTGGCAAACAGAGCAAACAGTGCACCACAGGGTGACACAGTAGTCAGAGCAAATGGACCCCTGTGAGGGAGACACAGGTTAGGGACAGAGGCTTCCCAGAGATCACGTTCCAGCCAAGAAAATGTTAATCGCATTCCAGGTCAAGTACTCTTTTCTTCTCAGCAGGCTGCAGCATCCTGAGTAGAAAACACTGAAGCCTTGGGCTGGCAAACCCCAGGAACCACGGAAAGGAAGGAAGGAGCCCTTTGTGCAGGCTGCAGATAGCAGCTTATCTTTTGACTTCTGACGTTCAGACTGGGAAGAAAAAACGTTCACAGGAAGAGACAATGTGGGGAAAGTGAACTTGGCACCCTATGGTTTGCCCTTGGGATGGCAGCAACCACCTCCCCCGCAGGAAGAAACACCCTCACATAGGCACTGTCCACCTTTCTCCCAGACCTGATCATGGATCTTTATCTGTGTAACCAGCTTCACCTATTCTTTATTCAGCCCACAGTTATCTCAATCAAAGCTCCAAGACAGAAGCAGCGCTGAGATGGATACGAATGGGAAAAGAAGGGGGAGTGGCAATTCCTCCCTCAAGCGCAGAGAGAGGGGCCTTGGGGCGCCCTGTCCTTCAGGCCCGCAGTGGGTGAGGGGCAGGCTCAGCACTCACCGGGATGTTGTATCGGGTGCGGTACAGGGTCCTCATGGCCACGCTGGTCCCACACAGGCAGCACTCGTTCATGTCCCCAGCCACCTGGCATGCCAGGCAGGGGAAGCAGAACATCCCGCAGCAGCCTGGCAGGGGAAGAAACACAGCCCTGGCTGAGGCTCTGCCTGCCGGCCTGGAGCTGCCAGAGCAGCTGGGAGAGCCAGGCTGCCGGGCTGCGCTGTGGCACCACCACAGAGGCAGCAGGGCAAGGAAAGCGTGTCCAAGGCACTCACAGACGCCACAGTCGGAGCAGCAGTCCATCAGGCCTGTCTGCCACGTGCACCTGGAGACAGAGGACATGGCCGCGCCGAATTGGGGCTGGATCGTCACTACGGTTGGGGCAGCCATTCCCAGGCCCTCTTCTGAAAGAGACAGGAAACAGGAGAGTCGGTGAAAAACCCGTGCTTGGTCTGAACCTCCAACCAAACTGGTGGCTACCACCCTTCAGCAGGCCTCCTTCTGCCCAGCTCCCTAGCTGCCACTGGAGGGGATAGAGCATAACCATATCTTGCCTGCATTTCTATCTGTTCAAGGTTTTTGCATTATCTGCCATTTTATCCAGTCTTCAAAATAACATCACTCATGTTCCCCACTCCACTCCATAAAGGCTTTGCTAGTGCTTAGGCATGACTCATTCCCCTTGTGCTGAACTGGGCAGTGAACCCAAGCTAAAGGGAGTGACTTGGGCATTCCAGTTGTTGGACTTGGTGTATTTTACACAGCATGGGCACAGGGTATGTGGGAAGCAGCTGTGGGCTCATTTCCTCTTAACAAAGCCAGGTACACACAAAAGAGTAGTATAGAAAACTCGTATCTCCAGTTTCCTGATGTAGGGAGCCACAAAGAGAGAAAATCAATGTCCAAAGTCTGAAACATTCTCCTTGCCTTTATGTGGTTAAGCAAGCAAGTAAACCTTGAAAATCAGTAAACCTCAGGTCTAAAATAATAATAATGATGATGATTATAATGATAATAGAATAGAATAGAAACAAGAGCAATTTCTTTCTGCTTCTAATTCCCAAGCCAAGTAAAAAAGCACAAAGCTTTTCTAGGTAACAAGTCTAAGAAAGTTTGGGCTTGGGTGAGGTTCTCTGAGATAAGATAGACTGCCTGCTCACATTTGTTGTGCCTTCCTTTCTGTAAATTGAGTGGATTTATTTTATGTCTTAGAAACAGCAGTTTGACAAAGGCAGACCCACCCTACTGGGTGGTCAGCCTCTTCCTCCTCTTCCTCTTCCTCCTCCTCATCCTATTGCTTCTGAGCTCAGAAGCCAGAATAGAAACTGAAATGAAGGAGTGATGCTGGGGGAGGGGGAGCACTTTCTTTCTCCATAAGCACTTTCTTTCTCCAGAAATCCCACTCATGGCTTCAGCTGGCAGCACACACCAGCCTGCAAGCCCTGCGGGAGTGCAGCTGGGGGTAGTATCAGGTGTGTGCCCAGAGGGAAGTGCAACACCTCTGCCAACCCACAGCTTCCCTCTGCCTGGCAACAGCAGTGCCACCACACAAGTATTATTCACCTATTTTCTCCTCTCCTAGCTGCAAACAATAATGAAGAGTTTGAAGCATAGCTGCTTTTGCCACCAACAGCACACCCCATTGAAGGGACAAGCAGGCACACAGAGAGAGCAGGTAGCAAAAGCCATCAATATCCAAACTGCTGGCAGGGCAGCTCAGTTTAAACAGAGAGTACTGAGTACCAGTCAGATTCCTTCAACCCATTTATACAATTGTGTTAGCATCAGAAAGCAGTAAACAAAGGTAAACTCTCCATAATCCAGCTTTTGCACACAGCTTTCTAAATCCCATCCCCCCCCCCCCCCCAGTAGGATTTGCCATATAGTTTGATTTATGTTTTGTGCTAAGCAGAAAAAAAGAAAAAAAAAACCCTACCTTGACACTATTATCACACTCTTCCCAGGCTAACAAGTTAGTAATATTTCCATGCTTTTAGAGAACTAACCTGGTGAGCAGCCTTGCCTCCTCTCCCTGCACAAAGAGGCTCTGGCAAAGATGAAACTAAACTAACTCCCTCAGATGTTGTTGGCAGCCAGTAGTAAAAAACATACAAGTGGGAGGTAACTTGAAGGGGGAGGTCAGGAGCTGTGCCCTGTCCTTACAGCCACAGACTTTAAAAATGCAGAACACAGTAATTTATTTTTCCTTTTCCCAAGATTAGTTATTTCTTTTTTTAAAAAAATGTATGCATGCTTATTGTCTTATTCCCTTAACTTTGCCCACATGATGTTGCTACTCAGGGAAGAGCAGTTCTGAATAATGTACTTTTATCAGAACAGACATATAGGTTTTCATTTCTTAGAAAACACATCCTACATGGGGAGGCTTTCCATAATAATTAGGCTGATTCCTTAAGTGCTTGTCACAGGCCATGTAGCCCAGCCACTACAATAAAATTAACTGAGCAATTACCACACACACATAAATTTCACTTCATAAGACACTAATATTATAGTTTCTACACTAACATGCCCCAAATACGTAACCACTCATGCCCCATGCAAGACAGTTTTGGATGCACTTCCAAATTTTGTGGAGAATCTGTGGCACTAGGACAGCACTTTTTATTTCCCAGCAGGATGCACACAGCATGCAGAGATCCCAGAGAGGGTCTGGGTGGTGTTTCTCGGGAGCAAGTCAAGCTCAATGCATCCCATGGGAAGTGCTGATGCTGAGATTCCCTTCTCTCTCGTCCTCATGAAGAATAGGGAAAGGAGAAGTTTGGGCTAAACTTCAGTATGGCAGCTTTGTCAGCAGGCTGGGACTTCGGGTGCTTTACGGGAAGGCTTTTACCAGTAGTGCTGCTGAGAAAACAGAGAGATGTGCCTTGAAATGCTTCCCTTGGCTTCCAGCAGCTCCAAAGTTTAACTGTGTCTGTCCCTGCTTTTTACAATGGGGCTGCCTGGCCACTCCCTGGCTGGCTCATACACAGTTGGTGTTCTTTGTGAGAACATTGCAATAGGCTATGAAAACTGAGGTTTGCAAAAAGTTGTGAATCAGCAGATTCTCCCTGGAGGAGGAGATGCCTGACATCCCAGCAGCTGGCTGGATGAGGCTCATGGTCAGGAGTCTGCTGGGGAGGAGGGAAACAGGAAGTTGAAATGCAGTCAGGTTTTCTAGGTGGTAAGAAGGAAAAGCTCCAGAGAGACCTCAGAGCACCTCCCACTACCTAAAGGGAGCTACAAGAGAGCAGGAGAGGGACTTTTCACAAGGACATGTAGTGACAGGGCAAGGGGGAGTTGCTTTGAACTGGAGGAGGGTAGGTTTAGTCTGTATTATGAAGAAATTCTTCATTGTTAGGGTGGTGAGGCATTGGAATAGGTTGCCCAGCAAAGCTGTGGATGCCCCATCCCTGGAAGTGTTCAAGGCCAGGTTGGATGGGGCTTTGAGTAACGTGCTCTAGTGGAAAGCATCCCTGCCCACAGCATGGGTTTTGAAACTAGATGATATTTAAAGTCCCTTCCAAACCAAGCCATTCCATTTTTATTTCTAAGAAGACAATGGAAAAATTCCACTGAAATCAATATTCACCAATTTAACATGTACTACAGTAAATGCAATACTGATGAAGATTCAGGAGCACAGATGAAAAAATCTTCCTTAATACCTTTTTGCTTTCTCTGCAAAGGACAAAGTATGGATTACACAGTCTACCACTGTATTTTATGGAGCAGCTACAAGCAGAAACTTATGTGTTCCAGTTTGGCCCTCTCACACGTAAAAGTTTGTGCTTGTTCTCTGTACCACTTAAAAGAAGTCCAACCTGCAGCTTCAAACAGGACCACAAATGAACAAAGCCTCTTTCCCCAGCACGCTGCCTTGTACTATTTACACAAGCTAAGGTGTCTTCAGTGGTAAGAGGTGTGTTCATTCACAGAGGGTCCATGAATCCCATTGGTGTGCAGGTCAGGGGGGCTGTCTGGCACAGGAGGGTGCCTGGGGGCCTCTCTCCAAAGCTCTGATCCCACCAGTCCTTTCCAGAGACAGGTCTGTTTCAGAAATGGAGAAGGTATCTTCTGAATCAGAAACTTCACCTTTTTGCTAGACATCTCCACAGCTTCAATGGAAGAACATGTTACCCACAAACCTCGCTCTCTTCCCACAGCTTGAAATGGCTCAGGCAGAAGGGAAGTTCCTGCAATGGTAAAAGCTGCAGGAGAATGGAGCTGAGAAAGTGCAAGGGGAAATTTTCACAGCCCTTAGAAATATAGCTGAGGGTCAGTTGCACATCTCACCAACACTGAAGCCATTGGAGTTGGTACAAGCAGAGAGCTGCTCCCATGTCTGCACATCCCTCATGTCTGCCATGCCAGGAACACTGCACACAGTGGAGAGAGTCTTGGGTGACTGACCAGAGAGGAATTGATGCTATGGCTGGGAGTGTGCAGTGCCCTCTGGGCAAGGGGCCTGAACCCCTGTGCCACAGGCACCGAAACATAAAGTCCAGCACACAGTGAAGAGCTCCCAGCCAGGGCCAAAGGTACCACCAGCTTCACAGCAGCTCTTAGCCACAGCTGGTCACACCTAAAAGTGGTTTCAAATCCCTCTACAATTGCATGCTAGCGCTAGCAATGGTTTGTCACAAGATGTTTCACACATCTTGTGTGAGAAAGACATCACACATCTTGTAGCTGAGCTTCTGCTTCCTGTGGCTTGCTACCTTTTCATGCTCTCAGTGGTGCCACTCTTTCTCCAGGTCACCCAGACTTACAGGATAATGCCCTGTGGGAATCAAGCTTTACCTCAGGAGCTCACAAGGTAAAAAACAACTAAAGTAAAAATCAACAAGTCAATCCCCTTGTTACAAACAGATCAGTCCAACTTACACATTTTGTAGTCTGCTGCTTCATTAACTGCCTAAATCTCACTGAGTTGCACCTGCACGCAAGCAGAACTACCAGAGGGTGCAAGCGTGGATCTTCCTGTACCCAGCCCCATCCCCATCCCCATAGAATGGTGGGAAGCAGGAGAACCTCAGCAGTTCAGCTGCTCTTGGGTCAGCTCCAGAGGCTTTCTGGAGTAAGCTGGCCCATGGCTAATTTCCATCTTGGACATGTGCTCTTTGCCTTTTCTATGACAGTTTTATCCCAAGCTGACAGCTTCCTCCAGGGCAATGCAGGGGATGATGGACCTTCCCTTCTGCTGTCCCTTGAGTCTGCCACATGTGGTGTCCTTGCTTTAACACCTGAGCAGGCATGAAGTGAACAGCCACACAGGATGCATCATGAAGTTAATCCAGCATTAACCAAGGTATTAGCAAAAGGACATCCAACACACTTTGCAATGGTGTTTGACAGATAAAATGTATTTTTTTAATGTATTGATGTTATTTAGCAGAATAAATTGTACTGTAGATTAAAAAAGGCCTTTACTACTTAATAATAATGATGATGTTTCTTAAGACAGATGGGAGAAGGGGAGAAGAGAGAGCTGAACCCAGAGAGATGATGTGCAAGATGGGGAAGCTGTATGGCTCCACACCTGCTGCATGTACATGACTGCAAGAGCCCCTCAAAGGAGAGCTTTGCTTCTCTATGACAGTCTCATGACCCAACATTGCTCACCCCAATGGAAGGGTAGGTTATAACCTCTGATGGAAGCTCCCCAGCGGTTTAACCTCCATTTTTCTGACTTAACATGTCCTAAATAAATCAGCACTGAGCAGCTCAAATCTTGAAGGCAATTTTTTGCCTCTTGTTTCCCCTCCTGCCACTGATTTCTCAAGCAAATCCCAAAGACAGCAGATAACAACACTCACTGCCTCTGCCCCTGCCGCATGGGGATGGTTTCCCTGTGTGCATGTCCCAAGATGTCCCCTGGCAGCACAGCATCTCACAGCTGAGCTGAGACACGGGGAGGACTGAGGGAACACTTCCCCCATCCTACCCAGCACAGGAGAAAAAAACCACCAGCAGCCATCCCCAGGTGCTGCTAGCAGTGGTCCTGATGTGGAGATCATATTCATCAGAAAAAGCCACAATAAGGGAAGGAGCTGTGTAGGTGCCAGAGTCCTGCTTGGGGCTGACCAGCCAAAAGTTTATCACCTGTCACCTGGGAAAGGAGGCATGCACTGCACACCAGACCTTCAGCCTGCCCTTTACCTAGCCAAGAGTAACCTCAGCCCCACCAGCTCCAGGGACCACTTGTGCATTCATGGCCTTGGCTTTCTGCCCTGGGCTTTCCTCCCAAGAAGGAGAGAGGCAGGAAACTCCCACCCCTATCTAACAAACACAGTCAAAGTGACACTTAAACATGGTCTGCCAAATCCTTCTTTTACTGCCTTGCTGCACCCACTGGGCGCTGTCATGCATGCGGAAGTGCAGGGGAAAAAGGGATCATGCAAACTGTTAGCAAATAAATTCAAGGTGCCTTCCAGCAAATGCTTAAAAGCACAACAATAATGCATCTTATGGTGTAGATAAGTCTGTGCTTTCCTCCATTTTCCTCTCAAGTACTTTTATTTCCATTTATACATATTCCCTGAAAAAGTGATTAATAGCATGACAGAATTTGGGGAAAATAAGCTCTGATGAAGCTGAAAATCTGTTTGACAAATATTTGGCTGTGCTGCAGCATGACAGGCAACAAAAAATGCACACAGGTTTTTCTACTAAGTGGTGTGATTTCACAGTGCTCTAGTGAACACTGAACAGCAAACAGTGGTTTCACCAGTGTTGAAGTTTCTCCCCAAAGCAGTCCCCTGGTGTTATGTATGTGCTGCTGCTTGTGAGGCTGAGCACCCGTGATAACCTGAAGATAGAATTATTCCACTTCAATATCAAATCACAGAAAAACGTTTATGTTGGAAAATACCTCTAAGATCATTGAGACAAGCCACTAATGCAGCACTGCCATGTTCAGCACCATGTCCCCTAGCCCCACAGCCTCACACCTTTTGAACACTTCCAGGGATGGTGATTCCACCACTTGCCTGTTCCTATGTGTGACCACCATTTCAGTGAAGGAATTTATATCCAATCTAAACCTCCCCTGGTGTAACTTGAGGCCATTTCCTCTCCTCCTGTGACTTTACCTGGGAGATGAGGCCAACTCCCACCTGGCCACAAGGTCCTTTCAGGGAGTTGCAGAAAGTGAGATACTTTACATTCAGAGCTGAACTCTGTGAATGCTTTGACATCAGAGCAGGAAAAAAGTAAGGTCCTGTGGAATGGGCAGACCACTGCTTTCCCCCACTGCCCTTACAAACTGTTACAGGCTTGGTTCTGTTCTTTATGCAGTTGATGCAACTTATTTTATATTAGGTATATTTTATTTATTTATTTTATTTTGTATTAGGTGTATTTCCTTGTTACTGTACCTGTCACAGACAAGCTCTGCAATTTAGAGGAATTGTGTTTTGCAGGCATAAGAAGTCAGGGGTGGCTTTGGATTTTGTTTTGCATTAGGATGGGAACTTCCACTCCCAAAAATACAGCTGTATTGTTAGAAGCATTGGACTTGGCATGAACACTGTTCTTTTGTTGTTGCTTTTTTTCTGTTTCTTTAAAGTGTATTAGGCCTCTTTCTGCTTTATTCAGACAGAATCACTTCTGTACAGCTGCCTGGAAGTGGTATTTTTTATGTTTTCTTTTAAACACCACCATCCAGGCAAAGAAAAATGCTGCAAAACCAATGAAGTTTTTTTTCTATTTCTTTTGTAATTCTTGTACTGCATCTAGCACACTGCATTAAAATTTGCTCTGGCCTTTTGCCTCCATCACAAAATGCAGGAAGGCATTGCAGGAAAAGCAAAATCACCTCTTCAGTACACCAGGAGCCTTCAGCTAGTACCTAAAGTTCTCACTATCCATGGCCAGCTAAGATGCACATTTTTTCTTGGCGGTTTTCTTTTGAAGCTCAAACAGAGCCTGTCTCCTCGTATTTGCACCATGGAGTGTTTAGAAATTATTTAATGGCCCTCTGCTATCTTTTGCCAAAGTGGAAACAGAAAAGGAGTGCCTTTTATTTCCAGATCATGTCACCCGTGGCTGGTGAGATGCCCGACCACTGCCATGGTGCTGCCAGGCTCCCTAGCAGCCAGACCGGCTGGCACAGGCACTGCAGCTGTTCACACAGCACAGCTCCTGCAGCACCTGCTTGGGAATAGAGGGAGGGAAAACCCTGACCTGCCCCATCAACACCTTTATATTTACCAAGGAATACTAATAGCAGAACCCAGGCAGAGTTTGCCTTGGCTGACCCTCCTCTGACAAGTCTTGTCCCTGGGAAAGGGGAGTGTGAGAGCTCCCGTGTGCCACTGTACAAAACAGGCTTCTAAGGCAAAGACCCAGCCCCACCCTGCAGGTTTCCAATGCCTTGGCAACCTCTCCCTTTATCCTTGCAGGAGATCCCTTACCTCTATAGGGCTAATCCTGGACAAAGAGCTGGTGTTGCTTTGATACACCCTTCTACAAAGTGCAACACACAGGCAAGGGCTGATGTTGGTACAGAGCTTTCTGTTTCACTGAGCAGTGTTTCAGTTTGGGACATTTGACCTTTCCGTTGCTGGAAAAAAGCATTTGTTATCTCACCATCCTGTGGAGGAATACTTGGGAAAGGACATGTGGGAGAAAGGCAATGATAGTGGAGAAGAAACTTCCAGAGGATGTTATTTAGTTCTGCAAAAACACACTAATAAAAGCTGATGCTTAGAGACAGGAGTATCTGAAAACTTTTTAAGAAACTGCATCCAATTATAGCAGAGAGCATCTTAGTGAAGATTTGGAATAGAACACCTTGGGAATGGAGGAGATGTACATATATCTGCCAACAGATCCAAACAGGAAGGTTTTAGCCAGGAAGCAGCTCAGCCTTTATCTCTTTTGCACTTGAAAATTATTAATTTCTGTGCATTAATCATAAAATGCTCATGCAACTAACATGCTTAGTAGCCTTTACCTCTTTTGCACTTGAAAAATTATTTATTTCCTTGTGTTAATCAAAAGTTTTTAATGAATTTAATATCCTCAGATTACAGCCTGGAACCTAACTCTTTCTGTTTTACAGGCAATGAACCTAAAATACAGCTATGTCTTATCTGTGTGAAATGAAATTAAGATGAATTTGGAAAACTCACACAGAAAATATGAAGTGATTTTCAAGTTCCAGACATGAGGACTGTTTTGAAACTTTAATTTACACTCTATTTAGCGACACCTTTTTCCTCTTCTCATTTTAAGACAAACACTTGTGACAAGCAGTCATCAGACAAAGGACACCAGAAGGTACAAACACATGACAAAATGTGAGCTCTTCCCAATTATGAGCTACTTAAAGATGCTTCAGTATGTTAAAAACAGATTAATAACTTTTGCCATGACCTCACTAAAGTAACGCTACTGAAACTGATCCATACTAGTGACAAGACTTTTAATTACTAGTAAATGGCTAATAAACAAAGTTCAACTTCAAGTTGGATGCATCAAAATTCTCCCTCTACAAAACGCAGCTATGTTACAAAACTGATCAGAAGCTTATGGTTTTTCATTATTAAACTCTTTTCTTCAACTTAATACTTTCTCCACCCCACAAATATAAACCCTATTTAAGAACAACTTCTGTGCAAGGACCACTTAGTTAGCCTGCACTTGCTATTTTTACTGTTTCTAGGCGTTCCCCTAGAAAGAGGTTTTTCCTGTAAGACTACAAATAAGACCGGTAGGCATAAGTCAAAACAAGCGGAATTAAAATAAACGTCAACAGTTTGCATTGACAGATGAACTTGTAGCCCACAGTCAACCACTCCTCACACACATTTGGCAACAGCTCTGGGCTTCTCTGTTTTTGTTTTCAGTCCTTAGTGTGTTCAAATCACTCTTGACAAACAAGCTTAGCTCACTCTGTGCAGGCAACTTTGCAGAAGCCTGTCCTTTTCACATGGAAAGCATCTGCTGCAGCAATCACAGCAAGAGCAGAAAATCTTCTTAAATACTTCTCTACTGACTCCTTACTGTGGAACTCACACATTTAGAGTCCTGACAGTTTCTAGACATCCCAGAAGAAAAACAGTCATTGCAACTCTTCCATGAAGCAAGCTCCAACTCAAACTCAAAATTACCTTTGTAATAAATCAGACCATCAAACATACGTACATTTGTACAGACAAATTTATTTACATCCGGAAATAATTTTGCCTTTTTACCCGTGCTGTCACTAAGAGACACCTGTTTCATATAAAATCTTGGGTTCACAGTCTCCAGAGCTTGACAGAAGTTTGCTGCTACTACACAGGACCAGCAGAGCTTTTTGGAGCTCACTTTTGGGAGCTTCTACGCAGATTGAAGTTATTCCCAGATAACCAAAACTTCCACTTTTTTATTATCAAATTATCAAAATTGCATGATTTCAGAAATAAGAATGTTTCCACCAGCTTTTAACAATAAAAAATATAATGCAGCTATATTTATATTACAAGTGTTTTCCTTCTTACAGTATCTACACTTCAGTTAGACTAAAATATCAGTATAGTGATTTCAACTATCTGTTCTCTGAAGGCTCTTCTGCATTTAAGTCTTTTCATTTCCACAGATTTCCAAGCACAATCCCTACGAAGAGCAGAATTCCTACAGTACGATTTGAAGCAAATTTTTTCCAACAGTCTTCGGGCTTGTCTATGTCCAAAGTGTAAATCTGCAAAAGTACAGTATAACATTAGAGGATTATTATTATTCTACAGATTCATAAATATCTTACACATCACAAAATTATCTGCAACTTCAAAAAATTATTCTTAAGCTCTAAAGTCTACCCTTAACTACACAAGAAACAGGAATACTCTGTGTTTAATTTTTTTTTGCATAACTGGCATCTGTGTTTGACAGATTTTTTTCAACATACAGCAGAAAAGTCAAGGATCTCATATGAACATGATTCCCAGACCATCTCAATGGAAGCCCAGTTACTGGTGTGTCTGGATTGATACTTAGAAGTGCAAAAATATCTGGGTATGTAAATAAGTTTTGAGATTTTCCTCAGTAGGTTGCCACCTAATTCTTCAATGTAACTTTAAATAAAAATGAATGCACTTTTCCTTCTCTGCTACAAGGTGTTGTTCTATATTTCAGCAGAGACAAGGCACTGGAGAGCCAGCAGTGAACCAGAGCAAGTGCCAGAGCCTGCCTTGCCACACAGGGCTGGTTTCAGTCCAGTTGCTCTTAGCCAAGTCCATGCAATTCCCTTCCAAACAAGGACAAGGACACCTGCAATAGCAGCCAAAAGGCCTGGCTTACCCACATGGCAGCTCTCTGCTGTGAGCCACAAATAAAAGTGGGGAAAAAAAAAATTCCCAACTCACAAGGTACAGCAAGAACAAATTTACTGAAAAAATATTCCCAAAATCAAAATTTGGTGCAGAAGTCTTGAGCACAATAACAAGAGGAAATGTTGAGCAAAATGAGTGAAACGATTAACAGAGCAGTAGCCCCAAAAACCTCAAACTTTGCACTTCAGCCTTTGAAAAAGTTAAAATAGAAAGAAGTATTTGACTGAAAGAAGTGAAACCTTTGCCAGGAGATCTGCTTCATTTGTGGCTGTAGAGAGAAAACAGGGCTGGGTCCTGGTCAAATAATCAAAAAAAACTCTTCACAAGCTTCTCAAATATGATGTGATCCACACCCTTAAGAACCTGTCAGCTCCTCAGACACTGGGAACTTGAAACACTGAACTGGCAAATTAAACTAAACAGCAGCTAAGCTATTCTTTCAGAAACACACGGAAAGTAGATGTTATTTTTCTACTGGCACGCCTCTTGAGAGAGATACAATTTGATATCATCATGACCAAATTTTTCTGCCTCAGGCAGAAAAAATTCAGTGAATCAAGGAAATCCTGGAAATCCTGATCCTCAAGCATCTTACTCAGCTTTCTAAACTCAGTTAAAGACACAATCAGAAATCTTGAACAAGAAGATAAGCATAAAAATATTTAAGCAGGACTATACTAAAATAATTCCTCAAAAAGAAGCCACTCTGTGGTACACAGAACAGTTCTGCTCTTTTGACTTTGGCAGTCCACACAATTGTGAATTCCCCATCATTTATACTCATTAGTTTGCATCCTCACTTATAAAGATCCTTAAAAGTGGTTCTCATTTATGACAAAACAACAGCACAAGGGCTCTCTGACTCAACTCAAACTGTAAATGATCATGCAGTGGACATAGCATTCTTTTCCTCATGCATTTCCAAGCACAGTCACTACGAAAACAGTGGCTGAGTGCCAGACTACATCACCACAAGGATTCTCTTGCCCACTGATATGTTTAATATCCATCACCTGCATGAGCTCCACCCACTAAAATGCAACATTATGATCAATGTGCTTTATAAAAAGTTACACATCACCATTCCAAATTTAACTTCTCAGACTAGCAATGGTTTTACTACTTGCAATACACAATACTCTGCCACCACTTACCTATCAAAACCAGCAATTAATTTTTGAATAGACTGACTTGTCACTTACTACAACACTGTGTAACACAGTTGTTAGGATTCAGAAATAACAAGATAACAAGATCCTATCTGCATCCTTTACTGACAAAGCTAATCTCTTTCTTTCTGTTATTCATAAAAATTTCTAAATGAATGCAACTACAAGACTGAATTGGATTGTTCTCTGCTTTTAAGAGAACTGTCAATTAACATAAAATTATAATGCTAACATCTGCTATTATGTGTGCCAGACACTGCAAGAACTGAATCAGAACAGTCAACACCACAGTATTTTGCAGCACACTGATGTGGATCTAGCAGCAGCTGCTGCTGGCAGTGAGAAGAAAACCCTTTCCTTGAGATCACAGCTTAATGTGTGGCACTTCTCTTGGTTACAAACAAACTGAAACTCAGTGCTCCACTGTTTGTGGTCAGGACTGAAGGTCTCCTCAACCAAAAGGTCTGCAAAAGGTACTTCAGAAGACCAAGCTTATTGTCAGAAGACTTTAGTTCTCTTTACAGGAACTGCTTTTCATGGGTAGCTCGTTAATTGATGGGAGTTGAAAAGCCCTCTGACTTCTTAGTAAGAACTTCCTCATGGAAAAAGTATGAATAAATCCATCAAACCTGGTGTGCCAGGTGAGCCCCTACGGCAGCCACAGCCGAGTAATACGGGAGGGTTTGGTTGCAATTCACCCCTGTCACACACAAACTCAGGAGCATTGCCAGGCTGAAGCCACTGAGCCACTGCTTTGTGTCCTTCTTGAAATGCAGTGCAGTTGACTTCACACCAATCATGATGTCGTCCCTCTTATCCTGGAATGAAAAGATGAATTACCACAAAATCCATAATCCAATGCCACTTCATAAGAAAAATAAAAATGTAGGACTTGCTTAAATTTTCTGTGCTTCTTACTAGGAGCCCAATTTTAGGGCAGTTGTAGGTCCCCACACTAAAATTTAAACTAGAAGGCTGGCCTTAGAGCTGTTTAGCAGCCAGGAGTTAATACCAATGTCAAAGATATTTCAACAACACAAAAGCATAAGAGCACAAAGGGTATTGTACTTCCATCTTTCCAACTGACTTGTAAAACCTTGGCAAACAGCAATAAAAATTTGAAGGGCTGGGACTTCTTTGGGGCTGCTTCAGCTCAGCTGCAGGTGAAGAACTGCAAGAGGTTAGTTCTGCTGTTTCACAACAAATTTGTAAACGAAACACACAAACTTGTGTGTTTAAACACGGGTATCTGGAAGGTTTCACTGTCACCCTACCTGATGTGCATAAATGGTGTCGTACACCAGTGTCCACATGACTCCAGCAAAGTACAAGGGCAAACACACAGACCACTCACATGACCCTTTGATGGCAGACCAGCCAAGAAGGGCTCCCCAATTAAATGTAAATCCTAAAAACATTAAGAGAATTTAAAAAAATGGAAGTTACAAGAATGCCAGAAGCAATTAAATACAATTTATCTGAGAGTGTATCATATCAGCAGCCTTTTATATAACACCAACATCTCTATTTTTCTACCACTCATCTTCAGGCAGGTAATAAATACAAATAATTTGGCATTTAATACTCTGGACATGCAAGAAAAATTACATATGCCACACATTTTTCCCTAATTTGAGATTGACTTCATTAGTGTAGGGAAACATTTGCACAGAACTATTCTAGAATACTCTAACAACAGGTCTGAAGGTAAAATGCTCAGGTGTCAGTGTAACAAAACATGTCAGGATAACTGGCTGCAAAACAGTACACAGCAGCCAAGTATGGTACTTCTAGCCTGAAAATGACAATTTTTGGTCAAAATTGAAGCTGAAGACAGCTGGAATGTGAGAGCCAATATACACAGGTATATTTTAGTAGCTCAACCCAAAAGACAAGCACCATCACTATCTGTTCAGGAGTTATTTTAGAAGCTGAAGACTGAAATGCTGTACAGACAAATCTGTATTTAAGAAGGGTTTTGAAATAACTGCAAAACTACAGCTCATTCTCAAATGACAAAATGTTTATTTCCACCCTACTCTTCTACCTCCTATCACTGCATCAAAACAAGGAACTAATTTCTAATAACAAAAAAAATCCAACCCCAAAACTACACATCAATGCCAGGGCCTGTCATAAATTAAGAAGCTTGTGGCACAACAGAGCTTTGTCTGTAAGGTATTTCTATTTTGATATAAAGTTATAAAAAGTCAAATTGCTAAAGCTCAAGTACTAACTTGTAAAACACCCCAAAAACTACCTCTGAAATTAAAAAAAGAGAAAAAATCTTTCCATCTCACCTAAAACTAGCTGTGGCCAGTATGTTATTCTCTTCATCAGAGGGTAGGTGATCACAAGGAATAAAGAGGATGCTCCCAGGATGATACTGTAAGAAGTACTAAGAGAATTATTGTTTGCCAGGCTAAAGATCAGCACTGCAGGAGCTGTACATGGTACTGATCTAATTCCTTCCTTTCAATTACAATTCCATAACTAATAACATCCTCCCTCTGACCCCAACACCTTTTCTACTCAAAATCTCTGTGCTCAACTCAGGACCAAGAACCAGACTTTAAAAACCAAAAGATAACTCATACATCACCTGTAGTAATTCAGACACAGAAGCACACACAGTGCCAGGCTGAGCTGTCCCCCGAGAAAAACCAAGGACTGGAAAGTGGAAATATCTCCAGCTGCCAGGGGTCTGCTTGCTGTCCTTGCAACCTAAAAATGGAAATAATGTTACCACTAGGTACATCTGTAACTGATGGGCAATTTACAATGTTTTTTTCCTATTTTCTGAAGAGAAATGAAAAGGTCCTAATTCTGTTGTTTGCTTTTGTTTCTGTCCAACAGCATTTTCAGAATCCAGTCCCATTGACGTGGAGTTAACAGTTGTGAAAAGACATTTAATCCCAGCTGGGATACAGTGGAGTTTACAAACTCTGTCTGGAGCAAGAAATCATACAAGGTAAACTGAAGAAAGGAACAAGTAACAGAAAAAAGTTAAAATAAATGAATGGTGAATACCTGTCAAAGGTTACCAACGCCAAAAAGACTCCAAATGACTGAATTTCACCTCAACATGAGGAAGAACTTCTCTACACTGAGAAGTTCTGAGGGTGGCAGAGCACTGGAATAGGCTGCCCAGGGAAATTGTGGAGTCTCTCTGGAGACATTCCAAACCCCACCTGAACATGTTCCTGTGTCACCTGCTCCAGGTGACCCTGCCTTGACAGGTTCGACTGGATGATCTCCAGAGGTGCCTTTCAACCTAACAATTCCATGAAATTGTGCATTTTGATGAAAATGGTGTCAAGTCTATTCAATGAGGTTCAAAAGCCAACTTTTACAGAATATTCTGCACATAAAAAGTATATTGCCTATGCTTGAATAATGTGAATTTAAATAAACCCTTTTAGCTTGTTCTCCCCTCTGCCATCAGGCTATGATAACATCAAATACTGCTTTTGGAGCAGTGAACATGCACTTAACACAGCTGTGACCAATTCCACTGCACAGTGCAACCAAACATGGGATGCTTCACTTAAAGAAAATATGTCCCAAATAATCAGTAACACAAAATCTAAACCCCAAACCACCATTGTTACAGGGCTTGTAAGGGTTTTTCAGGATGAAGAGGAGACGAGAATGTTGACCTCATGTTTAGAAGGCTTGATTTATTATTTTATGATATATATTACATTATGACTACACTAAAAGAATAGAGAGAAAGGTTCTCAGAAGCTTGCTATGCTAAGAATAGAAAAGGAAAGAATCAACAAAGTTCTGTGTCCAGGCAGAAAGCAAGAACAGCTCTGCCGTGAGTGGTCAGTAAATCCAAATATTCACAGGAGACCAATCACGGATCTACTTGTTGCATTCCACAGCAGCAGATAACCATTGTTTACATTTTGTTGCTGAGGCCACAGCTTCTCAGAAAGAGGAAAAATCCTAAAAAAAAGATTTTTCACAAAAGATGTCTGTGACACACCATCACCTACACCAACCAACTCCTGCTGTTGGCCTGGCCTTTATGGCACCTGTGTTGAAGGAAGCCTTTTAAGGTACCCCAGAAAAAGCTGTGAAGGCAATTTTTAAAACTTTCTATCTGACCACATCACATAATGCACAAATTAAACCATTATATTGAAATTCGTTTCTTACTTATCACATCACCACATCAAATCTGTTTAGCATATGTAGTTGTTAACACCTTCCAAACCCTAAACCATCCAAAGCTTCCATAAACCCCATTCTGATTCCCTGCCTTCCCAACAGCACAAACACTAGTGCCATACTAAGAACTCCACATACTGGATTGGCTCATTAGTCTGTGTCTTGTAGGGCCAAAACTCAAAACTCCAAAACCACAGGAACAATACAGGAAAAAAAACAGGAGGAGCAAACAGCATCATCAGGATGTTCCCCTCCAAGGTGGAACCTGTGCACGTTTTAGAATCTCACACTGGGCACTGCCTTTTACTTATTTCCCTCTTCTGAACAAATGGGAGATGATAAATGAAAACATACAACATAATAGAAGGAGATTAGCTCAGGGCTGGGCATGATACTCTGAACAGCCAAAATTAATGCTGCTCCTAAAATTGGGGGGGGGGGGGGGGGGAAGTAATTCTTGGATAGATTGTCACTAGCAAGTGTAGCAAAAAAGTGTTACTTGGTTTGTTCTGTGGTGCAAAACAAGGTTGAAAAATTAACTTGTTCAAGTACTGCCTAAAGCAAACAACAGCATGTATTTTATCTTACACAGAGGTGAGTATTCTAGAAGACTTACTACAGTCCTAGACAGAGAAAAAAATACTTTCTACTGGTTTTGGAGGAAATGTAAACAAATTAATTGCATGCATGTCAGACAGAAACATGGAGGAATTCCTGAAGCTGGAGCCTGCACTCATCAAGGAATCACTAGTGATGCTCATATACTTCAGTGCCTTCAGAACCCTTGGTGCATGGCTGAGAAAAAACAGCACGTGTTAAGTGGAGTTTCTCTCCCTGGAGACATTCAAAATCCACTTCGATGTGTTCCTGTGTAACCTGCTGTAGATGAGCTGGCCTTGGCAAGGGGGTTGAGCTAGATCCATCTCCCGAGATCCCTTCTAACCCTAAAAATTCTGTTGATTCTGTGACATGGAGATGAATGGGCGCATGCTCGGTTCTCCGAATCACAGAAGGGCTTGGGTTGGAAGGAGATCTTAAAGATCACCTCATTCCAACCCTCATGTTGTGGGCATGGACACTTTTTACTAGACCAGGTTACCTGCAGCCCCATCTAACTTGGCCTTGAACACTTTCAGCGATGGGCCACCTAAAACTTCTCCGGGCAACCTACTCCAATGCCTCACCATCCTCAGAGTGAAGAACTTATGCCTAATATCTAATCTAAACCTACTCTTTCAATTAGAATCCACGCCCGCTTGTCGTGTCACTGCACACTGTGAGCGGCCGGGCCCCGCGGTTCGCTACCTGTCTGTCATAGTCGCGGTCCCACATGTCATTGATGGTGCAGCCGGCCCCTCGCATGAGCACGGCTCCCACGCCGAACAGCGACAGCATGTGCCAGTCCGGCAGGCAGCCGGGCGCGGCCGCCAGCCCGATGCTCCAGGTGCACGGCAGGTAGAGCAGCCACGTCCCTGCGGGGAGACAAAACCCGCGGGCGGGCTCAGCGGGGAGCGGGAGGCCACGGGCGGCCCCGGCCCTCCCCGCCGCGCTCACCGGCGGGCTGGTGCAGCCGCATGAGCCGCAAGTACGGCTGCAGCGGGGCCGGCGCGGCGCGCACCAGCTCGGCCGCCGAGAAGCTGCGCGGCCCCGGAGGCGCGGCGAGGCGGCGGAGCAGCAGCGGCGGGGCGGCGGCGAGGGGCAGGCGGGCGGCGCGGAGCCCGAGCGTGTCCCGGAGCCCGGGGACACCCCGGCACCACCGCGCCAGCAGCACCGCCGCCATGTTAGCGCCGCCCCGCTGCCGGCGGGACGGAGTCTCGCGGCGCTGCGCATGCGCGGCGACCCCGGGCACACAGCGCCGGGGCTGAGGCGGGGCGGGGTTAGTGCGTTCTCCGGGAAGTCCTCGCCCTCGAAACTTATTAACCTGATCGTTCTTAACTTTCGTGTCATCTCCAAGACCTTTCCTCACTGTAGGTAATTAAAAAAGAAAAAAATCAGATTTCCCATGAGGCCTTCGTGTCTCTTCTCCTCGCTCACTCAGTTCTCCCACCGTCTGTGTGAGGGACTGAAATGCTGGGGGTTCATGACTCCCACACCCAGCGGGTTCCGAAAGCAGCGCGCCCTTGGCTGAGGCCGGGTTTGCGCTCCCCGAGCCGGAGGGGAGGAGGAGAGGGCTTGGGATGTGTGTTGGGAAATCTCAGACCAGCACAGGAACAGCCCGGGTGGCCGTGGCAAACCCACCTTCGCTTAGCAACAGGGAGGGGGGGTACCTGGGCATTCCCACCTGAACCGGATTGTGTATTAACCCATTGAACTTCATGTTTCAGGGGCTTCCCTCACCCCTGATGGGTCAACACTGCGATCATCACGCATGAAAATTCAATGCATCAATTAAGTCTTGTTGCTGGGTCCACAGGTGGTATTATCTGTGCAGAAAAATTCCCAGCACCGGAGGTTTATGTCCAAAAAGGAGACAGAGAAGTCCTCTGACTTTATTCCAAAAAAAAAGGGAGAGGCCATGGGCATTCCCGTGGCATCTCTCAAGTTTTTGGAGGATGTAGCTTTCTTTTAATCCTATTTTCCCGGCCGCATGACCCTCTTCCTTTCCCCATTGACTGAGGTACTTGGGAGGTACAGGCTGCCCAAATCACCTCATACGTATCCCCTTCTAATATGCACACCACCCCCTGCCTTTTCTTTGTATCTCCAAGTCCAGGATTTTAATACAGCGTTAGATGAGAAAGTCTCTGTCTGAAATTTATGGTTACTCCCCTTGCTTCTTTCACCTATCAGCATCTAGCTTTTCCTACAGGCATGCTCACAGTTTGTTTGTAAAGACACATTCTTCTCATTCCCTTCATATCTTCCCACTGTCTGTCTTGTCCTTTCTCTTTCTTTTCCTTATATATTTTCTTAAATTCTATCTTTATATTTTCTATGGTTATATTTCTATAAATGATATCTGAAGCGGCTGCATACCTCCTTTCCATAGTTCTAAACTAAACCTGCTATATATAAACACTGGTCATTCATGTGTCATTTCACTCTTCTCTACCCCATTAACAAGAACCTGTTACCTCACCTTCAGGGTCATAACACCAACTTATGAGTTATTGCACAAACCAGAGAGCAGAGGACAGAACCATAAAACCTTTGCTTTTCATGGCATGGTTTCAGTGTCTGTGTCCTCAGATCTGCTGCTAAAAGATTCCTTGGAGAGTTCATTGTCCCTCTAGAGTATAAATTCTTTTGCATTACACACTTCCTTCAGCTTGAATGACTCACACACTGGTAGAAGACAATGGAAACCATTTTGAACTTTGATTTCCCAAGATGCTGACTAGCAGGAGGAAGTGAAATATGAATGCAATGGAGAAGTCACTTTAATGTTTTGCCAACGTTTTGCCATTGTTTTAATGAGCATACTCCACAGCTGTAAAACGATTTGCACAGGACCATAAAGGAGAGAATTGCTCAACTCTGTTGAAGAGTAGCTAATAATCTAGGTTCCATATCATGCTGAGAAAGTCATCATGGGCTTTATTCAGATACAGACAAGTACCTGAGGTGTGATTGAATAGAGTGAAAAATTTTAAGGAGCTCGTGGAAGAAGTAGAGCAGTAAACTTTTACAAAGTAAACTTTTACAGTTACTGCTGCTGTATTTACATTCATAATAAAGTGGCCTGGGCCTTCACTGAAAGATAACCTAGGGAATAGCTCATTTCAGACTAATAAAGCCCTGCTGTCTTGTTTAGCTGAAATCTGAGTTGATGGTCAAAATGTCCCTGACTCTAAGGTGGTTATCAGTTTCCTTATTTTCACATACACCAAATGATCCCCTGCTCCAAAGTGTGATGCAACTTACTCCACCTTCCAGGAGACTCAATGTAAGTAATCTGACCTCAAGAGTCAAAAGGGCAAAAGTGAATTGGAATGAGTGTGAAATATGATTCTCCCTGTTCTCAAATAAGTGTACACAGTGTATTCAATCCCCCGAGGCTTACGACATTCACGAGGAATAAAAGCCCCAGAGATAAGGGTGGGGCAGGCACTGGTGTCTGAGGGTGATGTTCATCTGTTTCAGACCATGGCTTCCTTGGAGTGCTGGGATCCAGCATCTTTCCCATTCCCTGCACTTTTGTCCCTCGTGCTCTGTTTGTACAGAGCTAACAGTAGCTATTAGCTTGATGTGCAACACTTTGTAAAGAGCAAGGTTTTTGATTTACTGAGCTGTAAATCAAACCTCCCCTCCCCACCCCACCACCAAGAACAGGGCTCAGAGAGGAGACACGGTTGGCAGCAGCTGTCGTTTGCATGTGCAAACATCCCGGGCCCCTCCTGATAGTTCCTGTGTGCCAGTCACCAGCACATGTTTCACATCTGAGTCACATTGGGTGGAGGGCTTCTGAGCTGCTTGGCAAACACAATTGAAACACACCAACCTGTGTAGGACTTCTTTCATTTTTGTGTACTTGGGTACTCATATTGATAATAAAAAGAAGCACGGGTAGTTATGACCAAAAGAAAAGTAGGGAGTGTCCCGGTACCAGCATGTCAAAAAGGAGTCTTAAAAAAAAATTAAGATTGCCAAAAGTTGGTATAAATTGCTTTAATCAAAATCTTCACATACAAAACTCACAAGCATTGGAATAAACAAAATTTTTAGAAAAGATCTAAAAAGAAGCTACCAGGCAAATGATAACTTTGATGTTTTGGTTGGAACTTACATTTTTACAATAATAATAATAATATATTATTAACTTTATGTTGACTGTATGTAAGACTTTCCATCTTACACTCTCTTTCCTTCTGTTATTGAACTTAGACAATGTAAACAAACTCAGCCTTCCTCGTTTCTGATCTATGTTATCCCCTGATACATAACCCTTCACAAAATGGATCTGCTCCATGGATGCACACACTGAACTCAAGTGTAACCTTTTCAGTGTGCAGGTTTCCATCACAGCTACAAAAGTACATCAGTTTTGAAAGTCATCTCATTAAAAAAGGTTCCCTGCCCTACATTAAACCCCATGTAACTAGTAGCATCTTTTTAAAGCTTAAAAAGGGAGGTACAGTAGTGTGGGATTGTTCTTCCCTGCTGTGCTCATAAATATAAGGCTTTGAGAGTGGTGTGGGCTACATACCTTCAAGAAAAGTAGATGCAAATAAATATATGCAGGAGGCCCCAGCTACTGTCCTTGGCTTTTTGTTGCTCTGGGAACCAGCAGCCTGTGTGCCACGGGGAGCTATTGCTGGCACAGCTACCTGCAACAGGGTGTGCATGGGGAAGGCTCAGCTGGGGAGAAAAGCCACCACCAACACTGATTTCTGTCCAAAACTGCTGTTTTTCCAGTAGGAAGGATGTCAGCCTGACTGGGCATTTCTGTCCCCAGGATGCTCTATAGCAACTCTGGTGGTTGAGGGGTGAGTGGTTTCCTCGGCATCTTTCCTATCCCATTTCCCCAAGACAAAAGAGACCTGGGTGCATCAGGGAGTGTGAAGCAGAGAGAGTTTGAGAGCTTTACCTGTGCACAGGTTCAGGAAAGTCCTTTCCAGCTCAACTGCCTGCAGAGTGGTGCAGGCTGAAGGGTCATGAGGACTCACTGTGCAGCCTCCTGAGCACAGAGGGTTATTGCCAGGGCCTGCTGGGCTCCTCTCCTTTTCGTGCAGGGAAGAAGTGTGTGATGGCAGAGATCGACCACCCTACAGGAGTAGCCTGAATTTCCTGCATCAACAACTTGCCTTTGGAAAGCACAGAGCCACAGCTCCATCTTGTGACTGAACGATCCTAGCTTGAGAAAAATGTGTGTTGTCTCCCCAGACCGAATAGAGGATCTGGTTTCTCAAGGCCTTTGCCCCTGCAAGCACGCTGACCTTGGTTTGCTTTGTGTGTCCAGACTTTCCACCCCATGACACCCTCAGCAACCACAACCCCCTCTCAGGCTTCCCCACATAGTGTGAGGTCACAGCTATACAGCTCAAATAAAATTCTGCTTATCCTTTCTGAAGGCAAGCTTTTGGAGAAACTGCCTTAGGAGCTGTGCTTGCCAAAAGGAGAGGGAGAGGGGAGGTTGCAGTGCCTGGGTAGGCAGAACCCCAGGTAGTGTGAGAAGCTCCCTGCGTGATGTGGAGAAGGGTTCCACGCTCGAGCACAGTGACAGGCTAGATCAAGAGCAAAACCAGCACCTGCCTGGTCTTGTCTACCTGGATAATTCTCCTGGAATCTTCCTTGTACCAGTTACCCAGTGGGACCTTAGTCTTCCCCAGATAACAGTTGTGCTAGTGCTGCAACATTTGCATCCCTTACCAGAATTAAATCCCGTGGCAGAAATGTGAATTTCTAGGATTAGAATTTCCTACTAGGCAAATGCTTTACATTTATCCTGAGTGTGTGTGTTGACCACTCAAATGCAAGCAATAGCTTTGGCATTTTTGATAACATAAAAGCCGTAGGAGAAGGCTGGAAGGCCAAGCAGTCTGCCAGGACCAAGGGGCTTTTCCACAAGCTCTGGCAGTGTTTCATCATCCAGCATCCGCAGCACGCGGCCGTTCAGCTCAATGGACCTGCAGAGGGACAGAGAGACTGTTTGGGCAGCTGTGCTCTGTTTGCCATCGAGTACAAGCTGCTCTGGGCCTAAGTGTAAACATTAACTCAGCCCAAAGCCAAACCAAACTTCCCTTGAATGTATGTGTACACACACACACACAGACATCTGCAGCACTCCCACTACAGGGACTCCTTCAGAGTGGTAGCACAAGCACATTTAAAAGTACATTTCTTTCTCTTCCAGTGAGGTCAACAGCTAGACAGACTTTGAAAAGTACAAATTTAAATTACTTTTTCTCCTGAAAATATTAATATTCTTTTTTGCCCACAGAGCAGATCTTTTCCCTGTGGATGCATTAACAATGACAACAAAAAGATCCCACCCACATACAAAGTCTGAACACGTTGCTATAAATCAGGAGCTGGCACTTGGGAAAGCAATATACCTGTGCTTGTGCAAAAAAAACCAAACAAACAAACAACCAAACCAAGGCAGGACTTTAGCAGCTGGTCCAGAACACCGACACCTGCTAGGATAAACTTCCAAATTAACATCAAGTAAATGTCCTTATAACTTAGTAAGCTTTCAGCAGCCTGAGTTTAGGAGAACTGATTTAACAGAAGTCAGATCTTACTGAAACAAATCCAGATGAATGAATGGTAACCTCTTCTTTCCCCTTGCAAATTGAAGAAAGTGAGGTTTTAAAGGCCATCTAAGCCTACTCACAGTCTTTCCACAGGGACTGGAGGAATTGCAACTTACCTGGAAAGAATATTCTCTTTGCCATGAGGAAGTAAGAGGTACTGATCCACATGCTTGCTCGATAGGTAATCTGGTAGCTCCAAATGTTGGGTGACGTTGTAGAGGTTTAAAGCAAACAGTGTCACATCCCCTTCTCTGTACTTTGGGCTGCAAGGCAAGAGAAGGTGATGGTGGGGATCAGAATGATGTGTGACCTTGCAGTGTCCCAAAGGGCATCTGTTGGCCTGGGGGTGGCCATGGGCTCAGTTTCCACGCTATTTTGCCCTTTCTGGAGGCTTACTTGAGGCTGCTTGTGCAGTGGAGGTAGACACGGAGCTTCCTCTTGTTGGCTCCTGCCAGGCTGACCTGCAGCACCTTGGTACCCACCAGCTTCTTGTAGAGCAGTGAGAGCCAGTAGTCCTGGGAGGCACAAAAACTTGGAAATGGAAAAAATTGTGTACATGCCAGGTGCTCCACACATCTAACCTTAATTTTGAAGCTCATGTCAAGGGATTTTCCCCATAGCTTTTTGCTTTACCAAGCTTTTCACATCTACTTAAATTCACACACCATGGCTAAAAGGGAAGCCCTACCTGCGAGCAGCTGTGTTTAGAAGGTTCCTTAGACACATTTTCCCCTTCATAAGGAACTCTCAGAGCTCTGTCAGGGAGAGATTGTGCTTTCGAAATGCCCTTCTGCAGGGTACAGAGAACCTCGGGACTGAGTGCAGGAGTGCAAGCTGACCTTCCTGCAGGAAAGCTTGTACCTGAGGCACAGGTGCAGCACCAGGAAAAAACTCCTAAACTTTGACCCTTTTAACATTGTACTTCTGAGCAGGTATCAGGATTGACTTCTAAATCTGAGTCACAAATGTATCCTCTGACACTCCAGGATGATGCCTCAGAGCAGGGCAATGCCCAGTGCAGACTCATTTTTTCCAGGTCTTTCCTGCTTTCAGAGAGTTTCTCCCAGCTCATTTGTTGGTCTTTGAGGTTTTCTTAGGAAGAAAACCATTGTGTTTCTCCTCTGACTCACCAAAAGCCCAGGAAATTACTTTTGCTATCAGCCTTCATTCTGAATCCCTCTGCAAGGAAATGCAGCCTTCTGACAATGATGTGCTTCCTCATTTCTGTGCTAACTACAGCTGGGCTTGGAGTTCCCTGCCTCTGAAGCATTATTGGCTTGGTTAACATCTGTACTGTCTGTAGGTGAGGAAAAGGGCACACAGTTTCAGTCCAAATTAAATCTATTTTAATGAGAGAATGAAAAGCCCAAAGTCACAAGCCTGATGATGCAGCCTCTGGCATAGGAAGCAGCTGAGCAAGTAGGATGGAAAATCCCTGTATGCTGGGTTTTCTTTTAGGCTGGCTCTGTGACCACCAGTGAAAATCACAATTTGGAAGCAGAAAAATGAGAGGAAAGCTAAAAAGGAAGATGCTGTCCTCTCACCCCAATCTAAGTGCTAGTAGTACAAAAAAATGTGCCACTTCTGCAAGAACAATGTGTAGTTCATATAATGAAGTTTCATAACAGCAAAGTATATTTCCTAATAAATCAAACTATACTAAATGTATATTTCAATTTAATTATCCTTCAGCCACAACTGTAGGATGAATATGCTCATGACCTATAACACTTGAGTGTTGACTTCACGGTGACCTGGTTTTCACATGGAATATAATTGATTTTAATATCACTTTTCCCTTCTGTTTATAAACTACACGTCACTCAGCTGAGGAGTAGTCAAACCAAAACAGGCCATCCAGAAAAACCTTGTGAGATCCAGGAGCTTCTATGTACAAACCAGAGCATTGTGTCCCACAAATCAGTTTCTGCTGTGCTGAAGACTGGCTGCCCCCCTGCAGTTGGAGTAAATATCTAGTGTGCATACATATATATGTAATAGTACATTAACCTGTAGTGCAACATGAGATAGCTTTAGGTGCAAGGATACCAAGCCATCCAAGCAAAAGAAGGTGTTAAAATAGCTGACCTGTCCCTGCACACCCAGAGCTGCCTGTGCAGAGGTGCATCCAGGGGGTGTTCACATACCGGCAAAGGCTCAAAGTTGGCGTCCACCAGGTGATAGGTCCCTGCCCCGAAGAAAACCTGTCTCATTACCACATCAATCCCCTGCCTGGCTGAAAGCCCGAGTTTGTCCAACCACCTGCCAAAAAATGAGGCAAATATCATGCAGATGAAAGTGCTGATCTCAGCAGTACTCTGTTGCCCCTCTCAAACCAGATCGGGAAACAGGAAAGCAAAATGTAGTGAGTGATGATGACTTCCTTAAAAGCACACAACTAATTTCAAGTCTTGCATTGGTTACATGAAAAAATAATTTCAGTCCACCTCTTGAAGTCCAAGTTGTGGGAACAGCTGCTCCATTCCCCTGTTTGCAGGTGGTGGAAACAAGGAGTGACAGCAGGTTCTCCTGAACTGGCCAAGGGTTTAGAGGCTGAGAAAAATCATCACACCAACAAGGTTGCCTGTCATTATCAGACTTTGGCTTGCTGGCACACCAGGCCCTGATAAAAAGTCATCATGTCTTATAGGATGGAAAAAAACTGCTCTCACTCCCCAGGAAGCCTGAGGAAGCCACATTCCTCCTGTGGGGCAGCCCCATTCAGCTGTCAAAATACATGATTTCCCCACATCTGGGACACAGTACTCACATAAAACCAGCAACATAAGTGTTAGACAATCTGGGAGCTCCTCCTCCATAGGCAGAGCTCGTCTCTCCCAGCCACACCTTCTTGTCCGGCACAGTCTGACCAACAATCTGGCCAGCGTGGCGTTAGGAAAGAAGAGAAAGATACGACAGTTAATTTTTTGGCTACTGAAATTAAAAATATTTTGTGTTTTAGCCAAAGGCTTACTCAAGATGTTTACATTTAAGGGATAACTCTCTGACATGGGATGTCACAGAAATTTGGATTGAAAGGACTAGAAGTAGATTTACATTCCCCCCTGAAAAAATCCCTAACTTGCTACCCATGTAAAACAGGACAAACATCACTAAAATCCAGGTCCCATAGTTCCTCTTGTGCTGAGTAGTGCTATATTCTAAGTTATAATGCTGTCAGGATCTCAGAAAAAAAAAACAAACAACAAAAAAACCACCCCAAAAACATTGGGGGGATGGGATAACGATAAATTACATCTCTGAGTAATTACTCTATCAATAAATGAGAGTGTTGTAGGTGTGTGATGCATCTGGCATCATGTTTGCTGCATAGCAAACTGTTGGAGCTCATTTATTGTTAGTATCATTACTTTTAATTTTATTTTTTTAATATATCATGTCAGCAGAACTCAAGCTTTGAGTATCCCTGTCTATTGCTAGTAAGAAGTAGTGCTTTATTTTGGATTCTGTTAACCCCCTGGAAACTGAACATGGGAATGATTGAACAGGACAAGGCACCTCCAGGACTTCATATATGGCTGTGGCAAAGGAGTCCAGCACTTCAGGGCTCAAGAAATCCCCCCTTGTTGCACTCTGTCCATTCACATAGTAACTGAAAATCAGGGAAAAAACATAGACAAAATTAGACCAGTGGTACAAAACACCACTGAAAGTATTCAGTTGATTGGTACATTTATCCACAGCATGATTTTTCTGTCCAGTGCTTTTTAATTTTTTGTTTCCAAATGTGTAGGTCTGTCACTTGTATTTAAGGGACTTAAAGATATGATTACCTCAGTGGAGTCAGGATATCACAGGAATTTCCACCAGCAGAAGTAATAGGTTTGTTTGCATCTATTTATTAAGAATAAGGAAAACATTACCAAGAGCCAGCTTCTGTAAGTCTTCTCCTGTTGAGGAGTCTATGTGATTACTTGCTTAACTCTAATAAGTTATATATTGAAAATATCAGCTCACAGCATCTGTCCATCTGCTGGAATATTTTGGCCACTTGGAGGGACCTGAAACATGGGCATCCCTATGGCATAAATGGTGCCCTCCACCATGAGCAGAAGAGCTTTTAAGTCTTGTTTGTCCAAAAAAATTGGAATGGCGGTTTTTGCAGTTCATCCTGCTCTCACTCAGTCTGACCAAAAACAGCTGAAGCCTTCCAGCCACAAGAGGAAGCTAAAACCTGATAATCCTAAATGAGTTAACAGCAGCCCAGGAAGGGGAAAGGACATGTTTCATGCCTTTCTAGCAGCTGAAAATAGATAATTGCTGTATGTATAGATATATATAAAAAATGAGTATGTACATCTTTTCTCACTGTTGTCTGACTGCTGCATATCATGTCCTGCTTTTGACTCTGGAAAGAAAACTGCCTTCACATGGAAATGACTTTCAAACTGAGTCCAGTTTACTCCACTGTTGCCGTGAGCACTTTAAACCTACCAATCAAAGTCCCTGCACAGGAGCCAAGGGCCAGGTGCCAGTGCTGTTTGCACTGTGTGTGGGATCTGAGCGTGAGGTACCCACACAGAGCCTGAAATTACCCCAAGAGCAAACTCAAGGGAGCAGGAGGAGCTGCTGGCAATTCTCCATGGACAGGGGTCAGCCAGACCTACAGGGCTTTTTCTTTATATCAACTAGACATAAGTAGAGCAAACAAAATTATCATCTTGCACATGTTGCATTCCCTGTGACTAACCCCTACCACTGCTTTTTGGTCTCTGCACCAAGTAGACCCTTTGGACACTTCAGCATTTCTGTAATGTGCTCCCTCAATTCATCTCCTTTCTGAACACAGAACTTTGTGGAGAGGCCCCTGAGAAACTGTCAAAAGGGGCATTTCACCCCCCTCTTTTCTGTTGAGATTGATAATTCTGTTCAAAATGACATTTTTTAAAGAAAATGAGGCAGTAATCAGAGTGACAGTGGCATCCAAATGGTACTTACTGGTGCCATGTGACAGAGTCGATCACCTTCCCTCCCGATTTCAGGAAGCTGCAAGCAGAGGGAATGGTGGAGGAAAGGGGATTAGTATTACCAGTCATTACTCCCACTAGTGCAACACCATGCACAGCCCTCCCCTCTCCCCACACTGGCAGTACTGATGGTGAATGCTGGGGGCCAGGCTTCCCATGGCTTTTAAGTGGGCTTTGGGCAGCCTGGCTTCCTCAGCAGGTTGCTGGGAGGATGAATTGACCTTTGTATAACACGTGGGTGTTTTTCAGGCTAAAAAGCCTTTGTTAGCACAACCCTAGAGCCAGTACTCAGTGGGAAAATGTGGGGACCACTGATGTACTTCCAGCAGCTGAGTTTAACTGGCTGAGTATTCAGGCCTTGAACTCAAGCATGCAGGTAAGATTATAATTGTCATCTGTCAAGGTAAAAAAAATTGTTCAACCCCTGCCTTAAAGCCTCTTCATGCCTCCTGCATATAGAGGCAGACAAGCCACAATTCTCCACAGCTGCCCCACTGCAGGGAATGCTGCTGGAAGCTCGCACTCCTACCTTCTGAGCAGTCTCCGCGTGTGCTTTCGGGGCTGCCCAACGTCAGGGCCGTAGAGCTTGGCATGCTGATAGAGGGCATAGTTATTCAGCAGTTGGCGTAAGTGAATGAAATCTTGTCCCAGCTGGAAGCCATCAATGTGAATGCCAGATTTCTTCCTGAAGCTGTTGGGCTCTGAGGAAGACACATGCACATCAACGCCCCTCTCTGTTTCTGGGGCACAAATTAGGGCAGTTCCATCCACATGGGAAGCACCAGTTCCCTAAGGCTTCACCTAATCTGGCATAGTGTGGGTGAGATATTTGAAGGTGAGCATGAAACCAAAAGCTTGGGGGGTACAGCGTGCTGCTCTCCAGGACTCTGTCCCAGCCATAGGTGACATCCTGCACCTTGTGGGGTATTGTTCACCTCATCTCAAAGCCCTGGTAGGAGCAGCAAAATCATCTCAATTTGCTCATTCATTTTGCCTTTCTGTAAAATGCCCCTGAAAATTAAGACCTTAATGTCTCTTTATAAAACATCACCTTGCCTTGATGTGCCATCATCCAAAATATCCAAAGTTACTAGCCCACCCCTACTTTTCTAGGTGATGGCTGGTCTGGCCAACAATCACTTACCATTCCCAAGTTCCCAGGAGATGTTGTACCTCTGGGAAGCACAGTAGTCCAGCAGTGCCTGGGCATTCGAGCTGTCCCACTGCAAGCCACCTTTCCGCAGCAAGGCATTGAGTCCAAAGATCAGGTGAAACCCTGAGCAGTTTGCAAAGCTGTAGAGAATATCCAGTGTATTTTCTGCACAGAGGAGAAAGGAGGGGTGTTTATCTTAAGGTAGCTGACCTCTGGCCAAGCAACAATCTTTACTGCCTGTATTTATTTGGCCTGATTCTGCAGATGTGCCAAACTTTCCCAGCCAGACAGAGGAGGTCAGGCCTCACTGCACATCTTGCAAGCTTTGAGAACCTCCCAACTGTCGCAGACATCTTATGTGAAAAATCCTTTCTTGGGATTTTTCTCCCTTCTGAGAAGCTGCAGTTTCAGCAACCAAATGTAAACAATGATTATCTGCTGCTGTGGAATGCAACAGGTGGACCCTTGATTGGTCTCCTGTGGATGTTTGGATTTACTGACCACTCATGGCAGAGCTGGCTCTCACTCTCTGTCTGGGACACAGATCTTTGTTATTCATTCTTTTCTATTCTTAGCTTAGCTAGCCTTCGGAGAACTTTTCCTTCTATTTCTTTTTAGTATAGTTATAATGTAGTATATATATCATAAAATAATAAATCAAGCCTTCTGATAATGGAATCAACATTCTCACCTCTCTCTTCACCTCAAAACCCTTGTGACCACTGTCACACCCAACCCCTGCAGCTGAATGCTATTAAATGTGGGATGGCAAACAGTAGAAAAAGAGTTCTCTGAATATTTTTCAAAGTGGGTGAAATATTTCTTTTTCAGTGGTTTCAGCTCCTAATAGCCTATGGCCCTTTTACTGTGGGGCAGAGAACTGCATCCCCCTGTTTAACTCTTACTTGTAATGGTGGTGTTTTTGTGCTTTTTCCGGTTCTGTTCGGCAAGAATCAGCTTCTCCTGGCTGGGCCATTGGGCCAGCAGCACCTTCTCAACAGCAGCAAATGCAGGCCTCGAGCCACAAGCCTCTGTAGGAGAGAAGAAGGTTGATAGGAATTAACTCCTCACCTCAACACCCAGCAAGCCCTTGTTCCAGTGAGCTGACAAAGCATGGGCTGCGATGCTTGAGGAGCAGATAAGCCAGCCTGGCATGCAATGGTGTGGCAGGGCCAGGGCAATGCTTCCTGCACTGGCCATCTCATGCAGGGGAAAGTGCTGACTTCTCCACACGGCTCACTGTCAGGAGCCATAAGGCACATTTCCTTCAAAGCTTTTTTCTTGGCTTCCAACCAGGAACAGGCCATAATCAGAGAAGAAGGCATGAGCCAGAGTCACAGGAAGCAGCTACTTAGCAAAGTGCTATGAGGTGAAAGTACCACTTGACTTCAAAACTGAGCATCATTGGCCATACAGTAATGTAGGATTGCACAATTGTGCTATGCGCCACAGGAATATACAGGATTTTTTTCATTTGAAACACCTCTTGACACTCTTGCTAAGTTCAAAGAGAAAATACCAAGCTCAAGCAGTTGACAGGGTTCCATCAGGTTTGCATTTGCCCTGTCAAAGCAACAGGAGAGCAAGGCTGCATCCCCAGCCAAGCTCTCTGGTTTTGGGAGAGAGATTGAACACTGCTCTCCTCAGGTTATTTCTGAAGAGAAACAGAACATCTGTTCCTTAATTTTCATAATGAAGCCACAGCTTCTGAGCTGAACTTGACCATCTTCCAGACAGTGAGGGAGCTCCCAAGATTGCTGCAGGGAGCACAGGGCAGCAAAGGGACAGTCTCAGGAGATGCCAGAGAGGATACAAGTTCCCCTACATCCTTTCTCCATTTCCCACAGCTGGCACAGCTCTTCCCACAAACCATGCTGAAAGTCCACAGATCTCCTCTCCATGGATGCTGGCAATACTGAGACTGTGGAGGGTCCCCAGTGTTGCTGCTGTGCCCTGGCAGCATCCTCAGCCTGTGTAAAAGACCCTCCAAAACCTAGGATGGTTTCAAGTCTGACAAGTTGATGCCCACTTTACCTTGCTGTGCCTGAAATTCCCAGAGGATTTTTTCTTCTGAGGTTGAATCCTTGTTGGGATCAAAGATGAGAAAGTCTGTCTCAGTGCCACCAAACCTCAGGAAACCTGGGGACAGGGCCGTTGCCAGGGCACGCAGCTTGGAATTGCTGAGGAGGGAATGCCAAGAATTAGGAAACCACTATATTTATGCAGACTGTGTAGAGGATAAACATGGCAAGCACTTTGAGGAACATGCTGCAGTAGGTGACCTGGGGCTACCCAGTAGCCTCCAGGAATTCCTGATGGCTTACTGGGATCTGAATTCGAGCCCTCTGCATTGTACAAAAGGGATGCTGATGGCCAAGTGAGCCAGCAGAGCTCTAATGGGCAACAAGGGGAGAGCGTACCTGAAGGAACATCAGCAGGGAGCCAAACCCTGGGGGCAAATAAGGCAAAACTTTAAAACAATCTTCATTTTTTTCATCCTAAACATCCTCCTCCCCTAGATTTTTTAGTTTTGTTTGTGCAACACCAACACAAATGTCCTGGGAGGATCTGAGCACAAGACTGACTTTACATCATCAGCCCCAGCTTCCAGTGCACAGACAAAGCACTTGCCTTTGTACCCAAGGGAGACTGAGTCTCCCTGCTGGGACAGGTGTTACCTCTATCAAAGCAGGGGTACAACAGAACATAACTGTGACTAGCTCACATCCCATGCTGGATTTGCAGCACCTCACATGCCATGCAGGATGTGCAGCACCGACAGGCAGCCTTCTCTGGGGGAAGAAGCCACAAGGCTTTGGAGGGCACTGGGCATGTTAGGTGCTATCTGCTCCGTGGTGACAAACAGCAGATTAGAGGCCACCAAGTACTTCCTGCTCCTCATGGTGGCAGGGCTGGCCACAGGGTGAACCCCAGGGTGTGAAGATGGGGCTGGATGTTGGAGACCTGAGCGCTTTCCAGTAAAGCTGGTGACACCTTTCTCACCAGCCCAGTGAGGACAAAAACGTGCAAGTAGTGGGAAAGCAGGACTGGAGGATCCACACGTTTTTTGAACGCTTTCATGGATGGTGATTCCGCCATCTGCTTCCCTGCGCAGCCTGTTCCAATGCATGATTACCCTCTCAGTGAAGAAATTTTTCTTAATATCCAGCCTGAAGCTCCCTGATACAACGGAGGCCGTTTCCTCCATTCCAGTCAGCTGTCAGCTGGAAGAGACTGACCCGCACCTCACTATAGCCTCCTTTCCGGTGCTTGCGGAGGGCGATAAGGACACCCCGAAGCCTCCATGCAAACAACCGCAATTCCTCCGTTTCCTCCTCCTTTTTTTTCTGCTGGCAAAGCAGTCCTCTACCAGGCTCATTCTCGAGCAGAGCTTTCCCTGCATCCCCCCATGCCAGCTCCTCCTTCCCCGAGCACCAACGGGCCGGCGCGGCTCGCACCTGGGGAAGGCACCGCCTTGTGCCCTGGGAGGAGGGAATTAGTGAGCCCGAAGCAGCCGGGATCCAGCAGCCTCTGCCCGACCCCATTTCTAGGGGTGAGGCACTCCCCGTTCCCCGCGGCTCGCTCGGCAGCGCCTTTGCCGGCACGTCCCGCTCCTGCCCCCGAGGACCCTTTCTCCTTTGCCCAGCTGGGCGACAGGCGACTTACCTGAGTAAGGCGACATAGCGCGGGTCCCGGGCGAGGCTGGCATCCAGGGTGAGGGAGAGGAAAGCCGGGCTCACCTCCGCTCGGGGGCTGTCCCGGAGCCCCAGCCGCAGCACCGCCGGTCGGTGTTCCTGGGCCAGCGCCGGCGGCGGCAGGAGCGGCAGCAGGAGCGGCGGCAGGAGCGGCAGCAGCATCCCCACTCCCGGCCCGCCGCGCCGACACCGCCGGCACCACCCCGAGGAGCTCGGAGGGCGGGCCCGGAGCCGCAGCGCTCCGCTCCCCGCCGGGAGGAACCGCGCTGGCGTGAGCAGGACCTTCCTCACCCTCTGGAAGAGCTCCAACAGCATCTTCGAGCCTCAAATTGGCAGCAAGACGCCCGACAGCCGGTGTTACCCAAACGCCTCAGCCATTGCAAAGTGAACCTGAGTTTATGGCCGGCTCCTTTCCTGCTCGCACCTTCGCAGCCTCGCAGCCGCCTCCTCCAGCATCCCGCCCTGCCCGGGCGGCCCTGGGCATTTCCGTGTACAACCAGCGGTCTGGAAAATGTCACCAGCACTGAACGCCGCCTCTGCAGGGCTGGGATGTCAGCCTGGAACCCCGTCTGCGGCCTTCACTGCGGGACACCGACTGCCAGCAGCACAGAGCCCTGTCAGGCTGAAACCTGACTCTTGCAACAGTCCATACTGTTGGAACAAGTGCTTGTCCTAATTGCAGAGGTATGAAATTTGGAATTGCTGTCACCAAAAGGTTTCAGGCAGGCTCTGGGTCTGCCCTCTAGGTGCTCCCTGCAGAGTCCAGTCCGTACCAGAACTCGTTCTTTGGCAGCAGCTGACCTTGCCAGGGGGGCCTGTCAGGGAAGAGCCAGCTGCAGCCATGGAGCAGGTATGGCTTAGTGGCATGGAATGGCTTGGGTTGTTCCAAACCCTACACCATGGACAGGGATGCCTCCCACTAGACCAGGTTGCTCAAAGCCCCATCCAGCCTGCCCTCGAACACTCCCAGGGATGAGGTGCACACAGCTTCTCTGGGCAACCTTTGCCAGTGCATCACCGGCCTCACAGTGAAGAATTTCTTTGTAACATCGAGCCAAAACTGACCCTCCTTCAGCTTAAGGCCATTCCTCTCTTGTCCTAGCATTCCATGCCCTTGTAAAAAGTCCTTCTCCAGCTCTCTTGTCATCCCTTCAGCTACTGGAAATTGCCTGGAGCCTTCTCCTCTCCAGGCTTAACAACCCCAGCTCTCTCAGCTTCTCTTCAAAGGAGAGTTGTTCCAGCCCCCTGATCACCTTTGTGACTTCCTAACAGATTCAAATTCTTCTTGTTTAGGGGGCCCAGGGCTGGATGCAGTACCAGAGATGGAGTCTGGAGCAGAGGACGACAGTCATCTCCCCTGACCTACTGTCCACTCTCCCTTTGATGCAACCCAGAATACAATTTGCTTCCTGGGTTACAACAATGTTTCTAAGTTTCTATGCACACTACTGAAACATTTGCAGAATTTTTAAAGAACTACATTTAACACCACCATTACATTTCCCACCTGTACCAATTAATCCTGAAGCATCCATATTTCTTAGGAAATTTGTTTTGAAAATGGTTGTCTGCTTGAACAGGCTGTGGATCTGTTACTTTATTCAGCTGCAGTGCCTCCCATACACACTGAAGTTGGGGCATTAATCTGTGGCTCAAGTGCTTGCCTGCCTGGCCCTTCCTGTTCCTGCTTGCTCTACATTTTTGTACTATTAAGTAACTCTGCTCCGGAACTAGAAGAACTTGACTAAATTAACTCTGCTTTTGATAACACATCCACGGCCCTGCCAAAAAGGAAACATCAGTGACACTTCTGCCTCAGTATCTTAGTTGGGGTAATGCTTCCCATTTTGGGAGTGCAGCACCAATTATATGGCTACACCCCAGGAAGGGCTGGGGTGACTATCTGCCAGAGGAATAACTCATCTATCAGCTGATGACTGGAGCACCAAACAAAGTACACCACCCCAAGGGTAAACTAAGGACAGAAGAATGCAGTTCAGTGTGTGAAAAAATCATTGCTGCAATTCTAGCTAAGGTTGTTGCCACAGGTGCAGGAGGAAAGGTCAGGAGCTGTCAGGCAAGGTGTAGCCTGTGCACAATTTCTTTCTGTTGGAATTCCCTACTTCTGCCTTTATTTCCTTCATGTTCTCCTTTGAGAGGACACATTTTGGGTGACTTGCTACTGCACGGTGCCCTTCTCACAGCAAAGGCACAAGGTGTGTATTTCAAAAGGTCAAGGCTATGTTTTGGGATCAGTTGCTGTGTACAGGTGTGTGTGTACGTGAAGTCTGGCATGTGTTGTGTTTTTAGCAGCCTGCGAAACCTTGTTGCTAGAAAACAATGCATTCCAGCATTAGCTTAAGGTACTAAATGAAAAGTAGCAGCTTTTGCCTAGGCATTTTTCACATGGTTTTATACACATTTTTAAATATTGCAGAGTAGGATAGCTCAGTATAGATGTATTTGGAGTTATGGAAATCAGCAGAATTTGAGCGATGCCCTGTGAACTACAAGGGGAGCACTTAAGAACTAGGACCAGGCTTAAGCCCACTTTAGTATTACTTGAAGCCAGCTCCAAATAAGTGTCCGATCCCTCTTCCTCATTTCACACAAAACCTATCCCCTGCCTTGTGACATTCAAATGCTTTGGTCTTGTAACTTCTATCAGACAGTTCTGCTTCTCCCAGTAATGCCATTAGACACCCTGTGGTGACTAGATTTTCATAACTAGAAAGAGCTAAAAACCTTCCAGGAATTTCAACTGTCTAACAGCAGCAGCAGCAATGTGCTATTGCTAGCAGGGGCACCTCTGCTGTTCCCGGGCAAGCACCAATAACTGACACATTTATACCTGTATCTATATATGTTATTTATACCTGTATCTATATGTGTGTCAGTGCTTCACCTTGTGTATATTAAGGGAATTCAGAAGGGAAGAGCTGCCTTTGCAAAAGGCAAAAAATTCTTGTGACACAAGATGTCACAGAGCTGACCTGTGTCAGGATGCTGCTCTGTTTCTATGTAAGAAGCCTCAGGAAGTTGAAATTAAGGCTAAGCTGATGCCAAGAAAGCATGGAAACTGTAAAAACAGATGCCTATCAGAGTGGTTTTGTGAGCTATCCTTCCTCCCTGCCCCAAGCCTGCAGCCAGACCTTGTCCTGACACAGAATGCAGCTCTCAGTACTCCCTGCTGGTTTTATTTCTGAACCCAGATGGTTATGGGAGTCTGAGATGGCATGCCCTGTTTATTCAGAGATGGAAATGACACCTTGGGTCTAGAATTTTAGCAGTTTTCTTTGATATGCACACAGAGATGAAATGAAGCTTTAAAAGGAAGGACAAAGTGAGAGCTAGGCAGGACTAACTCATGTGGAAATGGCTTTTCAGAACATAGGAACACAATAGGTCTCATTCACACTATGAAAATTAACAGCTAAACCTTATCCTAAGCCTGACTCTCTTACTAGTCCTTCCAGGGAGACAGTTTTCAGTAAGTTATGTACAGAGGTCCACAGAATCATGACTCAGAGGAAGAAAGGGAATCACACAAACACAAGAACTGGTCTATGTGGGCAAGCTGGAAAGTGGAGTGAATAGAAATAAAGGCTAAGAAATATGCTCTGAGGTTTTAGGTCAGAACATTTCTCTGCACCTGAACAGACTTGCACACACAATAGCTCTCATACAATTTACTGTGGGTTATGAAGACATTGGCAGGAACATCCAACAGAGCATATTTTTATGACCTACTTAGCTTTGAAGCATGTACCATTATATCACATGGAAATAAGATAAATTCATCAATATTGCTTCTTTTCCTTTAACACAGGCCTTAGGATAAAAACATCCCATTGAAGCAAGGGAAAAATACTTGCTTTCCAAAATATCTTGAATCCATCCTCAGCATAAGTTTTCCCATAGCACATTCCCCCATAACAGACATTTACCAAACTAATGCATATTGATTCCAACACCTGAGTGTTATATAAATCAGCTCACTGAAGCACTGAGCATCATCTGGCAGTACAAAAATACCATGAGCAGCATCTGTTGTATTTTACCCTTTTTTCTCTTCTCCCATCTCCACCCAGGGGAAAAGCCCACATAAGAAAGCTCTATATGAAAAGTATTTAATCACATTAAAACAAGCAGTATGAAATACATGTACTGCTTTGCCTGATAAGCTTGATTTCAGGAAAATAAGACAAGTTACATATAGCAAAGTTTCAGTGCAAATTAGTGCAGCTTCATTTAATTTCTGATCCTCTCTAAGGTCACAGATAAAGCCTTAAGGGAATTGCACTCATCCATCAAGGCAGAGCACAGTCTGTGTGAAGAGAACAGCAGAGACAACAAGTGCCAACTTCTTTTTCTTTCCAGACCAGCTTTATGCAGATTTAAAACCACTCTCTTGTTTCAAACCTGCTTTTCCTACCATTTTCACAGGAGCTCTGGCATTTGTAGGGAATATTTGACTTTTTTTCTAAATGTGTATCTCATCAAAACCTGATCTTGTAGCAGTGCTGGGCAGTACAGTCATGTATAGTGTGAGGGTGCACTTAGCAAGTGGCAGGAATAATATTTTGCTGCTGTTACCCTCTGCTATGTAAATACATAAAATGTACACTTTAGTTAGCACACAAGTACAAATATGCAAAGAATTGTGACAGATGTTACTGGCTCATTAACTATTCTGTAATAGATGCAGCAATTAATGGATTATTTCCATAACATCTGTTATTGCAGTAACTCAGTACTCAGAGTGAATAATTTTATAGTAACTTCCTAGGGTTCTTTCCCCCATCAAATCTGCACAAAACTGCACCAAACTTTGGAAAAGCACCATCAAGTACCAATAAACCTCTAAGGCAGTTTTGTTTTCTTATGTGGGTACTACATCTCCTGCTTAGATATGTATTCACTGTTATGCTAGACTGAGTATCATCTGTCTTTTGAATGTAACACAAACCAATAGAGAATTTAATGTTACCTATCATTTGGTCAAAAATAGATCTTAATTAAAAGACAAGTAATTAAGAGATAGACTTAGATATAGCCTGAAGTCATGGCAAATATTGCTTCTGCCCTTGAGGACCAACTTCACATTTTTTCATGTTTCCAAATCCAATATCAGTAACAGGATTCCCCTGTGGGCACTCAGTGTACCAGTGGAAATGAATCACATTCCCTCTAACAAGTGCTGGTTTTAAATTCCTGACCTAGTTTAATACTGAATGCAGTCAAATATTGCATTTATCTAAACCATGCAAGCCACTATGAAATATCACAAGTATGGGTTTAGAGGCATGTTTATGCCAAATAAAGGTTTATAAAGAATTTACTCAGTTTTACCTATGATTTCTCTAATGCAAAACCAGAATGAGTGGTAGACTACTAGCATTTTCAACAGTTTTTCACCATACCCACTTTATATCAAGCATTCAACATCTAACATCCTCACTGGATTTAAAAACCTTTCTGCTTATTTCTAAAGCAACATAACATAATTAACCTATCAAGCCCCCAGTTTAACTAAGGTTTATCTTACTTTTCCTTTACTGAGAAGAGACCAAATTTTACACAGAAATGCCATGTTTAGGTGTGCTGCTGCACTAGTTACCATGATTCAAAACTACTTTCATGCCCTCATGAGACCCACCTGGAACACTGCATCCAGATCTGGGGTTCTCAGCACAAGAAAGCCATGGACACTGTTTTCAGAGGTAACCCATGGATATGCTCAGAGGGGTGGAGGACCTCTCCTGTGAACACAGGCTGAGAGAGCTGGGGTTGTTCAGTACAGAGAAGACTCCAGGTGTTACAATAAATGAGGGAGACTTTTTAGAGAGGTAGATAGTGATGGGACAAGATGGAATAGATTTAAACCAGAAGAAGAGATATTTAGATTGGATATTAGGAAGAAGTTCCTTACTGTGAGGGTGATGAAGCACTGGCACTCGGTGCCCAAGGAAGCTGTGGATGCCCCGTGCCTGTATTCAAGGCCAGGCTGGATGAGGCTTTCAACAACCTGGTCTAGTGGAAGTGTCCCTGCCCATGGCAGAGGGTTTGGAATGAGATGATCTTTAAGGTTTCTTCCAACCCAAATCAGTCTATGATTCTGTAATTGACCACATCAGGCTGCCCCAGCTTTCAAGTCTGTCTTAATGTGCAGGCCATTGTCAAGTGCTACACAGCAGCTTAGAAGTTTGCCATGTCACAACTGAGGAAGGTTCAGGCTACTGTAGGTTCTAAAGTAGGTTCCAAACTACTTTAATGAAGCTTAACATTTTGCTGGAGCAAATCGGGTTCAGATGCCTTTAAAAATCCTGACTAGGGTGACTGACACATGCCCATGGACTCTCAGAACTCGACAGGGCTTCTCAAACATCAGTTCTTTAAGACCTCATCTTTATTTAGACTTCACATTTAAGCAAGAAATTAAAAACATTTTAAAAAAGTAAACCTTCTGTTTAGAAGACTGCTTCAAAGGCATCCTGAAAGAATTATCTCAGGAAATAGCCAGAGGCTGAATATGAATTTGATATTTGCATTTTTTAAAAAGCTTAAACTAGGCATCATTTACCATCCCTGCACAACTCTGGGACAACTTCTTTGTTACGAATTGCAGCTCCTTCCATTAGCTACACTTAGAGTACAGAGAATCCTGCAAGCAGGCATTTCTGGGTAGCTCACTCAAATGCAGGTGTCCTAAAGGGAATATCTAAAGATATTATTTAAGTCAGCTGTGAGCATAAGCTCCCAGCAGAAGTACACACAAAGTAGTCAGTCCAATGCCCAAAGCACTCCTAGGGCTTTATCTAAAACCAGGAATGAAGATGATTCTGTCCTATTGCTCAAGAAGTTCACAATCCAAACCTTGGAATGAAGTCAACTGTGGCATTCACATTCTCTGAAAAAATTCCTTCGCCCAAGGTTTTTCTCCTGGGAAGCTGAAAGGCAGCTAAGAGGCCTCAGAGAAAAGGAAAAGAATTCTTATTTCATTTGCTGCTTCTATGCTGTGCTCTGTGGAATGTGTTTGGAGATGGTTTACCCAAAGGTGATTGCCTGATTGGATTCTGGTGTGAGTTATTTTGACTCCTTGGCCAATCAGGGCCAAGCTGTGTTGGGACTCTGGAAAGAGTCACAAGTTTTTATTATTATCTTTTTAGCATTCAGTAAGTATCCTTTCTGTAATCTTTAGTATACTATAGTATTCTTTAATATAATATAGTAGAATAAAGTAATAAATTAGCCTTCTGGTAAGATGGAGTCAGATGCATCATTCCTGCCCTCGTCAGGGCACCTTGTTTACAACAGTCAACTTCTGAATTCAGAAATCACTCAAAATTGTGGTATACAAAAGATATTAGATATTTATTAAATTACAGCAGCTTTAAACAGGAGAGTTAAAAACTATAAAAATATCTGAATTTTGGATTAGTTAGTTTTTCCATGACAATCAGTGGGTCCCTGGGATATCCGTTGGCACTTTTAAGAGTTCTTCGACTTCTTCCTGTAAAGCCTCAGCTCTTTCACTCAGCAGCATCTACAACAAGAAAACACAGAGAAAAACAAAAATTAGAAAACAAATACAAGTAATAGCTATAACTCTTAGATTAAAACACCAACATCTCCCTCCAAACTTGCACCTGGGTCTGTAAAAGACTGCTGCTGCTGCTCCCAGGACAGCAGCAGCTTTGCCTCAAGGAGCCAGCATTTTTTTGTCGATTAGTTTACACCCATATAGAAAGCAGTCCCACAAAAATTCATACAGCACACAGATGGTTTTCTGGATTCTGCCACCACATAACACACCAATTTTACAGAATATGAACAGTTTTGTCTGGAACTGTTAAGGAACATTTTTAACCTTAGACATTCATTTTCCATGTCAGAATAAACATTTTTAGGTTGTGCCTGCTGAGTTGACTTCTTCCTTTATTTGAGATTTCTTACTACAGCATTTTACACCAGACACACGGGACTCCCAATATTAGCAGTTGTTAAATCCACTGCCCTGAACTGTTTGTTGCTGGCATGGAGAGGAACAGGACCCCAGTAAAGCACACTTCTAAGTTCCCAGTTAGAGAAAACTCCATGAATTTAGTATCTGAGCAGGAAAGTAAGGTAGATTGCTAGATTTGTCCTTGATGTAGATAAGCAATCTGCATATATCCCTTTCTTTTGGCTCCCACAGCAGCAAACAAAAAAAGGAAAAAAGCAGCAAGAAGCCTACAACATTATCTGAATATGACCTTTAAAGTACACAACCCCCAAAGCTGGTACATTTACTTCATGAGAATGTGCAAACCAAAACTTTCTAATTGACTGCCTTATTTTTACACCAATCACTCATCCTTTTATTCTGGACATTCCCTTACTTCACCATGAGCTTGCTCTTCTAAAAGAGTCAAACATGAAGCCAATACCATTGCAATAGCAGATGGTGAATGGAGATAGAGAAAGAATACCATCCCTTGATAAAGTACTTCCTGCAGTTTTTGTTTAGACACAACTCAGTGTTTGTTACAGAACTTGCATATTCAAAATGGAAAAGACAGGAAAGAATAAAAGGGCCTGACAAAAGCAACCTAAATAGGGGAAGTTAATCCTGCACCTTGTTGATTTCCATTTCTACAACCCTACAAATCCTATTCTTTTGTCACAATTACCACTAGAACTTCTGTAAGGTAAGTCCTGAGATATTGGCAGCACAGAGCATTTCAAGTATCAGACAAGCTGTCACACATTCTTGCCCTTGGCTTCCCCTCTGAAAAGCAGCACTTGGCTGTACACAACAGATTGTTCTTAGTACCTATCAGCATTTGGATCACAAATGTCCACTAATGCCTTTACTACTAAACTGAATCCTTCCCTTTTAATGTCGTTCAAAATCCATTTTTGACATACTGGAGTTCTGAAGCAGGTTTTTACAGCTTTGTTTCTAACTCACCTTTGCAGATGAAATTATTTGTTTGGCTTGACGTCGTGACAAGTGCTCAATCATCCTCACCAAAGTTTCTGGATTTGCATTAGCCAAGTGTGCTAAAGTTTTGTACCCTGCGTTGTAAAGCTGTTTTGCTCGTGCCTGAAAGTACAAAATTGTGTTAGATTATCAGAACAGGAAATAGGAATTACTGGTAAGTGCCAATCTCTGCACCAATCTCCAACATTTCATTCTGCATATCAATCCAATTCTCTTTTTCTAACCTGAATACTCACTGAGAATCTTTATAGCCTAAAAGCACAGGTTTGTCCCTAAGATTTACCACCCTAGCAATCTTATCCACCTCTTACGAATCCATTTGCCTTTATTTCCTCTGAGCCTAGATTATACCAATGCTGCTGTCCTCTCTTGTGGCCATGTTTTCTGCATTCACTGTCACTGACAGGAGCGACAGTCCCACATTCTTTGGAGGCGTCTGTCTTGTTTGGCTTCTCAGATTAAAACCTCACTGCCCTAAATTCAGTGGTTTTCTGACAAACTGATTCTACAATAAACTGGATAAGTAAGTTAAATCATTTTGTGAGGAGTAGAACCTTGGACTGAAGTCCCCAAAAGAGCTTTTGTTTTAATAGGAGTCTTTGATTCAGAGACTAGTTAAATTTCTTATTTAAAATACATGCAGTCCCAACATGACTTTGTGTATTTCTGTAAGGATCTCCTAACTTAAATATGTAAATTCTTATTCCTCCTTACTCCCAGGAACTGAAGAATCCTTACCACAAGAGAAACCTGGACTCTCTTTTCCACAGAATTCACAGAATAACTAGGTTGGAAGAGACCTTAAAGATCATCAAATCCAACCCATGCCCTAACACCTCAATTAAACCATGGCACTGAGCGCCACATCCAGTCTTTTCTTAAACATATCCAGGGATGGTGCCTCCACCACCTCCCTGGACAGATCATTCCAGAACTTTATCACCCTTTCTGCAAAAAACTTCTTCCTAATATCCAGCCTGTATTTCCCTTGGTGCAGCTTGAGACTGCATCCTCTCGTTCTGTCAGTGCTGCCTGGAGAAAGAGACCAACCCCACCTGAGCACAGCCACCTTTCAGGAGTTGTAGAGAGTGATAAGGTCACCTCTGAGTCTCCTTTTCTCCAGGCTAAACACGCTCAGCTCCCTCAGTCGTTCCTCACACGGTTTGTGTTCCCAGCCCCACTCCAGCCTTGTTGCCTCTTCTGGATGCACTCAAGCATCTCAATGTCCTTCCCAAACTGAGGGGCCTGAACTGGACACAGCACTCAGGGTGTGGCCTCACTAGTGCCAAGTGCAGAGGAGGAATCACCTCCCTGCTCCTGCTGGCCACACTGTTCCTGACACAGGCCAGGATGCCCTTGGCCCTCAGAGCTGGCTCATGTTCAGTCTATTGTGGACCAGTACCCCCAGGTCCCTTTCTGCCTGGGCACTGTCCAGCCACTCTGTTCCCAGCCTATAACAGTGCAGGGGGTTATTGTGGCCAAAACACAGGACTCCAGCTTTCAACTGAGTGTACAGCTAAATTATTGTCCAAATACAGCATTTTCATAGTTGCTGTGGCAGAAGCCAGAAGAAAACCATAGGTCCCAGCTCCCATTTCCTAAACAGATCACTTTCCCCCCAACCTCCAGACTGTTGTGTAACACCTGCATTATGCTGAATTCCCAGTAACAAATTACTTGGTTTTCCAGATACACTTGAAAGGCACAGTAACATTTAGCACACAAGTTAACTTGAAAAGTTGAATCGAGCCAGGTTTACTAACCTCTAGAACCCCTGCTACCTCCATCAGAGGGATGAGTTCTGTCTTAACACAGTATGTCAACTGCTTGGTAAGCTCTGTCAGCAGGGCTTTATAAACCCAGAATTCTTCCAATTCCTGCAGAGACAAAGATTGCTAAAAATCAGCTCCAAAGTTCTGTATTTGGGAAATATGACTGACAAAACTCTACTAAGGCAAAAAGTATCTATTTGCCTTTTAGATGAGGGAAGCACTATTATCTCTCAAAGTCATCCTTTCAGAGAGCTGCAGAGGTGTATTCAGCATTCTTCAGCTGAACATCCCAAAGATGGGGCAATTCTGAAGGCTAAGCAATAAATTATTTCAGTTATTTCACCAATAGCACTAGGAGTGATCAATGCCCTGTACAATTTGTATATTTTCACATTCTCAGCGCATAAAGCTTGCTTTTACTATCAGAAATGTCATTGTATGACAACGTCAAGCTTTACTCAACAGAAAAAATAACATAGAACAGGAAAGGTGAAGAAACATTTTTGCACAGGAAAGGTGGAATACCACATCTCTATTCAGTTCTAAAGTAAAATAACAAAACTCTAGATTTTGCAAAACCAAGCCACAAAATTTATTTACATTCTTTTGACACAGTACCTCACAGAAATGCAGAAGGCAGGATGCAAAGGAGGCTGCAGAACTGAGGAGATTTTGCACATATCCCCGGGACAAGTTAAATTTCTCTGAAACACTCCATACATTGGTCTCTTTCAGTAGTGAATAAAGGACAAATGTCAGGTAGAACCTGTTCACCACAGCATTGTCCACATTCTAGGAATAAGACAAGCTAGAATTCAGAGCCAGTATCACACTGCAGATGTTCTGTTAGTACAACAAGGCAAATCTCTTCATCTCTACTCCCCTCACAGCTTTAAAACATTTCTATACTATGCACAAAGACATCAAAAACATTAAGAAAACAAACCAATGAGATTAAAAGAACTTTAATAATCAGAACAGCAATAAATAACACTAACAGAAAAATAATCTGGAATTTGCAAATAATCAAATGAAATTACTAAACTGTCATCTTAGGTATGAGAAATTGCCAACCTACCTTTCTGACGGCTTGACCAGAAGCCTTTTTTGTAATAAAGCTTTCAGGTACTCCCACAATATCTGCTATTTTTTGCTCTGCTGCACTTAGCTGGTTAAACTAAAATAAAATTTTATAAAGAATTTTCAGATATTTAGTTCTTCTAATATCATAGAAAACTCAAGTACATTGTTCACGGTGCAACAATGTTTTTCAATATCTCTATAGAATCAGTAGAGTAGTACTACAGTCACCAGTCACAGGCAGCTTTGAGGTTCTTTGCCTACTTGTCTGATTTATCTGTAACTGTCCATCTCTGAATGCCTCATTTTAACAGAATTAAACAGATTTTAGTGCACCCCCAGTAAAAAAACCCAGCATATTTGCTATCAGATTGTTACCTCACTTCATGTCCTATGTGTACAAACCCCCTGCAAATTTAATACCCAGGATTACTGAATGCCCCAATGGATGTTTGCTAGCAATTTCTCACCTGTCTCAAGTATATCATCCAATCTGGGCTACAAGTAGAAGTCATATCATAGGGAGTTGACAGATACAGGAGATGAAGATTGCTCTCAAGAACCAGCCCCTGCAAACCCTTTTTCAAGTCTTGGTACAGAATATTGCAGTATGCCAAGTCTATTGAGCCTAGAATAAGGACACAGGGTAAGAATAATCACATTTATAAACAGGCACACAGAGTTAAATAAGGTACATTTTAACACAGAATCAGTATTGTCTTTGCCTTCCACAAAAGCTTGTTATGCCATCTGAACTGGAGAGAAATATCTGTAACCTGAATTACTGTTCTAACCTAACATGACTAGTGAAGCAAAGCTGAGGAAAGGCAATCACTTATTTCCATGTATGTTCATTCTGTGTGGTTTTGGAGTGCTTGTGAAATGTCTTGGCTTTACTGAAATCCTACAATAATTTTGTAGATTGAAGGAACCCTTCAGAGTCATCCTATTTCAACTACATTCCACACCCCAAAATATTTATGATACAATAGGAAAACAGAACTTCCTGATATATTTATTTTTGTTACAATTGGTGTACATGTCATATGCTCCCTTTCCCTCTTAAGCTTTCCAAGAAATCCTTCTGTTTACAATAACCTGTTCATAACAATTAATTGTAAAACAAGGCCCTGAGCCACTTCAATTAGAACACTAAATGAATTATTTAAGTGGGTTTTTTTTTTTAGGGGTACAGTTCTGGTTTTGCTCCCAGTGGGATCAATATTATCACACTTCATTCACATCACTTTCAGTCATGTGCTACTTCACTCCCATTTTCAGCCTACATCATGCAGTAAAACTCCTTCTTGACAACTTATTTTTCATTGCAGTTTAATAATAACAATAAAAAAAGCCATACCCTTATATGCAGCTTTACCCAAGGGTGTGATTGTCAGTGTAGATTTGGAATTGTGGTCTTTCTCAGATATTCTTCCTTTTAGGAGTCCTTTTTCTATTAGATTTTCCAGCCCATCTTGAATTATCTCTGAGAGGCTCTTCTCTTTAGACAGCAGCTGCTGCTGAACACGCAGCAATGTACAGCACATAAAATTGTCCACTTCCTCACAGGTAACTGCTATCTGCAGCAGTTTGGGAAATGATTAGCATATTTAAAGGTATAACTTCACATGTTTAATAAGACATAAGAAAAAATTACTGAATAAGGAAAGAGCTTGTGTTTCTATAGAATATATCCCAACAAATAGAATGATAGATTCACAGTGGCAGATCTGATGGATCTCCATCTGCTCTATTATTCTAGCAACTGCATCATGTTAACTTGTTTCCACTGTTTCTATTTGTATTTTGAACCAAGTATCAGAAATAGAAATATTAATATTCTATTGTATAATAAGATAGATATAATTTTTACTTTTACACACAAGGTAATCGTTGTGTTAGATGATTACTTATTGAGTTAAATGAGAAGATCTAATCAGATAAGGACAAAAATTTGATTAAAGCTTTTCTGAACTTGCAAGCCTGAATGTTTAAGCAGTCTGTCTTTTCCTACAGGATCAACAGGTGATATTTTCTTAGCATTTCCAAGCACTTAAGTTACTCACAGAGAAGAGTTAACTGATACCTTCAGTCCAACCAAAGACAACAACAGGCTCTGGATTCCCTTGGTCAGCTCCAGCAGAAGATTGCTGTAACAGTTCTCCAAAGGACTGTGAACTAAATCCTGAACCTAAAAGGGGCAAGGAATACATTAGTACAGAGGAATAGTCATGCATTAATTTTATACTTTCAAAAAAATCAATCTGACATGCATGATTCACCTTATAAAGAAAATAAGGGTAAACATCAAAAGTTTACAGTTCCCATCTGAAAACAAGCCACATAAAGGAAGTTTAAAGGTATTATTACATAAATCAAATACTTAAAACTTTAAGAGGTGAACAAAAATTAAGCTAGGCAGCTTGGCTCCTCTTGTTTATTCCACCATCTTAACTCAGCAATTTCAGTTACCAACAGCTTTGTAAAAATTACCAAGTGTTTGTCTTTTTCTTGCACTATGAGAATGCTTTCTCCAGCACTGTCAATACCAGCTCGACCAGCTCTGCCAATCATTTGCTTATACTGGCTCTTCTTCAGGAAGTCATTGCCAACATAAGGAGCTCTGAGAATCACCCTGCAAAGACATCTTGAATAAGTTATGCTTTACATTCAAATTACTAAAGCAGCAATAAAATGTTATAAATTCAAATTCATTGTTTATATAGGCCCCTTACCTCATAACTAATAAAAATCAAATGCAGCTCTTTGGACAGATGTGTAAATCAATTCTAAAGCCTTACACTATTTAAGGTGTATCAAATGTGCACACAGAAGTGGATTCTTAGCAAGCAATCCTTGGTCACACAGAGTACAGCAGCCCTATCATCAGAACTTGCATATGAAAAGATAACACATTTTTGTTTTAAAATACATTCCAACTGCAAATCCTCAGAAAAGGTTTATTTTACCATTTAAACACTACTCCTAGGAGAGTATCTAAAGAAATCACTGTTCTTTTGAATAACATTACTAAAAGTATTAAAACATTTTTCAGTTTATTAAAACTTCCTTAATCCATTTACACAAGTGCTCTTCAGTGATATACTCTGAGGTACTTCCTACTGATTCACATTTCCTACATGAATGCTGCAGTCTTGTGTCCCAAATTGAACACAACATCCTTTATATTTCCAATTTGCTGGTAAAAGCACAAACACACTTTAAACAGCGCTAAGATTTCCAACTTACTAAAGATTTTTTTTTTTTTTTACAAAGCAAAAATCAATGCAAAACTTTTGGCTACTAACCTCCTAGCTGGTAGGTTCACTCCAGCAGCTAGAGTGGCTGTGCAAGCAAGCAGACACAGGACACCTGCAGAATAAGCTTCCTCTATGCTTTTTCTTTCATCATTTGTAAGGCCACTATGGTGATAGGCAATACCAAAAGGGATTGTTTGCTTCAAAACAGGACAGACAGTTCCATTTCCTATACTCTTCAGGTTCTTGATGAGATCTTGTTTTTCTTTCTCCTTGTGAGCTCTAAATTCTCTTGGAGGAGGAAAAGCATTTCTTTAGACTTTGACCAATCATTAACCAAAAAGAAAATAAAACCCAAGAGACATGCTTACTGCCTCATTCTGCTCATCATTCATTTCTCTAACATCTAAATTGAAGAAATAGTTATTTCCAGTAACTTTCCAGCAATACACAGGAGGCTGATTTAGTTGCAATAGAGCCTTCCTTGTTTGGAAACACAGACACAGAAGAGATCAAATACTGGCTGCTTTAGATTTTACAACTCAGATTTCCAAAGTGGGTATGGGAACAGAGATATTCAACTGACTACCAAAGCACATGACCAAATACCAAATGTTTGTTTTCTAAGAGAAAAATGTTTGTTTTCTAAGCTTCCAGAAACCAGTGCCAAAGGGACATAAAGTTAGATTAATTTAGTATGTTTTTCATTCTTTTCTTTAGTTTTTTTTTTTTCCCTCTGGCAATCACCTTTTTCAACTGTTTTGGTACAAAAGTAAGAACTTTAAAAAAAAATTATTTAATAAGTATTTTGCAGTTTGCTATTACTTATGCAATTAGCAACTTTATATGACTCCATGTTCAAAGCATTTAGTTCTAATCACCAGGGAAAACCACTTGCAAGCTAGATGACAAACCCTAAGTTGTAAGCAATTGTTTCACATATAATTAAAAAAAAAAAAATAGAAACTTACTTCTTGAGGTACTTGCATACCATTGAAGCCACATTTTCACAATTCTTTTTAGTGGGACAAAAGATTAGACAGGAATATTTAGGAATAACTTCAGTAACAAGTGCAATGATGTGGTCAGGATCTGCTTTCTCCAAATTACTAGAATACTGTAATAAGCACAGATTGACAAATATTTAAACCTAGGAATTAAGTAACCTAAATATTCAACACTTGTTCTCAACCATTGCTTGAATACTCCCATTGGATTTAATGTGACATAATTCCAAGAAGTTGTAGGATAAGCTTTTCTCCCAATCCTCACTTGAAAGACAACTAACTTGAGAGATGCATGGATGTACAAATCAAATTCTTCGATTTTTCCCTTAATACTTCATTTTCTTTTAGCAAGACTTGAAATACAGTCTACCATTAGACACATTTTCCTTTGTAAAGCTTAGAAGAATCCCTATAAGGCAGTAGTAAGCTGGAAAAACTCCCAAAAAGTATCTTCTTTCAGTTTTGTCCAAGAGTGATCAACTGTACCCCCAAACAAAAACCATTGAGTATCTGGAATACTCAAACATATTACTTTTTGCAGGCCAAAATACTGAAGAAACCTCTACCTTGAAGAGTCAAAAAGAAGTGCAAATCAAGTTAAGCATGCAGTATTTTAAGGCTGTTTTTTCATTCCCAAAGCCTACCCCTTCTTTCTCATGGGTACTACAACTGAATTATCATGTTTAAGTAATTTCTCTAGTAAAAGCCCTGTAAGCAAATCATTGTAAAGAATGCATTTCACAACAGTTCTAAGAAACTATAAGCACTTTGTTTTTACCTTGAAATTAAGGAGATGTGAAAAAGTAAAGCCATTTTCTGTTTTGCTGTCAACTGCATAAATGGTGTCTCGTATCTTTATGTACTCCTTTAATTCCACCTAGCAAGGCAGAAACCACAAAGAGAAACTTTAGTTAAATTACTCAGTTTTCTCTAAAGCTATTACTGATGTACAGATACAGCTTTTCTCTAAGCATCACATGTCATACACATACTTGCACATAAGCATACACTTTAGAATTTTTAAGAGAACTTAATTGTTCTGATTATTTGCCTTGATAAACCATGGAATCATATTGAAGAATGTCAAAATTGTATCCCATGAACTATTTATAAACCATGTTGTCCTGACAGCATACAGGAACCAGCACTACATATTCTAGTTATACCAAATGGACTCAGCACAGTTGCTGTAATTTAGGAATTGCTTAAGTTAAAAAGAAGCAAATGCCTTAGCACAGCATTATAAAGGTTATTGCATTTGTGTATTTAGAAGTGCATGGTGCAATTTACTGCATTGTTAGCAATTAGAGAGCAATAGCAGGCCTCATATTATACTGCACAATTAAGCACAAAAGGTATGATACAATTCTAAACAGATTTACTATGATTTTAAAGGCAAATATCTTCTTTACTAGTTCCTGGTATCTTGTATACTGACCGGTCTAAAATTATTTGTGTAGTACTCTGCTTGCAGGAACTTCTGCAGGTCTCCAACATTATTTAACGTTGCACTCATGCCAATGATCTGTGTCTTTTCTGTAAAACAGAAGTTGAAGTGAATTTATTGTCACATTGCCAATTTATAACACTTCTGTTCAGTATCTAAGTCATGAGACTCCTTCACCATCAATCTTTCCAAAATGCCAAAGTAGCAGGTTGGAAGGGAAAGGCCACTACTAAAGAAATACTAACTAACTAAGAAATAATATTAAAGTTTCAAAATAGTAACTGAGACTTAAATGTAAAAAAAGAAGCATTTAATTGGATGACTAAAGGGCTCCTACAAATAAATGGAAGACATTTGACAACACCCAGGATTTCACAGAGAAGTATCAAAAGAGCTTCAAAAACACCCTAACATTGTTAGAGGGTCAATTAATGCTTCAGTAAATAAATGCTGTTAATACACAGAGTCATGCCATGTTTTTCAAAAGCAGCCAAAACAGCACAAATCCAGAAAGAGAGAGTCACTTCTCTAGGAGGCCACAACTACAAAATGTTAATGACATTAACTGTAGCCATGTCTTACTACTGGTGTAAAGAATTTTCGCCAGAGTAATCTCCAGTACTGCTCCTCGACTTCCCGCCCCGAGCATATGCAGCTGTGGACAGAAGGGAAAAAGAAAAGGCAAGGATGCTAATGAGTTGAGAGTATTTCTAAAAAAACCCACCAAAATATATAAGGAAATACTACAGAACTGTTTTTGTTGGACTTCCCAAAGATATCCCTTGTTTAAATTTGGATTGTTAGGTTCAGATGTATTACCTCACTTAAAAAGCATTTAAGGATCACAGAACAACAGACTCATGGGGAAATATAGACAACAAGATTTACCTTCCATTTAATTAGACCACAACTGACACAGTTAACTCCTGACAGTAAACAGTCAGTGTGGAGATCTTTGTATTCACCAGCCTGACGCAATTTTAAACAAAATGTGGTTTAAGCAACACTTAAAGTAAAAACATTCCTAGCAGCCAGCTTCTAGAATAAACAGAAGTTTGTGCTTCAGCTGCCCTCTGTTTAGAAGCCACAGTGCTAAAGTATGGCCAGTCAGGCTGAAGAACTCCAGGAATTAAAATCCCCGTTAGACGTTACACACCTTACTCAGCCTCACAATAAACCCTGGGTAGTGCAACTCAGCCCCAGCACTGCAAAGGCAACTCTCACAGCCAAATGTTACTTGGTATTTTTCATTTTTGTCAATGTTTCACTGGGTCATTACTACCAGACACAAAGTTGCATGGCTTCACATCTACGAGTTTAGGTCTAGGCTTCGTAAAGTACATTCCATAAAATTAAAATTATTTATGCTTTATTTCAACCCATTGGAAACTTCTAAATGACAAGCAGTTATGCAGGAATTCACCATCAACCACTACCATAGTAGATTTCTCAATATAAATCTATTACTCTGAAAAAGCAATAAATGCTTCATTAAGAAAAGAGCAAACAACAATTTTCAAAATAATAGAATTATGGGCCAATTCAGAACACAGAAAATAAAAGTAATTTTCGTGATGAATACTCTAAGCAAAACCAAACAGGCAAAGAATTGCTCCTTCCTAAATAATTAGAACTTATTAGAACCCTAGAAGAACTTGCACCTGATAAACTGGAGCACATCTTGTGGCCTACCTCATCCACCACAACCAGGCCGAGGTCATCAATTCTTTCTGTTTCAATTAAGGAGTTCACCAGAGCATGTCCTTTTTCTATAGTAGCAATATAAAGAGATTTCTTTACTCTCCTTTTGATTGGTGGAAATCTTCCTTTACTTCCTGCATATTCTTCAACCAGGAAACCCAATTCTATCCCAAAACTCGATAAACCCCTAACCTATAAAAGAAAAATCAATTAGAGAACAAATTCATGCTCATTTTGGATTGCAGGTCTGCCTCAACAACTCAACAGAAAAGCCAAGCCATACCACAATCAGCTGCTTGAATTAGTGAAACATCTTAGCTAAGATTATCTACTCCAGCTACAAAATTCAACTGTCTACACATATTATAGCTGGGTTTCACCTGTTCTCTAAAAATAACTTTCCCTTTATACCAAAATACATTTTTATTTCAAGATCACTTCTTTAGCAAGTCGGGCAGCACAGTTCTTAGGCTGCACAAACTAAAGAAAACATCCCAAAAAGCCATTATTTCAAAATTCATCACCCTTTACTTCATAACTCAATATTTTCACCTCATAATTTGTGTCTGTTCCAACACAAAATTACTGACCCTCAGAGCAGCATTTAGAAGAGGTCACTCCCTTCCCACCATATATTCATAAAAACCTTACTGCAAACCAGGCAGTGAGCAAGTAAACAAAGCTATCATGAAAGACTTATATCAAAAAAAGCAGTGCCAGAAACACTGTATCCAGACCTTTTCTTGGACAATGGCAACATATGGCAGGATCATCAGAACATCCTTCTGCCTGCAGAGCAATTCCTGGAGAATTATTATTTCAGCTACAAGAGTTTTTCCACCACCAGTTGGCAATGAGTATATCAAGTTCTTCCTTTGCTGTAGGGATTCTAACATTAGGCAATCATGCTGCCACTCTGCAAAATGAAAATGGAACTATCAGCAATCCCAGGGGAATGTTAGTTAACATGAAAATGCCTGTGTTTCATTCAGAACACAATGAGCCCAGCCCTTGAGAGCTTTTCCTCAAAAAAGCACTTAAAGCTTTCAGTGATGGTGACTTCTAAACTATTCTGTAATCCAGATGGATACCATCCATCCAAAACACCAAAACAGCCACTTCCTAAAACAGAACAACTACTTTCCAATGTGGTTTATGTTAAGCATTACCTTAAATATTTTTACAGTATAATGGGTGAAACAGACAATACTCCACTAGCAGTTCTCTTTTTTTTTTTTCCAACAGACCAATGGTTACACTACCATAAAGTGTTTCAATCCCTCGAAGTTGTCTGAATAAATCTTTAACCTTGCTAGGTAATCCATAAAAAGGGCCTATATCAAGAGAAGAAGATTCAATAGCTTTCCTAGCCACAAAAATCTCTTCAGATAAAACAGCTTGTTTGAGCTGCTTGGTCTTGGAGACCTGCAGAGTCTGGGCTCTGGCATTTCCAGTCATAGCACTTTTCAGGTGATCTTTGAGACTCTCAGATTTAAATAAAACACACTTGGAGAGTGAGGAAGAATTGATAGGTCTGTTCCTGTGTTCAGCACCAGCACAAAAAGACAATGGGTCTCTGATTTTGTCCGAGAAAGAATCCACACGTTCATCTCTCCCTTTTGGGAGTGGAGATGTTCTGGAAGCAGAAGAAAGTTCATCCATTTTTTCAAAATACAGGAGTTGTGACGATGGCAAGTCATCTAAAATGGACTCAGTTAATTTTTGATCACCATCAACTGGGTCACTGTCCTGCATTTGGCAGGCACCCTCTTTGTCACTTTTAAGGACAACCACATTTTGTGAAGCAGAGAAGTTATCCTGCTCCTTCTGGTGAACTCCTGACTGAAGGTTCCCAAGTACAACCTCTCCAGCTGCCTTCACATCCATATTTTCATCCTGCAGGTACTTGTGTTCAACATCATCCACTTGAGCGATCAAGGAATCGTTTCCATAGAAGCTGTCGTAGTCACCAAACATATCCTCCTCGCTGTCATTGCTGCACTGCAAAAACGAAACAGGAGTCATTGACACCCCGAGGGGACGCCGCAGAAGGCAGAATAACACGCAGAGCGCAAACATCAGAGCCAAGGCGCTTAAGTCTGCCCCAGCTTAACACAAAAGCATTTTGTGTGATGTCGTCTGTGAGGAAAACCCAGCTTAGGTTCTGAAGAAATGCCTTGATTAAGTGAAACAGCTAACCTACAAGTAGGAGAATATGTGCACAGAGAGATGATTTTTTTAAGCTAACGCCAAACGGCAGCATATCCTCTCGCACAAAACACGACCCTTCCCGACGCACACCATCCTCCCAGCGGAGCTGCCCCGCCTCGCCACCAGCCCCAGGATCCCGCCATCCCCTACCAGCGCCTCCGCCGGGGGTCCCTCGCCATCGGAGCTCGGTCTCTTGCGAGCCACCGGCGAGCTAGCGGCAACAGGCTGCGCCGGGGCCCGGCTCCGCTTGCGCTCCGAGCTGGAGCGGCTCTTCCTGCGCACGGCGAGCCGAGGCTCCGCCATGGCCGGGGCTGCGCGGGGGCTGCGTGGGACCCTCACGGCCCCGGCGGGGCACGGAGCGGGACCGCGGGGCCGCCCCACGGGGGCACGGCCACCATGGCGGGAGCGGAGACTGCGGGTAACAACCCGCCGCGGGAAGCACGTGGCCGGGCTGCCGCCAATCGCCTGCCCCGAGTCGGGCAGACCGCGCTGCTATTGGCCAGCGGGGGCGGGGCCGGGGGCAGTGACGCGCGGGCGGAAGCGGCGGCGCGGTGGGGGTGTCATGGCGGCGCAGGCTGTGGCGGCGCGGGGGCGCTGGCCGCGCCTGGCTCTCGGTGCGTCCCTCCTGCTCCCCCTCTGTGTCGGGCGGCCGCGGGGCCTTTCGCGTGTGCGGGCTGTCGCGCCGTGCCGTCGCTAACCTTGTCGCTCTCCCTTGCAGCGGAGCTGTGGGTGCGACCGCGCCGCCTGCAGCATGAAGGGCAGCCTGAGCGCTCGGACCAGGTGAGGCTTCCCCGACCTGTCCCGCCCTGCTGTCCCGCTGCTCCCCCTCCGCAAGACACCAGCGGTGCTGGGAACGCTTTGCTCTGGTCGCTGTGTAGCTCGGGGCTCATCAGAACCCGAGTGCATTGTGGGGAGCGTAGCGCAGGGGAAGTCATCAGGCGCTGGGAGTTCAGGCCCCACGAATGTGTATTTCAGTATCTTAATGACAGCCTGTTAAACCTGATAGCTCAGTAGCTCGGACGTGGAGCCGGCGACAGGACAAGGACCAGTGGCCATGAACTAAAACCACAAGAAGTTTCACCTCAGCATGAAGGAAAACTTCTCTACACTGAGGGCAGCAGAGCCTGGAACAGGCTGCCCACTGAGGGCACGGACTCCCTCTCTATAGAGACAATCCAACCCCAGCTGGAGGTGTTCCTGTGTCACCTGCTCCAGGTGACCCTGCCCTGGCAGGGGGTTGTACTGGATGATCTCCACAGGTCCCTTCCAACACTGACTGTTCTGTGACTCTGTGCAAAGTGAAAAATCACCTTTCATATCTTGCAAGAATTTGGTGCTGGGTGTATTCTGAAGCTTGAGGAGGCTATTCAGAAATACCTCCCAAGGAGGCTCCTTGGGAGATGTTTCTGAATCTCTCTCTTTAAAATGTGTATGCACATGGAAGCTTCCTCAGGCCATTTGCCATGAAATTATTTTTTAGAAAAAGATTCTTGTGACTTGTCAGACAGAACTATATTTTTACCAGCTTCTGCAGATTTTGACTTCAAGTGGAGGTGTAAGCACTGTCTTACTGAATGATTTAATAGAGTTGCTAGTGTTGTTATTACTAAAATATAAAAGGCTGTTTACTTGTGAGAAGTCTTTGAAGTTGCAGGGTACCAAGAAGTGAGTTTGTAAAGTTATTGGAAAGTTCAGTGGTGCACTAAATATCTCTTCTGGTTTCAAGACAAATATTGATTAAAGGATTAAAAGTAACAAATGTTCTCTGTTTTCATGTGAAGCTTACAGAAGTTAATCATTCTCTGATTTCAGCCCATACAAATGGAGAACCCCTACAAAGACCCTCCAAAGAGATGTGTCCTATGTGGAATAAATGTGGACTATAAGAATGTGCAGGTGAGTTTTAAAATTGCTGTCTTTGGATGAAGGGAACTGGTTTACTGTTTTTAAATGTGTATATAGTAAGTCCAAAGTGATTAAGAAAAATAATTATAAAATCCATTCATACATGGAGGGGTTTAAAACTTATGAGTAAGAATGTGTGTAGGTCAAGGGCCAAATAATGTTGTTATGCTAAGATGCTTAATCTACTAACTGTGTGTGACAACTTTGCTGTTAACAAGTAGAGTCCTTGGTTACAATTCAGCTGCCACAAAGCATGGTAGCATAGAAAATACTGTCTAGCTCCAAGCTGTACTTTTTCTTCAGGTAGAACTGAATTTTGAAAAAAACAGATGAAAAAATGAAAAATAGAGTACAAGTAGTAATATAAAGCTCCAAAAACAAAACGTTCTTTAACTGACTTTGATTTTTCTTAATTTAACTAGCTTCTTTCCCAGTTTGTTTCTCCATATACTGGCTCCATTTATGGCAGGCATATCACAGGTATGTGAAGTATCAAATTAAATCATATACAGGGCAATAGTAATATTTTTATGAGTCTAAGTAGCTGTGCATCAACAGTCTTTCTGAAAGTAACCAGTCCCACCTCCATACATTTTTAAGGGTATTTCCCTGACTTAGTAGCCTGCATCAAGGAATTAAAATATCCTTTAATTGTATGCATTTTGTATTTAACAGTAAAAGCACACATGATTTTTCTAGAAGGACTTAATCAAAGCTAGAGGGAATTGTCACTAACATGCTTTTCACACTCTAATGACTTGCTGAGTGTTGAAAATAATTCATCTCTTTAGGCTTGTGCAACAAGAAGCAGAAGGAAATTACAAAAGCCATTAAAAGAGCTCATGTATTTGGTAAGTATGATTTTGCTTTTGAATTTTCTAACTCAAGACTACTTTTCTACTAAGAACACCTCCATCTTTTTTTTTAACAGGATTTATGCCAGTTATGTTTAAGAACCCCCAATTTCTCACAGACCCCAAGCTATGTAACATCAAGTATCCAGAGTGATATACTGTACAGAAATAAACAATAAAACTTTTTCATGTTCATGTACTTGTTTGCTGGAAATGTGGTTTGCTAGCATAATGTGTGGTTGACTGAGGGGTGGATGTCAGTCATTCCTCTATTTTTCTTCATGAAGTCTCTGAAAGTTACTGTCTGAAGGAAGATTAAAGCAATAATAGAAACTGACAGCTCTATGGACCCCTTCCTCTGCTCACCAGTCTTGCTAAAGTTCACGTGGCTGTTTTTCCCCTTGCTGGGTTGTAAGGTGTGCAGAAGTAAACAAGCACTGGTTTCCTGAGGATAAATTAATGTATTTAAATGGTGGCAGTTCGTGTAGACAGCCAATTCTGTAACGTGTTCATTTGATGCTCCCTGCATCAGGAGGGTGGGTAGCACTGTTTCTTCACCAGCAGCTTGAAGTTGTATCACTTTGAGGCAGCACATGACATGCTTGTCTCACTGATAGCATCCTGTAGCATAGGCTTTGAAGCCTGAGAGAGAGAAGACACATGGAACTCTGGAAGGCAAAGTGAGGGAATGTCATCTTGGATTTATCTTTATGCTGAACAGGATTTGTGCACTGGGGAAAAAAACCCCACCAAAAACAAAACAGAAAAAAAACAACCTGCAAAAATGCCCTGTTACATCCATCCTTGCAGTGCTAGAGATTGATACATCACTGGAGTACACCAGCAGTAGCTTTTGGCATGAAGTCATCTGACAGATCAGAAAGTAGGAGAGTGTGGGTATTCCTTTGCATCTCTGTTTTTTTCAAACACATCCTCATCTGTTTCAGTGCTACTCAGTGTAAGTTTCCTTTCCTGGTCACTGTCCTCTTGGTCTTGAAGTGGTTCTTGGTGAAGCTGCAATGATCTGGACTTCTTGAATGACTTTGAAACTGATGTGGTCTCCCTGCCCTTACGCTTGTTTAGATGCCTTGTTTCAGCTTCAGTGAAGTCTCTTTCCTCTACCATGAGAGTCAGTTTGTCCATGACATTAATGTGATGGTCTGTGTTACAGCAGTTCTTGGATATCTGTTGGCCTTTGAAAGAAACAATGCATGTCTGAAATCTGGAATTGGGGAAAAATGTTTGTAGTGCCTGGCAAAGGAGAACATTCTCCTTTGGCTCCACTGGGTGGTTTTTGTCTTCTCCTGAGGAAAAAAAAATCAAAGTCAGAGTGCAGAACCTCTTGCACCTCTGCTGTTTTGGCTGCCTCAGGTTCAGAGGTGTTTTCTGCTTCTGCCACTTGAGTCAACTTGGAAGGGCAAGGCTTGCATCACATTCGGTTGACTTACCTGAACAATTTTGTTGCTTTTTCCTCTTTATTTCTTCTTTTAATTGGCTCACCTCTGCTAAGAGTTTCTCTACAGATCGTTCACTGACTTCTACTGTAATGCATATTTTCTGCAAGGAGAAGAGCATGTTGATCAGATTAACAGTATTCACAGTAGCTGACTTTAAAATTGAACAAGGATTGTTCAACAATCCTTGAAGGTACTCATGGTTAAGTTGGACATAGAGTAAAAAGCTTAAGTAATGATTTAGAGGTGGATCTGTCAGATAACTTAAACCTTGTGTTGAACTAGGTGCAAGATGTTTTATTTGATCCCATCTAGGCGAAGGAGATCTAACAAACTACAGAGAGTACTCCTTCAAAATAATCCTCTTGTGAGAATTTTTTCACGGACTTGAAGATTAAACGTTGTACTATACTCAAATGGGAACTTAAATCCTCAGCTTTGAGAATGTAGTGTGCAGTGCAGTAAGTAGAACTTGCTGACCTTTCAGATTAGCTTTGTTTTCTCATGCAGTGCAAAATGTGTAGCCCTTGGCTGCCTTGGTTTTGTGGAACTGATGAAGGCAGGCAGGCCTGCCTGGCTTACCTTCAGTTCCTCCTGCAAGGTGGCGTACATCTCATTTATCTTATGAACCTCCTGTAGGGACCCATCTTCATGGAAGAATTCTGACCTGTGACCAGGAGTAGAACAGCACAATTGCAAGCTAGTGATTCCAGTGCTTACTTAGTAGGAGCTTTAGTGAGTAAAGAAGCATTTTGTGTTTCAATGCCAGATGCCTGTGTTGAGACAGACAGCTCCTGGCAAAATATGGGACTGAATTAATTTCCCAGTACGCTGGAATGGTAAGTAACTGTAGAAAACAGGTCAAGTGAAACAGAGTATGGCTATAACATTTGCAAAAGCACTTAAATGCTTTTAATAAAAAGTAAGTGCAGTTATGGTCATGGGAAGCTACAGGTGTCAGTAAATACAACATGTATTGTACCTGTGTTGTCTCATGGCTCTCACAAAACCAGAGGATACACAGGAACCGGACACTGTTCTGTAACCTTGCTGTTCTGCCATGCCCAGGTTGGTAACCACCAAAGGAACTTTCTGGAAAAGTCTTAAAATGCATAAGTATGAAAACATGATCTATTAACATCCAAAGATGTTTCATTGAAAGTTAAATATTTTTGGCCATTCAGGATCCAATGGAAGGGTTACAGTATGGTTAATCCTTGCTAAATGTATTACATCATGTACAGATAAGGCTAAAGGCAAACTCCAAGAGCTGAGCAATGCCCATAATTCCCCCTCTTTCTGACTACAGCACACACTAATTCAACATTTGTTTGCTAAGCCTAGCCTGCGAGCAGAATCTCTCTGAAGATAAAGTTAACACCAATTTAAATATTTTGATGAACACCATGTATGGTTGAGGTCCTGTGCACAAAGCAATTTGATCAGGTGTAGCTTATTTGTATAAATAAACTGACAGTGTCTGCTTGGTGAGGCTGGCACTGTAGATAAAAAGGGCAGTCCCAGAATAGAATTCCAGGGTAAACTTTCAACTGGGCTGTGGCAACATAAGGAACAATCTTATTAAAAGTGTAAGTTTCAAAGGTAAAATATACAGTGTTACTGAGTCAATTGCAACAAAGTAGAGAAACTTTCAAGTTTTAGCACATGCTGTAGACATTACCCTTCCTGAGGCCGATGCAGAGCGTGTTCCAATCTGTAAGTAGAACAGCTTTCTGTCATCACACTAGAGGTTAAAAGGAGGAATACAAGCCCCTGATTTGATAGGTGTGACTGCAGGTTTTTATGAAGAACTCTCTCCCGGAATGTCATGGTCTGGTCTGTGTTACGTCTGAATTTGTACCATCCTATTACACTCTGCAGGCAGAAGAAAATTCACAGTTACTGTTGAATCATGATGTCCCTGTGTGTCACTGCAGCAAGTTTCATCCAGTGCAAAGTCATGTCTGAATTGTTTGCTAGTAGGTGCATAGTCAAGCAATTAGTTAACTTGAAACCTTTAAAACTTCTAAGCCTATTTCCCATCTTCTTTCCCTCAAAGCCACGTGTTGAATTTGTCTGTTTCATAGCCTTAGTTCAAGGTGAAACTGCAAGCTTTCTTCTGTTTCGCTGTTTCTTTTCAGCTTCTACTTTCCCCTTGTAAAACTGTTCTGTGGAAAAAAGTTTAGTTCTTTTTGATGTAGTGGTCCTTAACCACTTGTGAGTTGACCTCAACTGATCTTAAGGTGGAAACTGGTGCAATTCCTTTGGGATCCTTGAAGTGTTCACTTGAGAAATTAATAATTCAAAATAAAGTTGTGACACATATGTAGGCAAATCCTAGTCAAAGATAAGCTAAACTGTTTTTTTATGGAGGAAAAGGATGTAGCTGCCTTGACCAGCAGCATGTGGGACTATAAAAGGTTTAAAATGAGAAAAGAAAAAACCTTGATGCAAGAGGTTAGGAACAGCCTCCAAAATTTGAGTGAGCTCCTCAGTATGGTTTAAATTTAAGAATAAAATACCTTCTTACAGCCTGATAATATTTTCTTCAGGGCAAGTTCATTCAGTTCTCCTGCAGAATTATAAAAGCTATAAGAAAATTAAGACAATTAGAGGGGAAGAAATTAGACTGGAAAAATAACTTTAGCATGCTGAGAATCATCTCACTTTAAAAAAAAAATTAAATTAATACTATTAAGGGTGAGGGGTTAGAATGTATGGAATGGTTTTTTTTTTTCAGTGTGTTGACATTGTTCTGTAGTTTATATGGTATCATAGATCATCAGAAGGTGCAATATGCTTTATCTCTATTTCTATATGCATAGACAAACATTAAAAAAAAAAAAAAAAAGATATAAAGAACCAAAATAGGAATATCATAAGGCATTTTGCATCTGTAATTCCAAGAGGTTGATATGGCTACTATAGTTACAGCTGGGTGATTTTCTTAGACGATGTAAGTTGAACACGTGAAGAGTTCAGGTTAGGGTTAATTTTAACTTTTCAATATCTGTTTCCTTGAGATTCTTACCTGAACAACTGGTAGCATGGAATATGCTTCTGTATGTCTGGAAAGAGAAAGTAACATTACTCTGGGTTCATCAGCTCAAGATGTATATTCTTCTGCATGCTATGATCAGCATGAAACTCATAGAAGAACCAAGAAATAATTTTACATAATTTCTTAAAATTGAATGTATTAACATAAAATTAAATAAGGTGAAGAAAGAAAATATTAAAAAAATATATTCTAATTAATTTTGTCAAAAGTATAGGGACCCACTCATAAACTGTATTTTTTGTATACTTTTCTATTATGCCAACTGAAAAATCAAGCTGGGTGCTTTGTATTTATCTCCTTCTGCTGAGTGAAGGAGAAATATGTAGTATGAAGGATTTCACTTGAGTTATTCAATGCACATCAACACCAATCACATCAAGATGATAACAAAAAATACATCTGGCATCTGCTTAGTGAAATTACTAAAGAGCTTGCAGCCTTCACACACTCAATTTTATAAGCTCCACATGAGGTAATAGATGCTAATACATTTCAGTTCACACCACTGATAGACAAAGCTTTTCCAGGGCAACAGTCGTCCAGAAGAGTTTGTGATGTAGCCAAGACAAGGGTGTAAACCCTAAGTTATGTTTAATGTAACAAGATATTTGGCAAAGAATAGCCATCCAAGGAACTAGGAACTATTATTTCTTTTAAATTACTGTGTTTTCTGCAATAAAATTGTAATCTTTTTAGTAGTTAAAATGTTACAAAATAACCCTTCCGTGTGTTTTCAGTTTGGGGTTTTTTTTGGTTTTTTTTTTTTTTTTATATATCAGCCAAGCATGTAGGATCTTGGAGCTTTGATCTTGCTGTAGATTACTGTCCCTCAAAACTGAAAGCTGTCATTTACTGCCCAAAACCAAGCAGGCTATGAAAAATGTGGACATACTAACCGATTGTATAAACAACTTCAACATCATCCATTTGTGAGTCTGTGATGCTGTTCTTGGCTTCACCTTTCACATCTCCAAGGAGAAAACCTTCCTTTAGAGGGGAAGAGAGAGAAAAAACACCTCATTAACAGTAACATTGAACAGACACTCTTGCTCGTGGTGCTGGTGTGGCCTCACCCCCTGTCCTGTGTGCAGTTTTGGGTGCCACAATGGAAGAAAAGTACAAAGCTATTAGAACGTGTCCAAGGGAGGGCTGCAAAGATAGTGGAGGGTCCAGAGGGGAAGCCAGAGCAGGAGTGGCCGAGGTCACGTCGTCTGTTCAGCCTGGAGGAGAGTGGGGGGAGACCTCATTGCATTCCACAGCTGCCTCAAGAGGAGAAGTGGAGCTTCAGACCCCGATTTCTTCCCTCTGTCGGCGGTGACAGGACCGGAGGGAACGGTATGAAGCTGAGCTGGGGAAGGTTTAGGTGGGATATCAGAAAAAGGCTTTTCCCCCAGAAGGTGTTTGAACAGTGGAACGGGCTCCCAAGGGAAATGAGCAGCACTACAGCCTAGCAGAGTTCCAGAAGCATTCGGACAGCACTCTCACAGGCACCTGGTGGGATTCTTAGTGTCCTGTGCGGGGCCAAAAGTTGGACTACATGATCCTTGTAGGTCCCTTCCAACTCAGCATATTCTATCATGATTTTCTTTAATAGCAAGTGTGAGTGCTGTCTTCAGGAGAGGAAAAATGCTGTCAAAACGAACTTTTTTCTATTTTTTAATTTTAACAGAGTGGGTTCTCGCTCATTTTTCAGTACTGGCCCGCAGTTAGGAAGGAATCCTCAGCGAGGCAGTCCTGTGTCCCGGTCGGTTTGCGGTGCTCCCGGGCAGTCCGCGGCCGGGCGGTGCTGCCCGCCGAGCTGGGGCCGGGCGGCCCGGCCAGCGCTCCGCTGGGCCCCAGCCGGGGCGGACATGGCGCTGCAGCCGCCCCTCGCCCCGTTCGAGCACGGAACACCCGCGTTTCTCCGCCGCTCGCACACAAAAAGACCGCCGGGCGCTCTCCCGGCAGGGCCGGGCGGGGGAGGCCCGGCGGCAGCGCGGCGGGGGCGGCCCGCCCCTCCCTCCTCTCCCACCGACCCGGACCGGCCCTCCCTCGGCACCCACCGTGTCCGAGTCGGTGCTGAGGTGCTGGAAGGTGAGGGCGCCGAACACGAAGCCCGAGAGCAGGGCCGAGGTGCTCTCGCCTTCCATGCCAGCAATGGCGGGACGGGCCGCGGGCGGGCGGGCGGGCGGGAGCCCCCAGCGGCGGCCGGCGGCAGCGCCGGGCCCGGGCCCGGCCGCCTCAGCCCGAGCCTCAGGGAGCGCGGCCCCGCGGCAGGGCCCGGCATCGCTCCTCTGCTGCAAAATGTCGAGCTGGGAAAAGGTTCTTGAGAGAAGATGTTCCCTGAGGTTTGATCTTTGTCTGCTTTCAAGCCTAGTCAGCAAGAAGGTAGATTTAATACCAAGGCTGTGCCTTTCGAAACAGAACATACAGCTCCATGTCTATGCACTGCGCTCTTTGAGAATGTGGGGAGAGTCTTCTGAGTTAATGACCTAATAAAATGTGATAAAGAGGTAATAAAATGATAATGCTAAATAATGGTCTGACAGCAGCAAATTGTACCACTTCTTCCTCAGATGTAGACTGTTTGCAGAATGCATGTTTTGTATTTTGAGTTGTCACATTTTACTTACTTTAATCCTCGTACTAACATTTTTTCCCCCATTATAGCAGGTGTTCCTGACATATCAGCCAGCAGAAAGCCCTAGAAAACAATTTCAGGAAGAGAGCGTTATAAGTGACAACATTCTTTGAAATGTGATCAGAGGTCTGGTCTAAAGGCTGCAGGGGTTTTACTCCTTTACTTCAGGAGAGCAAGTGTTTGATTTCATCACTCATCAGGACTATAGGTAAACACAATCTTAGCCTTAGACGTTAATTTCCTGACTCTTGAAATAGGATGTATGGACCTGTGGTCTTTCGAGAGGTATTTCCATGCTTTTTAGGTCTCGCACATATTTTTTTCTGTTGCCTATAAAATTAATATTTTCAGTGCAGTTTCTTTTCCCTTAATTTTTTTTGCAAGATTTAGAAGGAATTTGGGCATATTTATATATAAATAAAATTCTTTAATATTAATTGAAATATACGTGAATGATGCTAGTGTTTAGAAGGGAAAACTGTTATGATTCTTAACTATTGTTACAGTAGAGAGAGGGACCAGGTAAGACATTCATTTCTCAGCACAGTCATAAATGATCTAGATCTCTGAATTAGGGGATGTAGATAGTACAGAATGATGGGCAAAGTTGATGGGGAGGAGCTAGCATGCATTTCTTGCAATGCAGACCATGTGGTACTGAACAAATGGGTAACAAGTACAACACATCTAAAGGGATATATTACAACAAAAGATTCCATTATAGACTATGTTGCTGTGGTAGAGGCAACAAAAACAGATGTTGCAACAAACTTCTATAGCTGTTTGGGGAGAAAACGTTGAAAGTGGACACAAAATACTCACTCAGTTCAGGAATTCTCCCAAAGGACCCTGTGTTGTGCTTGCTCTCACTCCTAAGCCAGAGCTGGGAGAAAGTTGTATGCATTTAATCAGTGCAATAAGTTTTAGGCATTGACAAATTATTTTATTGCATTCAGTGTCAATTAAACACAAACCACATACAAGATTAATATGGACAATACATGAGGTAGGTATTGACAGCCATGCAGTGCCTACACATCTGTGGGTATTTATACATTGCTGAGGCATACAAATGTAACCAGAACAGTAGTGGATTTCCCTCTTTTGAGATGCAAAGACTCAAGCCTGTTGTAAGCCACAGGATACAATTACTTTCTGTAATTGCTGAATTTATCTTGTATGGAAACAATAATGCTTCTGTAGTCAGAGCTAAATTTGTTACAGTCATCCTAGTGTGAGTGATACAGTACCTAAAGATACTTCTTCAGTGTTTTCATAATTAATCTGTTGATGGCCAAAGATAAAGCATAACTAGCATTACTGTGGTCAGATATAAACATGCTCCTGTTTGGTGGCATAGATGGAATCTACAGAGACCTAAAAAGTAGCAGACATAGCTCAGAGTGAGAATGCAGAAGAGCACATATTTTCACTTCAGTGCATGAAGACAGTGTGTTTTCCATTAATAAATATTGCACCTGACACTGCTTGCTATGCAATAGTTACCTCTAAGGTTATTCTGGCCTTTTGGAGAATTTTCCACATGTAAAGCATGAACTTCAGTCTTGATAAATATCAAAACAAAACTACCAGAGATTATTTCACCCTGGAGTAGCAATCAGGTAAGGAGTTTGATGAATGTGGGGTTGAAACATTGAGAAGACATAAGCAAAACTAATAAAGGCTTTTTGTTGTTGTTATAGCTGGTTAAAGTTTAGTTGAAAAAAGAGATGTTCTTAGTAGTTTTCATTCTGAGTACACTCAGCAGAATTACTGGGGTGTAGAATGTTCTGATCAGTCCTGTTTGAACACTTCCTTATCCTGAAAAACATGATCCTGGTGTCCTTGGATGTTAAGTGATGCTGGTAAATCAGCCCAGGTTTGCTGTCTGACTCTGTGTCATCGGCTTACAAGGCTTTTCTAAATAGATCAGTCTGCTTTGTAGCATGGCAAAACTCACAGAGAAATACCAGGGAGCCCTACAACTGGTGTCAGAAGAATAATTTTAGCAATAATGCCATCTTTCCATGCCTAATGGCAATGTCAGGATGTATTTCTGTATACTGGCTGCAAGCAGCTTTGGACAATGTTGCTACTCCAAATGGTAAAAATTATACCCTGCATATTTCCTAACAAAAAGGATCAAGTGATAGAAGGTTGACCTTGATTGACAGTCATGATCATTGTCATTTGCCTCAGGTACAAATACCTCTTTGTTAATCTTTAAGGAGTGTGTTCCTTCAGCATCTGAAGCAGCATCTGGCTGGAGCTAATGTGCCAGTGCTGCTTTGGAGCAGTATCTGCTGGGGACATGTGATGTTTGGCTGCTCTGATGAGAAAGGCGTTACAAGAAAGGCAGGCTGAAAACTCTCCCCTGACATCCCTTTGGAGTCATTGCAATGGTTAGTGTTGGACAGGAAGGAAGTGGAAAGAGTGGTTGCCAAAATTTATGTGACTATGTGATTCCTTCTTTTTGAAGACCATGGCAAGTGTTATTTCCAGGCTGTGTTCCCCTTGTGTATCAGAGGGAAGGCAAAACCATAGTAGCACTCCTTGAAAGCTATCACTTCCCACTGCAGTTTTTAATCTGGTTGCAGTATATTTGAACCTGCTTAAAAGCTGTCTGCTGTGCAGGAAAGGGCTGTCTATACCTGATTTAACCCTTCCATGTGAGGCACTACAAATAGACACAGGTCAGTGCTGTGTTTGCTTCTTCTTGCACTGGAAAAATAAATGGGTCATAATTCCAGTTCCCCTGACTACAATTGGCAGTTAGGCAATAGGCAATGTTTTGCAATATGAAATTAGTAGGATGACCTCAAGGGATCTAGAACCTGGAGTAGTCAGCTGATGCCCATTCCATCTCCTTGTCATTTCCCTAGGAGACCAGAAATTGTTTCAAGTGAATTTGTTATGCTTGTGGGTGTCAATTTGAGATTCATTAAATTAAAGGGAGCTTCGCTCTTGGATTCTTCCTGTGTCACCCACATTACTTTCTTGTAAGCTGGGTTCCATTCTTCCAAATGGACAGGGAGTTTTGCATGTTTTCTGGTGGCTTTTCCTAACATATAGGGTACTTCATAATAAAAAAGTGCTTGTGGTTATTTGGTATAAATTCATCACCTGTTATTTACTGGACCTTACAAATCAGTGCTACATTGTGTTGCTGCATGTTTATTTCATTATTTGCAATACTTTCCCTCTTCTGGATAAAGCCTCTCTCACAGCTTCTAAACTGATGTGATTGCAGCAGGCTAGCTCTTGGTAAGAGGGATAAAAAGGGCAGAAGAATGACATGCAGAATCTCTGTTTAGTCAGTGGATGGCAGAACTAATTCTGAAAGAAATTATTTTGCTGGGGAAATTTATGTAGCCACATTACAAATGTGGTTATTCAGCTTAGTGTTGGATGCATATCTATTCACATTGGAATTTGATAAAAATGACATTCCATGGCTCTTCTGAATTAATATCAACAACAACAACAACAACAACAACAATAATATAAACAATATCATCATAATCAATTACTGGGATAGGGTACAAAAAGCTATGCCAAATTTCTGACCCAAAATAGGAAACTATGTTATGAATTGCCTGAAGAAATAAAGAATTTCCTTTCTTCTTCACATCATGAGCAAGTTCATTACCTTCATTCAGAGCAGAGATAAAATTCAAATCCATATTCACTTCTATAGCAGTCTTAAGTGTTTTGGATTAAGACATACAGTGCTTAGATCATCCTGTCTCAGTTGTTTTTATGCTTATGGTCTCAAGAGCAGAAGGATGCTTTAGAAGCTTCAGCAGCCATTTTTAGCAGAAATTTAACAAAATTAAACTCCTTGGTCATGATTGGACAAGTTCTAGTACTCAGATTTATTCTGTAGTGGGTTTTGGGACAATTTTCCATTGAATTACAATTTTTATTCCATACTGTTACTAGGTAGACATGCAGAATCTCCTTGATTTTGATGTCATTCCCAATTTGGATGGTTGAGGTGCAGTTTCTTTGTTTGTGTGTTTGCTTCTTTTTCTCTCCAAACCATGTGACATCAATGGCAACAGAGTAGTAAGAACATCAAAATGGTTTTTATTATTTCAGGAGGTACAAAGTGGATAAAGCAAAGAGTAATTGTAAGAAGAGCCTCGGCCATATGGATCTTGTAGTACCTTTGGGCTGGATGGTTTGTCCACCTCAATAGAGGCAAATAGAAACTCTTCAGTTCTTTCTTTATAAGGTTTCACAGAATGAAAAACAACTCTACCTTATCCAGGAGAGGAAATTTCTTCCTCCCACCAGGCTAGGCAAGTCTGTCTTTCCCTCTATGCTTTTAAGAAATTATCTGTCTTGTGTGTGCCTAAACTTGCTGCTGAGGCATCCCACCAAGTGAGTCGCCACATCTTCCTGTTCCTTGCAATACTTCATTTTGCCCCCCTTTCCTGCTTCAAATCAGGTCCCAGGAATTACCTCCACCCTCCCGCCCACGGGGTTTTTAGCACCTCGGCTCTGTGCATACCGATGCCCTGTGCCGAGGCTGATGGCAGCTGTTCACAAGTGCTGCCAGGTGGATCAACGCCCTCTCCTCCAGCTCTCCACAGGCCCAGCTAGGGAATGTGTGTGAGGTGGGCAAGCCACTTGAGGAAGAGACCAGAAAGGAGAATAAGGAATAGTAGCTAAAGAGAAATGGGTGACCTAAGCTGTTTTACAGTGGAGCTTTGTTCCTAGAGAAGCCTTTTCGCAGGGCAGGTAAGAAATAGTGGTGAATGGTGTACCTGGCAGCAGCAGGGTGGAGAGTGAGGGGCTTAACGTTGTCACTGGGAGAAAGAGCACTGGGAAGGCAGAAACACTTAAAAAACAAACCAGTGAGGTTTTGTAGAGGATCCAGAAGGCTCAGAAGGCGGCCAGCAAGGGGAGAGAATGGTGAGGAAGCTAAGGAATGAAAAGATGCAAAAGAGAAGTTATATTTCTGGAAAAGATTGCAATGTGATTTGAAAGACCTGAGGGATGTCATGCAGCGGCAAATCTGGAGGTACAGAAGGTACTAGACTCACTATGTGGTACAAGAAGTGTGCCATGGATTCACATGGGCTTGTGAGTGTCAGGAGTCTGGTGCCTGGGTGTGTGGTGTAAATTAGAGGTGGTGCAGCCCCCTCTGACATCTGTGCTTCTCTTACTGCCTGGAGAGTGTTGGATGCACATTTTACACAGGATCTTTGCATCTGCTTCCATTTGTAAGGAATCTAGCTGCTTCACAACACAAACCAAGCAACGGTGCTTGGGGATGGGAATATTTCAAAAGGACAGCCCCGGCTTCAGACAAACACACCAATGTATTGGCAAAGGGAAAATCTTTTGTGGACCAGCACGTCACTGTCTTGGAAGTTGTGCCCTAAATCCTCTTTCCACCAAGGCTGGTTAATTTATTTTGTGGGAAGATTATAAACAAGAAGCTGGTGGGGTCCCCTGAGGTTCTGGAGTTATTCACCTTTATATCATCTGTGATCCATGCAAAAAGGCAAGAGAAGGGTGGCTGTAAGGGGTTGAGCTGGGTATTTCTAAAAAATACTGAATTAAATTATTGAAATTTGATAGGCTAGAAGGAAAAACAGGATTGTCTATTGCATTTCAATTCTGTAGTTGAATACGTGCAAAGATAGATGACTTGTTACTTCACCACAGTGTATTTTGTAACCCTGTAATACAGGCTTTTTTTGTGAATTTCTGATAGAGTGGAGGGAGCAGGTTTATTGTCTTGTCAGTCCTTGCCTGCTGAAACTTGCATCTTCATTTCAAATGTGTTATTAAAAAACAAAATAAAATAGAAAAAGCCTGACTTGCATGTCAAGCTTCTCTTTCATTCATTTGTTCAAATACCAAAACAAGCCAGTTATCTCACCATGAAATAGAAAATCTGAGTGAATAAGTCACAGATTTGTGCAAACATCAGTTGGAGAAATGCTTCATGTGTATTAATAAGAGAAGATTTTAGGCAGTTTGAAAAACACACCCACCTAGTTCTGTATTGTAATTTATTGGCAGGACACCCTGTGAAAACCAGTTGTCACATTGACAAGGTTCCTTATTGGCAGCATCTAATTATCTAACATATATTATTACTTATCATGTTTTTTTCTTTCTTCTCACCTGGTGAGCAAACGCTTATCAATTACAAGGAAGTGGGTGGAGTTAGGGCGGGACAAAGGGTAGAAATTACTTTTATCATTGAGAGTATCAGTAGTGTCAGTCTTCAGTGAGCAACAGCCTTCCCCTAGAGACAGCTCTGGCTCTTAGATTGTGTCATTTTCCTTTGCCTCTGTCTCTTGAAGCTTGCTAGATTCTCCACTACAGATGAGCATATATTCTCAGAAAGGCAGCTGATTGTCATTTTGGAAGGGCAAACATGGAAGAAAATAGAGAAGGTCATGGCCTTGCAGAAGGCAAGATTTTGTCTGTCTGGATGATTTTGTTTGTGGCATTCGTTTTGTTGCCTTCGATATTTCGAGTGTCACTGGGGATTTGTCATTGCTATGTGAAAATTGTAATTAAAATGTTAGAGGTAAGTTGAGATGTGAGTTCAAAAGGTGTATGTTTGCTACAGGACATGTTTAATAAAAAATAAAAATAAAATTTTTATTAAGCATGTTCTGTAGCAAACACATACCTTTTCTTCTGACTTTTATGGCATTTATATCAAATGCCATAAAACTCAGAAGAGAACCAAATCCATTAACTTGCATGTGTTATTTGCAGCTTTATTTCATATGATAATCTTTTGAGGGGCATCTTTAATGGTATCTGGTTATGTGCTGGCTTATCATTGCTTCTGGTTTGAGGTTTTTTGGGGTTAAAGTAAAGATTCCATGGTATTTTCTTCTAGTTCATGCTTGTTAGAATGCTTCATGCAAGTAGAATACTTGTGACAAGTGAAGTATAAAAAAAAAGATCTATTAGTTTGTGGAGTTGGTAAGTAATAAAAATGTGTATTTTAGATGTATGGAAGTTTCAGTGGTTTTGTTTGGATTGTTTTAATTGCATGGAATTAGTATTCCAGGTAAGAACACTGATTCTGTGTGTTTGCTTCATGCAGTTATAAATCTGGGGGATCCAGCAGTTACAAGTTCTGCTGTACTTGTTCTGATGACTTAAAGGAATCTGTGTGCAACTTTCTAAAAGTGGAATTTTTCTAGAGATAAACAGATAATGGCTAAGATTCTGATCCTGCTTTTATCAATAAAAGGTTTCTGGGGCTTTTTGTGAGCCAGAATCTCGTTTAGTTTTTCAAGTTTGGTGTTTCATATCCATTATTAGCCAGAAGTAGGTGCTGTGAATTCATCATATTGAACAGTAAACACTTCCATTTTCCAGTAGATTGACTTTGTGCTTCTGGCATAAACCTGCTTTCTGTGAATATACTTTCTACTTGTGGTGGAAAACATGTTACTATTATTTTTGCTATTATTATTAAGCCCTTGGAGTAGTCTGCAGTAATTTTGCAGTAGAACATGTCTGTAGCAGTGTGATACAGTTAATATCATGACCATCTTACTTTGCCAGTTCTGTCTTATCCTTCTTATGTTCTCTTTTGTTTGTTGTTGTTTGGGGGGGTTGTTTGTTTGTTTTAATACTGATTAGGAGCTCTTGAGCAGTGTCTGTCTTCAGCTGTATGAACATCATTTAGCATAAGTGCAGATGACTGCAAAATTTAGGGGTTAGTTATTTTTTTCAGATGCTGATGTCAGTGGGCAGTGACTGCCTGTGGTGGATGTATGTAATATTGGCCTTTATATGTGAAATATTTTTTAATCAGACAGTAGTACGCTAATTAAATCCCTAATTAAGAGCTTCTCTAATATCAAACCTGTCTTTAGACAACTTCGCTGCTGCAGTTGGTGGGCATCAAAATAATTTCTGGATTTCTTTTTTCCCTGTGCATTTCCCAACTCCAAGAGATGTTTGACCCACTCAGTGTGTGTTTTATGTAGGAAGGTACTTCTCTTTGGTAAAGCACTTGAAGTATTTTTCTCTCCACAGTTCTTGTAACAGGTTATTAGTGATAATTCTGTGCTCACAATGTGGAGGATCAATGTACTGAAAAATAAATAAGTTAATTGTTATGTGATCAGCTACAGCCTTTTGTGTCTTGTTCCCTGTTGCCACAGCAGCTAATAACAGGAACAGCAAAACTCCATGCGCTGCTATTTAGGCTGGCTCATTTTGTTCTTTTGTTCAAAGTTGTTCCCTAATTGTCCTGTGGGCAAAAAAAAAGGAGTTTCTGCTGTTTTCATCTTACAATTAATTCCAGTGGTTTTCTTTGAAGTATTGTCAAATGCTTCTCATTGTGCCACAAAAGTAGTTAAGAGCTATCTTGGTGGAAAATGGGAGGGAAAAAGAATGGAGGGGGTGTTAGGTCTCCTTTGCTTGTAATGTGGCCCACTAGGCTCTTAGGAAGAAAGGGTAGGACTGGAAAACTCTGGGTTAAAGCTTGTGCATGGAACTGCTGAGCCTATTCTTGAAGTCCTGGGGCTTTTTCACCAGAATACAGCTAAAATTGCAGCTTGGGAGAAGTCAGCTTTGAGACAGGCTTGTTTGAGATAAGAAAAACCTGACATTGAAACCCTGGAGAGGTCTTGGCTGGTTTCTAGATGTGGTGTTGTGTTCCTGCAATATTGCTAATGGGATAATGCACAGAGACCATCTGTGGTTCCTGTTGTCCTCTGGAATGGTGCAACAGGATGCCTTCCCAGAGAGCTGAGCTGGAAATGCTGAAGATGCTTAGTCATGTATTAGCACACTGCTGTCTATATTGCAGGAATATCACTGCTCGAGGGAGTGCCAAAGAACTGGGTGATGCTGCAGCAAAAATCCAACCTTGAGCACTATGGTTGGTCACTCCATTGTGTTGCATTTGACTTAGTCTGTTATGTAGACCAGCAAAATCAATAGAAACCTTCTCGCCTGAGGAGTTTCTTTATATCTGTTTCTTACAGCTGAGCAGAGGAAAAGCATGTTTTATTTTCCTCCATGTTTGGCAACTTGAGAAAAATAGAAGAGTGGAGACTGAAATCAAGGACTTCAAAGTAAAAAAAAAAAAATTAAAATTTTGTTTTCAAAGAAAATGTATCTTTAGACCTTACTTAATTTGTTGGGAGCAAAAAAGGTGTTTCAGAATAAAACTCAAATGTTCAGATCTATCACTAAGCAATGAGTAATGGTGGCATGTGATGAGATAAGTAGCTTTGATTTGTTGACTTCACTGAAGTGTTATAGCACTATGAGTGGTGCTTGGAATAAATGGGGAAAATGTAATCATGCATGGAAATAATTTTTACCTTCTGCTGCTTTTCCATCAAGGAATCTAGATACTTGTTATTTTAGAAAGAAAATAAATCATTTTATAAAAGCAAGATTCAAGGTTTGAAAATTTGGGGTGACTGTTTTTGTTTGCAGGTGCTTTTTGTGTTTGGGTTTTTGTTTGGATTTTGTTGGGTTTTGGTTTTTTTTTTTTAGGATATATGGACAATATAACTGCAAAAGACCTCCAATACAGTAATTTCTCAATTGCATATATATTAGCCCATAATTCTTCTTATTATTACCCTTAAATTATCCTTCAAGTATTTATAGAAATTATAAAGGTGAACTTGGTTTGCGTGTCATTAGGGTTATTCTTTCACATATGCTTGTAAACTTTTATTTGTAAATAATATCTTTTCTCTGAGCTTTGTCCATCCTGGGGTTTGTTGGAAATGAGGATATTAGCAAAGCTGTTCCAGGAATGTTACTCTAGTGTTTGCAAAAGAAGATGCATTTGCTAGGATGAAATCTATGCCATGCTCTCAGAGCCCTGTGAAGAGTCAAAGAAACACGTGTAACAGCTGTAGCTCTATTTGCCAAGAAATGTTCTAGAGTTCTACAAGATCTGAACTTCTGTATGAAATTGGAGCATTGCTGCTTCATGAGAAAAAGAAATCAGCCATCTAAAAGTTGTGAGTAGTTTTTGCATTGAGAGCTCACTTGTACATGGAGGTAGCTCGTATGCTGTGAACTCCTACTGGAGCATGGCGGATGTTGCTGACACTTCAGCTGGTGAAAACTTGCACTGCTGTGCTTTTAAATACATGGCTATCCTTAGCTGGCCTCTCCATCAAAACCCAAACAAATTATATCAGTGCTTTTATCCCAAACAACCCCTTCTCAACCCATTTCATCAGTCCCCATGGAGCAGCCAGGAGATTTGTGAGTCCTTTTCTCAGCCTGAGGGTGGACAGTCACATCATCTCAGACACTGAGTGTAACACTCACACTATTTGATCTGTGTTCATGTTTGTAATGGGCAAGGGGAAATAATGCCAGGCAGAAACCACTGTTGAGTGAAGAGGTCACAAGTGCTTGATCTTAGATGGTGATTTTAGTTCATGCTGAAAACCCAGCAAACTTCTCTTTGACACTGTAGTGGAAGACTTTACATGGAGGAATTGCCCCTGAGCTTTTGTCACACATGAGGAAAAGATTGAGAAAAGTTCATGTAATGAGTGATTAGAAAAACCTTTTGTGAGAATATGGGAGAAGAGGTAGTAAAATATGGGAAGAGAGGCAAAACTGAATTATTACTTAGTATGGAAAGATGGAGTATTGAGCTGTACTCAATACAAAAGCAAAAAAGGAGGAAAAATCGTGCAAGATATGAGATTTCAGGAAATGAACATTCCACATTGTCTTTCATGTCATGTCCTGTGAAGACAGTAATTAACATAAACCAGTATTAGGCACCCTAATTTTATTTAGAATGTAATTACAGGAAGCTCAAACAAATGACTGTTGCACTGTTGGAGTTAAGCTGTCAAGTATTCAGTATTTCAGGTAGGAACAACCATTGGGTGTTTGGACTTCTGGTATCCTCATCACTTCAGAAATGGGAGTGAGGAAAAGCACAACATGAGAGTTATCATTCAGTCAGCAGGTGTAGGAATGAAGTTGCTACATTTAATACTTAAATTCTGTGTTAGTTGCAACATCTGTGGGGTTTTTTGTAAGCTATTTAAAACATCCTTTCATTACTGTTTTGCAACAGAGACCAGCGTGACAGCTCTGTCTCAATACTGTGCAATACAAAGGTGATCACAAAGCCTTACTTCATTTTGGAAAACAAATTCTGCATACGGATGCTACCAAAGGCAGAACAGCACAGTAGCCACTGCAGAGTCAGTCAGTCCAGAGTTTGACCCAGACAGATGGCTTTGGCAGGTGTCAATTCAATGGCTGGACTGAAAGCCTAAGGCCTGGGTGACTCTACAGCTGTATTCCCTCCTCGCTGCTTGTTCTTCAGTCTCCCATGCCAAGCCATGAGTTAGGAGAATTTCATGTCCCATGATGGCTTGTGGAAATATATTGCCTTTTTTCTTGCTCACATACTCTGCCCAAAGCTTTCCCATGGTAAGCTTCAGTTCTTGTAGTAGAAGAGAAAATGGATAAGTGCTCCTTAAGCAACTGCTCCGTGCCAGTCCAGACTTTGCAGATGCCTGTCTCAGTCATCTCAGCCAGCTTTCCCAAGCTAATGAGCCCTGTGTAACTGTTCAGCCTTTGAAAGCTCTTCTTCATCTTTCTGGGACGCTGCCTTTGTAGCCTTGACTATTTAGTTTAAGTCTGCCACTTTTGCCTCACTCTTTCTCTGTGCTAGGAGGCAAGATTTTATAATTTACTGGTGAGCTTTATAAATTTTTGTGGGTTTTGACATGTCTTGCTCATTTAGATTAGTTAACATGTATTTTTGGAGCCAGCTTGGTCAGTGGCTGTCACCCTTTTTCTGTCTGGGCATCAAAAGCCAGCCTCCTGGAGGTATTCCAGATCCTTCAAGACAGTATGAGCAAGCTCATTTCTGGCAGTCCTGGCCAGCTGACAGGTGGTTTTTATGTAGGAGGACAATGATAGGCAAGATAAGGGTGGTAGACAGGAAACAGGAAAGCACAGACTAAGGCAGAAGGCTTTATTTGTCAGTCTCAAATATTTTATGTTTTATATTTTTTCTTCCCTAATGCCATGGAACTATCCTAAAGGATGTTGGGAAGAGATGAGGACCAGCAGTATTTTGTAAAGAGGGTAAATTTGCCATTGCTTACTCTCTTTTGCAACGTTCCTGTACCTGTTCTGTATGTTCTTTCATTTCTCAGTGTGTGGGCTGCTGTTTTCATGACATCCCCTGGTTCCACCTGGCTCCACCATTCTGAATGACTCTCCTTGTGTTGCAAAAGATTGAGGGATGATGTACCTGTTGACCTTTTCAGGAGAATAATTGGGAAGTATAGACAAGATGATGCTCTGTGGTGCAGGTTTTTTTTGGGGAGGTTGTTTGCTTTATGGTGTTACTAAAGAAGATTTGTATGGAGTTTAAAATACTACATTAAAGCCTATTCTGCCTTCACTTTTTTCTTTTCTTTTATGATGGCTGGTAAAAAAAAAAAAAAAGGTCAGCTATAGGTAACTAAAATATCCTAGATATGTAAAGGCAAAGTGTCCATTTTGATTTTGTTACTGACTTAACTTTGATAGCTACAGAAAGAGCATGCAAAACTTAAGGGTGGCAAAAAGCTGGTTGATGTTTGCACATGAGACATGTTGTAATGTAGTGAAGACTGTTTGAGATCAGCCTTGTGGTGACTTGCGTGGCTGCACATAGCTAGAGGGAAATACACTGTTTAGCAAGAGTTTATATGAAACAGATGGATCCTTATCTATTGTAGATGGGAACCCTTAATAGCAGGTGAAGGCATAAACTGAGTGGGTCACTGAGCCTTTAATAATGAGCAGAGCCTATACTCAAGCCTCCTATGCCCTTTGTTAGGGCAGGTACCTTGACAGAAATACAGCCAGATTTTAGTACTCATGGGAGCTACTATTTATATGTCTATGTATGTATGATGAAAACATTCAAAACTAGGAAAACTTCAAAAATCAGGCATAATTTTATATTTGATTTTGCTAATGGAGAGTTTTATGATGCTCTATGCAAGGAGAAGAAATGGTTTAGCCCAAAAAAATGAATACAGGGAAGGGTGAAAGCTCGTTACCACAGCTGCTCTTCTGAAATACTATTGATACACAATGTTGCCAGCTCTGTTTTCCATCAACAGAAACCACTTGAATGCCCTCAAAATGAATTCATCTCTTTTATTCTTTAAAATCAAATTTTCAGTTCTATTTTTCTGGCATACCTCTAATGTCAGTGATATTATTTTGTATAATCTTATTGCCTGAAGCTAACTAGAGAAGATAGAGTTTTGGGTATGTTGGATCTTATAGAGTCTCATAGGTAGCTCAGTAATTTGTTGGACCTACAGAAAAGAAAAAAAACCAACTGCCTGTGTCCTGAAAAGAAGTTTGAGCCAAACAATTTTTCCTGGAAATGGCAGAAGGTAGTCTGTGTAACAAATGAAACAGGAGGCCTGCAGGGCACCCTTCAGACTGAGTTTGAAAAATGAAAATCCTAGACCTGGCAGGGGTAAAAGAGGCTCAGACAATTCACCTGAGGTAATTGCAGAATGTCTGGAAATGATGAAATGCAAACCATCATCATCTACTTTTCTTGTTTTGGGAACAGTGGGCCACCCTGCAGATTGAGGAGGGAGTAAAAAAGCAGAAGGCGATGGCACTTGAAAATTTAATCTCCACTGGTAAGATCTCTGGATGAAGGGGCCACAGCACTATTTATCATGTAAAAAGGCAGCTATTTAACAATCTTACTTAGAAAGGAGTTTGATGAGCAAATATCCATTGAAGCTATAAACCTACATAAGCATATTATAAAATATCTAATCTCTGAGTTTTGTAAATAAAAGGAATTAGAGACTAGTGTGGATAAGAAAGACATTGCTGATAAGCATTTGGGAAGCATCCCTGTTTTCATAAGTGTTTTTTGCTTTTGGGCTCCATCAGCTCTCTCTTTACTGGATTGGGATAAATTAGTGTTCTTTGTGCTTGACATGGCTCTGCATAGTTATCTTTTGCTTCTTGTAACTCCTAGCACCTAAAAAATCCAAGCTCGCAAATAAGAGTTACAGCATCCCATGGATCACAGATAGAATTTGTACTCTTTTCTAGACGTGAGGATAAAATCCAAATAATTTTTTCCCCAACTACTTTTCCCTCCTTCTTTGATCAAAGAGTTAAGTTCTCATAGTTAGCTTTTTACTTGTAGTGCCATTTTTAGTGATTAGTCATGTAGGCTGCTTGGTTTGTCAGCTAATAATTTTCTGTTCTGATGATTTCCTGGGAGTTGAAGGTTTTACTGAAGTGCAGATGGAAGAAAACTTTGTGATTCTGTTCAGGGGGAGGTAGGTTAATCAAGATAAATTAATGTATTTTTATAGTGCATATTTAATGTCATCCAATATACCCCATCAAAAAGAAAAAAAAAAAAAAAGAGGTGGGGGAGGCAAACAAAAAAGCCAAGTGTTAGCTGGTATGAACCAACAGAATTTTAGTCACTGTAACCAGCCAGATAAGAATCTGGTCTCGGAGTGACCTCAGCAGACTTGCTGCATTGCTGTCCTGTGGGGTGTGATTTTACAAATAGCAGAGCAAGAATGTGTTGTTATTCTTCCTGCACAATGTGTCTATGTAATGCTTTGTATGTCTGGGAGGGGAGAAACTCAGGCACTTTCAAGTTTTTTGGTAGGGAAGCGACTCTAAGCAGAGAAGGGATGGGGGGAGATAGAAGGTTCCAAGAAAAAAAATGCAGAGGAAAGTGTTTTTTACAGCTGGGAAACAATAAAGCTAATCAACATCAGCAAGAACAATCATACAAACTCTGCCTGAATTTGAGTCAAGGCACCAGGAGGGATCTGCTGTCTTGGCAGTGTATATATGACATTTCTAGGTCTGAGTGCCTATGTTGTTTGGTAAATAATAATGAAGTAGGCGCTGTGCTCAAGGTTTTATTTGCAGCTTGATCAGAATCCTTTTCTTCTTCCTCAGCAACTTAGGGGCGATATATGGCATAGGATTAGAGAAGTAACTTGTGGAATGAACTGTCAGTACATAAATGAGGCATAGCAATGCATTATTGTGCTTGAGTAGGAGAGCTGTTTCTAAAAAGCATATGTATTTCTTGATATTCTCTTTGGAATCCATGTTGTTCGTTTCACCTTGTGGAAGGAAGGCTCATTTCCTCATGCAGGCATCATCCAGAGAGATGAGACTCCCATGGAAAAGGAGGTTGTGGGCCGATGCCGAGGATGTTTCAGCCTTGCTGATGTCATGTACTTCTCCAAGAAGGGCTGTGAGGCAGTTGCGGAGGATGAAGTCACTCGACGGTTCTCCTCTGAGGAGCTGCTGTCCTGGAATCTCCTCAGCAGAACCAATGCCAACCTGCATCATGTCAGCTGGAAACTGGCTGCTGTGTGGGTCACCGGCATCCTAATTCGGTATTGCCTCCTGCTGCCTTTCCGGTGAGCCACACAGGGTTTGCTGGGATCCTATTTCACGGTACTTTTTACAGAAGGTATGAAATAATATACTCTTGGCTGGTGGAGGAAGGAGAATCTGGCATGACCTTTCCAAGAAGCCATCTAAACTCAAATATCCCTTAAAAAAAAAAGTGAATTTCTTGTGTTCCATATGTTTTATTAGTAATTCTTTTGCTTTTAAAATCCAGCAAAGCTGGATTAAGGGGTTTGTGTGCTGGTTAGCTAGTAGTTTGTTGCTAGTTAGATGCTATTAAATGCTGGAAGGAAGCATTGTGAAGTGGATTAAAGAGCCAAGTAAGAAAACCTTCTTGCTTACTCCTCCAGTTTTGCTTCTTGCCATTTAATTAAGATTGTTTTACTTTGTAGCATCTGCTTGTCTGTTTTCAGCGTCCTGTTGCTGGTATTGGCCACTACTGTAGTGGGACAGTTTCCAAATGGCAGGTGGGTATTTGCTGAGGGCTCTTTCAGTTCTTCTGTATTTCTTTAAGGATTTGAACTAGTAGTTGGAACAGTCTGCTGAAGTCCAGAGGATTGATGTGGACTATCATGGGGTGACTTTTTCTCTCCTGTAAAATTATAGAGTGTTGTGAGAGAAAGTTATGGCAATGGCATCTGAAAGCAGACATGCAGTGTGAACCTTAGTATGGTCTTTGTAGTAAGAGCAATTTGGGATAACTCAGAGAGTTTACATTGCATGTGTGGCTCCATAGAACTAGAAATGTATCTATGACTTCATTTGTTTTAGAGTTAAAGGCTGGCTGAGCAACCAGGTCCAGATGATATGTGCCACCTTAGGTGTCCGATGTCTGAGTGGCCTTGTTCATTTCCATAACAGGTGAGTGCTGCCACCTTGCCCTTTATTAGTCTGGAGTTTGTTTCTTGCAGTATTTAACATCTCAAGTTTCGGAGCAGGATTCTTATTCCATTATTGCCTGGATACTTGGTGATGGTACAACTTGATCCAAAAAGCTGTTTGGATCATCCAGACTCTCTCAGGATGTTCACATGCCCTCCTGTGTTTCCTGCTGTGTATTGGCAGGGTGTGCGTAGATGATGTAGTACTCTTCAGACACTTAGATATTTTTCAGTGCTTGCCACCTGATTGGAATTGTAGACTGGAAAATAAACATTAATTGCTTTTATGGTTGTCATTGCAGGGAAAACAAACCACAGAAAGGAGGCATCTGTGTAGCCAACCACACATCTCCATTGGATGTCCTAATCCTGGCCAGTGATGGATGCTATTCCTTGGTATGAGCAAGACAGTTGGTAAATATCAGTAATGTTGAGATGTCCATAGATGTAGCATTGGGTAAGAGGGTGAACTTCCTCATAGAATATTTGGGATTTGACGGCATTCAAACTCACAGTCTGAACTGCAAAAAACTAGATGCAAGCAGGTGTGCGCACATGCATGACCAAGGGGATTGGTATAATTTTTCAATAAGCTTAGAAATGGTTGCATTTGTGTTTAGAATTTAATAATTTAAGTGTGTGTGTGTGTTTGCTTTGTAACAAGTTTCTTTTGGACTTGCAGGTTGGCCAGGTACATGGAGGGCTTATGGGACTTATTCAAAAATCCTGCATGAGAACCTCTCAGCATGTCTTGTTTGAACGCTCGGAAATGAAAGACCGTCACCTGGTGAGGAAAAAGTAAGGTAGTGAGGTGTTTGCTTCATTGTCTGGTCAGGTGTGGTAATATGTCATCAGTGTTGACATTTTTTGTCATCGTCTTTTTTTGTTGTTGTTGTTGGTTTGGTTTGGTTTTGTTTTGGTTTTGGTTTTTTGGTTGTTTTTTTTTAATGTATGGTGGTTTGATTTTGTCCTTCAATGCAGGCCAAAGAGGAGCTCCATGCTTTTGAGTTGTACGAAAGACAGTTGTCTTGGAAAATGACTGATCTTAGTGTCAGTAATCTGCTTAGTGGTGATATTTGTGGTTTTAAGTGATGCAGCAAATGTAGTAAGATAGTGATCTGTCAAATAAATGTGGGGAATCCTTAAATACATGTAAAACTGATGTTGGGAACCTAGAAAGCATGAAAACTAGAAATTTGGAATATCTTTCAGTCTAAAAAAAAGTTTGACTGCATTCATAGCTGGAATCTGGGAAGTTATTTTCACATGCTTCAAGAACCACCATTCTCTGGTTAAAATGGAACTTCATAGAGCTTTGTAGAAAATCTACTTTTTTAATTCAAGAGATACTGAGATACAGGCCTGAAACCAGAACATATTCCAGATGAGGCAACTGACTGGGTGAAAGGCAATTGGGCAAGGGCTTTTCTTGTCCTATGTGAGAGGTAATGAATGTTTAGACTCTTGAACAAAACAAATATGAAGTATACATTGAAATTTTGTTTTCTCCCCACAGACTTAGAGAACACATTGCAGATAAGGCCAAGTTACCCATTTTAATTTTCCCAGAAGGTAAGAATCAACTGTATTGATTTTTTTGCTCATCTCACTTCTTGCCATTGAGTGCAGTTTATGATATCCAGCCTTTAGAACTGTGGTTGTTTTTAGTCTGTAGAATTAATTAGTTCTTACGAGATATTAAAGGTCAGGTTCTAGTATTTTACAACAGTTTTATGACAGTTTATTTGCTTTAGCATATAAGAGAATGAAGACATACAGGGCTCTGGGATTATGTTCCAGAACTAAAGCTTACTTTCTTCTTTAAGAACTAAGTCTCCTTAAGACAGTTTAGGATTAATTTCCTGATACTTTTCTCAGAGTGGATTAAGCCCTTCATCTATTTTAATTCTGACCAGGCACCTGCATTAACAACACATCTGTAATGATGTTTAAGAAGGGAAGCTTTGAGGTAGGAGGGACCATCCATCCAGTAGCAATCAAGGTACTGTAACTGCACTTTTCTGAACATGGAAGGATTGGTTGCAAATGCTTCTCACATCAGGGAAGCTGTTCATGTGTAAACCTTGAAAAGGGATATGTTTGGTGTGCATAAAGTACTGAATAAGCCCTGAGAGACAGAAACTTGTGGTTTTGAGCAATATGGGAAACGTGTAATTTCTGTCCTGGCTCTTATGTGCTCTGAGGATAAGGGCAGTTTTCTTGGCACTTTCAAGTCTTTCTGAGTAGCTTTAGCCAGGTCACTCTAGATCTGGAAATATTAGTTACTTTTCTGGCACTATAATGTTACCTGATCTTATGGAAGTTCTTAAAACTGGTGTGAGCATTGTCAAGGAAACCTTTGTAGTCAGCATATATGCAGATGACAAGATTTTACATTTTGAATAAATCTTTTGCTACAGTTGTGTTGCAGTTACAGTTTGACATGATGCATTGCTGTTACAGTTTTACATCATGCATTGCTTGTAAATGCTAACAGTTAGAAACTTGTCATGAATGTTGGAACTTTACTCTGAATTTACTGATGCTTTCAGGAGGTGTGATTAGATTTGCCTGTTATTTAATAAGTTGAATTGTAACTTTGTGGCCAAAAAAAAAAAAAAAAAAGATGGCCTTTGTAGTAAGAGCATCTTTTATGTGATTTAAACCAAGGCAGCTTATTCTTCTTGTCTTCCAGTATGACCCCCGCTTTGGAGATGCCTTCTGGAACAGCACAAAGCATTCCATTATGACCTATGGTTTTAATGTGTTAACCAGCTGGGCTATTGTCTGCAATGTGTGGTACCTGCCACCGATGGTCAAAGAGGTTCTTACACTTTTGTATGTTTTGAAAGTGCTTGTGAAATGCTGTCTGGAAGGAGGTGTGCATTACTACACAAGGTGCTCTGAATCCTTATTGATAACTTAATGGACAGAGGCTAGGAAGCAACACTACAATCCAAGTCTTGGATTTATCTAGGATGCATCCCTTGCTCTGGCCAGACATGGGACTTCAGGCTGTGTGTTGTTTGAGGCTGTCCCAGAAACCAGAGAGCCTCCCATGTAGTTCTTTTTGGCACCAAAGAGTGGCAAACCAGGATCAGCTGGAACTGCTTACATTTGGCTCATGGGTCAGGCATAAATCCTACTGCCTGCTGTCTGACAAAACCTCTCTTTTTAAGTGAGGCCCAGAGAAAATGTTTGTTGTAAAGCAATTAATGCTTTTTTTTATTTCAGGAAGAAGAAGATGCTGTTCACTTTGCTGACAGAGTCAAGGCTGTCATTGCTGCTCGGGCAGGAATGTCTGTGCTTCCTTGGTAAGAAGCAACACCTCTGGAATTGTTTTTAAAGGCGCTCTGTATTCTGAAATATTAGCATGGAATCCTTTAAAACCTGCTTTGTTTACACTGTAGTCCACCACCCTTACTGACTCTGATTCAGAAAATGTTATTTATTACTTGAACAATTACATTAGAATAATTAGAATAATATGGTAGATAGAGAGAAACAGAGCTGACAGGTGGATCTAGACAGCAGGCAGTATTAGGTGAAAATTAATTACTTGCCTGTTAAATGCTGGGTTAAAAGAAGGGCATTGTGGTGTTGTAAATCTTGGCAGTATAAATCACTTAGCATTGTCTTACAGATGTCAACATTAAGAGTGGAAACTGCTTTGACTACATAGTCTAAATATAGTAATGTTTTTCTGCCTTGACCCTGAAGTGAGTTTAAGGCTGTTTCTTTTCTGTATCTTTCAGGGATGGAGGACTGAAAAGGAAAAAGGTCAAAGAATCTTTCAAGGAAGAGCAACAGAAAAAATATTGCCGGATAGTAATAGAAAATGGATCTGTGGGAAACGGAAATGTTTGTTAAATGCTATTTATTTTATCTCATTTTTCCATGACTTATTTCTACCAGAAAATAGACGGGCTTTTTATTAAGCCCAACATGTTTTCCTTCTGTTCCCATAAGATATTTTGCATGTGACACAGCAGGGAGACAATGAAGAAATATCCTTATTTAAAGCAAAGTACTATAATTTTATAAATAGGAAAACATAAAATATGCTAATAAAGTTCTCCCTGATGCTGAGAAGAATCTACAGTAAAATTAATTGTGTTCATGAAAGTATGACTTTAAAATATTTGCAATACCTTGAGGACTTAAATGGTTACTTATAATAAATCACCCCTGTACTGCTAGACTCTCTCAGCGACTTAGCCTAGCAATGCTCCTGTGAGCCACAGTAACCATGTTGCTCTAGAGATAGATCTCCTGATGTCAAAAGACATGAAGCATTTCACCAAAATATGTTTTCTGAATTGCATGTTGGAGAAGAAGTGTTTTATGTCAGAGGGAAAAAGCAGATGCTGACTTTCTCCTCCATGTCACAAAACCAGGGATGGCATTGTAGAATATTTTCTGCTATGACAAAGAGCAGAACAGTGTCCAGGGCATCATGTCCCTGATGTCTGGGTGTGTGAAGCTGAGGTAAATTAATCACAGCCAAGGACAGTGTAATAGAAAATATCCTGTGTTTTAAAATCATATCTTGTGGTTTTGTTAGATCCCTTTTTGAGTCTGTTTGTGTGCATTACACAAATTAAAGAAAGCCTATGATGTGAAATCCACTGTCCTCTGCCGCTGTTATTTCTAGATAGCTACCTGCTTGTGTTACCACTGGGTGTGAAGGCTGGGGATTTGGCCTCTGACAAGCCCAAGCCCACCCTCCAGGAACAGAGCAAGTGCACTTAAGGAGTGGGAATATTTCTGTCTCCTATAGCATTTATTGGTATAAAATATTTGCTCTCATGCTAAGTAGCTCTCATATCAAAAGATCAGTCTTCTTTGACCATCTGAATGTCCCTAATGAAACACACAAATAGCTGCTGTTTTGGCCAAGGTGCTCTAAAGACAGACCTTGGTAAGAACAGTTAATAATGTTTACATGACAGCAGCCCATTGGCTGAAGTCTCAGAAAAGACAGAGGATCAGTCTTGGTGAGCACAAATACATCCTACAGAGGGACAGATGCACAGATGCAACTCTACCTAGCCCTAGAGAGTCTAGAAAAACAATATCCCATGGAGGAGCTAACAGTAGCACAGAACTGAGCTCTCCTCTTCTCTGGCCAGGCCTGGCATTGTGTGAATTCCTTTGGTGGATCAGTCAGTCTAAGTGCTGGTGTCATGGGTAAGCAGTAGGAGAATCTGCCTTTTTGCACAGCTTTTAGCCACACAGGCTAAAAGGAAAGCCACCAGGCAGTAAGGAAAATTGCTTCAGGCTCTCCTGATTTGGAACAGGTCTACTTACTCCCAACTATAGTAAGATGTGCTTCTGTGGCTGTTTAAGCTGTTGATTTATTTTCTAGGTATAAAAATGTGAAGAAATGTGATTGGAAATCCTGATAACTCTCAAATGTTTTCAGTGTTTAAAACTGGGAGATTGTCTTTCTATGTGACTTATTTCTGAGAGTTGCTAACAGAGACTGCAGTAAGAGAAGTGTTGAGAGTGTTCTTCCTGCGCTACTCTGTACTTTCTTTATTCTCAGAGGTAAAATGGGAGACTGAATAGGCAAAAAGAGGTGCCAGACACAGGAAAATATGGGGAGATAAAGAACAACTGCTGGAAGAGAAATTTTCTGCTTCTATAAGAAATTAGGAGATTGATATGCCTTTTTTTCCTGTCCTGCAACACTTCTCCAGCTCATCAAGAGGAGTCTTAGAATGTGTGATCCTCATTATGGTTATGAGTCCAAGCTGTGTAAAAGTAAAGCTCAGACCTCTGAATGTATGAGTATTATGTATCATTTGTGAGAGGATTGTGGGATTGTCAGTATTTTCTCAGTCATTTTTTGGCTGTCTTAACAAAGCAAGCGGAAACCTCTGTGAAGTGGGTACTTGCATATAGAATGGGGAAATAAAACCAAGTGATGAACCCAAGAACTTGCCAGTTACAAGTGGAGTGTACTTTGTCACCCGCTGGTAAAAATGCCAGTCTGACTTGAAATAGAGACTACTTTGTCTTGCCCTGCTTTAATTAAGTGTTTCTGATTTTTATTTTCTGGTGTTATTTTCTCTACTTACATTCCATCTCCTCCTTTCTTTTCTCTTGAAATGCAAATGAAATACAGAATATATCAGCAGAGGCCTTGGCAATTGCTTTTACCTGAAATTGTATATTGCCCTTAGACTGCCAAGGTTATGGAGGAATTGATTATTATCCAGAAGGTCTCCACAGATAAGTATGTTTTCCTCCTCTACTAGGAGGGCATGGTGATAGTAGAAAAGAACATGTTCTTATGACAACAACATGAGTGGGAAGCTGACAAACAGCTTATTTTTCACAATCAAGGATCTTGCACTTGTGTTACTCCTCCTCTTATCTTTCACTGGTCTTGCAGGAACCAGGTTTCTAAACTATTAGAGTGTAGGAATGTGCCCCTGTTGACAGAGTGAACAAATGATCCTTTGTCTCCTTAAACAGGAAAAAAGCCCAGAAGTTTCTCTCCTCCATTTTGTAAAAGACACCTCATAGAACCTTGAGGACTTCACCTCAAACCTAAGGATACCCAACTGGACAGAAGCCAAAAGGTCCTACTTAAGCAATTCACTAGAAAAAGAAGAGAGCAAAGGAAGTCATTGCTTTTGTGGGGTGTTTATACCAGGAGTAAGAGCCTCTTGGACTTGGCTCGGTTTTTCTCTGTAAAGAGCTTTGTTATTTTGCCTTTTATTAAAACTTTTCTGTTTCCAACACTACCACAGAAGCCATTCTGCTGCTTTTCTGCCATCTGAGGTAGCTGGGCTATCTCGAGTGTGATGTTTCTCTGAGAGCTCATAAAACCTGGCTAGAGGAAATACTATATCATTAGAGCTCCTCTTTTTGACCATGTACCTTTGCAGGATGAAATGCAGCATGGTCTTGTGCTCATTTGTGAGAAATGATAGGCTGAAATGGAAGCAAGTGGAGTATTTGGGTGGACCAGGCAATTAATGCCCAAAACAAAACCAATCAAAGAAAAAAACCCCAAAAAACCAAAAAACCCCTGTCCTGGTTCAGGGCAAATTTTGGAGAGAACCCCCAAAGGGGCTCCTCTAGGAAAGCAGATTCAATCGGTCCCTCCCCCCAACCAGTCTGGGAGAAAATACCTCCTTGGGGAAAAGTGGAAAAAACCTGTTTATTAATCATAAAACCCCTTGCTGCTCCAAATGAGATGACCAACTGAGAGAGTCCCCTCCCTGGGTTGCAGCTCAGCTCACTCAGTCTCTGATCACTCCCTCCGGCACTGGAAATGTCGTGGCCCAGGCCTGGCCTGGTGGGCCTCAGGTGCCGCTGCCAGTGCTCTGCTGGTGTTCAGTCCAGAGCAGGTTTGAACAGGTCCAAAGAAAAAGGAAAAAAACCCCACAGTCCAGGGAACTTCTTTGCCTCAGCTAGCTAAACTAACTAAAAGCAAAGGAGACCTCCGTCCCACCGTCTGTCCATCTGCAGGCGACACAGTCCAGGAGCAGGAATGTGGAGGAGTGAGTGCAGTGTCTGAAAACAAATTGCTGCTTCTTCTCTGCCCCCTTCACTCTCTGGAACAAGTCTTAAAGGTGCAAAATTTATTACTCAGCATAAACAGAACAAGATGATTGGGGAAAAAAGCATCATATAATCAACCTAGGACAAACCCTGTCAGTGTAAGTAATGTTTTTGCTTGTTATATTTTTTAATGTATTTATTATCTGATAGCTGTGCAAACAACATAGACGAGATGTATCATCATCTTGGACAAGCCTGTGAACACTGATTTCCTGCAGAGCACAAATTTCCTCTACTGTTGACCATTTAATATATTTCACCTTAACCAAGGAGCCTTGTTCTTTTAATTGACTGGAGGACCTAATCCCCAAGTTAAATATGGTACAGCTAACAAATGCAGGGAAGACCTACATTCTAGGTAGCCTTACTTTTTAATTTGGTGTTGCTAGCTGGTACCTCTGTATGAAGCATGTGAGAGATGCTAACTTTTGCTGTGGCACTAATACATCAGGAAACTGAAACAAACCACAGTGGTCCAGGGTGCATTCATCCCAAACTTGAGCTGCCTAAGGAAATGAGCCATGAGTTGAAAATAAATGCAGGTTGGAATGAGTGAATAAAATAACTCCCTCCTGCTATGTGGGTGGGGTAGAGAACAAAAATAGCTGCTGCTTCTAATTCTTGAAGATAGCACTGCTTTAACAGCTGTGTGGATAGAAAACCAGATCTATTTTACAAAGTTCTCCTTTGCTGAAACTTGGGCAGTGTGCTCATTATTATAATGATCTTTCCCTGTACCATACCTGCAAAACTGATTGATGTAGCTCAAATCCTTTATTCCCTTGGCTCCAAATGTCTTTTTCTACCGCTGTCTTACATTTGGGAACATTGTTTAAATGCTCATCTCTGACTTTTCCCGTCGGCTGGCTGTGCAAGGTGCGTGGCTGAGCGTTAGCAGAGATATGCATCGGGGGCCCTCTGGTGGCGCCCAGTCACTGGCAGCACACTGCCTCGCACAGCCTGCTCTCCCATTTCCAGGAAACCACGAAAACGTAGAAATAACGTTGCACACTCCGAACACTGCATTTTCAAACATTGATAGTGTTTACTACCCGCAAAACTTGTGCTTGCTTGAAGTGTCAGCAGCCTTTGCTGTGTGGGGTTTCTCCAGGCCATCTCTTCCATGTCACAAACCAAAATCAGAACTGCTTCTGTCCTTTAGTTCATTCAAAATCAGGTAGGGGTCTAGCCCCTGAGATTTTTTGGAGGTTTTTTTTTTTTTTTGCATTTTAACACTCTGTAGAGTTAACAAATCTGGGATGTTCCTGGAGGCAGTACAACATTTGCTTTTCCTGGGATGAGTTTCTTCAGTACCTTGATACTGTTTGATCTTGATCTGGGGCTGGGGACACTTTCAGAATAAGTTTTCAGGATAATGAAGATGTTCAGAACTTGTTTTCTACCGGCATACATTTCCTTGTGCTGTAGTGAGAACTACAAACTGTTAGTGCCAAATTTAATAACACAGTGTTTCAAACACTTCCATGCTCAGCTTGCCGTGAACAAACCCAGTAAAAGCAGCCTAGGCAGCTGCTCACTCTAAAGAACAAATTTTGGTTACACATGCAGTCTGAGGCCTGATTTCAGACAGACCAATGGAGGTTGGTCACAGATGAGATTTCTGGGGTTTATGGCCTCTTTGTGGGATTTGCTTCTGGAAATGCTCCTTCTGAGGTGTTGTTCAGACACTTTTGAGCAGGTTTCCCAGCTGTGGCACATATTGTGGAGATGACCTGTGAGAGTTGACAGGTTCATTTGGTGTTTGAAAAGGGGGCTTGGAAGTTAGAGGACATCCAGCATACAGAGGCCTTCCTGGTTCTTTGCTTTTTATTGTTTCATTGCACAGACAGGCAGCACCTTAGCTCTGTAGCCATTTCTCCTCTCCCCTCCTCTTCTATTTATTGTTCTATTTAAGGATGGCTCCTCAATTAGCGTACCAGACTCCTCTGTGAGCAGAGTTCATTGTGATCAATTGTCATCAAGGCTCACATTTAGTACATTCAATCAATGCTATTCTATACAATGGCTGTGGTATTGACTGATTTCTAATTTTACAGTATGTTGAGCCCTGTTGAACTCTTTTAATATGATAATTGCTTTACTAATCAGTAGTCATGATTTGTGTGCAGTTGTGGATTATTGATATCAGTTGATGTCCCCTAGAATTCCTATTTGACAGTATGAAAGATGCGTGTGATGAAAGACGTGCAATATCTAAACTGTGGCTATTAATTAGAGTATAATTGGGAAACGTACTATATCCTTGCATATCAAACTTTTAAAAAGTAGGTTATTAAATAATTTGAAAAGACATATTTCTTTTTATAAAGGATAGCTACTAATAACTATCTTTTAAGTTTATACAGACATCTGTTAAACAGCCTTTTTTGCAAGCATTCATTAGTTCATACATTAAATACTGCATTTATCAATTATTTAATTGATTTTTTCTCCTAAAATGCTCATCGTATGTGGCTATGGACAGCCTCCTTTTCTCATATAATTTATGACTTTTAATAAGATGTATATACATGCATTCAATGAAATAATAATTGAAGTTTGTTACACTTCAAATAACCACTCTGTCCAGTGTTCTATTAATATAATTTTCTGAAATACACCTACAAGGGATTAGAAGGATTAACATTCTTGTTAGATTTGAGCTGAGGCTGATTTTTATCCAGATGCTGTCTTAAGACGTTTGGGCTTTTAAGTTATTCTTTGCATGTTGCAGTGTCCGTGTGACACAAGGATCTGGTGGGTGCATCGAGCTCAAGGATTACACTGTGCAGCAGCCCTAGGAAGTGGCACCCCTGTGTGTGTGTCTGAGCTGCCATGAGGACTACAACCTTATTAATGCTCCTTTGGGAAATGCAAGCTTTAATATCACTCAAGGAAAAAAAAAAAAACAAACAAGAAAGCAAACAAATCAAGATGTAAAGATAACTTACTGGCTATCAGCATGTTTTTTCCTTCCTTAAAATCCTGCTGTGAATGGAAAAAATTTCTTTTTAAGTGGTTAATTTTATTGCCCTGGAAGTTTTGGCCATTAAGGAGATCATGGAGTTCTGGACTCATACTTCCACGTTTTTTCATTCACTGTTTCCTCTCTCCCAATGCAGTGGAAATCCAGGCTGCCAGGTCATGCTGAACAGCCAAAGGAGGTACCATCCTTGTGGCCTGCTCCTTGTATTGGTGTCACGAATTCTATCATGTCTGCTGGGTCAGTTGGTTTTAATTGGGTTGGATTGATTAATTCCTAGAAATCTAAATTTCTAAACTATGGGGCACACCTGGGTACTGTGCTCATGAAGCACACAGTGCTTACAAGCCCTTGCTGTTGCTGGAGACAACACACAAGGCTGCAGCTCCATCAGGGCATGTTGCCAGGCTCAAAGGCTCTGTGGAAGCCAAACTACTTCTATTTATTTTCAGTATAATAAGAATTGGAAGTCCATGACAGCAGGCAGTAAAATTCCACTTAGGATACAAAGTGAAGCTGAAAAGATCTGACTCCTTTTACAAAAGATATCAATTTTTACAGTGAGTTATAGCAAACACAGTGCTAGAGAGAAAGCATGCCGTGCCTGCAGCCAGAAGACAGATGAGAGAGTGCAGAATTCCCCCGAGTGGTTTGCTGGCTACCTGCCATTCCTCAACTGCACAAGATAAAAACAAGCCCTGGGATAACCACCCTGACCCTATTTACTAGCAATAAAATGCTGATATTTACATGAGATGAAACTGTTTGATATTCTGAAGCTGCCCAGCTCCAGTGACAAGAGACAAATGAAATGCTACTTTTTATTAGTCTGACCCACCAGAAGGCAGTAACACATGCAATAACTTAGCAAAGGGAGCCTGAGACTGTCTCATGAGGTACAGGCTCTCTTCCCAGCTTGGTTAACAAGATTTCCCCCACCTTGGAAACCAAGTTTGTAGCCATGTTCCATACCACCAAAACTTGAGAGGTGCTCATAGTTAGGGGGGATAAAATAAGTGTGGCCAAACAAACAAACAAACAACAACAACAAAAACAAAAAAAGACAAAAAAATTCAGAAAAGCATTGTGGTAAGACTGATCCTTTTCCTCTGTCTTTGATTCAATCCAATTCCCATTAAAAGCATGTGTTACATCAGAGGGTCATGTTTATTTGGACAATGAACATACTTTTGCTACAGACATAAAAATACACTATTGCTAGTATTAATAGGACAAAAATTAAGAATCTCAGAAACTTCTCACAAAGTTAAAGGAAAAAAACCAACAAAAATTTTTGCATGCATTTGGAGCACCTGATTTAGGTAAACTTGAAGCATATCACTTCAACCACAACTTTTTTGGTATGCACTGTACTTGGTGAAACAAATTGAAAAAGAAGGATATATGAAAATGTTTTCTTTCAAGTATAGCAACGCTGGTATATTCTCATGGGGTGTTTCTTTTTGAAAAATACTCCATTAGAAACATGACTAACTGTAGCCTTTCTACATGAAATAGGCCTTCAAAAAATTAAAGCATGGAAAATTTTTAAAACTGGCACTTTTTCTGTCTTCAATGTATATCATACTGTTTCACCCATACTGAAAGTATGGTCTTAGTGCTTGAACAAAAAAAAAAATCCCTTCTCTCTTAGGAAAACAGGCTCACTGGTAAAAGTGAGGCAGAGAAATTTTATGCCCTCACAGATTACAGTGCAAACAAATAAAATATGATGATGCAATCAATTTGAAATGAAATTGTCAGTAGATAGGTGATCAGCAGTTTTTAACAGCTTTATCTTTAAAAGGCAAAGGCCACTTAGTAAAGAGAACAAGTGGGTTTGTTTCTTTTTTAAAATAAGTCAATAGTTTTTGCAGTCAACAGCCAACTATTCTTCAATGGGAGTGCAAGATTTGTGCAAAGGACAAACTTCAGCGTGGTTATGACAGGACTTTGGTAGCAGCACCGTCACCAGGAGGCGATTGGATGAGCAGGCAGGTTTTCTTCCTGCTGTCCCAGGTGGAGAAGGTCATTTTTCAAGCAACTCAGTAACAGAATTGATTTTTTTTCCTTCCCATTTAACATTAATGATTTTGTGAATTATTCATGCAAGCATGGAGGGGAAGCCTGAATGCAATAAATAAGAGTATGTGTTTATGTGTAAGTCTCACCTGTCTTGGTCTGTTTAGCTCACACAGGATGGCTGCCTGTGCCTAAAACTGCCTGCTGTCATGATACATTTTCACAGCGTTTTACCCCACTGTTACATAGTGAGAGCAGGAGTCAACCCAGCCACCTTCCCCTACTCTTAAAACACAAATGTTGGTAGAGACTGCTCCCTTCCTACTCTTTGTTTATGGAGCCTGAGAACAGTGCCAACAGGTCCAATAGCCAGGCATTGCAGCCAAAAAAAGCAGTGCCTTAATTCCATGTGATGACTATTACAAGGAGAGGTCTCCAGAATCTTATTTTGTTTCTCCAGATACACTGATGGATTCCAGCCTTCTGAGACTCAGGAATTTGACAAAAGGTGTGCCATTTCACTAAAGCAGAAGTTAACAAGCACATAGACTAAGCCAAACTATTTTCAGTTTTGAAGGTTTGTTTTCTCAACAAACCCACAAGGCAACACTTGCCTTGCACAGGATTATCTATATTGCAATTCCTGCTTCAGATGGCAGTATTAGATGCCTTTGGTTGCTGTCTAAATAAGGTACTGAAATATCAGCGAGATACAAAACTGTATGACCGACCCATTACTGTGAACAGTACTGTTTTCCTCAGGATCTAGACGTCATCTACTGTTGCTGCTTGGGCTGCATCTGTCATTTGGATGAAGCATTTTGTTCCTTAACACGAGATGAAAACAAACTAACCAAGCCTTTGGCCACTGTCATTTGCACCCGAGATGAAAATTCACAAGCAAGTACTAAAAAACCTATATCACTTTCTGCTTGGGAAGCAACAGACAAAATACAAAATTAAAATATGTGTGTGTTATAAATATCAGCCAGTCTGGAAAGTAATATTCTTTTGATTGGTTTCTGTTGTGGGCTTTGGGCACTTTTAATTGACTTGAATCCACACATCTTTGTAATATTTAAAAAGCACTTGTAATGCAGATAGTAAGAACTCTTTATTATCCTATGTATGGCACTGACAGGTTATTGCCTTGATCCTTACTGGGCCTTTTGGGCATGATCATAACTAAACACTCAGAAGAATGAAGACATTGAAGTGCTGTTCGGCAATGTCAGATCTAGCTGGACAGTTGTGGCTGTTGTGTCTAGAGGCTTCATCAGGGATCATCCTGCTTCTGCCTCAGAGAAATTATTTAACCAGATGAGGCAAAGAGTAGGAGGAGAGACACCAGAGCCAAAAACAGGAGCCAGAAAGCAATGCCCTTGTCCACATGACTCTCCTGGAACTCTCCTTGGACTCTAGTTCAGGTTTTTCATTGAATCCTAAGCACTTGGCTCTCAGATATATTTCTGATCGCTCAAATGTGGAGAGGCACACCAAACATCCCATTTCTATTGAAACAGTTATGAAAGATGCACACAGAAAATATGCTGACTGCCTTTTTCTGGGAGGACTATGTTATTCCCTTTCCCTGGGATGCTTTGGGCTGACATCCCTCTTCAGCCTTTTTCTGCTAACACCGCTTTCCTGGATTGCGTCACGCCAAGTGCTGTAGGACAGGCTGTGCACAGGCCGGGCAGGCAAACTCTCCTCCAGCCAGGTGCCACCAAGTTTCTTTGAAAAATGCATGTATTTTATGATTGGATTTTTGCAAATATTAAAATGAATGTTATATGTGTTGTGTTAGAAAGAAATGCTGTATTAATTCTCTTAAGTACTGTGTTCAATATAGTTTTATGTTATAAAATTTTTTAAAATAAGAACTATGTTAGTGGGGTTTTTTTAAAGAAAGGAATGAGGCACTCCACCAGATAGCAGCCACAGGACACCTAAATCTTTCAGGGAAAAGAATTTATTGCCTTCTTATCAGAAGAAACGAACTTCTTCCCGCCTTGAAGGCGCTGTTAGGATTAGAAGGAAGAAGGTGACAATGACCAGACAAAATCCTGTGTTTGAATGGAATTTATGCATCATGTATGAAGTGTAAGAATATGCAACGGGCTATTGTTTTTAAGGGTTAATCCTTTGTTAGCAGGGGTCTTTTTCGGGCTCGTGATGCCCAGAAAAAGGCACCCGGACGTCCGTAACTCTTTGTTTTTATTGTCTCATATTGTCTTAATTCAATTTATCCAAATTGTTATTGCTCTAATTGTGTTACTATTTTTTAACCATTTTATTACTATTAAACTTTTAAAAATTTTAAAAACAAGTGATTGGCGTTTTTCACAGTTTCCTTTCTCTTGGAGAGGGCCTAACGCGGGGAGCTGGACCCTCAGCGAATCCCTCTTCCCTGCTCAAATCAGGAGGAAAACACAGGTGGTCGAGTGCAGATCTTGCCCCTTTCCCTTTCTTTACTTGTCCTCTTTGATATTCACACACCCACGAGCTTTCCCCAGTTTTCCTTTCCATTTTTGCGCTCTGAGCTCCTCGTTTCGGGCTTCCCACGGCTTTCCAGCCCCCGCTGCTCGAGGCACCCGGCTGGCCACGGCAGGGCCGCCGCGCTCCCGCCCGCCCCCGTTGGAGCCATTTTTCCTACAGCAGGAGCCTTCCGTGCCGTCCGCTACCCCGGGGGGTTTGGCTGCTTCCCGCCCCGCCGGCGCCCTCTCCCGAGGCACACGGCTTCCAAGCCTGCACCACCGAAAAGGGGCGGCTGTTTGCACCAGCCCAGCCGCTCCCGAGCGGCCGCCGGGCGGGGCGGGCCGGGGCGGAGCGAGGCGGGCCGGGCTGGGCCGGGGCGGCCGCGGGCCTTTAGGACCGGCGGGAGGCGGCGCTGCCCGGGCCCCGCTGCCGGCGCTGGCGTTGCGTGGCCCTGCGCGCCATGGAGGTCGTGTGGGCCTTGGGGCAGGTGGGCGCCGTGTGGATGGCAGTGGTGCTCGGGCTCATCGTGCTGCCGTCGGCGCTGGGCATCTCGCTGGGCATCTCTGAAGCCTATATGTGGGTGCTGGTGAAGACGCTGGAGGTAGGCGGGGGCTCTGGAGGGGAAGGGGGGTGTCCCTGGCGCTGCGTTCCCCGCGGGGCTGCGCCTCGCTCGCTGCCCCCGGGCCCAGGCGGGCCGGGCACGGCTCCCTCCGGCCGGGGCTGGATATCCCGGAGGGGCGTCTGTGCGCTCCGGTCCCACCGTGTCCTCCTTTAGGGGAGAGCGGGTGGGTCACGTCCTGCCGGGCATCAGCTCTGCCCGGCTGTGGCTTCGGGCTTAAAGCCCTCAAGTAAAACTGGAGATCTGTGTTAAATTTCTGGCTGTGTAGGCTCTGGAGCGCTGTCCCCGGAGCCGCAGGAGAGCGGAACAAACCTCGTTACCTAAGGCTGTACCATGGCCTGGGCGAGGCTGGCGCTGTGGCAGCTGTGCTCCACCTGGGGAGAATGATGCCGGGTCATGCTCTCGGAGGGTGTAAAGGTCTGCTGCCAGAAGTGCTGATGCTCAGAAACGCGGACTCCCATCCACGTTGAGATGTCCACTACCTTAGTTGCCATCTGCCTCTCAATTCTCAGGGATAGCCAGTTTCTCGCAGAGGAACTGCTTTCTGCATGGGGCATATTTAATATGTGTGTGAAAACCCTCCTTCTGAAGCTTATGGTAGTGGTGAGCAAGGGTGTTTTGAAATTGTTGCTGGACGTGATCAGATTTGAATTTTACTACGCCTTTTCCAAGGAGGAGGGGTACCCAAACCACGGAAACAGCTGTAAGGAGGAAAAGTTAAATGACTCACAGCACACTCAGTGGCTATGCAATATACATCACTACGTGACTACGGAAAGTAGATTTTGTCTAATTTCGCCTTGTTCTTCGAGGTTTTTAGGCAAGCCTTGTTCCTGTACTTCAGTGCCTGGCTAAAAAAATTCCACCTATTAAATCAGCATTTGTTAAATGCGTCTTAAGGCAAAATGTTTTTAGGCTTTTGGGTGAGAATGAGTCTGCTGTAAGTAATTTCTGGGACTGTGAATGGTATCAGGATAAATGTTGAGGAGAGAAGATGCAATTGTTAGTGGAAAAAAGGATTTGAATAGCAGGAGCTGAGGAGGTAAAGATCACCCTGGCCTCAGGGAGCAATTCAGATGGCCTAGTGAGATAATCTTGTTTGGATGACTTGCCTTCACCTTTGAATAACCACAATTTACATTCTTTATTCGTAGATCATTAATCATTATGTTTTAGTGTCATCAAATGTTGCAACAAGAAGTAACTCAAAATGTTTTGGGCAAAATTGTGGAGAAGTATCTGGCAGCATATTGATGGTGGTTAATTGTGAGAGCTCTCCTATTGCCTAAGGGAGGAAATAATGACTTACCTCTCCAGTTACCATTACTTTTGCATTAAATACTTTCTGGAGTTGCATGTTGCTCAATATATTAAAAATTTTATTAATACATAATTATATTGGACATAGATATGATATAAAATAATGTATCTATAAAGAAAAGGCAATGAAAAATTGGAAAGTATTCTGAGAAGAGTCAGCTGAATTTGACTTGCTATGGGAGAGTGAAGAAGCTCAATCCACCCAGGTATTCAGCTTATCTCAACCTGGCCTTGCTTTGCCTATGAATACTTTGTCCTCAGAATACTTGCATGGGGATAATCCCTGAAAGGAAGTGGTTTGTTGTGGGATGTTTCCTCTTCATTTGCTCACAGGTCTGTCCTGGTTAGAAGCCTGGCAGAGGATGACTGTCTGCAGCCAGGTCTGAGCAGCACCTGCAGGAGGGCCTGATGTGTAATGTCCGAACTGTGGATATTAATCAGAATAATATTGGGAAAAGTACTGTATCCTTGCATGCCAAGCTTTTAAGAAGTAGGTTATTTAAATAATTTGGGAAGGTGTATTTCTTTTATAAGGGATAGTTATTAATACTATTGTGTTAACAGTGAAATGTGCTGCTAGCTGAGTGTCTGCGACTCCCTGGGATGTTGAATCGAGTGTGCACATTTTCTCCTGAGAAGAGCTTTTTGGCTCTGTGAAGTCACAGGATGCTGAAGTCTCTGCTGGCTGAGGCCTTTTTCAGCAGTGTTAACTTATTAGCTTCCTTAAGCTTCCTCTTCCACTCCCTGGATCTCCTCAGGCCTTTTCCTCTTTTCCAGGAGGAGGCACCTGCACAGTGTTCAGTCAAGGTGCTGCTGCTTTTGTTGCCTCTTTAATAGGCCAGATTACAGGAGCTGTCTGAGAAGTGGTGGCTGTTTGTGCATCCCAGGTGATACCCTGGCTTTGCCTGTTTGTATCCCATGCCTTGGTGTAGTGGAAGGGCACAGTGACTGTGGTTTGTTTCCTACATGGCCTGTGTTGTCAGGTTACAACGTCTACTTTATTCAAGTCAATCTGTTTTGAGGGCCCAAGTCTGTCCACAGTTCAGGGGCAATTCTAGAGTTTGCTGTGATACCTCTTCAGTTCGTATCAGACAGAACAAAACATCCAAGAATGAGTCTGTGGTGTTCATTGTTGTGTAGGCTGTGGGATGGAGCAAGTTAAGATGATGGGGGCTTGTGCTTGAATTTTTTCCTGCCAATTAAAAAAACCACCTTTTTCTGCTTGTTTCAGGAGGGCAGAAGCTTGTTCTTGGTGCTGCAGGCATGATCTGAGGAAAGGGAGGGGGAAGCTCCTTTTAGGAACAAAGTGTTTTTGTACTTCGACCATCTGACATTTCTGACAAGGGACATCAGTTGGTGCACAATAGATTTTTCTCTCTGCTGAGCTGCCTCAGCAAGCACATGCTGCTAAGAAAACACAGTGTGTACAGATGAGGATGTGCTGCTGTTGGGTTGCATTTGACCCTTAAGTACTGCACTAGGGATTACCAGCCTTGTATGGATATATTTTTTCCTATGTGATTGTGTTTTTTTCCACGTGATAAGGTAAAATGTGTAGAAAGTTGTGCTGCAGAAGCAGAGCAGGCAGCACTTGCTATTTGGAAGCCTCCTTCCCCCATCATGTGGGTATTCCTGAAAGTGGATGAACTTGCTCCTGAATTGCCTTACCAAACACAGCAAACTTTTAGGAGTTTGCTCATTTTTGTCTGTGGCTTTCCTTCCAGGGTTAATAGAAGGATTTCTGGCACCATGTTAGTATAGTTTTTTAAAAATGTGGGAGTACTGCTGCAGAAACATGTCCAGCAGCTGTTTGACCCCATGAGGAGCTAGTCTGGACTAGGCAGCTGCTGTCCTGATGCTTGTCAAGCCTCTTGCCACAGAAATATTCTCTACTGCTGAAATGCTGGGGACTGTCTCTTGCAGTCATCACAGCATGCTGCATTGCTCCCTGTTTGTTTTTCAACATCAACAGATTCCTTCCAATTTTAAATTTAGTGCATTTTTACCTCTTGGTCTCATTTATGCTCTGTCTTAATCCATTGCCTCTTGTGAACTCTTAACAGGATTTGGGGCTGTCGAGGCCCCTGCAAACATGCCATTGGAGGTGTCTTGCTAAGCACAGGAGGATCCAACCTTTTAGCAAGTCCTTGGTCTTTCATTGAGGCCCATAGAGCAGTCACTGTCCCATAGGATAAGTTTCTCCATTTCCATCAGATTGTAGAAAGTCTGTAGGACTAGTTTGGGCAGTGTGTCTATATATTTGGCAGTAGCAATGCACCCTCCCAGTGATGATCTCTGCTTGGATGGATTGCAGCTCACCTTGTTAAATACTTGAGGATTTTTTTCCAGTCTGATGGGGTTTTTTTGGGGGTGTGCCTTGCTGCCTGAGACAGTAGAGTTGTCAGCAGCACTTGGTAAACATTGCCCTTCTTGCCCTTTCTAATGGGAAAAATTCATGTGTTTTTAAAACTGTGTGGTGCATAATGCTTGTGAAACATGAGAAAACAAGAAAGCCTGAGGGAAGTGAGGTGTTCAGGTCGCATTTGAGTCAGGAAACAAACAACCTGGCTATTAACTAAATCACATTATTGTCTGTTTCTGGACTAATGGTTTGTTGATGGCTGCAAGCACTTTTAGTGCACTCCCCTTCCCAGTCTCTGGAGGCTTTTTGTGGGGGCTTGTGGTGAGCAGAGAGAATGCTCCTTGTGTGGCTGTTTTTGCTGGCTGTAATGTACAGCAGATGCTGTACTTGTAGGTGTTGTTCCAGTCCTGTAACTGAGCCATGGGGTTTAGCAGCAGCCCCTTGTAACAGAAGCAATTCCTGATACTGTATTGTGCTGCCTGTAGGGAATGTATTTTTGCTGCACAAGAGTGTAATTATTCTGTAGCTGGAGGTTAAGCCCAAGTTCCTTGTGTTGCAGGTGACCTTGACAATATGAATGGACCTAGGTATGAGGGAAAAAGGACCCTCTCAGTGCCTCTGGTCAAACTGGAGATTGCAGCTGTGCAGGGCTGGTGGGATGGACTGATACTCTTGTCCTAGGTATGCCAGGCTGCACCTTCTTCCCGTAAGTCGCCATCAGGATTGTGTGGTGCTGGGCATAAGGGTAGGGAATGGAGAAGAGGATGTAAGCTGACAAACAGATGAATCATTGTGGGCTTTGACTGCTGCTTGTGTAACTCACTGGCCTCAGCAGCAAACTTTGCTGACTAATGTCATTGCAGAGTCAGTGAAGGCCTCTGTCTGTGTAATTGGTACCCTTCAAGGACTGCTGGGCAGAGGAGAATCCGAGAGAGCTCTGAAAGCTGCCAGCTCAGATGGTGATGAGAAGCATGTCTTGGAGACATGCCTGGTGTGAACGATGCACCCTTGTTACAGGGCTCACGCTGACTTTTGGAATAATATTTTAGCAAATTTTGTGCAGAATCTTGAAGTAAATCCCTGGCCTGTATTAATGTAGACCCAGTCCTTTGAAGGCATTTATATATGTTTACCACAGATTTAAAACTCAAGAGTCCTTGTATATCAGTAAGATTGGCAGAGCTGGTGGCTGCCCTTTGCTGTAGTAGCATCAGTAATTAATGTGCCATATTCCAGATCAACAGCTCTTGTCTGAAACTGCTCTCTGTTTTACAGCATGTGAACACTGTTAATAATCAAATGCTGTTGAAAAAATAACAGCAGCTTGCCTTGAAGTAGGAGTTTGTGAGGCTGCTGTAAAAGAAGCTGCTTGGCATTCCTTTTGCTGATGCCATTGGTGTTATCCTATAAAGCTGGACTCTTAATTGCTCATTGGGTACCTGTCCACCAGGAAGGACTTGCTATGCAACTCCTGCGTGCAGAAGAATTTGGGAAGCTCCTTGGAGGCAGTGCCAGGGGTGTCCCATGAGAATAAGAAGTGCGTGGGAGGTGAGACAGGACGTTTTGCCCTGACTCGGAAATGATTGCTCCTCTTGGTGGTGTTGGTGTTCTTTCCTCACACAGAACAGCTCAACAACTGGCATGCAGACCTTGCTGTGTTAAACAAGGTGGCAATGTGTGGGATGTGCTCTGCAATCTTTCTGTTGTTACTGAGGTTTGGAGAGATTCCAAGGAGGAGTGCTCACCTAAACTAACACATGAACTTTTGGCTCTGATCCAGCGGTGCTTTTGAAAGGGGAACCCCAGTGGTCTGTCTCTATGTGATTGCAGGTTTCAGTCATCTCTCCCTTCCAAAACATTGTTGAACATGGTTAAGTCAGAGGTGGTGTAAAGGCGGTAAATGAGGTGAAAGGCGGAACCCCATTCCTTAGGGAAGCAGGCAGCACTTTGAGGTGTTCCTAATGATTTGTATTTTGATCCCAGCAAAGAATGTCTAGACGTGCTTTCATGAAATGACATGTCAGGCTTGGCTTTGGATATAGACCTCAGAGGCAAAATCACACATTCACAAGAGATATCAAAACCCTTCCTAACTCCAGATAAGACAGTTGCTAAATAGACAACTATCTTTCTCAAGTACTGCATAGGTCCTCTATGTGTGGCAGTTGCTTAGTGATGTGTAAGTGAATTTGATCTTTTGGCCACTTTAGATTTTATTTTAAAGGTGCTGATCAATTAGAGGACTTTTCTAGGAGGATAAGGAGGGAGAACTTTTCAGGGAAAAGTTGATCTTTTCCTTGCCTAGTGAAGTGTATCTTCAGATTCTGCACTGCATAAGTAAAGCATTCAAACTACTTTATTGTTAGCAGTTATGATGCTAAAGTTTCATAATTAGACTTGTGGTGATGCTTGTAGTTCTGGGATCATGCTGTTTTCTGACTTTACATTTTCAGTCCGTTGGGTAGCCCCACTGTAGAACTGTTTTTAATCTGTTCAGGAGCCTGGTGTTTTATACTTATTCCCCAAAGCTGCCTCAAGAAACCCTACTAAAAACACAGGTCTGCACCAAGGTCCTTGGGACTGCCAGCTCAGCACCAGCTGGGAGAAGCCACTTAGATTTGTGCCAGTGTTACTGAGAGATCCAAAAGCCTTGTCAGTCTGCTTTTTGCTCATTTCCTGAGTAGAAGGGAGACTATGGGTTTTAATTATTTCATGCTTTGATCTCTAATACACAAACACGTTGTTTTCCCCTCTGTGGGATGGATCAGCTCACATTGTGATAGCTCTTTGTAGCATAACCTTGTTGTCCTCCAGCATAGGAACCAGCAATGGATGGCACATATCCCCAGTTAGCAGGAAGGAAGGAGAATTACTCACATTAGTGCAGGTGGTGTCTCTTTTGTTTCCCAGCCTGGATATAAACAAGCTTTTCACTTGATCAAAGTTGAGATTCTGGCTTTGATGATAGTGCCTTTAATTCAGGTGCCTGAGAATATGTGAAAGAGTTAGATGTTAAGTAAAAATTTCTCATTTCTTACTCCTTGGTTGCTGGAACATATATAGTTTTTGGAAATATGGTGGATTGAGGTAAGAAGAAAGCTGACAGAGAACTTAAAACTTATTTGCTGTGTCATCTAATAGATGTGGATCCTTAGGAATGCCCAAATGTTCCTGACCAAGAGGGAGAGCTGGTCTCATCATTGCTGATTTTATTAAGTGTGCTTAAGTCCCCTAAGAGACCTGGCATGGAATGTAAGAATGCCTCAGCCAGTGACTTGTGGAGCACAAGTCAGTTGTCCCCCAGAATAGTCTGTGCAACCCTTGTACATGATGCTGCGCTCTTGTCAGGCCTGTGGCAGTGCTCCCATCTCCTGGGAGGGCACAGGTAGGGTGCAAAGGGAACTGTCCTCTCCAGGCTTTCTCTTTGCCACTGTTCCTAGCACCTTTCTGGAGTTAGAGGGACATGAGGAGCAAAGGCCAGACCACTTAGCAAAAAGAAATGGGCTTTTCTGAGTAGGGTTGATAAATGTGTCTGAGCAGTGTAAACTGACTTGAGTTACACGACCCTGCAATTTCTCTGCTTTGGGAAGATTGCACTGCCTCCTTTGCATAGCAAAACGTCAGGATACTGCAGTATAGGGGGGTGTTGCAAGCTTCTGTGCTTTACAAAGGCCTGTCTCAATAACCTGGGTCCTCGTGATTTGTGCTGAGGCTCAAGCTTTGACACAGTCTAGAATGAACCCAGAACTGCAGGATTTCTGTAGCAAGAGTTTTCTGAAGGTAGTGTTGCATTCTCTTTCGAGCACTGAAGTGTTCTTCCAGGTTTTAATTGTCCCTTTGAGAGGATTTGAAAGATGAAAACTTTTTTTTTCTGCCGCTGTGTATGGCTGAGACCATTAGCCAAATATGCTCTTGTTCTATGTGATAAGTGACTTAGCTGTTTGTGGAGATATTAATTTGTTGAATGCAGTGATTCAAGTCTGGTCATAAATGATTGCCTGAATGTATTTGCTGGTCCCTCTGTACCCCCAAATCCATTCCATAGACAAAATGTAAAATGACAGTGCTCTGAATAGGTTCTTCCTCGAACATTGTTTTGGTTTGGTATTTCCCAGAACTTTTATGGTCACAGTACTGATAAGAATGTAGCCAGAAAGTTACTGAAGGTACTAGAGTGCTACAGAAAAACTGAGTTATTCCTACTGTTTGCTGCACGGGAGGCATGGGCAAGTCCAACAAACTTGGGGACTGTGGCAGCTGTATCTCCAGGAGTGAGGAGGCAACAAATGTCACTGGAGCAGCTTCAATATGTATCCAGTTAAAATTACTTCCTGGAAGAGCTATTGCCTTAGCAGCAGCAGAACTGAGAAGGAAGGGGCTCTCTGTAGCTCACCCCAAAGCTGGTGAATTGGCCTGTTTTCCTGCTGCTCAGAGCTTCAAAATGAGAGCTGAGAGAGTTGGGGTTGTTCAGCCTCGAGAAGGCACCTGGAACTCATTGACCAGAGAATCTGTGGACTCTCCATCCCTGGAGGTGTTCAAGACCTGGCTGGATGGGGCTCTGAGCAACCTGATCTGGTAGAAGGTGTTCCTGTCCATGGAAGGGGGTTGGAACTGGGTGATCTCTAAGATTTCTTCCAACTCAAACCATTCTATGATTCTGTGAAGATGCCAAGAAACGAGCAATTGTAGAGTCAAGGGAAATGTCAGGTTTGTTCAGCTTGGAAAGTTCTTGGGTGCTATTCTTTTTGGGTTGAGTCTGAATTTAATTAAAATTTCTCATGAGTGCAAATGCTGGTTTTGGTTTTTAGTGAAATCAGCTGTGTGCAGGCTTCAGTTTCACTTAAGCCAGTTAGGACTTTTTGGGGTTTGTTTTTTTTTTTTTTTTTTTTTTTTTTTTTTTTTTTTTTTTTCTCAGTGTGATGAAACTCTGAAAGGAGACACTCTGGGTTGTGCTATGTCTGTCAGCCTTGTGAACACGTACTCTGCGTGTGTCTTGTGTCCAGCTCAGCTTCTGGGGCTTTTCCTGTGGCCTGGACCCAGTGGCTGCTGTGGCAGTAGTAAGGCTGACTGAGGCCTTTCAGGCTCTTGGTGGCTGTGAACTGGAACTGAAACAGGTGTGGCTCTCTGAAGACTGAAAGCAGAGTTGAGAAGTACTGACTAGCACTGAGTGTTGTTTTGGTTTGGTTTTTTTAATTATTATTAATTACTCTGAGTTTGTTCATAAGAACTGTGTATGGGTTTGGGTTTGTGGACACATCTGAGGAGGATGAACTATGATTAATGAACTATGATTACTGACTGACGAAGATATTCTTTGAAAATCACAATGTGTCTTTGGCTAACTGTTGGGTTTTTTTGGTGACTTTTTTCCTGAAGTGAATACTGCATGTGTGAAATGATGTTTTCATTCTGTTCAACAGTGGGCCACTATCCGGTTACAAAAAGGTGCCAAAAAGCCGCAGCCGCAGGTGCCACGGACTCCTTCTGCCACTGGTGAGAGCTTGGGGTAAATCACATTGGTGAGACTCATGTCGTCATGTTGGAGTACTGAGGCCTTCTCAAATGAAGCCGTTAGGTGTGTGCATGGGATAATCTGAGAAGAGGTGGGTGTTACATGCTCACTGAAAGTCATGGTATATCCTCAGGCAGCTGCTCACTCACTGCCCCAGTGGGACTGGGGAGAGGATCCATCGCAAGGGTAAAAGCCTGAAAATCCATGGGCTGAGATAAAGACAGTTTAACAGGGAAAGCAAAAGTCACACACACAAGCAAAGCAAAACAAGGAATGTGTTCCCTGCTTTCCCATGGGCAGGCCAGAGAGCAGGGCCCCATCATGGGTAACAGTGACTTGGGAAGACAAACACCATCTATGTCCTCCATTCCTCCTTCTTCCTCCCATTTTATATCCTGAGCATGATGCCGTATGGTCTGGAAGGTCACTTAGGGTCTCCTCCCACTCTCCCAAGCACCCCCAGCTTCCTCACTGGCCTGGTTGTATGAAAACCAGGAAAGCTCCTGGCTCTGTAAATCCTGCTCAGTAATAACAAAGACATCCCTATATTATCAACTGTGTGTTCAGCACAAATCCATAACACAGCCCCATACCAGCTACTCTGAATAAAATTCACTGTATCCCGCTGAAAACCAGCACACTTACATATCAAATTGTTTTGCAATGCTACTGGCTAGCAAACAGTTCCTGCAGTATAAAATGCTGCCTTTACTGGCTCATACTGAGTCTTTGAAAAATCAGGGGATGAGGAAGTGAAGAGCATGAAACAACATGAAATTTAACAAAACAAAGTAGAGCTTAAGATGGAGACTGTTCCTAGTTGATACAAATTTTTGTGTTTAAATATGAGGTTAGTTTTCATCTTGAAATTTGTCTATACCCTGATGCTTCTAGGATTGCTGGCAAACTATCTCAGTCCTAACAGCATTAGAGTGCACTTAAATATTCTCTGAAGAGGTCTGAGTATTTGTTGGACAGCACCTTTCTTTCCCAAGCTCAGTGCTTTTTCTATGGTAGGACTGCAAGTTGAAAGTGTGTAGTGGGCTTGTCTTTTTTTCAGTCTGCTGCTATTGACCTTTTACTCTGGAGTTAGTATCAGTGTTTGCCGAACTTCTTGCACTCATTGTCTGTAGAAAGACAGCTGAAAAGTTGCTTCATCTTTCTTCCTTTAGCCTGGTTTTGAAATTAGTTCTTTAACTATATCTTAACCCATACTGTGTGTGAGTTGTGGTAGACTGTAGTAGGTCAGAGTTGTCTTTGACTTTGGAGCCATTAGAGAAGTCTGAGTTTGCCCAGGAGACAGGAGAAGGCTGAACAAAGCATTGCAGTCAGCACTTGGTTTCCTCCTGGTTCCCGAATGCTTCAGTTTTGTTATTCAATTGCTCTATTCCGACAGCATTTGGCAGCAGTGTGAGCATTTTCTGTGTGTTCCTTCCTTAGGCTGCACAGCTGGAAGCAGGCCCAGCCTGCCAGTTAGCAGACAAGTCAGCTGTTACCTGAGCCTGTGGATTAGCTCATGTGAACATGATCCAGTAGTGGGCACTGAATTGCTGAGCCGGGTATGTGTGTTTCAGCTCCAAAGGGATATGCTTATCAATACTGCAAACACTGGGATCACTGTCTGCAGGCCACGTGTGCCGCTGGCTTCTGTGGCAGCAGATGTCAGCATCTGTGAGAATAAACTGTAGTTACTGCACAGCACCTCTGGAAACAGGTTAAAACTTGTCTTGCTTAGTTGCTGACTTACAAGTGGCTGAGAAAAAGCACATCTGATATCACTCACCAGTGTCCTGAAAGTTGTGGGGTTTTTTGGGAGGAAAGGGGGGAAAGGCAAGGTTAGCAGTCCTTTCAGGTAATTGTCAGTGACATGTTGTCTGCTTTCCAGGTTGCCAATGATGCAGGAAGATATCCTTTTTCTTCCTGTAAGGCTGATAGTGCCCCATCACTTCATGGGCCAGTGAGATGGCAAGAGACCCTACTGTGCTGCTTTAGCTGCCCAGTGGGAGCCGTCATCCTCCTAGACATCTGATCATTCTTACAGGTGGTTATTTCTTCTCTAGTAAACAGACATCAAGGGAGGGAGGCCCTAGCTAGTAGATTGGTCTTTGAACTATGTTTGAAAAAAAGCTACAAGTGGCTATTTCTCCTGCAGCTGAGGGGTGTGTAGTGTTAATATGTGCTGTAGTTCAGAGCCTGCACAAAGTTGAGTGTACTTTGCTGTCTGGAGGACCATTAGAGATAGTAAAAATGGCCTGAGGTAATTAATATAGATGATTGCGTGCAGGCTATGTTCAAGCAGTCTTAGGGATGGGGATACACAATCACAATGGTAGCCTGAAGCCCTTTTTAATGTCCTTCATGGATGTGAAATAAAAAGTTAAAATCTTTCCCCACTGGAGGTGGCTCTTTCTGCCGGAAGTTGGAATCTTAACTGTTCCTTGCTTGAGAAAATATGGGGAGACATGTGATGCCAAGCTGAGCTCCATATCTTGCTCTTGGGAATTTTTAAAGCATAGGAGTAACTGACTTGTGATTAGGAGTTCCTGGCTGTGGAAGAAAGTACTTGAGGGCATCTGCCCTGCATCACAGGGCAGGTGTAGGTCTAACAGTGCATTATATAAGTCTGCTGAGGTGACAGAACATGATCAGACAGAGGCCCAATTGCATTACACAATATTTACTGAGGGAGGAGAAACTCCTGCTGATAATGAATTACAGAGTAGTTGATTAAAACAGGGTAAAGGTAAATGTTTCTCTGTGTGTACGCACCTATGTGTAAGTGCTGTACGGATGTGCGTATCATCTCTTACGATATTCCTGACCAGTCATAAGATTTCCCTGACTCACTGTACTCAGTCAGTCAGGGAAATCAGCCAGTACTAGGAGCTGGGTCAGGATAGAAGGGAGTACTTGACTTTATGTTCAAAGTGAAGTTCTCCTGTTCCCTGGCAGAGCAAAAATGGTTCTCCCCATTTCAGACACTGAAATTTTTTTCCTCGGTAAAAAAAACAAACAAAATCAAACAAAAAAAGACCGACCCCAAAACCAAGTGGACATGATTGAAGAGACACCACCTTTCTCTGCAGCATCAAATCCACTGTGCTTTACATCTCTTGGCAGAAAGGGCTGCCGGTGCCCCTGTGTTGGTTGTGTGATAAGCAATAGTTTCAAGAGAAAAGTTGACTGGTGTAGTTACATGGAGAATTATGCGATGCTGTCACCTCAAGATCTTTCTCTGTTAGAGGGCAGTGTGTGCTGGACCCAGTGGTAGCTCTTGGCTGAGTAGGTGCTTGGAGGGTAGGTGTCTATCTCACTGTAACTGAATAACCAGCTCTCAGCTCTCCATGTGGGTGCTGGCTGTGTTGTCTTCAAGGTGGTGGGTTTAAAAATGACAAAAATGCTAATAACAGATTTGAAAATTACATTCAATAAAAGAAAAGCTTATGCAAATAACCTTAGTAGTATCTAGTTACTACATAAGTAGATACTATTAAGGAGCTAATTACTAGATACTACTAAGTAGATCTACTTGCTTTGTAAGTAGATGGTGTTAAATTTGAGCCTGGTATAATTGGTTTACTGGAGTATGTGAGCTTGAAGGCTTGGGGTTAGTGCTGTAGGTTTTTTTTTGTTGAGACTAATGTTTGCTGTACTCCTGCATAGGGCTGTCTTTGGCCAGCTCAGCTGTGCCTGTGGCCAAGGGATTAAAGGCCATTAAGTGTGACTTGTGATTAGAAGAAGGCCAGGTACGTCAGCGTGTGTGTAATTCTGTTTGTAATGCCTTCACGTGCCACTGGGATCTTGGCTTGGAGCAGCTGTCCCAAAGCTGCAGGGCAGTTGGTGCATGGGGTGTTATGTGACAAGGACAGCACAGGCTGATGAGGCTGGACATTCCAGCCCTGCTGTCTCAGCTTGCTGGGTTCAGCTGAGAAGCTGGAGCTAGATGGGCCATCTGTGTGAGTGGTGCTGAATAAGGGGGAAGGACAACAGCTGGATAAAGAGGAAACATTCCCAGTTCTGGGAACTAGAGACAGGGGTGGTACTTGTGTGGTGGGTGCTGGAGCGTTCCCCTGGTTTCTTGAGTACAACCTGTTTCCAACAGCACGGAGCAGACAAGTTGCACTGACTCACCTACATTCCTGGATATTTCACAGTTTGGAGACTTTCTGAGTGCGAGGAAAATTGAATCAAAAGCTAGAGCTCTGATTTGGGTTTGACATAAGCATAGTCCATTTTAGGAAATGTTTGATGTGATGCATGTATAATTTAGATCCTGAAGGGCATGTGGCTTTTTGGGTGTGCCATACTAATGGGTTATATTTGTAAGCTTGTCGTAGGACAATGCAGTGAGGTGGCCCGCTGGTACAATTGGGAGTTCTGCCGGCCAAGTTCCATGCTGAAGGTGCCAGTAGGTTTTGTAGCAGTGTTGCTCTTCAGTATTTACCTCAGTGGTTTGTGGGATTTGTATCTTGAAGCTTCCCATGTTATCCCATATGTGCCATATCCGTATGTGCGATAAGAAGATTTTCCGTATAACTTGTAATTTAAATGTTACAATTATTGGCACAGGAAATATACTGAGAGATTTTCTGCTGACAAGACTTAACTGGGAGGACCACATTCTAGGATGTGGAAAGTTCCTAGCAGCTTGACGAAATTGGGTGCTATGTCCTTTCCCTTTTTTTTTTAACTCAGCATGGAAGCACAGAGATTATGCAATTTATCAGAGGGCGTCTGACAGAGTGGCAACTTGAACTTGGACCTCTGTAATCCAAGTTGAGTGTCTCAGGGGATGGTTGTTCTGGTTAACTGTTACTCTAGATTTCTTTGGTCATCAGTTTCTGGAGCCAGACTTGCTCACAAGCAAGCAACTACTTGATCTGTGTTTAGCTTACACAATTTGTTCTTGCCTTTGAAAGCTCTGATGAGAAATTTGTGCTTGTCAGACCATAAGCTTAAAAAATGAACAGATTAGAGGGATGGGAATACTTCTTGTTTGTGCTGCAGTTGTGAAGTCTCCAGGTTTCTCTCCAGGCATTATGTAGTCAGAGTTCAGCTGAAACAGTTGTTGGTGCTGAACTAAATCAAGGCTCCTTTAAGCACAATTTTCTTTGATGTAGTGTTTTGGAGAGTTTGTCTTTGTTTGATTTTAAGTAAAATAAAAAAAAATAGTGTGGTCTGCCTGTACTTACAGAAAATATTTGTGCTGTGATGGCAGGGAGATGTGTTTGGTTCAGAGCTGGTCCATGCACAGTTTTGTGGTCTGGGGCTTTGGCAGTGTTGTGGCTGTGGGACACCAGAATGTCAGACAAGATGGGAGTAGGGAAGCCTCCATCAAGGAGATTGAATGCCTTTAAATACACAGAACACAGGAGGGAATGAAAAGGCCAAGCTCTCACTTGGTTTCTCCTGAAAGCATAAGAAAGTCCTGAATAAAGTTTGAGAACACGCCAGATGGTGGGAAAGGGTTTGCCTTCTTGCTTCATGTTCAGTAGGTAACAGAGCTTGATATAGTTGCTGCTCAAGGTGTTGTTGTGAGGAAGGGGAGCTGGAAGTGGCCTCCTGCAGGGTATGCTGTGGTCAGCTGCACAGCTTCACTTCCTGTCCTAGGAGGGGCTCTGACAGTAATTTTGTCTTCTTGAGTAATACAAAGTGACTAGTGATTTGGGGGGTGACTGTTGGTTACATCACAGAATTATTTTCTCAGTTGGTTACCCTTTTCCTTCCAAGGTATCATTGAAAGGGATGAAACGCCTATGGAGAAAGAAATTGCTCTTCTGCATCGAGCAGACTTCGAATTCTCCCACATTTTTTACTTCTGCAGAAAGGGGATGGAGGCTATTGTGGAAGATGAAGTCACTCAGCGATTTTCCTCAGAAGAGCTGCTCTCCTGGAATCTGCTCACAAGAACTAATGTCAACTTCCATTACATCAGCCTGAGGCTGACTGTTGTGTGGGTCATTGGGGTGGTAGTGCGCTACTGCATCCTGCTGCCCCTACGGTAAGCTCTGGTGCTGAGGGGTTTTGTCAGCCTGAGAATGGGTAAATTTGTGCTTTCTTGGTAAATGTCATCTCAGCTTTCTTTAACCCAAAAGCAGCATTGGCAGATATAAAATATTAACGTCCTTAAAGGCTCCTTTTATGTTAAGAAGCACTTATTTGCTGTGGAGAGTAGAATAGAGCTGCCAGTCATCTTTTGCATGAATATTTCCTTAAGTTGTTGTGTATTAGCAAAATAAATGTAAGCTCTAAAGCTCCCTGACACTGTGTGCATGGGGGTATCTGGATCTGCTGCCTTTGCTACACCATGACTTTAAGCAACAGGTTAGGGAGTTGCTGAGTTAGAGAACTGCATATGTCAAGTATCTGAGGAATAATTGAATTTCTGCAATCCCTTTCCATTTTAAAGTGGGGAAAGTGTTATTACAGTGAGCAAAGGTACTTACTTAGGTTTAATGTCTGTTTTGTCTGTAGCTTTAGCCTCGCTGCCATTGGGATTACATCAATGATTGTAGGAACAACTGTGGTGGGACAGCTGCCAAATGGCGGGTAGGTACTGTGTGTGAGGGATGAACTCTCCAAATTGCATCCGTGCAAACACTGGAGTGGACAGATTTTTACATATAACAGACTACCAATAGTCCATTCCACCCACAAATTTGTGGACCCTGTTTTAGTGGCATTTTGAATTTGGGCTGGGGTTGGGTTCTTGTCAATCTTGGCATTGAGGTTGATGATTTCTGATGGGTTCCTCCTGCTGGCATGAGATACTCAAATGGGACATTGTAGGGCAGGTAGTATTGTTGGGATGAAAAACACCCAGCAGAGAGATGACAGCCTTGCCTAGCAAAGTGGTGCCAAGGGCATGATGTAGCAGAGAGATGACAGCCTTGCCTAGCAAAGTGGTGCCAAGGGCATGATGTATCTTGGCTGAGCTGCTGTTAGAGCTGGGAACATCCCTCTGTGCTCCAGAATACCAGGAAGATTTCAGCCCTGAGTTGTGTTGAGTAGGCTGGAGAACATTGCATGTGCTTGCTATTTTCCAGGATGTTTCAGCTGTCTAATTTCTTTCAGGGTGAAAAACTATCTGAGTGAAGTGGTTCACCTCACGTGCTCCCGCATCCTTGTCCGAGCTCTGTCTGGCACTATCCATTACCATAACAAGTGAGTGAGCAAAAGTGTGTATATGCTTATATGTGTGTGACATCCCATTGAAAATGGGGACTGCTCTCTCCTGAGCTGCACGTTGATGTCACACTCTAGAGGCTGACTCACCTGACAGCTTAATGGAACTATTTGGTGTGTAATGTGGTGCTTTAATGCACTAGCAGTCTAACAAAAATATGTAATTTCAGGGAAAACAGACCTCAGAAAGGAGGAATTTGTGTTGCCAACCATACATCACCAATAGATGCGATCATTTTGACAAATGATGGATGCTATGCAATGGTATGAGGAGACCTAAGATAACAACAGCAAAGGGACCAGGAGAGGGAAAGATTGTGGGGTATTGCTTGTGGACTTCAGTACTTAATTTTCACAGCAGTGATGTTTGCTTGAGCACTGGTCAGTGGGGGAAAATGTAAATTATGTTGAAATTGGTCTATATTACTATATTATGTGCTGGAGAAGTCCTTGGACTGTCAATACCTAACTCTTCTGTTGAAGTACCTGAGATAGTGCCATGTGAGTGTCTCTCGATTCTTTCAAGTGAATGCATTTTAACAGTTCTGTGGTCATTGCTCAATCCTGGCTTGCAGCCTCCCAGTGCATTTGTGTTTGTTGGATGTTTTTGGAGGGGTGGAGAGGAGGAAGTTGTGCCTTTCAGGTGTCTCACATGCTGATGTGCCTTGCTGGGCTTGCAGGTGGGCCAAGTTCACGGTGGGCTGATGGGCATTATCCAGCGAGCCACGGTCAAGGCCTGTCCCCACGTCTGGTTCGAGCGGTCCGAGATGAAGGACCGCCATCTAGTGACAAAAAGGTGACATGTGTGCTGGGCTGCCTCCCTGGACAGGCAGTGGGCAAAGACCTGGATTTGGGAATGAGTTACTGGGGTGGTGTGCAGCATACTGCATCACTCAGAACGACCTGAGTGTGCTTGCTCGTGTGGGCTTTGGTGCAGTACCCTGAGGTGAAAATGTCAGGTTCCCAGGTCGTCAGGGAAGGCTTGAAGCATTTATGCAGCGTGCCATGGTTTAGACCAAAGGTTCTGGGAAGCTTTGGATTGCAGATTGTCACAAAATATCTGATTTGGGAAGCCATCAGCAGAATAATTAATGTCTGATGAATTCAGGTGTGTACTTGGAAACAATGTGAAGATACTTAAATTCTGGTAGTTTCTGTTGAAGAGAAATACTGATGATAAACTTGGATTTTTGTTACAAAAAGTCAGTATCACTGCAAATTGTGAACCACTAGAAATAAAAAATCTTATTTGTTTGGGTGAAAGGCAAAATGTTTTGTTATAAGGATGTAAGTTGTGTACAAAAGCGATTTTCTGCAGGATGTCACCAAAAGCATACCTGTGAACACTGTAGTACAGGGATTAAAACTCTTCCTAATTTGTAATTAGGTTAATTTTGACAGGTTAACTTCTTCACCGGCTTATTGGCCTCTGCACAGCAGGACAGTTTTGCCAAATTGTCCAAGTGTTATTCAAGTACTGAGCTGTAGGCATTTAGAAGTCCCCTTTTAAGGAATATGCTGTTAAGTAGCAGAGGCTGGATGGACCACTGCATCAATATGCTTTTTTCTTAGGCAGTTTCTCAAAGGTTGAGTGGATCAGAGTTAGTTAATGGCATATAATTGTTGGCTTCTCTGACAGACATTAGTAAAATAATGCAAGGGAAGAAAAACAGGATATTGCATCAATGTAATGCTCCAGGGGTCTAAGGCCCAAAGCTTCAGTTTGTATAGGAAAAAAAAAGGCAAGTGCAAATTAGTGTCTAGTAAAAGGCTTTGGTTTCATACATGTGTAATATATAAAGGTATTTTTAATGCACCTGCCTGGGGAAAGAAGAGTGGAAAGGAGCTGTTTTTTAAGCTTTCCTTCTGCTTCCACAGACTCAGGGAACATGTGGCAGATAAAAGCAAGCTCCCAATCTTAATTTTTCCAGAAGGTAAGAGGCTGAACTGCTTATCTCCATTCAGTGTAGATGTCATCCCTGTTCTCTTTTCATGGGTTCTGCTGCTCAAGTCTATCTTCACCTCTGGCTTCAACTTTGTTAGGGCATTCCTGGTTTTCATCTTTAATATAAGATGAATATACATGGAGACAACACAATACTGTCTCTGGATGTTGCTTCTCCTGGCAGAAGAAGGGGAAGATTGTTTATTTTGCCCTGAGATTATTAATTTGCTGTCCTACAGATTTAACCGCAGCATTGTGATTTTTGTCTTGCACACCTTCTGGCTTCATTCAGGGAGCCAGTCACAAGACAAAGGCTAAAAGTAAGCAGGGGGGAGATGCTTAACTCAGTGAGCAGCAAATGCAAGCTCTTTATGGGTAAGACCTGTCTGTGGATGTTGTGTTGTACTGAAATGGCTGTGTGAAGCAATGACTTTGTCTTCTGGACAGGCACCTGCATAAACAATACATCTGTGATGATGTTCAAGAAGGGGAGCTTTGAAATAGGAGGGACAATCTATCCTGTTGCAATCAAAGTAAGTGGAAATAGCTGGCTGCTGGATTTCAGAGTTTGGGATGGGTTTTTGTCAGAGGGGCAGGAAGCTGTCTCAATGCAGCTGCTATTAAAAGCACAGTAGCTCTGGCAATTGGGTGGATGCTCTGGATGACTCCTGGAGAATAAGTAGCTGAAATTAGAGTTAAGTCCTTTGGCCTATAGAGTCTGGCTGGTAGGCCTGATGGGGTCAGCTCCTTCCTGCAGAAAGTTGGAAGGAAGAGAAATCCAGCTAGTCCTTCCCAGTGCTGAAGGGAAGCATCCTGCTCACAGCAGACTTAATTCTTTTGGCTGTTCAGGCAAATGGGTGATGTCTGCTGCTGGTTCTGTTATGTAATCCCAGGTCTGAGAGCTGTGATGGTCTGGGGAAAGGCTTAATCAATTGTTTTTTGTGATCCTTTGCAGTATGATCCTCAGTTTGGAGATGCCTTCTGGAACAGCAGCAAATACAATATCGTGAGTTATCTGCTGCGAATAATGACCAGCTGGGCCATCGTTTGCAATGTGTGGTACTTGCCACCAATGGTTAGAAAGGTAATCCTGCATCTGGTTTCCTGACTGCTATTTAAAAACTTGACTGTCTGCAAGTGCACTTTTACTCTTTTTTTCCCCCAAAAACCTCTGCCCACCCCATGTCTCCAAATTGGTTTTATACTGGATTTTTGTCAGTGCTGACTGATGTATGATTGGACTCTCCTTTTCCTGATGCAGCTTAGTACCATCAGCAGTGCATCAAATGTACAAAGGATAGCAGTAAATACAGTGCTGTTCACAGTAGCAATAATGGTAATGTTCCATCTTGTTGAAGCAAAATTTTCTCCTAATTTCAACCCTCTAGGGGAAAAATGAGTTATTGTCATATGGAAGCATCAGATTATGATGTTGGCATGATAAGGAATGGGTAGTTTGGTGAGCTATTTTGATGAGGCAACAGATGAAAAAATGTTATTAAAGTCTGCTTCCATTGACTTCTCTCTTTGATTATGTTGAATTTGTGGCTCTTGAAGGAAAATGAAGATGCTGTTCAGTTTGCCAACAGAGTGAGGTCAGCCATTGCTCGCCAGGGAGGACTGACTGAACTCCCATGGTGAGTGATGCCCTCCTTGTTAGAATTCATGGACTATTTGTGATTAGTTTGACTGATAGGCACTTCCATCCTTAGCTTTCTGACAAATAACATTAAACATCACTTTATTCCCCTCAGGGAAAACAATGGAGTTACTTCACATGCATGTCTGTGAAAGTAAAAGATGTATGAAGTCTTTGGAGCACATAGCGTGCAGTGAGTCCTATCTAAAAGGCTTGATACTTTTGAAGTAGGTCCATTCACAGTTGTTTCTGATGTTGAGATTAAGTAGCAAAAGTGAAGTTTGTTGGCAAATCTGATGAACAACAAAAAAACAGGTCTTTAGCCTTTCTGCTCTGACTTCTCATGTCCTGCCCCAGTAAGTAGCAGGATAATGCCTAGATTTCATGTGACACAAATTTGAGAGTGAAATTCGGATGAGGAGAATGAGCAAATAGATTCAACTATGAGACCCAACTCTGAATAATATAAGGCAAGACACAGCTGTAGTGTTGCAGAAAATTGACTACCTCTACAGTCTGGGGAAGTAACATCCCAGACTGCCAAAGATTTCTATCGTAGGTACAGTGTGTTACCAACATGATCAGGCTGCTTTAATGAGCTGAATTCAAAATTTGAACTGCATAAGCTATGTGCTCAAAGTAAAGGTTTTAATAAACCTGCTTAAAATTAAATGTTATAGAAGTTCTGAAGAAAAGCCTTTATTACCTACCTTAATCAACTGTAGAGTTTTAATGTATTGCATAGTTTGATAACAATAGCCATTACAGCCCTGATGGTTTACTGTTCCCTCTTTCCAGGGATGGAGGACTGAAACGAGCAAAAGTCAAAGATACTTTCAAAGAAGAACAGCAGAAGAACTACAGCAAAATGCTAGTGAGAAATGGATCAGTAGGAAGCCTGTCTGCAGAAACTGAGTCAGACTGAGTGGTGGTTCTTGAAAAGTAATAACTTTGCACAACCAGCCTTAGCAGGAATGTGTTTTTTTTTAATTTAAAAAAAAAAACAAACTGTCAAAAAATAGAGCAAGAAAACAACAAAATCCTTCATTGCATTCATATTCTCTGTATGGCTGGTGCAGAGCCTGCCAAGGGCAGTGTCTCTGTGTTCTTCTCTGTTCATTCTTTCACTATCGTGCCCCTCTCCATCTTCATGTGATGATGCACTGCAGCTCTTGGTATTCCCAAGCTGAATGCTCGCAGAGTTAGAAGATGAAAAAACACCCCAGTTTTTCTGAGTTGGTAAGAATGAAGGGAAGTACACTGAACAAATGCTGTCAGCACACTGCTCGTGAAGATACCTCTTTTTCATGGTACTTTAAAGGTTTAAACATAACAAAATTTTGTCTTTTTATTTTCCTGTTGCTCACAGATTTTTTGTTGTAGATGACTTAAATCATATGCTTTAGGATGTTGTCAGAACTGTGAGATTGACTCTTTTGTTAGCTTGCACCTGGATGTGCAAGGAGGGAATGGAAGCAAGGGTTGCAGAGACCCTGCAGAATGGGAAAGGAGCTGCCCTGCTGACCATAGAATGTGAGGAATTTGGTGGCCTTATAACATGGTATTGACTTTATTGAGAACTGCTGCCTGAGGGAAGATATGGGGCAAGTCCTCAATCTCCCTGTCCATTGCTGTTGTTGAAATTGCTTTCTTGAGCTCTGGAGCTGTAAAGGTAAAGTACAGTAAAGGTTGGACAATGTAGGCTATGACAGATGAATCTTTGTAGATTGTCAAGAGTGCCCATCTGCAAAAATAATTGTTAATGGCTTGAAATTCTCAAGAGAGCCACTCCAGAAACACATGTTGTGTTTCCTGGGCTAGCAATAGCTATCACAACTATAAACGTAAGATTAGTAAGTCAGCTTTGATATGAGACATGACCTGTCCAAATCTGCAATATATTGCTGTCTGAATGTAATGAGAAATAAATTCTATATTTATAATGGGTCTTGTGTGGCATTACTACTGTTCTCTATGTAATGAAAAAAGTTATACTTCCTGAGAACCTAACATGGAATCATGGAAACTTCAATCAATGACATAAAGGACCAATTGTAGTTCATTTCTACAGATTTCTACCCTGACTTTCTTTCCTTTTTTACCCTCTCCTTTGACTCTAAGGCACATAGATGGCTTGGTGTTTATCCTTGTTAGACTAGCAGTAACTCATCATGCAGGCTCATCTTGAAATTATAGCACCAAGTCATATCAGGGACACTCAATTAATGAATCTGTAACTAACTGGGAAAGAACTGAGCTTCTAAATTTTTAGTTGAGTTCATTTCTAAGTAGTCTTTTCCTTTTAGCGAAGATAAATTAAATTTAATGCTGAAAGAAAATTACTGTCCTATAAATCAAAACTTAAAAATCTGATAGAGCATAGTCTCCTAGACAAAGAATTCCTGTTTCCCATTATGCACTTAGACAAACAAATGTATGGGGAAGTGTTTTCAGGTTTAGCATGGCAAGCCTTTAAGGAGGAAATTGTTTCTGATAAAATAGTTAGAGTGGTAGGACCAGTTCATCGTAACATTTGGTGAGACATACCAAAGGCTTTTTGCTTAAGGTGAACAGAGTTCAGCTGTGGTCTGAGTTATTACTGTTAAGATGAACTGGTCATGCAAGCTTTGGGCTAATGAAAGCATTTGTCATAATTTATGGATATTAGCTGTGAGCTTGAGCTTTCCTGGATTGCACTCACAATGGGAAGCTTTGCAAGGACAGCTCCTACAAAAACATGCCTGCCTGTTTTATATACCTACATACCTAAAATACAGTTTAGGTAACATTTAAAAATCTAATCTGTATAAATATTGGGATATATATTTAAATGTTTCTTATAAGGTATTGATTCTGATGTATTTCTCTGTAGATGGAACAAGAATTGTTCTGGTTGAAGGTTTAAGTACAGGATTCCCAAGAGAAACTTCACAGCCAGTTTATGGGCCCTCTTGCTTTCTTCCTGCTTTTTGAGTTAATCATCAGTAACTGAACTGCAGTGATTTTTTGGATGCTCTGTTAGGTGCATGTCTTTACACCAACAGGATTGAGAGCTTTGGCAAAAGTGCTCAAGGCTGCAGTTTGCTTCTTGCTTAGGGCAAAATTGAATTTTAAGGCAAAAAGCCCTGCTAAGTCAATGGATAATGACAAAGTAATGACAAGGTAATCCAATGATGCTGTAATAAAATGTCTGACAAGCCAAAGGGAGTTCTGTGACTTAATTACAAATAGTCTCCACTGAACTAATTTTTAACAAAATCTGCCTTATTTTGGAGAGAATTTGTCAAGGAAATGTGTAGATTTAGCTGAATGAGTGTCATAGGCCACGACCAGAGGCATCATGCAACAATTTCTTAATTGAGAATATATAGGTGAATAAGCTGAGGTTTCTTGAACCTGCAGCTGTAGGGGGATACAGTGTGGGTAAGTGAAGGTGGTATGGAATGCAATCTTATCCCCCAACGAGTTGCAGCTGAACCAATTACTAAAAATTAGGAGCAGGCCTAATGTTAACAGGCCACACCTGTAGCCAAAAAGAACAGTGTTATAAAAGAGTGGATTGGTGCTACAAGGACCAGGAACAGTCAGTGCTTAGAGGAGCTGTCTGTGAGAAACATTGAGGAGGTCCAAAACTCTGGTGATATGGAATCCTTGCACTGTAATGATAATAGAGCTCTTGATGTATAAGACAACATGCAGCAGCTTGTACATCTTTACTAAGCAGAGAGTCCTACGTGTTCTTTGATTCTTGGTGGTATATCTCCAGACTTTTCACTTAGCTCTGAAAATGTCTTCAGAGAGGCTGTGTGGTTAGTGGTGATAACTAATAGGTGGTTTTGGACTGTGTCCTAGATTTGTTACAGCTATGAGATCCAAGTTTTTGGGGTGGTTTAGTTTTTACTTCAGAGAAGTATTTTTGTAGGGCAGCAGGGATGACTAATACCAGAGGGCCAGTGCATGGAAGGTGTGACTTGACTTGCTGCTAGTTAGGCCTCTCTATGGCCTCTGGAAAGCTTTTTGTACATTTTTTCGTTTTCCACTGACAGATGGGAAGTTTTACAGCTGTATTGGATTGAATGAGTAGCGATAGCTCAAGAAATCAATGGTTGTACTGGAAGTTTTAGTTTCTGGTGCTGAGCACAGAGCATTGATTCTTATTTTAGGACCTAAGTGCATATTTTTGTTTAGGTTTGAGAAAGACCTTTGAGTTTATAGAAGGGTTGGCTCCTTTCAAGCTCTGATAAAACTCTGCAGGGTTTGGACAGGTAGGTGGTTTTAAAGGTGGTAATAGAATTGAATTCAAATGTTAATAATAATTTTTCTGCTGCTGAAATCTGTTATTTCTACCTTGAGCATAGTGGGTACAGCCAAGGGTTCCCTTTGTATCCTGTTAAGCTGCTCTGCCTCTAATATGTGAAGTGTATGCAGACTGTCATTATGGACAGCTCCTAACTGATATGAAGGAGGCTAATGAAGAAAAACTCATTTGAGAGTCTTTGGAAACTTGTTTTAAAAATCTCAGTGTGATTCTGGAAGTTCCTGGCCCAATCCTGAAATTTAAGGTACTTAAAAATGTTCTTGTCCCCCCTCTTACTGAACAGATTGATAAAGAGGTTTCTAGTCAAGATTTAGGTCTTCCCCCAATATTTATCTGGTCTAATTCAAAGAAGACTTCAAGTGTCAGATTGGATGTTTTCCTGCTCTTCCTCATTTTAACTAGTGCTTCTCAAGAATTGGGCAGTCCTGATACTATCAAATTCTTGCTTGAGGAATGGAAATTATTTGAGACAGTACTGAGATATTTAAGGAAAGGGCCAAAGAAAACCCCAAAGATACACAACTAAGGTGAAAGCTGACTTTGACTGTGAAGCCTTCTCCAAGGTATCAGTACTAATGCTCTGGAAGGAAGTTCCTAGTTCTGATTTTTTTTTTTTGGGATGGTGGACCTAATACAGCTGTTGGATAAACAAAAATATTTATCAGTACTAGCATTAAGGAAGCCTGATGTTATATGTAATTGTGCCTCAGCTTAGACTGCAAGCTCTGATTGAAGCTGTGGTACAATACAGTGTTATTACAGAGTGATTTGGGTTGGAAGGGACTTGTCAAGGCCATCCTTTACAATTTACAATCCCTAACCCCCTTGCAGTGAGCAGGGACATTTCAACTAGACCACTCTGCTTGGAGCCCTGTCCAGCCTGACCCCAAATATTTCCAGGGATGGGGCCTCTACCACCTCTCTGGGAAACCTGTGTTAGCATTTTGCTACCCTCATTGTAGAAAAATTCATCCTTATCTCTAGTCTAATTCTACCTTTTAGTTTAAAACATTAACCCTTGTCCTATACCCTACTAAAAAGTCTGTGCCCATCTTTGATGTAAACCTCCTACAAATACTGAAAGGCCACCACAAAGTCTCCCTGGGCCCACTTCTCAAGCTTGTTCAGGTATCCTGTCCTCCAGGTGTGTCAACAGCACCACTCAGCTTGGTGTCATCTGCAAATGTGCTGAGGGGGTACGGGATCCCAGTATGTCATGGATGAAGTTAATACTGGTCCCAGTGCATCCCCCTGAGGGACACCACTGGAGTGTGATGTAGGCCAGTATGTGCTGCAGCACAGAGCTTGACTCAGCCCTGTGTGAGGATATGTAGTTGGACTGAGAGCTACTAAAAGTCACGGGGATTTTTAATATTTATTTGTGTTATAAGCTGGCTGCTCAAGCCCAGCAGTGAGGGCAAATTCTTTGGTTTTGTCACAGATATGTTTTTGGGTGCTGCTGTGCCACACAGAATGTGGCCATGCTCTTACCAATCCTGATTTGTTCTCATTAAAAAAGGTTTTTTGCTTCTCTGAAATGAACATAGTAAAACCAGCAGAGCTGTGACCTCAAGAGTCAAGATACAGACTCCAATGATTGTTCACTGTCTCCACATTTTTATTAAATTTTTCTGAGGCTGCATAAAATCCATACAAATGAAATACAAGCAGAGTCAGTAAATAGTAATGAAAAGGTAAATGCGTTTTGCAAAGAAGCCAGTGCATATCAGACATCATCTGCAATAATGATGATTTTTCTTTTTTTGCACAGATCACAAAGCTATTATAGCCTTTTAAAATTAGTATTTGGCTTTTAGGCTCTGTAATGGGTTGTGTGACCTTACCCTTTGGCTAATAAGAAAAATTACATTGTTTTTAAATACAAGGCAGACACAAGATATGATAATTGTATGGATGAGACTGATATTTCCATTAAATATAATGGAATGGGAACATGCTTGGCTCAGTTTTCCAAATTGTGGCCACCTTTGGAGCAGGGAGGAATGAACGTGTATCTGAGCTTCAGCACAGCTGCCCTGCAGCCTGGTGAGGAGGAATGGTGAGCGAAATCTCCCTACCAGCTTCCTACCTCTCTTGGGCCAGGCATGGTGCAAGGCTGGAAACTCAGATGTGGCCAGGTTGCAGTTTGTGCATCTCTGTGGTGGGAAGGGCTTGTCCTGGACCCGTCTCATTGAAATCCAGAATTTCCCGCACCCCCAGGAGCAGTGACTCTATTGTGTCCTTGTGCTATGGTAGTGCACAGTTCACAGGCTGGACTGTATCCAGTTTTCTCTCGCACACCAGATGATGTTCTATGTGCACAGCAGGTCTCAGAGACCTAATTTGTAGGGATTTTAATTTCAAAGAGAGTCTGAGAGCTGAGTAGCCTTGAATTTCTGTGAGTTACTCTGTCATGTGATGTCTTGACACCATTCAACCAGTGTAACTTGATTCATGTGACTGAAGGCATGTCAATTCTTAAGGAGTCACAGAATGGTCTGCACTGGAAGGGACTTTAGGATGATATTGTTCCAACCCCCCTTGTCCTGGGGGGGACACCTTCCACTATACCCTGGGAGACTGTTCCTGGAACTCTTCCAGGGATGGGACAGCCATCCAGGATGAGGAATGGATCTCAAGAGTGATGTTTTTAGCTATATCTTTAATAAGTGTCCTGTCTCAGTATTTTGAGCTTTTGATTCCAGAGCTGTCTCATGTAAAAGCAACTTCACACAGAAGTCCAAAGGAAATTTATTTTGGAACCTTGAGGCCATCACCTAATCCAGACACATTGCAAGAAAGAAATTTCCTTGCCAAGCAGCACCATCTATCATCTGATAACTGCAAAACAATGGGTTTTATGGTTTGGGGGGTGGTGGTTTTTTTGTTGTTGTTGTTGTTTTTTGGGGTTTTTTTGGGTTTTGTTTGTTTGTTTGTTTTTTGTTGTTGTTCTTTTTTGTTTGGTTGGGGGTTTTTTTGTTGGTTTGGGGAATGAAGAGGGCTTTTGAGAGACCTGGCACTGAGCTAGGATGGGAGCCAGGACCTTGTGCCTTTTACAGTTAAGCCTTTCTTGATGCTCTTGAAGTTTTCAAGTAAAGGGCATTCCTAGCAGAGCACTGCCATCCTCAGTGTGGGGCCCTATGTCAGTGTCAGGCTAGGCAGGCCAAAACTTTCTGCCTCTGAAGTGACTTGCTGGCATAAGTCAGAGCTTTATTGGGCAGCAGCAGGGTTTTGTGTGTGCTTTGCTCATCAGGACTTTTCACCTTTCTATATTTTGTGTCATGCATTTGTTGCGACATAATTTTTATTTTGTTTTTTAACGTTATCTGGGTGTGCGATTCTATGCCTGGTGTTAAGGAAAGGTACAAGTTTTGTTGCTGAAGGATGATGTCTGTATTTACTTTCAGCTTTGATTGTCTTATATTGCTTTCTTGTGGGCTCTGCCTTTACCTCTCTTCCCCCACAATAGCAAGTCACTGTCTCCTGCAATTATTTACAAAGAAGAACTATGAGATTGGCCCTGTGTTCTCCTCACTTCATACTGGGAAAATGGATTAGTCCAGATGCTTGGTAGAATTGCATAAAGTGAGCGTGATGGAGTGTAAGCCCAGGTGGGGACAGCTCTAGCAAAAAACAACCCTGGCATGGCACACTCCAATTTCCTTCCTCATGCTTCATCTTGTACAACAGTTCCACTTAATTATTGCACTGTGGAAGTCAGCTGCCCAGGCAGGGATTAATCCTTTCCAACAATTGCAATCAAACTTCCACTTGTGGGCTCAACTTCTAATGCTGGGTTCGTGCTCAGGGAAAGGGATGGGAATTCAGAAGCACAAGCTCTTGAGAGCAGCAGCAATTTCCTCCTTGTCTTGTTCAATAATAATGGTGGCACTACTTTTTGGGGAGGGAGAGGAATAATGTTGTTTAGGAGGTTGTCAATTCCCAAGTTAGCCGCATGAAGAAACCAGTGACCAGCTGAAGTCCCAGACACACCTGTTTAGCTGGGCTGGCCTATGGTGAAAGTTAAACATGTCTGAGACTTTGGGGAGGAGTTGGGAGGTAGGGAGAATATTTAGGCTTTTAGAGTTGCGAAGTGCTTGGTAGGTATTAATTAAATGCTGTTTGGAATGCCTAAAAAGCTTATATCTTTAATCTTCAGGTGCCAAAAGATCTTTGGAAATTGTCCCTGATACCTTGAGAAAGGTGATGCCCAAATGCAAATCTTCAGTCCTAAGTAGTTCAGAAGTAACATGGGCTTGGTCTAGCTCTGTGTAGCTAGAGATAACACAGGAATTAAGAATACACAGCTGGGAAGGGGTGAAATTATGGCATTAGAAATAACTTGCTGTCCAGAAAATGTAGTGCTGAAGCCAAAAGTGCCTTTTTAGTTTGTACTCACCTCAGTATCTTTTGGAGTTGTGAAGGGTGGTCTTATGACCATCTCTTCATGCACCAAAAGGGAAAAACTTTTGGTTGTATTCAAGCTTGATATGTTGCCTTTGGACTTTTGAATGTGTACTGGTCAGGATTCAGCTGTTCTCCCATTTCTGTCAGTACAGGGTTTTTTACTGTGTTTCTAAGGAGCTCACAATAAATCTCGAGAATGGCAGGAATGTTAGTGTGGCATTCCTGTTCCTGCCTTGAAATAATATGCACTCATTCAAGTCCTCAAGAAAACTCCTGGGCGGTTGATCAGCAAGGTTATCTCAGGACTTCCATTTCCTGTAGACGTGCCAATTTATTGATCCTGAAGTTATTTGAGCAGGATGTTTGCTGCTGTATTTGCAGATGTTTCTGAAGCATGTTGAGAGTCAGCAGTGGTTTGCCAAAAGGGCTAAGCCTTGTCTTAGGGGCCAAGACTGAGAGTTAACTTCTATCCAGGGTGGCACCACTGTCTTGTTACTAATGGTGTAGAAGATTAAGATTAGATGCATGTGTGTGCTCTCTTGCAAGTACCAATCAGCCTTAGTTGATCACTGCTGTAGATGCTATTTTAAATATCCAAAATTGAGCCACTTTGTGACTTCCTTTAAATCGCTGTTATCCAGACCTTGTTTCTCTAATGGGCTCTCCATGAGATGTGGGTGTTACAGTCCTCACTGATGGCTGCAACAGGACCTACAGGGATGTTGCTACTCTCATTCCAGGCTTTAGGAGCAAATAAGACCATTGGTCTCCTCCTGGTGGAAACACACACCAACAGAGTTTGCATTTGATCTGGCTGAGTCACAGTAAACTTGTATTACAGAAATCCAGTTTCAGAAACAAACCAGCCAAGTCCAGGCTTATTTTCAAAAAATAAAAATTATTTACTTGAGCCTGTACTGTCCAGCTTTACAAGGTTGAAGTGACTTAACCATTCAGGACCTTCTGGATTAATCTTTGCTTGAAGTAGCTTTATTTGCCCTGCCACATCACCAACTGAAATGAACTTGTTAAAAGATGGAATCTGTAAATGGGGCCGCTACTGAGGCTTGCATGGTGTTCCATTTTAGCCCCCTCTTCATAGGGTTTCCTTCCTCAAAACTAAGTATATTGCTCCTGCAAGTTTTTCCAGCTTGTTTTCCATCAGGAAGGCAGACTTCCTCTTCGTGTCTGCTATTTTGTCTGGCTGTGGAGCATCTTTTCCTGTAGGCTTAAAGAAGAGGGAGATCATTAACAGATAAAGAATCAGGTTACTTGTGTATGTCACTGTGGTCCTTTAGGAAGATGGACTCTGTAGGGAGCAAAACGGAGCCATTAAGAAGATGGCTGTTTGAACTGGTTGTGGCCCAGAGAGAAAGGAGAAGAAATACATCCCAGGATGCAGCAGGAGAAGTGCTGTCTTGAGCATGCCCTTGATAACACTGAAGGGTTTTATTTTTTCATGGATGTGTGATGGCAATTCTAGCAGACCGCTTTACAGCTTAGAGAATTCCCTTATTGCAGTGTTTCTCACAGCCCTCCAGTGGTGTGCATTTGTGCATGCTCCTGAAGTAAAAGTGGCTATTTCACACTATTCTCTTAGCAGAAATGTAAAATAAACTCTTAAGGATACTGTTTCAAGGAGGCTGTTATGCTATTTAAAATCATGTTACTTTACAGAAGTGTTTGCTTATGGTTTTCAAAACTGTTTTTGTGCTTTTTGCTGCATGTAGCTGCTTATAAAGTAATGAACAATTTCCTCCCCCGCCACTTTTTTTGCTTTAAAGGTTTCGTTTCTAATGCTTTCTGTTCCTGAAGTTGTACAGTACTTAGTTGTACAGTATTTAGTTGTACAGTATTTAGGATGATTATTTTTTAAATGGCAAAAATGCTGAAGTTTGGATTTAGCTTAGAAATCAATGTTAACTAATATGCAGAGAGAGTGAGGATCAACAGTGTTTAGAGTGCTTGAACTCCCAGATTTGGCTTCTCACATCTCTTGGGAAGGTGTGTCAAGATTTAAAAATAGAAATGGTTTGTCTTCCATACTTTATGTGTAGCATAATTGTGTTCCTTTTCAAGGTGCTTCAGAAAAGCCCCTTGGCTATAATATGATCAACATTAAAACAAAAATATGAGAAGAAAACAAACTCAAAGCTCCCAACCACACACAGTCCAAAAGCCTGGAATTTGTTGTGACATCAAGGTTTCGACACCAGAAAAAAAACTAGAGTCACTCTGTTTTTGCAGAAACTGTGCATTTAATTTTAAATCATTCTGTAGTTGCTGCTCTGTAGTTTACCCCAAGTCCTGGCAGCAGTGCTAAGTGTAGCAGTAAATATTACATCATAATTTTTAGGTAGCCAGTGGAAGGATGAAGCTGTCTGTCAAAGCTGGCTCTGAGACCAAGGGAAGAGTCCCACTACATGGGCAGAATGCCACTATGGGGGCTTTTGGCCAAAAATGTGCTTGGACTGTAGCCAGAAAACTGGGAAGCTCAGTTCCTATGGATGGCTCCTTGAAAGCAATGATCCTGTCTGTTGTGAACAAATGATGGGGAAATTGGTCGGGATGAGCAGGACTTGGGAAGGCCAAATTTTTGTAGGTGCATGAAATTGGATCTCACAGTCTAGCCGGCACTTGCCTGGTGCCTGAATCCTGCAAGGATGTGAGTTCAGTCACTGACAGCACTCTCAGTGCTCTTGTGGGGCTGGGGTGGCACTGGTAGGAACAAGAGGTTGAACTCAATGCAGTTCATGCTACAGTAGCCTTGCATCTCTAGACAGCTATGGACCATTCATGGCATGCAGGAAAATTTTGGCAAACTTCTCCTTTGCATTTTGAGTTTTCACAGGGAAGAGGAGAAAGCTTCCTGAAATGCTATGGTTTTGGTGTTGGGAAAAGCAAGCTCAGATTAGAGTGGTGGCAGGGTGGAGATGTACTACAGCCTTTTGTTGGCAGCCAGAAATCTGTTCTGGAGACCCTCAGCTCTGCCACTTGAGAGGGCGAGAGGTTTAATTGATAGCACTTGGATGACATTCTTGCCTTGCAATTTCATTATTAATATTATAATTGAATAATTTTTACATGTTTTTTTAGTGCTGTTTCCTCTTGATGTAAGATGATGAAAGGCAGGTAGGCCCTCTGTTTTCTGCATATTCACACACCCCACTTTTGTAAATAATGCTGAATCTGCTGTCTGAGACACCCTGGTGGGCTTTCTGCACCTGAAATTGCAGGACAGGAGGCCGCTGAAGAGCTGCTGTTTGGCACAGTTGGTCTCTGCTGCGTTTGCATGCTCCTGCAAAGGAGCTGTGGGGAGTTGATGTATCACAGCACAGGCAGCTAGGTGCCAGCAGCAGCTCACATTTGGTTTGCCTGACGCTTGTCCTCCCCGGCAGTGCCCAGAGCAGGAGAAGCTCAGCTCTGCAGGGCACTATTTGCATACTCTAACGAGTTGGGCCATAATTGGCCTTCATTGATTTTGTTTTCATTGAGCTAAAATAGAGTCAGAGCTTCTTAGGCAAGAAGAGCTGATTGATTTGTGGTACGATTCAGGACTATTCAGTTGAAGGAATAATTAATTATGTTCTTATTTAGTAATTGTCAGGGTCGAAGTTTACTCTTACCTTTCAAGTAGACACTGCTAAGTTTGCTCTCTGTCTCTCCTTTTAAAAACTAGGAGAAGGGACCAACATGCAGAAGATAGTTCACAGGCAGCACATAGTTTCCATTTGCATGACATCCTTTTTTCTGGGTCTTAATTGATCAGCTCCATTCTCTGGAAATTTTCTTCTAAACAATTCCAAGAAAACACCTTTTTAGCCAAAAGTTGGAAAACAAAGGAAAAAAGAATCGTTTACTTGAGAAAATTTGAATGGTAACCGGCTGTTAAGATTTTTATGATCTTTTTTTGGTTCTAATTAAAGCTTTTGCCCCAAAGAAATGTTTTCTTGGGTTGAACAAATACACCTGCGAAGCTCGGGAGCTGGGGGTGTTGATTGTGTGCTGTTTAACACCCATAAATGTGAAACACTGGGTATGTGTGTGAGTGATGGTCTTGCTGAAAGTGGAAACTTGTTCTTCCTTGTGCTCTTCTTAGCAATTATCCATTTAATTAAACATTAGAACTGTGTGAGCAGACAGTGCTCTGTGGCAGAGGCAGATTTTATGAGCTGTTTCAGCAGAGTTGAAAGCAAGGTTATAGCAGCCCCATACAGCAAGGTTAGCATTGGCACACACCTAACAAAGATGATGTTTGGTACATTTTCTCCTCTTCTCATCTTGTGCTTGCAGCATACCATGGTGTCAACGTTTGCTAGTGGTTTTTAAATGGTGAATCTTATTACAAATATAATGTCAGACACCAATGAATTGAGTCCAGGCGGTTTCTGTGCTGCTGCCAGGAATGCAGTGCTCAGTAAACACCTTACACCAAGCAAGTAAAAGACAAAGGAACTGCCTGGACAAACAACAACCAAACGCAAGGGATCATTCTTTGTAACAAATTAGTTCTTAAATAGAAGGGTCTTCCACCAGCTTCACCGGATGAAAACTCCTGGCTCAATGAGGGCACTGAAGTGGACACAATCACCAATAACAAGTAGGACACAACCCCTGCATGGCCTCAAGTCCTTTGCGGTATGTGAGTTTGCAGGGGTGGGAAAGCCAGAAGAGAAAATTACTGAAGGTTTAATAGGGGGAGAGGTTGATGGCTTTAAGTAAAGGGACAACTCCAGCAGCACCACAACTATTTTATCTGAAACATGCATGGGCAGTATTGTTCAGACAGAGAAAGTACCTCTCAGTTTGGAGACGTTCAGAGGAGTGCAGTTTACTCTGGGGATGTTGTCTCCTTGCATGAGAATTGGTGGAAAAACTAGGGAAACTGCCATGGAAGACCTGCAAAGTTCATTTTCTAATATGCTTTGCAGGAAAGAATTGAATTTTGAAGGAACTCGGAAAAAATGCTATGTGAGAAATCAGCTGTGTTAGGATTTTTTTTTCCTTTTTTACCGTTTAATTTCCATGGAAAAGCAGGAGAAACACTGTTATATGCAGAAAAATAATTTTCCCAGTCATCAGTTTCCTACCAAAAAGAAAAAGTTCTGAGGTTTTGGTTTTTGGGGTTTTTTTTTCCATTTTGGACAAATGGTGGGGTTTGTTTTGTTTTGGGCTTTTTGTTTGAATGGGAGATTTCTTATTTAGAAAAGCTGTAGCAGATTTCTTTGGGAAATGTTGTTACTATTCGTTTACTTTTCCCAGATGTGAGCAAACTTCTTTAATCCTACTGCTGAACTGGAGGCAAACTTCTTTAAAACTGAATGGCTTTTGAATGCCATTTTGCTTCAGTAAAGTTTCCCAAGCTGTGGCAAAGTCCCAGCCAGGTAATAACTGCATAGGATCTGGGACCACTCAGTAGCTGTGTAGGCTCACCTGGATCCTGCTGGGCTGAGCAGCCATCTCTGGACACCAAAGAAACCCCTTTTCCAAGCCCTAGTCCCCTTGCAAATGTCTGAGCTGGAAACCTCTTATTTCCTTGCTTGCTGTCTTGCTTTTTGGTGAAATCAGCCTTTGCCACTCTTGGGTTACACACACACACCCCTCCCCACTGGGCCAGTCCCAGTGCCTACTTTGCCCTGGCATGAGGGCTCCCAGACCCTCCAGCTGTTTTGTGGCCTGTGCAGCAACTTCCATATTGGAAACAAAGCTTTGGCTGGGAAACAAGGTTATGTGGGAAGCTGTGGAGTTTGGAGACTGAAAGAAAAGGGGTTCAGGGGGTAACGTGAAGCAGCAAAAACAGCTGTGTGATCTTACAGTGGTAAATTGAAGTCTGTGCAGACCAGCATGTTCCTTTGAATTGGACACTCCCATTGCATCATCTAAGCTGTTCTCTTTTTGGCAGTCACTTTTCTCTAAATAATGCTTTTTATTACTCTGGATAGTCCTATTTTGAGAGCTTAAGGTCATGGGGTCCACCATTTCCATAGAGTTGTTTTTTCTCTTTCCTACTGATCTGTTTTAAGGAGCAGGGAGGCAATGAATTTTTTTTTTTTTTCCCATGAATAATCTTCCTCTGTAAAGTTGAGATGCTTTGTCATAAAATACCTTTTTGCTAAAATAGTGAATGGGCACACCATAGCCCAAAACAATTAGCACCACTTTGTGTCTGAGTGCTTTCAAGTGTGCCTCCTGGGATCTCTGTGATTTGTGCTGCCACCTTGCTATTTGTCCTGTGTCAGAGTTCACCCATCATTTCAGAAGCAGGAAGGCAGGAGCTGGGCTATTCTGCACATGTGCTTTCCAGGCTTTCCTTTGCCAGGGGCCTGGAGGCTCCTGCCTCATTCATTTTACTGAGAGTGGTTTTCTCCACTGCATATATTTCTCTTGGATTGGATTCTTATGTATTTCTGCCTTGGGACAGAGGTAACAATTTGTGTACACCAGGGCATTGGTAAAGGTTGCCTGGTTTTGTTGAGGCTGTGAGATGAACCTGAATTTCAAGTGCTCAGTACGACTTTTTCCTTTACTTTCACTGAAAGCGCTGACCAAACATGGGTTTTACAGGCCTTTTAAACTTCACCTAGTTCAGGTGCACCAGAGTTTCAATGACTTGTCATTTCTACTAGACTTATTGCCTTGGAAATTGAAGAAATTTCTATGCTGATATGTTCTGGGTAATGAATAGTTGTCTTAGAAGAAGATGAGTACCTTGGGGGTTGTAAGGATTATTGGACTGCCTATGCTGGAGCTCCAGCTATTGCATTGTGAAGATAATGAATGATTAATTGGTCTCATACTTTGTTCTTAATTGGTAGCAGCACTTTGGATGCACTGGTTGCTGTAGCAACTTAGAGGATACACCTGTTCTCGGTAAAAAATTTTAAAAAAAAAGTGAAGGGGTATAGGACAAGGAGCAGAAATTGCCACGGCGCTTGCCCATGTAATTGTTGTGGACAAAATAAGAGTAAAGGGAAGAGCTGAGAAAGAGGACTAGAGCAGGAATGCCCCCAAAGGAGAAGATGTGGAATGTCCTCCTGTCTTGAGAGCAGAGCTTGCTTTGCATCCTTCTCCCTTTCTGGCTAAGGCCTATTTTATTTTTTCCCCTTTCACAAAAAATGCAGAACTGTTAAATGCCTCAAGTTTCTCTCTCACATGATAACTCTGCATCAGCCTCTAGAAGGAGGCTGACCCTGGATCCTTCCTGGGTAGCTGCTCCTTTACAAATGAGTTTATTGTAGTGAGCTGCAGCTACAGAGGCTTGTTCCTCCTGTTGAGTTATTTCCTGTTCCAAGCATTCCTGCTCAGGTGTTCTGTGTCCTTGGTGCATTATTAAACCCTGCACTCCTGTGTTTCAGGGGGTGAGCTACAGAAGTGAGTGGCTATTAAAAGCAGCAGTTGGCCACAGGAAATCTATGTTAGACATGAAGTTAATTCCTGTTATTCTTGCCTTTGTAACCAGTAAATCCCTATTTTCCGCCCCTGTTTGTGTGAGTATGTAAAATAACTTGCCAGGTCTAAAGGGAGCACTGGCAGCTGTGCAGCTCTAATCTTGTGTGCAACGAGGGAGAGTCACAATCACATTTTGTCTAACAGTCTGCCAGAAACCATCACACATTCATTTCACAAAGTGGAAGGAAAAAACTCTGCAATTCCTTACATAAACCAGAGAACAAGCTGTAGGGCTGCATTGTCTTCCTTCCTTCCTGATGGAACAAGAAGGGATCCCATAGTGACTTGCATCAGAATAAGATGCTGGAGTAGATGTTTTATGGGTTGCTCACCCATTCTCTGTCCAGGTGAAACTTTATCTTGGTGGCGACGGTAGTAGTAGAATTGTTTATCTCATGGAAATTTCTCACTAGTTTTGAAAAAAGCTGAACTAAAGCTGGCAAAATTGCACTTGAAAATGAAAACATGGACATTACATTGTGGATAAATGGTTTGATGGGTGGAGCATGAAATTATCAATTCTTCTGCAGCAGTATGTGTGGCCAGGACACTGACTTGGGCAAAAATCCCTGGAACAAGAAAGTACATGGAAGTACATCTTTCAGCCAGATTTTGAAAAGGACAGATATCTCCTTAGTAATCCAGAGATTTGAAAGTCTGTCAGCAGGAAAATAACTTAGTTTTCTAATGTGCTATTTCTGCTACTGCAGCTTAGGAAATAATTGTCAATATAAGTGCAGAAAGAGATGCAAGTGAGTATGTTATGGTGTGAACAAATGGAGGCTATGCTAATCTTGGTATGAAGAACCCATGTATGTTAACAATGATCAAACTAAATTGCTCATTAATAATCACCATAAGTAATATTGATCTCTACAGCACTTCCTACCCAGATGCTCAGAAATGTTTTATGAATATTTGAAACTCTGACAAAGAGCAAGACAAGGTGAGAAATTTTGTGTAGCATAGGCAGTGATGGTGGAGGGGTGGAAATGAAATCTGGAGTTATGATTTGAAAAATTTCAGCACACAAAGCTGAGTTGTCCTGAGAAGAAATAAAGTTCTTTGGCTTGATCTGATGCATGAAGCCACATGTTCAGTGACACTGCTATAAAGCGGCTCTGCTCTGGGTTACCTGCAGTTGGAGAACTGTAGCAAAACTTAGTAGCTCTGTATACTGCTTGTGCTGCTGAGGAGTAACTTCCTCTTTATACTGATGTTGATGTGTGAGATGCACTCAGAAGACAGCAAATATTGTATATTTCATAGCAATAATGGGTGAAAAGTCTTTTAGTTTTGTTTTCTAATTGGTTCTCTGCTTCAATTAACTTTTTAAACTGCATGTCTTGTCTCATAAAATGATGAACGCTTTCCAATTTATTGAAACAGTGGTTCTACAAAAGAACAATATGCTTGAGCAACTCTTTGTGCTGATACATCATCATCAACCTGAGTAATGAGTAGGAGAGAGATAGGGCTGGGTTTGGCTGCATTGAAAACATTTGTAGATTTTATCAGGAACAGATTTTATTAAAATTGCAACAAACTTTATATAGCCCAGTACACGCTTCATTAAGGGAACATTACCTTACAATTATGATTAATTCGATTAAACTTATGAAAGTGTGTTATTTGTTCAAATCAAAAGGGTGGCAGGGAAGAATGATGGATGATGAAAGAGTGTGATAAATGAAGAAAGCAGCTGAACTAAATTGAATGTGTATTCATCCGTTTTCACTTCATAACCAATGATAAATTGAGCATGTCACATTTAACAATACATGTCTGAGCTTAATCACAGTCCCAGCCCCTGTAGTCTAATGTCTTTTGTCAGATAGCTGCATTCAGAGGACGTGATATTTGGTTTGGAGAAATCTACGCAGTTCATTATCTATCTGTCCCGGCAGCTAAAATCACAAATGAAGGCTCCTGCCCTCCCTTGGAATGAAATAACGGAAGTCTCAATTGGGATAGAGTTGTCTAGAAGGCAGAATCTGACTGTGAAGTGTTAATTTGACTTGAAAGGCAAGTGATGTATTCAAAATTGTGTGTTGTTGACAAGAATACATTTTGGGATAATTGCAGACTCGAAGCCTGTGAGGTCAGAGTCTAACTCACAGGCTCAGGCACTTGTTGTGCAGCCACGTGGGAAAGATGCCACTCAGCACCAGCTGAAATGTCTGAATTTGGCCTGGAAGGCTTGGGGAGTTTGTATGGGCAATGACTGGCTGCCTTGGGATGGTTTGCAGGCTTCTTAATTTGTACCTTGGGTTTTGATGGTCAGCCTTGCTGGATGGCAATCCACAGTTCTGGTTCTATCCTTGGATGTAAGAGATGTGAAGCAGGATGTCAGGATCAGGTGTGTGCTGAGGGGAGGATCTTCATTGTGTCATCATCAAAACAAAAGAGGAAAACATTTTGTTCTGGGATGTTTGGTCAACATTTCTTACCAAAAATATAGTTTTGGCTGGCTTTGTTCCATTCCTGGTTCAAAATTATTCACACATGTTAGGCCTGAGGAATGATGGATTGGGCTGCTGAACCACACCAGGGATGACTTTTGAGCATGAAATGTTTAGCATTTCCAGGAATAGTTCAGATGTGATGTTGCAGATCCTTGTGTGCTGTAGATCAGAGAGAGAGAAAAGGTTGTTGTATAGTTTTAAGGAGTAACAGGAAGCAACTGCAGAAGAGCTGAATGTGTGAAATGGTCCTCCAGACCTGAAATGGAGGAAAGTCCTGCATCTCCTAAGAACACTGGACATACAGGGATGTCCTGTAAACAGATGAAGAATAAAACTGGGTAGCTAAGCATGGGCATAAGTGTCATGTACAGGGATAGGGAGTAGGGAAGGGACAGTCTCTTGCTCTTCTCAGGTCACTTTAGGTGCTTTAGAGCAGTATCAGAGACCCCTCTTGTTCTCTGTGCTGTTCCTCAAATTCTCCTTGTCCCTCTCTTGCTATCAAGTCTCTTGACATGGCAACTGCACTTCCTGTCCCTGAGTAGGAGCACTCTGTGGAATTTCAAAGATATTTTTGAGCTTCTAGGTCAGGAGTGGGCCAAACTTTGTTCTTGTACAGTACTGCCTGTAAGATTGGGGATTAAATAGGTTCTGGACAATTAATGTAATTTAAGAAGGGTAGCAATATTTAATTTTGCCAGCCTCTCTAAATTTAATGACTGAAGGAAAGGAGTTGGTGTGTAAAAATTAAGGAAACAAAATAGACTATGAAATAAAGGGAAGAAAACTGTAATATTAAAACTGTAATATTAAATTTTTCAACCAGTATTAGTCATGACATCATTCCCCCCTAGACTGATGCCACTGATTTAAGTGACTGTAGTATTGTTCAGTCCTGGCTTCATGTGTCTGAATGCTTTGTGCTTCTGTGCCAGACATCACACCTGGATGGGATGGATGTGAGGGAACTCCTGTGAAGTTGTCTCTGCTTTTCCTTTATCTGTTTCTCAGGAATGCTGTAAAATGTTGGTCTATTTGCATGAGGAATACAATTGAGCATTTCTTGGTGTGTAAAGAAGAAATTTATTTACACCTGTAACCAGCATCTATAAAACCACAACCTGATTTCACTGAACTATTGAAGCCTTACCCTTTGGGAAGGCTGATTGCACATGACACAGCATTGGCTCCAGCAGTGATGTTATTAGAGCTAGGATTCTGTCTAAGAGATGGAATTTGTAGTGAAATTTAGTCTGCAGTTCAGTTGTACCCTTAGTGGCAAGAAAAGTCTAAGGAATGGAATGGAGTCCTGTGAAACTAGCAGTTTTATCTATCCCTCATGCCATGAAAGTGGTTTGGTGGGGTGGTGTTTTTTTATGTATCAGACACACAAAGAGCTAACTATGTGCTTATCTCTGGATGTCGTAATGCTTCTCAAGCAGTAGTTTACAGTTGCTACACAGATATTTCTGACTCTGACCTGATTGACTGAGGTGGATTCTTTGAGAAATGGTCTGTGCTGTCAAGATGAGTAACCGGGAGGTAAATGGACCATTTCAACTGTTTAGGGAATCTGAAGCTTCAGTCTCTCAATACCTGATTGTTATGGTGAGGTTAGATCTGGGTGAGAAAGGAGGGTATGAGGTGCTGGGCTTCTCTTTGGAGTGTTCCCACAGGCTCTTTGGGAAGAGAACAATGCACTTTAAGCACCTCTGCATTGCCACCAATGCAAGCCCCTTCCCTGTGAGCTCTGCTTAAGCCGATGCATTCTTTCGTGGTGAACAGGGAGTTGACAGAGTAAGGTGGGAAGGAATCTTCTGGAGGGAAAGCTGCAGATGGCTCAGCTTCTTTGAGGAGCTCACTCTTTACATGTGCCCCAATTTTGGGTAGCCCAGTTGGAGACTTCTTCAAAGAAAATGGCTCTGGGTGCTTTCTGGACTTCAGATTTCTGCAATGCTCCTCAGTGTGAACTCCTATAAAAGCGGGGTACTAGAAGTGACTCCTTTATCTTAAAAAAAAGGTATTTAAGCCACCCTTCCCCCATGGCTGAGTAGAAGGCTCAGAGGAGACAGGGGTGTAGGAATCATTAAAGTGAAATGTGAGTCATGTTCATTAAAGGCAAGCTAGCAGAATGTCTTATATTAGTGGCTGTGTAATGATTAGAGCTTCCTGTAATAATGATGATGGTGATTCTACTATATGAATTGAACATTCATTCTAAGTTAATTCACACCCTTTTAACTAATAAGTTATTTAAGGGAATAAAAAAAAGGAACCCTTTTTAGCTCATAATTTGAATAGACTGATCAGAAGAAAGCTGAAATAGCAACTCTCCCTCTGTTCTGGGAAGATTCAAACACTAACCTATATCTCAGTTTGGTAGTTTTGTTTATTAATTCATAATTCATTACATCTCTGCTAAATACTAGGCCTCCCTCCCACTGGAGATTGTCTATGTATTCGCTAGAAGTATGTTCCTAGTCACAATTGTCATAAAGAACTTTATTTTGGTGTGAAATTATTTGAAGAAAACATCATTTTTATTTTTGTTATTCTGAGACGTGGCAGGGAGATGAATGATTTACTGTTTGCCTTTCAAAATCTCCATTTTTGAGCAAGAAATCATGGTCTACAAATATTTTTTATCAGGAAAAAATAAAAAGAGGAAATAATTATTTATGGTATATAGGACATAAAAAATCTGAATATCAAGATTAAAATGAGGCAAAAGGTTTAGTTAGAGTATTGAAGGAAAGCTCTGATGGTGTCAGCCATGGCTTTGCAGTAGTCTCTTGGTAGGGAGAAAAAACTCTGGTTAAAGCTGTTTAAAGATAGCCTTGGAGATAGAATAGCATATAAAGCCCCAGCAGAGTGGAAAATGCATACAAGACTAATTGGTCTTTTGTACTTGCAGCTTTGGTCATTCAGAGGATCTGGAACCACTAGCAAGTTGAGGACTTGAGAAGTTGTGTTGCATTGATGTCAGCTTCTGCACATCTGCAAATTCACCTGAACAAATTGACACCTTTGAGTGAATAACATGGGTTTTCTGATTGTTTTATTCATTACTTCTGCCTTGCATTCATAATAGGAATGTCCAAGACAAGTTTTGGCATGGTTAGGTACAAAGACTGTACAGAACGCCTCAGTGTTTTAGTTTTGAGTCCTGTTTAGAAGTAACAACTGAATTTTTACCATGATTTCTGTCCTGATCAAAGGATTAAATTTATAAAACTACATATTGTATTGCCATATATTTCAAGATGAAACTAGTCAAAATTTCAGCTCTGTACGCTATAAAAGCTTGAAGGAACCCCACACTGTGTAAACCAAGAGGTTCAAAGTTAAATTCAGATTAGTATAATTTGTATCTGGAAGACACACTCTGATGCCTTAGTCAGCTGAGTTCCAGCATTTAATGGCCTTCCCAGCTTAGCTTGTGCAGGACTGCAAACATGTACATTTGGAATAACTTGTCATAATTTACTCTTTAGGTTGTGCTCTTGTTGGTAACACACAGTCTGAGATGCAAATCCCTCAAAGTCAGCTTTTATTTGAGTCATTGCAGGTATCTGCTTCCTTGTAAACAATTTATAATGAACATTTGGTTATTTGAGATGTAACTCAAATTGGTTTGGAGAATGCCTCTCTTTGGATGCTGTAGCAGACTCTGGAGGAGAACAGCTGGGACAGGGGTCTGGATGCTGCTGAGTCTGTCTGGGAGGGCCTGGGTAGAGGGAGCTGTGCAGCCCCTGGCAGCTCCATGTTTTCTGTATTTATCTTGCAGGGATGATGCTTAATGTTTCTTGAGCTTTCCTTCAGATGAGAACTTTTCTGCTTTCTTCTCCAGAATTACAAGAAAATTCTTACTGCAGTCAAAGTTGCTCTGGAATACCAGCGCTGAATTCCAGCCCAGGCCAGGCTTAGATAATCCTTTAATAAACATCAAGTTCTAGCTACCTTAGTTAAACTGGGCTAAAATGCCAGTACCTTACATCTGATGCTGCAATTGAATGTTCTCACTTCAGGGTACAACAAACTTGAAATTATCTCCAAAATATGGCCTTCTCTTCACCCATATCCCTCAGGAAAAAAAAAAAAAAGTCAGTTGAAATTTCTCATAGGTATCACATAATCATTTTGGTTGGAAAAGACCTCTTAAGTCATCCAGTCCAATCTTTGATCACTACCCTGCCAGCTGGCACTGAGTGCCACATCCACACTTTTCTTGAACACCTCCAGGGATGGTGACTCTAACACCTCCCTGGGCAGCCCACTCTGATGTTTAATAAGTCCTTTCTGTGAAGAAATTCCTCCTGATGTCTGACCTGAACCTCCCTCCCCTGGTTCAGATTGAGGCCCTGTCCTACTATTTGCCTAGCAGGGAGAAGGGGCTGACGCCCACCTTGTTACCACCTCATTTTGAGGAGCTGTAGAGTGTGATAAGATCCTCCCCAGCCTCCTTTTCTCCAGGTTAAACATCCCCACCTCCCTCAGGTGCTTCTCACAGGATTTGTGCTCCTGAGCTTGATTAAAGGTAGTAAGCAAAAGAATGTTTTCTTTAGGGTTTGAAAATACACTGCTAATCACTCTCGGGTTAATCTGGAGACAGAGGTCTTTGAAAGAGAAATATTTATTTCCCTCTGAAAATAGCTTTTTTCCAGCTGCTTCTCAAAACTGGGTTGTCCTCAGGCTTTGTCTTCTTTTTGTTCTCCCAGCACAATATCTATCACACAGAACTAGTTCTGGTAAAGTGCTAACTTGGGTAATTTCTGAATGTCTCTGATAATCTCAGTGGTTTGTATGTGCTTGGATATGGGTCTGGAAGACATCAAATATCACATCAAAGGTTCAGCATGATTAATAATATTGACCTGAAATCTGCCGGACTTTTATGAAACTATTGGTGAGTGGTGGAGTCTAAATTCTGCTGGTTGAAATACAGAGGTCTGGCAGCTCACTGAGCAGTTTCATATTTATTGGTAGGCTTAACTGTTCTGATTTCAAGCCATATTTCCTCCGTCAGAAGAGTTTATGTGCTTTCATCATCTTCACTGGTGACACTTTCCAAACAGAGTTGTGTACCCCAACATAAATATTGAAGGATGCTGGCTGCTCTGACGCAAAACATAGAAGTAGAATATGTGGCAAGGCCCACTGTGCCCTGTCTAGTGCTTGCATGTTGCAATGGAATTCAGCTGGATGTTAGGAAGTGAATCAATAATGAGGATGATAATGGTCAAAAAGGATGTTCACAGACAATAATTGCGGATCTTCTGGCTTTATTTTTTTGCCAGCAAATATAATGTTCTGGTGAAGTTATAATTTAATTAACTCCATCTTAACAGTATCCAAAAGCCTATACTTTGCAGGAATAAGTAATGTCCTGTTGTCTGTCTACACTGATTTTACCATTGTTGTTGTTTGCTGTAATCTTCCTGTGTTACTGTGAAAATTGCATCTGTCTTTAATATGAAATTCATTAAGATCTCTGCTTTTGAGCAACTGTCTAAACAGCTTCTAGTACTTCAGCCTTAACATTCATGTATTTACATTTAGCTTTGTGGAGAACCACTGGGAAAAAAATATTTTCTCCTCCCCTTCCTCTTACTTTCCTCCTTCAGCTGCCTTTCCCAGTCCTCTCCTTTACTTTCTTCTCCCTTTCATAACCTCATCTAGACACCTATTAGCTCTCTGTTTCAATAACACTGCTCTGGCTTCCACGAAAGTGCTTTTTAATGTAGGAGATGTACTTCAGCCATAACACCAGGGTCACTTTCTGAGTAACATTTTATGGGATTGATTAAACTTTAACACCATAACTGTTGACTTTATAGGCCAAGGAAGAGACACTGAGTGCTAAGCTCTGGATAATTTGTGCTTCACAATTTTAAAAAATCAGACAGAGATAAGGTTTAATGTGTTTGATGAAGCAACCCGTTTTCTTTTTCTACAGCATGTCCTATTTTAAAAGACCCACAACATTTAACATAAAGTCTTTAACTCTAATGAAGTTAAGTTATAGTAAATAACCATATACATGTAGAAAAGATTATTTAGTTATCAGTGGGACAAGAAGTTATCAATGGGAAGAATACAAGAAGATTCAATTTGCTCTTTCCTTGGCTTCAAATGTGAACACCTTGTACTTTTTGCTGTTGCTAGAAAGTGAATGAATGGCTGCTCTTGGCTGAGAGTTGGTGTTCCAGAAACATGTTGTTCCTTCTCAGTGCAGGCTCTCCCCTTGCTGTGACTTTGTTAGGGCAGAAAACAATGGTGGTTTGCTAAATAAACAGAAAACCCCCAACTCTCTTTAAATCTCTTCTTCCAGTGTGTGCAGTGGCTGGCGCTGAGAAGTTGATGGAGAGTGATTGCCTCTCAATGTGTTCCAAGAAGGAAGAGGAGTAGGAAAGAGTGCTTGATGGATAATGTGGCTGCAGGTACAGTTCCTGGGCTGGTTTTAGTCTCACATGATTTTAGGCAGGCCATCTGTAATCCCCTCATCACCTCATCTGCTCGGTGGCTAATATAGCACTTATCTGCCAGGGTTTCCCTGTTTTTCTCTGCCTGTGGGAAGCTCCTCTGGCTGGAGCTAACACACTGCTCCTAATTACTGTTCATAATTAATGGTGTGGATGTGCTCCCCCATCCAAAGGGAAGAATGGTTGCACTTCCTTGTGGAGCCTGAAGACTCACATCTAATGCATGATTGACCTCAGAGGGGAGCACACAAAGGTTCAGTTTCACCCTGGCTGAGCAGTTCGGATGCAGAATCCCTGGAGGCCCTGGGGATAAACCCCAGGCTGGGACGGGGCCTTCCCTGCACATTTTTACGCTGCCAGAGCAAACTAGTGCAGGGGTGTTGGATAATGCTCTGTTCCGCACATGAACTTCCACTGGGGTTTCTGGACCTCTGATAATAAATGATAGTTAAGGGCACATCACAAATCCCTAAAAGCATTCAGCCTGTGTTATGGTGAAACCCAGCCATTTTCAAGGTGACAAAGACCTCCCCAGTCAGAAAAGATGGCTTGGTGTGGCCAGGGAGTGCAGTTATGGCCTGGCATCAGCAGATTTTCTGATGAAGTCACAGTAAGATTGCTATTTTAGAAAATCAATAGCATGGTTAATTGTCTTGTCCTAACATTCCTTGGGAAGGGTAACTGTGCAGCTTAAAAAAGAGCCAAAATTTAAAAGCCTTGTGGCTTACTATTTCAGTTGAAACGTTTTAAAATTGAAAGCCAAGTCATACTTGCAATGCTAACTTTCATTAAAGGGTTCACATATTTGAGCACCTCTTGAGATTCAGAGAAGTCGTGTAGAGGGTTCTGTCTCTGCTCTGAATGCAGAAGACATTTGGGCTCCTAGGAAGGCAGACCCCTTGAGCTGCTGGGAAAGGCTGGGGAGCTCAAAGTGGGCTATTGCCAAGGAAGGAAGGAAGGATAATGTCTCCATGAGTCCTTCACATCATGCTCCTCTGGGCTGTTGCCAGCAGCACTGGCCAACACCTGTCTCAGTGCCCCTCGTTGGAGGTGGGTGGTGTTGGGAAGCAGCACGGATTGCATTGTTTTAAGGGCAACTCTCCAGAACTGCTTGAAGCTGCTAATTGATCAAAAGCACAGACACATTGTTGAGGAGGATTGGATATCACAAGTGATGCCTAAGAGGAAGAGGCAGCTTCTGTTTCAGGAGATCTCTGAAACACTGATTGCTGGAAATTGGGAATAATATCCAGGAGAAGAAATGCTTTGCCTTGTTCTTAGCAGGTTCCTGGGGAGTCTGTCACTTGTGGCTTGGACAGATAGTCCAGTACTAAATGGTCATTGAGTCTGTTAGTACTCATAAAACCCAATTCTTGCCTTAAAACTGAAATGGTTTGTGGATAGGCTGAATCTAGGAAAGTTCAGATTGTTTGTTGAAACTGAGAGGGGCCTTGGTCAGATGTCTTTTCCTTTTCACGTCGATGAGTAAACCTGTATTTTCTCTTTAAGTCAAAAGTATTTCTTATATGATTTCTCACTATCTCTTACCTTCTCTCACTCAATCCATACAAGGTTTGTTACTTGCAATTCCCCTTCAGTATTTCCTTTGCTCTTGAGTCTCGTGTCCTTCAGCATGTGCCACTTTAGCTGATCGCTGAAGTCTCAAGAGGGTCTGGCAGGCACTGTTGCTGTTTTCCGATCTTGCCAACTGTAATATTTCTTCCAGGCAAGGTCCCTCATAATTCAGGAGAGGTCAGTCAGGACCTGGGAGCTGAACCTGTCTTTACAATGAATCAGCAGTGAGACTGAAAGAATTTATGCAAACTATCAAAATTATTTTGCTGCTAACGGTATTGGGGATAGGTCTGACAGCATTGTTGAGTTTTTTCTGTGTTGCAGCAAACAGTAAGAAGTGTAGGATGATCTTTAAAGATCAGCCCAGGCTCCCTTCATCCTAGATGTGGGCCTTGAGTCAGTCTCCCTACTGCACAGAAACAGAAGAATGGAGCTAAACACAAGCATGTAACAATTTATCATAAAACTGTTTGTTCTTCATTGGAGTCTCTCATCACCACTAAGCTGCTGACAGCCCTGCCTCTCACTAAGGGAATTTAATTTTTCTTTAGACCATATTTAATTCTGTTCTCAGATAAAAACAATAGATGGGGAGTTTTTCTCTCACTGTGTGTTTGGCATTCTTTAGAGACTCTCAGGAAAGAGAGGGAGGTATTTTTCGTATAGTGAGATGTACTTTTAGAATTAGGTAGTGTAAAAAAAGTCCATCTACCTGCTGTGGTGTTTTATTGAAATTCAAGCTGTTCCAGACTTGGCAGATTATATTTTCGTATCACTTAACTTCTTGAAGTATTTGAGATTTGGCTCCTGGTCCAAACCTGAATTTGTTGTAGTTAGGTGCATCCTAGGAGAGAGAAACATTAAACACAGAGGACTTAACCCTCAGAGAAACACCATGGCAAAACACCCCAATCGAATGGTAAAAGGTACAATGCTAAAACTGATCAGTAAAATCAGTCTGTAAAGAAAAAAATAAAAAAGAAAAAACTTGCAGTAAGTGTGCTTCAGTCTGCCTGGGACCAAATCTGTTCTGGTGGGAAAGCTCTTCCTTCGGTGCTGTCTTTCATCTAGTATTTTACTGGCTATATGCCTTTGTAAAAAGTCTGCCCTTAAAAGCTGAGATATCTTCTAATTCTCTTCTGTATCTTCTAATTCCAAAATACTTTTGATGCACAGATTGTTAAATTAATATGCTTTAGAAATGGAGTCAGCACAATTTTGCTGAAAAATTGAATTTAGACATATTTAGATTTAGCTCTCAGAGATTTTGAGAGGTTATTTGTACATAATGTCCTACTATAAACACAGTGTCTTTTACCCTAAAAGAAGAAGTGGTAGTAATTCAGAATGGAAATTGGACCACTGTAGCTTGCCACTGCCTTTGGGCTGTGGAGCCTGTATAGTCCAGGTTCAGTTCCAAAAGGTGCAGATGTGGTTAGTTCTTTGTTTCTGTCACTTCTTCACCAAGAAAAAATGTCTTTTACCCATGTAAGCATCTAAATAGTCTGAAATCCGGGATGTGTTATCTTTGCTCAGGTGAATGGCATCTCAGTTCCTGAGCAGTCCTTGACTTGTCAGTGCTTTCAGAGCAAAGCGCTACCTCAACAATCTGATGTAGTGGCACATGAGCTATATAGAGTAAAATGTTAGACTCACACCATAAGTTTTTGCACACTTCTCTCCCTTGATCACGCTGCCAAAGCAGACATTAATCAGCTTTACTCTAGGAGTTAGAATAGAAACTTGCTTGTAAATTACAACCATTACATTTCCGGCTTAAATTTCTACTCCTTTAAGCTAATGCTTTAAAAGACTAACCCTACAGCTCTGGCAGGTGCCATGTCTTGCCTCTATATCCATTTGGCACTCTCTCCCTCTCTCTCTTTTTTTTTTTTAAGTTGAAGAATTACATTATCTCTGTGAAATAACTTTCCTTCTTTAGTTGTTCACTTTGATTCAAGGATTTTTGATTAAGCGTTCAGGGGTTATGAATAAATAAGAACCAGCAGCCCAGTAATTGGTATATCATTACTCCCTAGTAGCACATTTAATCCTCAGCTTCGCTGCACCACATAACCTTTTCCTTCAGTCCTCTTCCTCCTCAATATTGCTTACATAAAAAAAAAAGGGGGGAGGAGGGAAAAAAGCCATGTCACTGCAAGCTTCACAAGTTACCATTAAAATGAATACTTTTTAATTTCTCTGGATGAGATGGAGCCCTGTGCTCTGGGACAATGCTGATGGATGACATTTTAATGCAGCTGAAATGTTATTTTTACTGAACCAGGGAAAACTATAAATTTTGCTTCATTGCCACTGATGGCTCTATGCATAAAACTATGGTGGCGCCCATTGCCCATGAATAATCACCTCAGCATGGCAGATGTTACTTCACGGGGAAAGCAATTCTTTTGCCGAAGAATTGTGAAAAGATTAATTGTCTACAGCTGTTTCATGGCCCACAGCAATCTTGATACATTTATGATAAGTTTAAGAGCTCACTAGAGGCAGCTCACATTCCCTGTTGTGAGAGAGGGAGGAGAGGGAGCTGAATGGCTTTATTTTGACACCTGGATCCATAGAATGTGTCAGCTCCATTATAGCCTTCATAGAAAGCCTGCTGTTGGCAGGTTTGGGATGATTGTGAGTGGGCTAAGATGCAGGAATTATCTGGACATAGATAAAGAAAGGGAGACTGAGAAGAATTATTCAAATTTGTGCAAATGAATTACTTCCATTTTTCCTCCCTCTGCCAAGTGGAAATTGAACGTAACCCACTCTGACCTTTCTCTATTAAGTGCTGCAAATTGCAGTAAATGCATAGTTCTGAGTGCCCTAATGAGACAAAGCTCTAGCAATGCCTCATTAATAAGGAAAGTTTGACCTTGCTGGTCAGCCCTTCATTCGATATTGAAAAGAAATAGGAAAAAAGAAGAGATGACCTGCTGTAAATTTTGAACAATACTTTTGATTTAGTTTGTATATACTCCCAAGCAGACACTTCACAACCTTTTTTTCCCTTCCATTTTACTATACAAGTCAAGAAGAGGTATTTACTTACTAGATTTCTTTGTAAATTCATGAGGACAGTGGTGATTTGTAACTGGAACACACACAGGTGATCTGATGAAGCTTTTTCAAATGTGCTTTTACTATCTTGTATTGATGAAATAATGTTGATACCCTCCATTCTACACAGGTTTGTTTTCCTTTTTCCCACAGCCCATATCCATTACCTTCCCACTGGCCCATATCTGAATGCCAGGGTGTATTCTGAGTGCCATTACTTGAAAAGAATATGGCCAGGAAATTGTATTCTATCCCTAAATGCAATTGCTGGAGCAGCTCTGAGAAGGTGATGGGAGAGGTTTGCTCCCCACCCTGACAGAGCAGCTCTCTGATTCTGGTCACTGTACCATTCCAGATGAGATAGAATCTAAAGGGCCCAACACTTAATTCACAATAAATGCCAATAATACAGTCTAAAGAGATTTATTATAAAATCCCAAATCTGTGAATGCATGCATATGAAAGAGAAAAAATATTGAACAAAGCTAAAAATTGGGAGAGAAATATGGAGGTCAATAGATAGATTTATAGAAGATAAATGGTTATAATCTGTGGTGCTCTATGGTCAGTCTTGCTTTTAGAAATCATAGGGGGTCAAATATTGCAAGCATTGACAAAGTATATTTCCCTTTTAAATGACTTGGACATGATATACCTCTGGTTTTTTTCATAGTTACAGAGCCTAGCTTAATTTTTGTTTATATTCTTTGTATTTATATATATATATCTATGTTGTTATATATCGACATAATTTTAGTTATAAGATATTATTTTATTTATTATTAGTTATAATAATCATTATATATAGCAGTATTCATTTAAACAATATTTTTGTAGTTCATATATTTATCCATATTTATGTTTTGCACTTGTTTCTTATGTTCTTTATTTGTGGTTATTATTTTAAACATTTTAAGGCATGCATTCAAGACATTTAAATAAGAAGTGAGGCTTAAATGCTTTCTCTGGTTGCTAAAACTTGCTACAAATGGTGAATGAATAGATATAAAGTGGAAGTCTGCTCAGAAATGGTTAATGAACCAAAATAACATTGCTCAATTTGCTTGGGTAAGTTAAAGAATAAGCTGACCAGCTCTGTTAGATGTTTATAGTGCCTTCAGAAATTGCATCCCCTGGGATTGGTGGGTCACAGGGGAAGTGCAGGAGCATGTCTTTAGTGGTGCTGTAACCAAAGAGAGGTGGATGAAGGCTCTGTGGGGCCTCAGGTACTGGAAATTAACAAAGCATTGGAAACTGGGATCAATTCTGTAAGTGGGAACAGCCTCTGGGACTGAAATATGCTGCCACACAGAAGAGGATGACTGTGTGCTTTGCACATACGTCAAATATTGAAATGCCAACCAAGGAATCCAGGCTTGTCCTCCCAGTTCTGAAATGACAGCTTTTGGGGTCTGAGGGATGCCAGTCTCTGTTAGCAGCCCTGTTCTCTACAGAGGAGCAGCTGCTCCTGCCATATCCCTGTTTGGTCCATGTTACTGACATCCAGGCAGCTCTTGAGGCAGTGTTCATCTGGCAGTGGACAAGGAGGATAGAGGGGTGTATTTTCCAGCTTGACAGGATAATTGTTACTCCTGCCCACAGAGGCAGATGTTTTTCCATTACACATTCCAGTACAGTGTGACTGTAGTGGATGTTAATGTTGCAGGTTTCAAACCAGGAACAGCATTCAGAAAATTTTGCAGTCCACGGGATCATTATAAGTGGTCTTCAGACCTAGGATAATATCTATATAATCACAGATTTTTAAGCAATAGTGCTGGTGGTGAAGAAAATTTAGGAGGGTGTCAGCAACCACCAATCTAAAATATCTAGGAATCTTTCTGGTGAAGGCACATCAGTGTCTAGTGAAGCCCCATGAAAGGATTTCTGTAAAGGAATCTAGACTGCTGCTGCATACAGAGAGATTCTGTGCAGTGAAAGGTATGAGAATATGGAATAGGGGCATTTTTAATGGATGAAAGAGTCCCTTTTTAGAGTGATTTGTATTTCTAACTTTGCCATTGCTCTCCAATTTTACTGTCAGACCTAGAATAAAAGCTTAGTAGCAAAACACAGATCTCTGAGAGAAGAATCATAAGCAACAAACATTAAAAATATCAGCATGAGAGTTTCCTGCACCAGCATGTGTAATGTAAAGGGTGTTGTTGTAAGTGCTGCATAGACAGCAGCACTCATCCCCAGCTTGCTAAGACTAATGGGTGGGTTTTAAAAATTTCTTTCATTAAGTTATACCTGTGAACAAGTAAGATTTTGTCAATATATTCATAACTCAAAATAATTCACGAAAATACTGCAGATGTATCTTAAAATCAGTATTTTTTGGCAGTGGGCTATGACAGACAATTTAAATATACCTAAGTCAAGACAACTTGACTTATTTGGATTTGTCAGTGTCACACCTCTGATTGGATGGCTGTAAAGATTTGAATCAAATTCCCACAGTGAATATTTATACTTAAGACCTAAAATGTTCATTTTACACCAATATTTTCCAGCATGAAGTTCAAATGTACTGTTTCTGCAAACATTCCTCCAGAAGGAGTCATTTGTTTGAGCACATCTCAAAGAAGGTTGCCCACGCAGCTGGAATAATTCTGAATAAAAAATTCTTATGTATTTACCTATAGATTGTATAATACTCACTTTCATCTCATAAAAGGTGCTCATTGAGCCTGATAAATAAGGTTAATAATCTGTTGTCAAATTCTCCATTCTTCAGGATTGGGTTTTTCAGCACAGCTCAAGAATTGCAAATACTTAATGAAACATTAATTATCTAAGAAATCTTTCTACAGTGCTGAGTGAAGAGTAGAGACAAGTATTTTTTTTTTTTTTACTTGGGCAGGAAAATACAATAGTATTTGTTCAGACAAACAAAAAAAATACAGAAGCAGCTAAAATTGTCTTTTGTGGGACCTGTCACTAAACTAAAATATGACATGATTTCAATTAGATTTTTTTTTCTGCTATAATTAACTTTGTCTTTTGACAACTCTTTCTGAGGCATATATTAATTAAATATGGGATAATGAATAGAGACAACTAGATCACTAGGGCATAAATCAATTGAGGGGTTCTGATGATATCATAAACCACAAGAATGGAGTATGTGCAGTTCATAATAACATCAAAAGACTGTGATTGATTTGGAACTTTGCGATCCTTCTACATTCATTATTATTTTATATAAAGCATGAAAACGAGTGATTTTATGCAAAGACAAGATGATTTTTCTCTCCCATGTTCTTTGATAATGGGGAAATTGTCATTGTTCAGAGATAAAGAAAAAGGCTGGGCTTATTACATGGAGAGGGATGGCAGAAGATCCTGGTGTGGTCTCAGAGAAGGGCTGGAACTAAGAACAGTTTTACTGGCATTATTTATACACCTTCTGTGGAGAATTCAGGGCCTAGTTTTCTGGTGGTTTAAAATGCTTCTGCTACTTGCAATCCACTGGTTTCTTACTAATAGATAACTTTTAACTTTTTTTTTTTTTTAAACTCTCAGGTTGTGCTCATTTAGCAGATTGCATTTTCTGGAGTCTAAGACCTTTTCCATGTAAGTGATCTGAGATTTTTATTTTTTCTCAGATAAATAAAAGCTCAAAGAAGTGGATTTTCCCTGCAGATGTGCCTCTTTTGCACAGTACAGCTGGATCAAAGTGTGGTCTCTGTGGTATGGCAATAGTCCTTTTAGAAAACTGTATGGAGATAAATGTGTGTGTCTATACAAAAAGACATGCACATGTATATATATAAATTAATTTTTTAAAAATCATATTTGATGAACAGATCAAAACCCCTCTGGGTTGTGCCACATGTACTCCTTACATATTCAGTGCTTTCCATGTTAAATTTACTGGGTGTGGGGAGATGAGGTGAGGGACAAGGGATGCTTTGGCTCCTAGTTCTGCATGTTCAAAGAGAGAAGTCTCCATGCAGAAAGATGACCTGATGCTCCTTTTAGTTATTCTATAGTGCTGTCAGGAGTGCATATGGAAAGGGTTGTAGCAGATAAAGAGGGCACTGGTCAAAGCCTTGTCCCTTGATAAACCTTTCAAGTGTGCTCAGGTGTCTCTGGGCTATGAGACACTGTAAAACAAAGAATGAGAGGATGGCTCTGTAGCTGCATACCAGGTGCAGTGGTGGAATGTGATTTTGGCTTTTTTATCAGACGCAGCATGCAAGAATGAAGAGTTAGGTGTGACTTTGGCAGTTAACCCAGCTAGCATTGCCAACTGTTAATAAATACATTAGCTTAGTCTCTGTCCCCTCCTGCCCAGCTCTGTCCCCAGGCTGGTCTGCAGAGCTCTCCGGCAGCCCTAGCCCTCCTCCTTTGCTGGTAGCTTTTGAAGCCACGGATGCTGAAAGGAAAGGCCCTGTATTCCTGGAGGGCAAGTGAAGTGAGCTCTGAAAATTATTGGCTGTGCAGTTTGGTGCTTGCTGCTCCTCTAAACTCCTTTTGACACTTGGGAACGTGCCATGTTTGATGTGCAGGATTGATTGTCCATGCCAGGGTTGAGGAGAGGCTTGGGACAGTGGAAGGAGGGCTGGCATGGTGAAGGTATGAGATAGCAGATCCAACCCCTCATGGAAAGCCAGGCTCAGGGGCCAGGAGACAGACACTGCCTGCTCCAGCACCACCTCATCCACACAGGCTGCCTGAGGAGGTGAATCCCAGCACACATGATGAGCTCTGAGAAAGGTGTTTCCAAGGAAATGCCCAGGAAGCAAAGGAGTGTCAAATATGTGGCACTGTTTATCCAGTGACATAAAAGGAAGATCAAAGACTCCAGAGACATTTTGGTTTATCTTGGCTGCCTCACACTCTAGCTACATTTTAAAACCAAATTAGTTTATATTTTCATTGCAGTTATAATTTCCTGCACAAACAAACCAACAAAATTGGTTGCTTCAGGACCTTATAATTCCATGTAATCTGCTCTGGGTCCTAAAAGAAACCTGCAGATAATTTGGGCTCAAAATCTTTTTGTAACAGATTAAGCTGGCTTCCAAACACTTGGACAATGACAACCATGTGTGATTTTTGAAAGCCTCTGTCTGTTCATCTAAAATGTAAATTCACTGCTAAGGGCACCACATATAAGTAAATTACATTTTAAACACCAAATCCATTTTATTTGCTGAGGCCTGGGCACATTTTAATACTGCAATGCTAGCACTTTAAGTGTATTTTTGTGAGGCCTCTAGAGCGTTGTCACGGCTAGGCACCGTATAAATAACATTTATTGTTATTATCATTGTATGTCGTATTCACTCTGTTTTGCTACCATTAATAAACCATTCAGGCAATGTTGTTGTAATGTATAATATTAGCAGCAGCCTCCTTGGGGAGACATATAACTGGGTACTTAATATTCTAGCTGTTTCCTGGGCCATCTCTCCACAGGCACAGACACTACAGTGTGTTCAAAGTTCAGCATAAAAAAATGGGCTGGCTGTGCAAAGATCACAGCATCTTACAGCACGCCTCGCAGCAACTCACATCCTGGCCCTTGCTGTCAAAATTCTGCAACACTAGATAATAGTAAATTAGGGAAATTGCCTGCAATTTGGGGAATGCTTTGTTGCCCCTTTTAAATTTGTCATTGCTTGGAAAAAAAAAAAGAAAAAGATGCATTCACTGGATTGATATTTACATGCCTTTGCATCAGCCTTGCAGATAAAGCTGCTGCCCTTCAGCCCTCTTGTGGGGCTGCCTAGATGACAGAAAGCACTGGTGCTAAGGAAAAGTGAACTGTGAAGCCCAGGGTTGTTTCAGGGCTGCAATAATTTGCACTGAGGATCATCCTCCTTTAATGGCTGGCAAAGCAAAATTGCTGTGACCTTTTCTCTTAATAAACAGCAGGCAAAATCCAACCATGCTTAAAATTGCATTCTTAAAAACACAAAAACAAGCAATGTTTTCGTGTAACGATGATGATGTGAATACGGAAGAGAAAAATATGCATGCTGTGAAAGCACTGGTGGATTAGCAGGTGGAAAGATGGGGGGAAACCTCCTTGCTGCAAGTCCTTCTCACCACTCAGCCACCCAAATGCTTCATCAGCTCACAAGGCAGAAGACCCCAGCTGGCAGATGTCTTTGAAGGGCACTGCAGGCCAGGCGTGACTTGGACCGGCACGGGATGCTGTCTTTCAGCAGTCCTGCCTCTGTTTGTGATTTTTTCACCTTTCCTATCTCTTTGTGGACTTCCTTGCAGCTTTTCCTGGGCAAGCTAAGTTGTGATGTGTGGCTGGACACATCAGTGCTGGGCTGTGGGCTGTGGCACGTTGGCTGCTCAGCGCAGGAGGAGCTGGCTCCAGGCAGCCTCAGCACCACACACAGCCAGGTCAGAGCACAGGCCAATGGCTCCATCGCCTTTAAACTCAAGACCCACTTTTCTTTCCTTGTTGCCTGTCTTGCTCATGCATTTTTCTTCTCTGGGAAATAAAGCCTTTCTGATATCAGTCACCTGTAACACACTAAGAGCTCAGAAGAATTTTTGGGTTGGAGGGTCCCTGTGCTGCACAGTCCCCTGCCTGCCAGCTTCTAGGAGGCTTCCAAGGGGTCCTCTGCCTGTGTTCACAGGATAGCTCATATTCTGTGACTGACACACCTTCTGGAAGGTTAGAGTGCTCTACCACCTCCTTTCCTATGCCATCAACTGGGTCCTGAGGTCTTTCTAGCAACTCATGCTTTTTCTCAGTTTTCCTTCCTCTCTCACTCCACACAAAGCTTCAGATGTAATTTGCACATTCATGGGTCACTTGTTGAGTGGTCTCTCCTGGACTGATTGTTTAATCTCTTTGAAGATGTTGTTTTCTGTCTAATGATGTGATCATCATCATCCTAGTCTGTATTATACCTTGTAAAATCCATTCCAAGTCTGCACAGCCCAGGAGAGAAACTTCCTTGTTTTTTTAAATGGGAACCTGCATTTCATGGTAGGGTCATGTCCTGGATGTCCTGGTTTAGGGCAAATTTTGGCAGGAAACTTCTGAAGTGGTCCCTCTAGAAGCAAATTCAAGTGCCCCCCCCCCCCCCCCCCCCCCCCGCCTTGGTTCAGGAGACACAAATCTCTTTTGAGAAAAGTGGAAAAACCTGTTTATTTAACAAGTGAAGTACTCACAAAAATGGAAAAATGAATAATATTAAACAATGGAACCTCTTGTTCTGAAGCAATGTCAAATTCAGAGAGACAGTCCCTGTTGTGGGATGTAGCTTGGCTCTCTCCGTCTCTTGTCAGTCCCCCCTGGGCTGGACAATCCTGGGCCATGGTGGGCCACAGGTGTGAGCTCCTGGTGTTTTTCTGGGTGTTCAGTCCAGAGCAGGGCCAATCAGTTCCAAAAAAACCCAAAAGCCACAGTCTGGGGAACTTCTCTGCCTCAGCCAGCTAAAAACTAACTAAAAGCAAAGGAGAGCTCTCTCCTGCTGTCTGTGCTGCAGACAGCACAGTCCATGAGAAGGAAAGCAGAGGAACAAGTGCAGTTTCTGATAACAAACTCTGTGCTGCTTCTTCCCCACTTTGCTCTCAGAGCCAGTCTTAGAGAAAACTTATTTCTGGGCTAAACAGATGAATGGGGATATAATTCAGCATCATAAAGTCACCCTAGGAGAGATGACTAACAGGTTTTCAACCTGCACACAGGACTTGAGGGCAGGGAGCCAGAAAATGTCCTCCTCAACATCACTTCTTAAAATGACAATTTAGAAGAATCTGAGTAAAGAGGATGTAGCAAAACAACCATCTGGGACTGAACAGGTGAAGCATGGAGAAATTATGTGAAATTATGTAAAATATGCTTCATTTTCTTACATTCATTTCATTGTGTGATGGTTCTTAGTGGGCACCTGCCTCTTGAAGACAGAATTGTCTTGTGTGCTTCCTAGGTACTGAGCCATGTGGTATCATCTCTATTCCAAAGGAAGGCAGGAAATGTTACAATATTAGAATAAAACCCTTGGATTAAAATGTTAAGGCTGCTGGAGTATCATATGCAGTCATGGTGACACTCTCTCCCACTGAACTAAACACTGGAAGAGAGACTCCACAAGTCTTTGATGTCTCTATGCTGGCTGTGGCATCCTTTCAGAGCCTCTCTGACCCAGACTGTCACTTGTGGAAATCCCAGGGTACTGTGTAGGCCTCACATTGTTCTTTGTGCTTATTACTTTATTTTGTCCCTTTCTTTTCCAATTTTGGAGCTGACAGGTCATAAATAGACAGCCTGTGTGCAGACAGTCAGTAGCCTGGGAAATCAGGGAGCGAGGTGTTCCCCTTCTGCTCCTCCATGCTTTGCCCTAGGCTGTAAAGCTCAGAGAAAATACTCCGAGGCCTAGTAAGTATAATTACTATATATTTCAATGAATGTAAGAATATTGTAATCTGCCTTGTTTTTTCTTTAAAAATCTTATAAAGACTATCTGAATGGTGTTATTTCATCAAGATCTGTTTTAGAGCCTTACGCAAAATGTTTGCAAGGTGAATTTGGCTCCTTGAAAAAATACAGGGCTTCAGACTGCGATGGGCCCCTTGCTGGAAACCCTTCAATGGACACTGGAACTATTTTTGCCTTTTTGGAAGCTGTGAGCCTTTACAGCAGCATTCCCCCCATGGCCATGCATTCTCCCAGGAGTGGGGAAAAACTGGATGTAGGGCTGGGAGGCAGCTAGAGGAGGCCAGAAGGTGTGGAGGAAAGAGCAGTGAAAGCAGCTCATCAAAGTCCACTCTTGGCTGCTACCTGTTGATAGTAAAGAGAAGATGAATCACCAGTTTAGATCTGTGACAAGTTTCCTGAGATGAGAAAAAAGGGGCCCAGTAAATGCATGCAGCCTTCTCCCATCATCCCTTTAATAACCTGTAATATTGCAGCAGGATATTTTTGTCACAACGAATCTGATTGATGGTCTTGCCTATAAGACATTACAAGTGTAGAGTAAATTGACCAAACACCTAAACATACAAATTATTAAAAGGAGGGGGAAGCGGGCCTGGGCCTCCTGGGGAAAGCAGGCAGGCTTTAGTTAAGATTATCCCATTTCCAAGTGCAATTTATAGTCTATTGACTTGCAGCAGTGTCTTTTCAGATGCGAGGAAATTGTCATACATTGCAAATGAGAAGCTGTTTTGACATCAGGATCGCAGAGAGTGCCAGGAAGAAATGATATCAATGCCTGGTCTGTTAAGGTTAAATGAAGTTGCATTGCTGCCAGCAGATAGGCATTCATTTCCTTTTCTTCCCTGCCTGTCCCTGTCTACAATTACTGTGATTAGGATGAGTAACAATGTGCTTCTGACACTCATTGTATTGACAGCTCGCCTAGTTTTTTCCACTCAAGTGGCACTAGTCATTACTTAAACACTTGGCTATTTTGACAGGGAAGATCCATGCCTGCCAGTCAAGTGTATCAATGACAAGGTGGCCTTAGCCCCTAGACGGGTACTGCTGAATTAAAGCAGTCAAAGCCATCGCTGCTGGAATATGATGAACCTTTTTTAGAAATGGGGCTCTGGGAAACCCAGAGAGACACTGATGCACTCGGTGTGTTCTTCCTGTCTTCTCCACACATTACTGTCAGTGATGTGCTTGTTTCCTCTCCATCTACATTGTGATCTTTTGGAAGAAGAGCATCATTGCAAAGTAAATGATTACAAAGGGGAAAGGAGTTAAAATTATTTGGGGCTTTTACATTTATATTGGGGGGGCAGTTTTAATTTGGACTATTCTGGAAAAAAGTATCAGTTAGCAGTGGTGGGGCAGCCTGAGAGTTAAGTAGGTTAATTTAATTGAGAAAGTGCCTTGATTGGTTGCCAGGTACTCCTGTAGTAGTTTTCTACCTACGCACTAATTTCCTCTATTGTGTGCTCTGAGATCTCTTCAAATTACATCTTACATGTATATCAAAAGCAATCTTATTTACCAAGGTTCCTTGATTTTTATTTTGTTTTTTTTTTCTGTGCCCTGAGGATAATTTGGGTTCAATGTAGAGAAAAACACCTGAGGAATGTAAAAAATAGCTTTGCAGAGAAGAGTTCTGAATATTGAAATATTTGTGCTAAAGGTTCAAGGATGAAGGGGGAAAACTAACATACATAGAACACACTAAAAAAAACCCCTACCAGCTGCCAGTTCTTGCCAGGCCTCATTCCAAGACTACTGGAAAAAAGAGCTGGGGCACATCCAGTTTCTTAAATATTATTGTGCTTACAAAGACCATTAGGGCTTCGTAGATGTCCTTGTACAAGTGAATGTATGAGTGTGTGCACACAAACACAAAGAATTCAACAGGTTATTGTTGGAGCTACTGAACTGGTACTCTGCAATGCTGCTGTATTTTCGTAATCTGCTCCCCTCTGCCTCACCCCAGCCCACACCCTCCCCTCGTGTGGGATGGTGGCAATAAAGAAAATGGCTTGCAGATTTCTACTGGAATCAGAGAGGAGTCTTAAGCTTTACTGGAAAATCAATTATGTAGTAAGCGAAGTACCCCATAATGTTCAGCAAAAAAATATGCTAACATCCAGGTCAGTACATTGGAAAACACATTTATCATGATTTCCATGAAAGCCTCAGCCTAGTGTGTCCCAAGAGCAACCTCTGAACTTTCTTGAACCAAACAGTCAAATGGAAAACACTGCTTACTTAGCATTTTAAAAATTTGCTTCTCTTCTGAGCCTTGAACTGGAAGCTTCATAAAATGGTCCCTTCCACCTCCTCAAAGAGGTTTTAATAAACATTTCCTGTAGAAAAGATTTTTTTTGTTGCCTGACTTTCCTTTGACTCAGCTCTAAAAAAGGACTTTAGACAGATACCCAAACTTCTTTTACTAGTGATTTGCCTCATGAAACATTGACTATTAAAGGCAATTAACTGCACAGAGCACTAAATATGTGTACTTTCAAATTACTGCTTCTGGCAGTAGTTTCCTTTTCCTTTCTGGCATAGGTTTCCTTTAAATATTTGCTTCTATGTTGTTTGGTATTCCCCATTTCTGTAACAGATTATAATGGAAAAGGTAATTATATATTGGCAGTGATGGTCTAGGTGCTGTACAAATACAAGACTAGAGATAGATGGTGTCCTTTCACTGAGCTATTTACAACCCAGAAAATGTGTGTACACCTGAGTGAGTGATTATGTGGAGGCTGAAAGAAAAAAGGCATAGATGGCTGCATGTCACTCAAAAATGGTGTTTCATGTAGCTGTCTGTGTCTGAGGGTACACCCAATCATCCTGGTGTCTATCCATTCCCAACTTCTCTCTTTTTCTGCATAGGCTGTGAACAAAACCTTTTTTTGTGAAGTGTCTATAGAGCTTCCAATAGAATATTTGGAATAAACTGGGGGGAGCATTTGGCATCCAAGTTTGAATGGCTTGTTCTCTGAGTGTAAAGTATTAATGTTAGGCCTTGCTGGATTTAATTCATAGTGTCATTCCTCTATACAAAACAGCAATAGTGGGACACACATTCACCTGCAGATTCTGTTAGTAAAAAAGGCACGGGTTTTTGCCCTCTTCACTGCCATGATTTTTGCCCTTGATACATTCCTGAACTTACCTCAAAAACTGTAGAAAAACAGCTCTGGAGGGACCATTGGAAGCATTTTTGTGCCTTCCTCTGCCCCAAGCAGGCCTGGAGATCCTTCTGTCATTCCCAATGGATTTTGGTTCAGTTAGACTTTAAAGATGTCCCTTTCTGGAATCTTCACATCCTATCCAGGTGGTTCTTCTCCAGGTTGGAGACCTTCATCATGCTTCCTGTTAGAAAGGATGACTAAACTATTTTCCTGTCCCCGCAGTTTATGGATATTATCTCTTGACTTACCCACTGTGAATATAGAAAAAACTCCTTCTCCTTGAGGCAGGATTTTAATGTATTTATGACTGTTAGGTCCCACGTCCACTTTATCCTCCTAAGGCTGAACAATCCCAACTTTTTTGCAGGTCATGGCTTTCTGTCTGTCACCTCCCTTTGTATCTAGTGAGACTTACTGATTCATCCATGTGATATCCTTTTTCTGCTTTGATAGAATTTGTTTGATAGCATTTTTATTCACTTTTAATCATCCTTTATTGTGCAGAGAAGACAATGTATCTTTCTCCACAGTCAGAAAAGCCAGGCTCACCCTTTCAATAAAGAACAGAGTTTACTACAGAGTCATAAATGCAATTACATTTTTGGCTACTGAAATCTTGTGACTTAGTAGTTGTTGACGGGCAAAGACAGAGTTTGCATGGAAGAATGGAAAATGCTTAATTGTGGTCTTGAGAATATTCTGCAGCTGGTGGGGAAAAAGGATTTAGTGGAAGTCTATACAATTTTCTTTTTTTCATGACTCAGAAGGGACTATTTCCTGACGAGTCAGTGAAAAGGAACAGCAACAGTCCTAAGAAGACAATCTACTCAAAATCGAATAGTAGTGAATTTCAGTGTACGGGGACAACATTTTCATTAAAACAGTGCTACTGCTGCTGCTGATTGTCTTGGGCAGGGGACATGACAAACACATTTACCCAAAAATGGGCCTAAGGCTTACCATGGTTTGGGAAAATGGGAACAGAAAATTCCATCTCCCATTGCTTTTTACTTTTCAGTAAAAAGGTGATCTCTCTTCAAAATTTATTTTAAGTGCTGAAAGAAACAGAAAGTTCAGGGTGAGAAGCACAAAGATGTCTTGCTGAAGTTAACCTATGGAGGTGATGCTTCTAGGACTTATCGTGTAATTTATTTTGTTTTAATCTTGTAGCTTCTCATAGGGAGGGGAGTTTTTTGTTTTTTTTTTTTTTTTTTTGCTGTTATGTTGTAGTGCACTGCCCTTCAAATCTAATTTTGGCATCTTTTACTCCAAAATGTGATAATCCTCACATTGATTTGGCTGCTGACATACTAAGCCCTGTCAAAAACTAGCAATGAGCTGTGTTAATTGCTCTCTTTTATACGCTTGTATAAAGTGTGATTTTTTTGTTTTCAGCTCACACGTTAAGCTTAAATCTTTTCCTGCTTGTCTGAAGGGAGAATGGATAAATATTTATTTTTATAGTCAAGTTAAGTACCAACTGTGTCTTTAGATTCTACAGCCACCTCTGACCGATAGAGTTATTTCCTGGACAGCCAGTAAACAATGCTGCATGGCAACACCTAAGGGACAGGAGCACTTTTAAGCATTCTTTACATGTCTAGGAAAAAGCCTGATTGTAGCAGTCAACAGTCTTGGGGGAAATGCTAAGCATGGATATCTTCATTAGTTTTCAATTAAGCAGCAAGCTTATGGATTCAGGATCCCTTGAAGGAGAAGCTGAGCTCTGGGTGTAGCTCTCAGGGGTCACACTGGCAGAGTTCATCCCCCAAACTGTGTATTTTTTGGGAAAGGATACTAAAGATGTGATTTACTGTCTGGAAGGCACAAGATGGTGAGAAGTACTTTGAGAATTACTCATATCTGATGTTGCGCTGACTGATAGGAACAGGAGATGCAGAAACCCCAACCCCCAGATTTGCTCATTGCCATCACCTCTCATTTACTCTGAAAAAGTCATTATTTTGTTGAGCTTGTGGTCCCATTAACTCATGTTCTACTTCTATCTCCAGGTTTCTCAGAACCCAATATGATTTCATGGTTTTTAGAAATCTTTCAGCTTCCCATCCTCCTTGATAAGCAATTCCTTCAGAGATGTGTGGCATTACAGTGGCAAGATTTCCAGAAACAGGGCTGGATCCCCAGAGGATTGTGGGGTGCCTTCCAATAAAGCTGGAAGTTGCCAAAGCTCTGAGTTGGTTAGGGAGAATGATCTACCCATGGGGAGATATTTACTGTGGCAGCATTGTGGAAGGAGAGTGGGAATAATGCCTCTGAACCCTGGTGTGGCCATGGCAAGGTGTAGACAATGGAGTTTTTTGGGAGGCCCGTCCAGTGATTGGCTTTTGAGGATATCCTTCAGGTATTGGTGCAACCACAGCAAGAATGCAGTGTCATCTCCTAGAAAGCACTGTCAGAGACAGGATTCAGGCTCTCTAACCACTACTAAACTGTTGCCAAGGCTTGATAATCTCCTGGAAGCCAACCTGACTCCTTTCAGTAAGGCATTATTGGAGCACTTTGGGAAAAAGGACTGGCTGTCTGTGCCTGCCCAAGGCAAAATGGAATAAATGGAAAGCATACCTAGAATATCTGCTGAGTGTCAAAACAGGATGATCTGCCACGGATAAAGATATGTATGGATGCATCACAGTGGGACAAATAGGGAAAAGTAAGTAGACAAAGAACTTCCTGTTCAGTTGCCTGATAAATAATATCTCAGAAAATGTCCTCTATGTAATGGAAAAAGGCTCACATTGGTTTCATTGACCACACAAAATGAAATGCCTTAAAGGTTAAGGAACAAACTATTAAAAATGTGAGGTGTCTTCAATTTATATTTCAGAACTATATGCCCATTGTAAAACAAAAATTAATTAACATCAAGAATTCCAGAATGATTGGATTAACAGTAAAATCATGATAAGGCTTCAGTTCGTCTTAGACTTTTAGCAAATAATTTATTATCCAGTAAATGCTTCGATTTAGTAACATGTTTCAAGACTCGCTGTTTTCTGTCTTCCTTCCCATGAGTTTCAGCCCCAGTCCCAAAGACCAGGCTGAACTGTCATCTCCTGTGCTGCACTCTGCCAACTTCAGCAAAGCTCTGCTGAAGATTCGGAGTCAGTTTGGTTGGAGCCAGTCTCAAAGCTGAAGTCTGTGACTGCTGGGGAAAAAGAACCCGTTTTTTTCTACATCACAACTTCATGCAGGGCAACGCACACTTGAAATGATCCTGGGCTGAACTACCTTGGACAAAAGCAGTTCTGCAGCAATCCTTATGAGCCTCTGCTTTCCACCAAGGCTGTTGGCAACTAATGATTAGATCAAGTGATTGGAACTCAGCATAAATGTGATTGCGTGGCCTCTGCTTGAATGTAGCCAGGAAAGGCAGAAAGCTGACACTGAATTTTCCTGTTGGACTATTCTTATCTTAATTTTCAGCCCTATGACATCCATGGCAGTGTAAAAGTGAAATGGTAAAAATGGGCTCACCGCCAGTGCAGTGGAAGTCACCCTCACATTGCCACCTCCAAGGGACAGTGGTTTGACCCCCCCACCTCCTTCCCTGTTGAGTGCAAGGACAGTTCTTTGGGTGCAGAAGCCCTTTTGAGTTACTCCTGCCAGAACCACAGTGGAACAAGCAGGGTGGAACAAGCAGTTCCTTTACCAGGGGAGCTGATAAAGTCTGGCTCTGTGTGGGTCTGTCTCACAGGAATGTGCTTCTGTGTGGAGTCTCTGAAAGGAGTCCAAGAGCACTTTAATCTGTCTCTGATGGTGAGATTGTGCTGCAGCTTTGATGTCTGTTGGTGCACTGACACAGGCTTGCTCTCCCTTTCTGTCTCTCTCTCTCTGGCCACACATTTTCCTAAGGCTGCAGGAATTCTGTATTGTGGAGTGCTCTATCTGCCATTGGAGTTGGTCTGAATGAATCATTGGTTTGAAATGTTACAGGGTAGGGACATCAAGACAGCATGACTGCAAGCTTGCTTCTTCAGAAAATAAGAGAATTTACCACAGCTCACAACCAAAAGTAGTATCTCTACACACACACACAAAAATATCCTATGTCTAATGAAAGCATTAATACAAGAAGAAGCCAGGCTGAAAATCACTTGTGGGGTAGTTACACTTAAAAAAAAAAAAAAGACCTTTAAAAAATATTAATATATTTAAAATTCAAGTGCAGAACATAAAGTTAAAATATCATCTTGATGTCTCCTTTGTAGCTCTGGGATTTGTGCACTGGCTTCAGGCATGATTTATATATCCATAAATAAGGGGTAAGATTCTCCTGTAACTCCACAAAAGATTTTGTATCTCATCATCAAGATCCTGCCATTTTTAGTCCCAGGAAAAGCTCTTACTCACTTATCAAATGAGCAGTTTTAACTACTTGGAGGAGGGAATGTAGAGCTTATTACTCTTCAAACCATGTATAATGCTGACTGGGTAGTCATTTAATTCCCAGGTTTTTTCTTGTATTGGCTTTTGCAGCTAAGCAGGATAAAGGAAAATCAGGGGTCACATTGCTTTCTTTGGCAACTTTTCATAAAATTTCTGAAGATGAAATCTAAATTCTCATCAGCACAAGATGTCTTTGGTACTTACAAGTCAGCTTGATGAATACCTTTTCCTAAATTTGTAGGGTCAAATTCTGCTCTCTTCACCCATGTCATTCCCATATCCTTTTATTTTCTGTAGTCCTTCTCAAAATAAATATACTGAACTTGAACTTCTGTCTGCACGGCCAACACAAATTTTCACAGACAATGAAAAACTTCTGTTAAGTTCACAGGATGTCTTCTGCTGATTAGTCTCGTTAACCAAGACTTAGTGATGTTGTTTTCTCAGTTTTGCAGA